>NC_090804.1:32531576-33199076 GCF_036512215.1 Solanum lycopersicum
AATTGTTGAAGTTGATACTTTTAATGATTCTCATGTTCATAAATCTTAGATATTCCGTTGAATTTCTTGATAAACAAAAGAGGACTCGGATAAATCCTAGATCTCATGGGGGTAATTCTCGAACATAGGGATGTGAAAAGGTTTGAAGATTGTTAAAGTGAACAAGGGAAATGTTGTGATTTTTGAATTATAAGATATATTCCCAATCGTCTTTTATGTTTTTTTGAAAAAAAGCTAGTTGTAGTGATACAACTTGTTCACATATGTTCCGTAAGATTTGCACGTTTACATCCCTTTCAAGGAATTACAATTCCTCTATAACAGTTCGTCTTCATGTTCACAATAGTATGCAAAGTAATACACTAGTCGGGAGACTTAAATTCATTCTTCTTATGGAAGTCGATCACCTACAACAACCATGACTCAAATTATTGATCATTAGGATTCCTCACATGATAAATGGATATCGCATTTCAGCAACCTGATTATTCTCTTTTAATAAAGGTGAAAATGTTTCTCCATAAGATAATGCTAGAGCGTTGGAAGTTCAGTGAACATTGCGTGTCTTAGGAAATATATGTGAAAAATCATCTTCCTTTGTTTGAATGTCCTCGACATCCTCAATTTTATATCTTCTGAATTATGTCTCCACCCTATGAAATAGGTATCTTGAACCAAAGGCAAAAACTCTACAACTGAGAAACCTTTTACAATTGATCCTTCTACATTTTTTTTTCAATAAAGAAAAAGCCCCTTAAAGTTGCAAAAGTTTCATTTAATAAGATACATCCAATGAAAAAGATTCGGCCCTCACAAGTTTATTACAAAAATATTTTATTACATGAAAAGTTGAGGAAAATCATGTTTCAAGGTCACAGTGTATATCTATGATTCCAACCTTCATCTTACTGGTCACACCCTAAGGCTACCCCAATGACGTACAAGGGACCTAGGATCATGAGCAATTCCAAGATAACCCTATCTCTTGCATATCATAAGCATACTATAATATAACTAAGTAAACATATACTATGCAGAAGCTAAAATAGTAGATGACTGAAAGTGGAAATACTCAAATAATCTGAATATATTAGAATTTACTAGTGTTCAATACGAATGAAATATAAACTTAACTAGTCAAGTTAATTCTATTACTATGACTGAAAAGCCTCTAACTGATTAGAGTTGTTGGGACATGCCCCAACTAAATCTAACAAAACTAAAGTGAAATGGAAAACTTGTCTATTGTCCTTAAAACATGAGGACTCGCCACTGAAAATGTTGAATGCTGACCGAGAAATGATCTTTGCATGATTTGGACGCGAATCAGAGTACTTGAACCTACATCATAAAAGGATGTACTTCAAAATATGTGTTAGTACTTGGAATGTAGTGAGCATGAAGAATATAGATAAATAACTTAACATTATATATAGATGAACAAGGCATAACTGAGCAATGGCATAATCTTAACAACAATATACATACTAAAACATAACTAAAAACTGAGCTAAATGCAATGACCAAGTACTAATAATGAACATAACATGCTGGAATTGAATGCTGAAGTATATCTTGAAAATGCGAACTAATGCACTAGAGTATGACTACGGGAGCCACTATTAACCGACACAACACCATGGGTGAGCTAACCATGGAGTATGATGTATTAGCTTTATCAAGAGGACCCAATATACCTTGTCAGGGATATAAAGGCATGATTGGTGTGACAATTAAATAGATGCCCAACAGAGGAGACATAATCCTACTGGTGCACGTAGTTTTGGGACTATGAGGGTATCTTAAACCCTAGTCTAACTCGGTGGTAAGTATACTCCCAACTTAATATGTATATGATACAACATAATTGAAAAAATGGATATCTCAATATACTGACATGCAAATCTGAGAAAGTAACATTTAGGTACTAAAAATTTAACATTCAAAAACTGGAGCATGGTTATCTCTTTAGCTGACCTAGCAAGTATAATTCATGACCTAAAAAACTTTATACAACTACGCATCTGAGTTTCATGGAAGGAAATAAGCAAACATTCCAAGAAACAGGCTAATTTGATTTAGGATATTACAATAACTAAGCCACAACATTTATCTAAGGTTTTAGAAATCCTAGGTCTAAACAAAAATATGGAAAATCAAGAATCTGACTAAATTCTAGGGCTCTAGTGGATGAAGGGAACCCACTTGTGAAATCCCACATATATGTTGACAAAATTCATGGATAAATCCTTTGGATTTCGGGGCTGAACTTTAAGAACATTATTGCTTGTTCTTGAGGCAAACTAGCGCCTCTTACTCTTCTCTTTGTTCTATTTTTTTGTGAATAATCATTTAGGCTAGGTTCTGGTTAGAATATTAGGCCTAACCTGAGTAAAACGACGTAGTTTAGGTAATCAATGACGTATTTGAAATTCCCAAAGCATACGGGAAAACAAAAAAATGACCCTGGATTAAAAGTTGTGAAGGCCGACCATAGAGCCACTAACTGTCCGTCGTTTGGATCACGACCCGTCAAGTGGGTGGTGGTTCATTGTCATGGTCCACTGGCTTGACACTCCCTTTATGGTCCATTTCATAGATAGTGTGAAGGACCACGGATCGTGAAGGCCACTCTGGTTCTTCTCTTGGGGATAGGGGACTGCTAGCTCAACATGATGGACCCATTCGTAGCCCGTCATTGAGACTATGGTTGGTGGAAGGATTCGTGGTTTGATGCTTGAGCTCGGGTGGTTCATCCTTGCTTCCATGAAACTTCCCACAACTTGTGTTGTGGTCCAAATCCAGTGAAGGGCTCCTTGGTCCACCTCTTTTGGATGGGTGTGAACCACGAGTAGGTCGGCAAATCATTGTTCCTTTCATGGTCCGTGAACCCTTCCGTGTTTCACCAAAAATTTTTGTTGTTCAGGTTTGTTATTTTCTGAGGTGTTGCATTATCAATGCCTCTTTTTTTAACCTTACTACATATGTCTCTATAATATTATTCAAACCTAATCAATTACAAAGACATATTATTGTTATTGGTAGACTAATAGTGAAAAATTTAAGGTCAAAATGCTTTTTGGATACAAACTTAATTAGTCTAGGCTATGCCAGTCTCAGATGAAATTCGACCTAAGTGAGGTCTACAGAAATTTGAGAATGAGTTGTTTGGTATATCTAAGATTTATTTATATGTTATAGTATCTGATACATTAAGGAACCATAGAGCCTATAAAACTGGAATTCAGGTGAGTAAAACTCCCGGTATCAAACATAGCATGAAGAATTAGTAAAGAATGTCAAGGGACAGTGGTATGTTGAAATTAGGTTTTTTTGGAGAGGTTTCTAACTCATATTCCATAAAAGTTGTTGTAGCAAGCGTCATGCTTCTTTACAGGGATGAATTTTCAGGCGCTATAGCGGATTGGACCTCTATAGTGATAATGCTAGAGAGAATTGGACTTCTATAAACAAGGTAAGTCGAGATTTGATTGTACATAAGTTCCCAAAACACTCTTATTTTGTGCACCCTGTTCTTGGGGAGAGGGAAGGTAATTTAGGAATTATTTTACCATTTTTTTTGCAATTTTTTTTTTTGCAAATGTATGTGAATTACTCCATTAATAATTTGGAAATTGATTCTTAACACTTAGAGTCTAGAGGGTTACTCTTGGGGGAGGGTTTTAAACTTGCATTAATAATGGAAAGAACCAATGTGGTGTAAAATGATCGTGTATTTTCTTAGTTTTGAGGATCTGGTAATAATCTTGGTATTGTTGTTGCATCCTAATCGCATATGCAAGGACACATAGTCATTCAAGTATAAAAGTGTCTTTTTAAGAGCTGGGTATTGTACCCATAGGGACTTACACTTAGGATTACTCAATTTCTCTACTTTTAGTTAAACACATGTGTATTCATGATTTTGAAGGTGATTTATTATCTAATTCTTAAATTTAAACAAAATATAACAAACGTGATTCAATTTCAAGGGTTGAAAAACATTGATTTGGATAAAGTTTAGGGATGCAGCTTCTATTAGGTCTCATGAAATCACTATCATTTATATGGATAATTTTTAGCTATCGAATAAATGAATTACAATGTTAGATGTATGATCATTGTCTCTCAATCTTTAATAGCCTACAATGAATAATAGCCTAACTACATCGTTGAGTCGGGATATGATGGATTAAGTACCGAGCATTACCGTTATCCAAGCATGGTGTCAAGGTATATTCCTATCCTAGATACAAATTAACCCAAGTTATTTTGGAATTAATCATGCTCCTTATGTATCACGTTCTATCCTCGTATTCCTCTCCCGGGTTTAATTTTAAAAAATAAATTTATTTCAATGCTGATCAGTCACGACGAAAATAAGAACATAAGAAAGATTCATATTATAATTGACATTGAACCTATTAAAACTGAATAGATTACAATCATCTTGTTGCCACAGACCAAGAATTAGGGTATTTAGCTGCTCATAATCAAGAACAGATCAAACAATGTTTAAGAAACATAAAGAGACCAAAAAGAAAAAAGTTTAAGAAAGAATCCTAAAAACTGTGAAAATGTTCCCCCAAGTACTCGTTCCTCAAAACCCAGAAAAAGAATATATAATAAAGTAAAATATTAGCCTATTTATACTAAAAGTCAAAACGAACATAATTGGAACGCAGGGGCGTATCAGAGAGCATCTTCAACTTTCATTCTGCGAATCTTTTCTCTTCTCCGTGATGCAGTCTTGCCACATTCCACTTTTCCTCAAGACTAAATTTCGCGAAAAAAATTATACTTTCTCTCTCTACGATGCGCAGAGTACACGGAGGGATCTGCCTAATATCCACTCTCGCGAAAAAAATTATACTTTCTCTCTGTCACGACATGGAGAGGATACGACCCTGCCTTGGTATTATTTTCTTCCTTGCTTCTTTTTTCCTTGAATATTTTGTGTTCCCCACTGTCCATTTTCGAGCTCGTTTTTTCAATTATGCTAACCTACACAATAGTCATGTTTGTTAGCTCATAAACACTCAAAAGACTCGATAAGACTATGAACAAACACCTGTTGAATTCAAACTTAAGTTAAAGATGGGGCATTATTAGATTTCTAGGCATATAAATATGCCTAAGATCACTACCCCACACTTAGAGCCTTTTTCTTCCATAAACAGCTTACTAATTACTTCTAGACGTAGACTAACCACTATGGTATTTGTGCATTTGCTACTCTCTAAGGATTTAACAAATTAACAAAAGCATGTTTTCATTCGATATTTGCATGACTCCTGTAGTTGACTTGACAACTTTTAGCAACCTACACATTCAAAAACATGTGCACCATAACATATAACCTATCCTCGTACAACAAAAGTCCCTTACTCTAAAGAAAAATCCACACACTCAATCAGGAAATTGAATATACTTAAAGGACTTTGTAAACAAGGTACGCTCTCAGTCAACAACAACATCAAACATGTATGCATTGAGTGCCATAATCTTGCCCATTATGTACATCTCTACTAATAAAGTGTATAATTCTCAAAATCAAAAAGGACTTGTTCTGGTTGTAATGTAGGCTTAAATTGAGGGAGGATTCGTTTATATAAAATTAGTGACTTATCCTACCGAATGCATCATATTAAACTTTCCTCTTACATTCACAAATTTTTCTTTTCATTATCCCCCTCCTTCTTCATAGGTTTCCACTAGTGTTACCAATCTTGACTTTATTTCTTACTTTCCCATTTATTTTTATTTTTTTGATACTCAAAAATAGCCACCCTTGACTTAGAGATTTCTCTTGGGTTAAGGTGAACAATGACCTTGTTAGGGATTGGGCAATCATTAAGGTATTCACTAAGTTAGCCACCTTCAACTTGGTTTTTTTCCTAGTATAAGTGCACAATGTCCTACGGACCAGGGCCAATCTCATGTTCACACTCATGGGTTATCGTTTTACCTTTTTTCACTCTTCTCCAACAAACTACAATTTCCACCCTGCTTATTCTTTGTATTGTTTTCACTTTTTCTACTAAAATAGTTCATTAGGGCTTGGGATCAAAGCAAACAGTATCAATAAAATGGATTCGACTTAATTATGTGGATTAGAACAAAATAAAGTTTTAGATGACTTAATTGGGCTATACTAGGGATATTCTTTCTGAATAGGCTACAATTATAGACAATCCAAAGAAAGTCTATTATCATCTTATAAACACAATAACACTTGTATTTCACTTCAATAACAAACTAGACAAGTTCTATGCATATCACAACAACTACCGCTCATGGCAAAAGTTATACTCTAGAATATATCAATCATAGTAACACAATAATATTATACACAAGGTCCAAATTAAGCTTAAGTTTCATAACTCAAATCATATAAAAAAATTCAACTACATTCATACATCTATTTCAAACATGCTTTTCATACATAATCTTTTAAGAATTACATATCTCATATAGTGCTCTACAATGATAAGAGTCATGACAAACTCAGTGTCAGGCCACATGGTGCAAGTAATGTCCACCGATGCTGGATAAAGTAGTGTTGTGTAGTCTAAATTTTCATCAGGGACACCTGCATCATGACACATTTGGGTAATCGAACAACCAAAAGTATATTCATGCCTTTTGTGTACCCAGGCCTTATGCCTAACAGATTTTACAATGGCTCCAATATTAAGCTTTGTGTCGGTCATACAGTCATATACCAAACACACTGTCACAAGTAATGTCGTGTAGTGTAGACCCGATATCAGAGAGTTCATCATAACTTTTAACCAAACACATGTCTATCGAAGCATGTGAGGGTAGGGAAGAGATTGGTGATATCCCTTTATTATGTGGCTAGTCCATTGTGCAATTGATTATGGACCGCACAACATCTGTCATATTCCCTGGTATGGGGGACATACGTTCAACCCTATCAGAATAATTTGTTTTGTGTCATGCGGTGTGACCAATATATCATTTATACATGTGGTTGTGATTGGAACATTCTTACCGCGCATTGTCACATAATTAGATCTTGCTTAAAGAACCTAGTTGACATAAAACTCCCGGACCATGTGCAAGTTTCACTCTGCCGATTCAGCGAATATGAACTCCATCCCTAGCTCCCTAATCTGCTTTAGAATATGTGAGAACTCATGTGCTAGAGTCTTCATGTCGATACACACATCTTAGAAATTGTAGGTCTCTGTGTGCTTTTTGTACCAAGCTTTGCCTTTCTTAGTTTGCAATTAAACTCCATATCGCCTAGTTGGACCCTTGGGGAATGCATGTGTGGATGGGACATTCCCACTCAAGACACATTTCCTATGGCTCGATATGTCCACTTCCTCTCCAAGTCTTTGTGAGCTAGACACGATTACCTGCAAAATATACCACAGTTCATCCCAAACGACTACATCACAATGATAACCTTACAGGTGATATACGTACACCACCCCACACTTAGTTCAATGCAGCATCCCATCATTAGACATCAACACCCTTACAGTCTTTATTATATTTTTCTTTGGAACTAGTGTGATTCTAATAGAGAATTGAGTATAATTTATTTATAATATTATATTTTATTTCTAAACTTTTTATCTTATTCTTCATTCACAGTTCCAAAACATATTAGTGTCGTTAGTATCGAATCTAGATTTTCCAGATGTAGGGAAGTAGAGAACATGGATGGGAAATAAAAATGGAAAGATGAGTAAATGGGAGAAAGTAGAGATGTTTCAAAGTAGTATGATTTTGAATGCAAATTATAATATTAAGTCTTCTGAGTCTACCTTTGCTATTAATAAATATATTTAGACTATTAAATTATTAGCAACTAACGGTATTAATATATATAAAAAAAATTATAAGTTTCATCACATAGGACTTGTCCAGTAGCAGTCAAACTATTATATAGATTGGGTTTAGAATTACCCAATACCTTCTCTTAAGAGACAATAGGTTATCAAAATGTTGATGATTCATTATTCGTAGTACTACAAAGTAACCTTGAAAATGGCCATGTATACTTTAATTGTTATTCTGATTTTTCAATAGATATATATGATAAAAACTTAATTGATACATTAGCTTTGAATGTTAAAACTAAAAATATGAATAATAAAACTAATACTAGAGAAATATTCATAATATATATGGTATATTATAGATTAATGAAAATTACATTAGCCTTTAGGGCTAAAATGGTATGTAATAAAGGAGTTACCATGCTCATGGAAGCAAATAATAACGAAAATATCACATTAAAATGGGATGACGTATTAACAAAAGATTATTGACATTTTGACTCCAGAACGTAGCTAGAAATTAAAGAAGAAATTATTAGATATCGTTGCCTCGGATGACGAGCTTAGCAATGAAGATATTAGAACTACAAGAAATAGCACAAGCATACCTTCCTAACTAAAAGAAAGTTCCAGCACACTTTGATTATAAATAAGAGAAATATCAATAAAAGAATATAAAAGAGTGGACCCTACATCCAAAGATATGTTATAAAAATTGATGACAAGTTTGTAGACCATTATAATATTCAATATGAGACAATGCAAAAACATGTTTACATTAACCATGTAAGCAATTATACAAGCATATTGACCCCGCAGGAACAAAAGTCCAAGCCACAAAGTGACAATGGACTTGATATAAAGATTTT
This sequence comes from Solanum lycopersicum, assembly GCF_036512215.1. Lineage (NCBI taxonomy): Eukaryota > Viridiplantae > Streptophyta > Magnoliopsida > Solanales > Solanaceae > Solanum > Solanum lycopersicum. Next base: position 32,540,263 of record NC_090804.1, read on the forward strand.
CAGCAATCAACGCACAAAGATATATATGAAACAAAGTTGTGTGTGCATTTACGTGACATATATTCCCTGCCATAAAAAAATATTATCAATACGTGTAAAAGTAATAGAATATATTAGGGTATCCACACATGTAAACTAGATAGCATAATAATTTATATTAGGCAACACTATTGAGGCCTATTTAAGGATTTCAACTTGTATCAGTGGAGGGCATTTAAAATCATATGACTTCGAAACCTCTTTACGCTCTCCCTACACATTATCCCATTTTCTCATCTTTCCATTTCAATTTTCCATCTATTTGTTCTTCTCTTTTCTTTAAGTTTTCCTTAACTATGGTTTTTGACCTCTTTTCTCCCAAATAAAGTTATGAGTAAGGTCTTGTCATGCATTGATGAAATGAACACTAAACATGTAATGTTGACAAAAGTTTCATTATGGTGATATGTACAGTATAGACTTGTATGTTGTCTAGAAATGTGCATAAAGATTTAATGAATTATGACTAAGATATAAATGAACGAGTGAGTTTTTATACGAGGTCTATGAAGTGTGTGTGTATTATATGTCTAAGGCTAAATACATGTGTTGTGACTTATTGAATGTGGGTGACTTCACAGGAACACTAGGTGTGAATAATATTATGGGATCCTACTTTCACATTGCACTAGTATGACTTGCGGTTGTCTTAGGTGATGGTTCGGATGTGAACTTTATGTTTCATGATATGATATGTCCTTATGTAGGTATGTGGTTGAATTGATGAAGGTTGTATGAATGTTCACCTTGGTGACCTTAAGATGATACTTTGGTATGAATGGTAGAATGAGACACTATTTATGCATTGCACTAAGTATTACTTAAGGGTTGCTTTAGGTAAAGGGGTTAAGGTAAAAAGCAGAGGTAATGTACTCTACATATAAGACATATTGAATGTGTATTATATGTTATAAATGAATTTATGTGTTGTCATGAAAGGTATCAATGACTGATATAATGTATGTGAACTATATTATGCTTATGTTATCTATTGTTGAAGAACATTCACTAAAATGACATGATGCATGGTTTCTAACTAGATGTCATCTTTATAGAATGTTTTGCGTTGTTATCATACTTAGTGCACTATTATACTAATATCATTCTACTTAATCTTTTTACACCATGTGTAGGTCGTGATGGTGTCACATCTAGGGAGCACCCCCTAGACGTAACCGGCATTGTCGTCCTCTTTGAGGACTAAGACTAACCTCTTAGCTTACATCATTACATTAATAGATCAAAGATGCGGAAAGTTTTAAGAGTTTTTCTTTTATTCTACATTGAGGTTTACATAAACCTCTACATACACATAATATTTATATCGAGTATACATAGACCCTCCGTATAGGAAGATTACATAGTATTCTTCTTTTATTACACATAGATATATAAGATATAACATAGTCTCAAATGGATGTCTCATCTCATAAATATGTAACAAAAGTATAACAATTTGGTCCTAGCCCGTACATCAATGTAATAAAGTCACATAAGCTATACAATGTTTTGTTTTCAAAAGAAAAGGAAAGAACATAGAAGTCTTAAGACTACAACAACATCATAAGATTGATAGTGGCATTGCCCTTGGAAAGTAAAGACCTACCCAACATGGATCAATGAGAATTCCAAGTCTTCCATAAAAGTCATATCAAAAGCACTTCAACGACTAGAACCTAACTTATTGGCAAAAAGTAAGAAAATGGGGTTAGTACACCACTTGTACTAAGTATGAGACTATATACACACACATTACAAAATCATGCTAGAAAAAGGACACTTCGTTAAAGTATGTAATTTACTTTGAAAAGACTCATGCACATTCAAGAAGACCATACCAATCAACAAGAAATATTCATTAAGTTGTGAGAATGTACATCACAAGACCAACAATAGTAAGTCTAGTCAAGTCGACAAGCATATCACATAATTGAGCACATTGTCAAGACAACTCTATCATCAAGTTATAATAGCAACAAGTATGAATAAGGGTTTATTATAATATAACCAAATCAAGACGATTACCCATGAAACCCCATTAAGCACACTAGTGCAATGACTAGGCAAAACCTCATAACCATACCAAATCAAGTAAACCTAACAAGAACCATAACCAATGTCCAACTTCACATATCATATAATTAATAGTATATCATCATACTTTAACAATAGAGACCAAACACATATTCATAAGTGAAACCAATCATCTTGTAGTAACATCAATGTGCAAGATCATCATATACATATCATGTTCTATTATAACATATACATATATAAGAATATCCTCCTAAGACTTCCCTTAAGGATAACTAGTGCAATGTTTAGGTAAAGTTACATACCCCTACCTAGACTAAGCTAAACCCATTAGGTCATCCTAGTTAGAGTTGATTCCTTTAGTTCATTTATCTTTTGGGAACATCTTGCCTTAACCGAAATAGACCATATGAGCTAATGTGGAATCCTGTTTCATGAAACCTTACACCGATGGAAGGTGGTATACCGGCCAAAGTAAAACAAAACATAAACATATATTTCTAGGTGGATCCACTAGCTAGTCTTCTTATGGGGGCAACATAGTTAAGGAAATAGGAGATTAGTATGAACCCTTTATATGCCGTTTGGAAATTGGAGCCTCATATCATGAGAATCCTTAGGGCGAGTATCCCTTATAGGGGGTCAACACCTCATGTTGAACTATTAGGTGAATCTTCCTCCATGGAATGTCAACACCTCCTATTGCCAAGTTATCTCGGTTCTATGCTAGAGTCTCTTTTGAAATGTCTTTAGTGTCTTTAATATTTATCATAGCTTAGTGTAGGTCATAGGGTCTATCCCTTATATAAACTTGTCATCATAACTCAACAAGAATTGCACGACTATTGTCCTTTTATTACAGTTCATATAAGTGAGCTTAAAACATTCACATAATCACCTTTTGATTAGGCACGTTGGTAAGTCATCACTATCCTTATAACATTTACATCTTAGACAACACCTCAGAAAAACATAATCAAGAAATTTCAATTAAACATCATACCAACCCTTTCAATTTTCATACAAAATATACTTCAATATAACATCATCACTTAATCACAATTAACCAGAATTAAAGTAAAGAGTTGAGATCACAAGACTTACCAAGTCTCCTTCATAATCCATCATCAAGCTCTTACCATCAACCGTTAACTCAACCAAATAATGGTTTAATATCATCAAACAATAATAACAACATTATAACAGAGCCAATTGAATCACTACATCAAAATCCATCACTAATTCACAGCTTAAGAAAAGACACTTAGGTCAAATTCATAATCTACTTCACAACCTAGGGTTGAGGGGAAAAGGTCATCTTCTACAAATTAGATCAACCAATCAATTAAATAAGATAATCGAGTTATAATTAATGTTAATATATTAATATTATCCAAAGGAAATCATGAAAAAATCAAATTGAAAGATCAACTTCGATATTGGATAAGACCCACATGACAACTCATCTTTTGAAATCCATTTGAAGGAACCCTTTGTGGAAAGAGGTCCCAAAGGAGAATGGAATCTCCTACCCTAATGTTTGATAAACATTGATGGAGAAACTTTTGTGATTTTAGCCCTAGATCCCACCTTGACCTCGTCTACTAAGGTGTTCTTTAACTTGGGAGAGAGAAAGAAGAGAGAATGAGGAGAATTTGGATTTGGGAAATATGAGAGTTAGGCTCGTATAATTAGGTTAGGGTCTTTATATAGGTTGTTAATTAAGTTAATTAGACCCCTATTTGCCTTTAACTAATTAATTAACCTACAAATTAATTAACTCAAGTCACTTAAATCAAGCAGCCAAAATAGGCCCTCAGAGACGACGCTATGTCGACGCTTCATGTCTCAATCGACGGAACAATGAACCAATCGTCCTGCAGGTCCATCGTTTAGTTTAAGAGACTTTTAAAATGAGTTCCCAAGGATTTGTCTTAGTATCCATCGACAGAAGTAGTACATGCCCCGTTGATTGGACAATGGATCGTTAGTTGCATCCGTTAGTGCACACTGCCTTGGGAAGTCTTTGACCCCAAAAATACAAGGGTCCTCCTCAAGTGCCTTGGTTGGTCCATGGGGAGTCATGCACATACGTTTCGATTATGAATCAACTCTAATATGTGTAAGACACCCTTCCACCAAAATTCATCAATTTCTGACTCCTAAAACTTAGTCAAATAGGCTAAGGCACACTAGCACCTCATTGAAGTAGTTTCTGGACGTCATGGACGTCCCTTGACGTTTTGATTTATAAACTTCCTAAATGACTTATAAACATTATTTATGATCTTAAGCGGTGTCTTAACCTTTTATATCTATGTTAGGATCTAGAACGCGTCTTAAATTTTTTGATTATTACATCATCCCCTCATTAGGAACATTCGTCTCGGAATGACACTAAAATCTTTTGAAAAGAAGGAATAGACTCAAGACAAGAAGCCCAACCAATAACAACATATCAATACATGATTTACAACTCAAACTAAGGTATTTTAAGCATAGAAATTCAAAACATCATTACCACACATAAGGCTCAACATCAAATTATGAGGAATTTCCTTCTCACAACAACAAGATCTCAACATACCATATATGAGTCAATTATTCTAAAATTCAACTTACCAAAATGTTAAAAATCATTTCTCAATGACTCACCATATAGAAATGTACAACATAACTAAAAACAAGAAGAATTGCAAAATTTTCAAGTCAAATGCACACTTTACTGTAATGACATCATAAAATGCACATTTTCTCAAAACTTCAATAAAAAATCAAAGAAAATTCAATTTTAGTCATTATTTTAATTATTAAGAGGAATAATTAACCTTAGTTATCAAATAGATGAGGGTAACAAGACTTCATATCAGTCTCGGCCTTTGCCTTGGCCTCCCATGTTGCACACATAACTGGCTGATTCTTCCATAACACTTTTTTGGAAGCCACCTCTTTGTTCTTTAACTTCTTTACTTGTCTATCAAGGATTTGAATCGGAACCTCCTCACAAGAGAGGTTTTCTTGAACACCAAGACCCTCAATAGGAATAATGGACTCCGTATCACCGAAACACTTCTTAAGCATAGATACATCAAAAACTAGTTGAACCAAAGTTATCTCACTAGAGAGTTTCAACTTATAGGCATCCCTGCTAGCCTTTTTCAATATCTCACAGGGACCCACATAACGAGGAATCAACTTCACTTTTGTGCCTAATATAACCACCCCTTTCATAGGTGAATTTTCAAGTATACCTTATCACCCTCTTCAAACTCTAATTTCCTTCTCCTATGGTCAACATAAGAGTTTTTCCGACTACAGGCTGTTTTCAAATGATTCCTTATGATATGAACCTACACCAAAGTCTTATAAAAATAATAGGGACCCAAAAGTGAAGACATACCCACTTCAAACCATCCTATTGGAGATCTACATTTCCTGCCATAAAGGCTTCATAATGAGCAATAAATATAGATGAATGGTAAATATTATTGTATGCAAACTCCACCAAAGACAAATGCTTATCCCAATTTCCCTTGAAATCAGTTATAAAAGCTCTAATCATATACTCATGGTTTTGGATAGAAGCCTCCGCTTGACCATCCGTTTGGGGATAAAAAATGGCGTTTAACTTAACCATGGTACCCAACCCTTCTTGGGATAACCTCCAAAACCTATATGTAAATTGTCCACCCTATCTAATATGATGGATAACGGAATACTATGGTGACAAACAATCTCATCTATGAAAATCCTTGCATAATCCTCGGAAGAGTAAGTAGACTTGACGGGAATAAAATGAGCGGATTTGGTCAACCTATCCACAATCACCATATAGAGTCATACTGCTTTTGTTCTTAGGAAAACCTACCACAAAATCCATATTGATGTCTTCCCACTTGCAACTAGGAATTTGGATTTATTTAAGTAAACCACCCGACATTTGGTGTTCGAGTTTTACTTGTTAACAATTTGGACACTTAGCAAGAAATTCGGCTATGTCCTTCTTCAAACCTTCCCACCAAAACACTGCCCTAAGGTCATGGTACATCTTTGTACAATCCAGATGAATGGAGTAACAGGACCTATGAGCTTTCTCCATAATCCGTTTCCTCAAGCCATCTACATTGGAAGCACACTACCTTTCTTGATACCTCAAGACACCGTTCACTCCTAAGGAGAATGACTTATTGAGCTTACTAAGAACCGATTCCTTAAACTCCATCAATGGTTGATCAAGGAGTTGTTGGACTCACCTCAACCACCAAATATGACCCGGAGTTATGGTGGATCGTAAAACCACCATTCCGAGAATCTTTAAATCTAACACCCAATCTAGAAAACCTATGAACATCTTTAACTAGGTCTTTCTTGTCTTCTCTACATGAGAAACATTACCCATGTTCATACGACTTAGAGCATCTGCAACCAAATTGGCCTAATCAGGGTGATAGAGAACACTCATATCGTAATCCTTCAACATTTCCAACAACCTTCTTTAATAGAGATTCAACTTTTTTTGAGTAAAAACATAATGTAGACTCTTGTGGTTGGTATACAAATCCACATGAACACCATACAATAATGCCTCCATATCTTTAAGGCAAATACCACGGCCGCTAATTCAAGATCATGAGTTGGATAGTTTCTATCATGTAACTTAAGTCGTCTAGAGGCATAGACTATTACTTTCCCATGTTGCATAAGAACACGCCCTAAAGTCATATGGTATGCATCACAATATACAACGAAACCTTTAGCCTCTGGTAAAGTCAACACCGGAGCGGAAGTAATCCTATCTTTCAAGATTTGGAAAACTCTCTCACATGCCTTCGACCACTCAAATTTTGTTACACTTTTGGATCAATGTAGTCAAGGGAGATGCAATGGACGCAATACTATCAACAAACCTCCGATAATAACCCACTAGATCCAAGAAACTCCTAATGTTTGTTAGAGTCAATGGTCTAGTCCAATTCTTGAACACCTTAGTTTTCGTTGGATCAACCTCAACTCCCTCACTAGCGATGATATGACCAAGAAACGCCACCGACCTCAGCCAATTCTCACATTTGCTATACTTGGCAAATAATTGGTTCTCGTTAAGCACTTGTAACACCACCCTCAATGGTCCAAGTGTTCACCCTCATTTTTCAAATATTCCAAGATGTCGTCAATGAACACAATGACAAATGAATCTATGTAACTTCGAAACATCCTATTAATAAGATCCATAAATTCTGTCGGGGCATTAGTGAAACCAAAATACATTATTAAGAACTCATAGTGACCATATCTAGTCCAAAATTCCATTTTTGGTATATCCTCACCTCTCAACATAAGTTGGTGATACCCCGATCTCAAGTCAATCATAGAAAAGTAGCTTGCCCCTTGGAGTTGATCAAACAAGTCGTCAATTCAAGCGAGAGGATACTTGTTCTTAATAGTCACTTTATTGAGTTGACGATAATCAACGCACAATCTACGGGAACTATTATTTTTCTTTAAAAACAAAACCGGAGCAGCCCATGGAGAAATATTAGGTCTAATGAAGCCTTTCACTAGTAAATCTCTGAGTTGAGCCTTCAACTCCTTCAATTCGGCCGGAGCCATATGATAAGGAGGAATTGAAATGGGTTTTGTATCTGGTAGACAGTCAATACCAAAATCAATATCCCATTCCGGAGGAATTTCGGGAAGATCATTAGGATAGACCTCTGGAAATTCCCTACTACAAGGACTAACTCAATGGGATGATTTTCGGAGTCTAAATTTTTTACTCTTACAATTTGATGTAGACAACCCTTTGAGATCATTTTACAAGCATTCAGACAAGAGATGATACAACCTCTAGGAATAGAACTTCCCCCCTTCAACTCGAAGACGGGTTCATTTGGAAAGTTTAATTTCACCACCCTTGTTCTACAATTTATGGAAGCAAAGAAAGCATGCAAAAAATCCATCCCCAAAATGAATTAAAAATCAACAATATAAATTTCTACTAATTCAACATGAGTTAATCTATTAGTCAACATTATAGGACAATTTCTATATACCCTCTTTGCAACCACCGGCTCACCTACCGGGGTATTTATCATGAAAGGTTCATTTAGAATATCAGGCAAAATATCAAAGTTTCAAGCTATTAAAGGAGTAACAAAAGATAATGTAGCACCTGGACCAAGTAAAGCATATACATCCATAGAGAAGACTTAAAACTTACCGGTCACCACGTCAGGAGAACTCTATTGTTCACCCCTTGAGCGAAGTGCATCAAAACGATTCTTCTTTAGATCATCAACGTTTAAACCACTTGCTTGAGCTTGACCACTACCCTTGTATTTCCCCTTCAAATTTGGGAAATCTCTAACTTTGTGCCCACCTTCACCACAACCAAAACAATTTCCCATTCCAACTAAGTATTCACTGAGATGACCTTTTCCACTCTTGGAACAAGTAGGCTTCCTGTTTGGTGAACTAGTATCCCTTCCCTTTTTAGGCTTAGGGTCAGACACCCTATTATCCCTAGCCTTATGGAACTTGGTTGGAAAACCTCTTCTTGAACTTAGGCTTGTCTTGAATGTCAAGCCTACCCTTTGATGAACCACCATAAAAAGACCATGCCCTCTTGGCATCCCTATTTTTCCTTTTATCCGTTGCTTCCTCCACATGTTGAGCATGAAACATGAGACAAGATATTTTCATATTGTCATGTAGCATAGATGAATGACATTCTTGTTGAAAGTCATCTAACACAGCCGTTACAAAGCGGTTCATTTCATCTCTAGGATCGGAAACCAAAGAAGGAGCATAATTTAACTATTTAGTGAATTTCAAGGAGTATTTTATTACACTCATACCTCCTTGACGAAGGTTCATGAAATCCACCACTTTGGATTCCCTCTTCTCCCTAGGAAAGAATCAATCAAGAAAATCCTTCTTGAAAACCTCCATGTCACTTGTCCACGTCTTAAGGGCCTATTGCCTCTCCATTAGACGTACCAAGTTCGGGCAACGTCTTTGAGTTGGTATGTGGATAACTTGTCCTTCTAACTAATTTTCAACCCCATCACATAAAGGATCTTGTAGGTTTCATCTATGAACTATTAGGGGTCTTTCTCAACTTCAACCCATAGAATGTAGGGGGATTCATTCTAGTGAAATCCCTCAAATAGGAGGAAATGGTGCCAACATGTTGGTTTGCTTGGGGTACAACCTTCCAATTTACTTGGGTCATCATGGCTTAAGCTTGAGTAGTGACGAATTATGCTTAAGTAGTAATGGATTGGACTATTTAGAGAAAAGCAGACCTTATGTCACCATCCGTCAAAGGAGGAAAATTGACCGGAGCTTGGTTATCATTAACATCTTCTTCAAGAGAATGGAGTTAGTTATCTCGGGGAGGATCTCCCACATTTGCAATCTCTTCATTAAGTCTTCGTGTTGTGTTCATTCTAGTATTCATTGCCATAATCAAAGTAATAATATTGCATGTTAAAACCACATAGAGTCAAGAATTTAGAGGCACGATATTGGATTTCCAAGAAAGTGAGAGTTTCCTAAGAATCATATGGTTTCCTATTCATAAGTGTAGTGCGCTTCACAATGGTGAGTAAGAATCTACATCGACGTGGTTGAGAGAGACATCAACTCAAAGATATTCAACCTCATCTATAATTCCAAGTTTTCCATATCTGAGGAGTACCCCTAGACGTAACCATCTTCGTCTTTCTCTTTGAGGACTAAGACTAGCCTCTTAGCTTAAATCATTACATTCATAGATCAAAGATGCGGAAAAATTTAAAATTTTTTCATTTCTTATACATTAAGGTTTATGTAGACCTCTAAATACACATAATATTTATATCGAGCTTACATAGACACTTCGTATAGAAAGATTACATTGTCTTCTACTTTTGATACACATAGATATATCAGATATAACATAGTCTCAAATGGATGTTGCATCTCATAACGATCTAGCAAGAGTATAACAATTTGGGCCTAGCTTATACATCAATGTAATAAATCAACATATATGCTATACAATGTTTGGTACTAGATGAAAAGGAAAAATAATAGAAGTCTTAAGCCTAGAACAACATAATAATCTTGATAGTGGCATTTCCTTCGGAAAGTGAGGAGCTACCTAACTTGGATGAATGAGAATCCCAAGTCTTCCTTCAAAATCGTCTCAAAAGACCTTCAATAACCGAAACCTGAAATATTGAAGACAATGAAGAAAATGGGGTTAGTACACAACTCGTACTAAGTATGAGACCATATGCACACACATCACAGAGTCATGCTTGAAATTTTGTTAATGTATGCAATTTACATTGGAAAACATCATGCATATCCAAGAAGATCATACCAATCAACAAGACATATTCATTAAGTCAAGATCATGTACATGACAACACAAACAGTACAAAGTCTATTCAAGTCAACATGCATATCACATAATTGAACACATAATCAACACAACTCTATCATCAAGTTATAATAGCAACAAGCATGAATAATAGTTTATGATAACATATCCAAAGCAAGACAATTACCCATGAACCCTCATTAAACTCACTAGTGAAATGATTAGGCAAAGCGCCATAACCTTACCCAATCAAGTAAACCTAACAAGAACCATAACAAGTGTCAAACTTCACATAGCATATAATTAATAATACATATCATCATACTTTAACAATAGAGACCAAACACATATTCATAAGTGAAACCAATCATTATATAGTAACATCAATTTGAAAGATAATCATATACATATCATGTTCCATTATAACAAATACATATATAAGAACATCTTCGTAAGAATTCCCTCAAGGATAACTTGTGTAATATTTAGATAAAGCCCCATACCCCTACCTAGACTAAGTAAGCTTTTTAGATTATCCTAGTTAGAGTTTATTCCTTTAGTTCATTTTACCTTTAAGGAACATCTTTCCTTAATTGACATACACCACATGAGCTAATATGGAATTCAGTGTCATAAAACCTTACACCAATGGAAGGTGGTTTACTGGACAAAGTGAAACCAAACATAAATGTAGCTTTCTAGGTTGATCCACTAGCTAGTCTTTCTATGGGGGAAACATAGTTAAGGAATAGGATATTTGTATGAACCTTATACATGCGATTTGGTAATTGGAGCCTTATCGCATGAGAATCCTTAGGGTGAGTATCCATCATAGAGGATTCAAAACCTCATGTAGAGCTATAGGGTTAATCTTCCTCTATGGAAATTCAACACCTCCCATGGTCAAGTTCCCTCGGTGCTAAGCTAATGTCCCTTTTGAAATGTCTTTAGTGTATTTATTATTCATCATAGCTTAGTGTCGGTGATAATGTCAATCCCTTATATAATCATCATCATCAATGTTCAACAATAATTGCATAAGTATTGTTCTTTCATTACAATTCATATAAGTGAGGTTACAACATTCACATAATTACCTCTTGATAAGGCACATTGGTAAGTCATCACCATCCTTATAACATTTACATCTTAGCCAACACCTCACAAACCATAGCTAAGACATTTCTATTCAACATCATACCAACCCTATCAATCTTAATACAAGGTATACTTCAATACAACATCATCACTTAATCACAATTAACCATAATTTAAGTAAAGAGTCAAGATCACCAGACTTACTAAGTCTCTTTCGTAATCCACCACCAAGGTCTTACCATAAACCCTTCACTCAACCCAATAAGGGTGTAATATCATTACACAACAATAACCAACATGATAACAAATTCATAATCTACTTCACAACCTAGATCACTAAATCACAATCCATCACTAGTTCACAGCTTAAGATAGTAGTCTTAAGTCAAATTCATAATCTACTTCAAAACCTAGATCAAGTACTCAATAACTAGCATGAAAGGCCTACAATTTATATTAATTTATTCACTATTGATACAATCACATCTTGGTATAGTGATTCAACCAACAACCAAAGGTGAAAGGAATCCCACACCTTAATGTTTGATGAGGATTTATGGAGAATCTTAGGTGATTTCATCCCTATAACCCACCTTTCACCTTTGGGTTTGGGAATAATGAGAGTTAGGTTAGTCTAACTAGGTTAGGGTCTTTATATAGGTTGACAATTAACTTAATTAGACCACCCTTAACCCCTCAAAATTAACTAACCTCTAAATTAATTTACTCAAGTCACTTAAAATTCAGCAGCCAAACCACGCCCTCATAGACTACCCCATGTCAACGCCTTGTGTGTCAATTGATGGATCAAGGGACCAACCGTCATGCTTGTCTGTCGTTTAGTTCATAGAATCATAAAATGATACCTCCCATGGATTTTTATAAGTTCCCATTTATGGAAACAGTCCACGCACCATCGATTGGACAACAGATTGTTAGTTGCATCCGTTGGTGGACACTCCCTTTGGTAGCTTTTGACCCAAAAATGCAAGGGTCCTCCTCAAGGGCCTTTTGCAAGTACTTGGGGAGTCGTGCCCAAACGTTTCAATTATGAATAAACTCTAATACTTTTTAGACAACCTTCCACCATAATTCATCAATTTCTGACTCCTAAAACTTAGTCAAATAGGCTAAGGCACACTAGCACCTCATTAAACTAGTTTCCAGACGTCATGGGCATTCCTTGATGTTTTGATTCCTAAACTTCCTAAATGAGTTATATACATTATATATGACCTTAAAACAATGTATAAACCTTTTGAAACCTATGTTAGGCTCTAGAACGCGTCTTAAACTTTTGGATTATTACAGATGGCTAAAGGATCTTTTCTAGAATGAAGAGCTTGGATTACTATTCCCTAGTTCGAGTGTGTCCTTAATGATTCGAGGACCTTCATGTTTAAGATTTTACTTAAGTTCCTGTAAAAGTATAGAAATGTTATTTTTATTATTAGGTCGGGTCCCTATTATATTGAAGTCGTGTCTAAGATGGAAAGACGAGACTTAGTGTACTAACTATGTATTAATGGTTTTTAAGAGATGAATTTTTAGTCTTGTGTTATATTATGAAAAAGTTTAATTCTGCGTTAATTTTTATTCCATGCAATGAGTGAATGCTAGGGGCTTGTACAAGACCTTTGAGAGGAGGAGTACCCCATGTTACGTCTAGGGGGCTACTTTTTGGTCGTTATAGTCGTTCAAGTATTAAAGTGACTCTTTTTAAGAGGCAGGTATCATACACATAGGGCTTACGTTTAGGACTACTCAATTTGTCTAACTTTATGATAAATAAAAATACAATGATGATTTATTTTATATTTCTAAAATTGTAACAAAATGTAACAAACGTGATTTAAATTCAAGGATTTAAAAATGGTGATTTTGGTGAATTCTAGTGTTACAACTTCTATCAGGATTTATGCAATCAATATCATTTATATGGGTAATTTTTAACTATTGAATTATTTAATTACACGGTTAGATGTTTCACACCTCAAGCCTACACCCAGGACGTGGCCGACCCTAAATGACCATTGTTGTCCTTAAGCGTACACTTGGCCTTGCTTACTTACCTCAGGGAATGACTTAACTCAATAACCTAGTAATTAAATAAGTTAAAGAAAATCTTGGAAAAATAACACTTGAGTATCATAATAGGATTTTTTGCAATACAAATAATGAGAGCCTCAAAATTAAAATATTTGAATGTCTATGAAGCCTCTATAATACTATGATAGAAGTTGGGACAGACCCTACAATACCCTACAAAAGAAAGATAATAAAATAAGTAAATATGTGCTCCAGATAGAAATGAGGCCACCACTAACTTTGAGTGCTCAACTGGATCAACGAGGCACTGGATGATGTTGATCCTTATTACCTACGTCTGCATCATGATGCAATGCAGGTCAATTGACATCATTACATTGAATTTACGAGTATGCAAGTTGAAATACTAAAACAACTTAAGCTTAAAAGGAGTAAGAGGGAACACTTACCTAGGCTCTGCTAAACTCATAAAGAGCATACTCAATATAACTAACTCATTTCAATATGAAGCAATTTAATAGCAAGTTCAATATAAAGAAAACAGGTTAGAAACATGTCTTAAACTCTCAATGTATACAATTAACTTTAAGACGTATGAAAAATACAAATAAATTGATGTATAAACATAAATAAATTTAACTTTTGTTGGAGTTTTTTTAACTGACAACCATAACTTAAGAGCTACATTGATGCTACATTGAAGATACATCAATTTAAACTCATGTTGCAGGCGCATCTTATACCCAGACAAAGGTATAAGACATGAACTACCTAATGGATCAACTTGTCTATTGTGAAAAGGGTTCATCTAACAAGTATGACCCTATTCTACCCATAGTGGCTACATGATTTATGAGGATTGTGAGTTGTCTGAACTCTCCCCCATATCGGTGCTCAATACCACTCCCAAAATATACAAGCTCTTACTTTTAAAAACATACTTATTAAATGATTTGAGATCAGTGCTTCAAATACTTAGCTCAAAGGCTATCTTGGAAATGTCAGTTCCCTCCTTGCTTCATTTAGAAAGCTATTTATCTTTAGTTGAAAAGTAGCCCGAAGGATCTTTGGAGTATTAGTTTCCCTTCTTCCTAAATGTGAAAATATTTTAAATTCTTTTGGGAATACTTAATTCCCATATATTTAATTGAACTAATACTTCAGTTTATTCTAAAGTGAACTCGAGCTTAAGTCTTAAACCGATACTTAAAACATTTTTAAAGACTTATGAAATTTAAAATGAACTTCTTCTTATATTTAGTCATTACTTTAACTGATCTTTAATTCTTAAAACAAGTTTAAAGTATATGCAAAAGACTTCATGAAAGGACTTTAGGAATTCTCTAAATTTTGCTCTAACTTTCCTTGAATTTGATGTTATGGATTCAAGGTTGTAAATTTGTGTTTCTGAATGATTTAAATATTACCGAAGTCATTTGGAGTAGTTAGAATAATTAGGAAGTGTTAAAACAACTTAGAAGGGCTTAATCAGACTAAACTACAAAATTGGGCGAAAAATACCGATTCAGGCGCGTCCTAGGCGTTCCCCGCACGACCCACTTGTGTGAGGATCTATATGGACGCACTGCATTCATGTCAAACCCAGACCCTCTGGCACAGATGGGGAGCACCGCGCCTGACATTGCCTAGAAGTCCCGTGAATTTTTCATCTCATTTTTCGATGATAAACCCCCTAAACCTCCAATGTTCTTTTTGAAAATCTTTTGGATTATTAGTACCTTCAATACTCAACAGATCTAACCCAAAGAAACAACCGAAAATTACGAATCTAAGCATAATAGACATTCAACAACTCAATCAACAAGAATGAAACAATGTCTTTCGAGAACTTCACATTTCTCATTCAATCGATTCGAAAATCATAGGATTGAAACAAGCCTGGTGTGTAGGTAAAGTTAATCAACACTAAAATATCTCACATACCTTTATAGGGATCACCCCCAATGAATTCCACTTGCAAACCTTGTCGTTCTTGGCGAATTCTTAATTTTTCTAGACTTCTCTTTCTGCTATAATGGATTCACCAATAGGTGTGGAGACAATAAATGGTTCACTAAGTTGCTCAGGAATAATATCAAAGTTCATGGCAACATATGGAGTTTAAAAGATAAAGTTACTCCTGGGTCTAGCAATGGATAAACAGTAAGGTCAAAGACTTGAATCATACCAGTGAAAACATCTAGCAAATTCTCATGCTCTCGGCCATTGTTGAGAGCATACAAGTGGTTTGTTTCCTTGCATGTGCTAAAAGTAACTCCCCTAGGTGCAACCCTGTCTGGTTGAGCGACTAATGAAGACTTAGATCTATTGCCCCCATTACCACTTCCTTCCTTATTCTTTTGACACTCTCTCATCAAATGCCCAGTCTGATCGCACTTGAAACAACCAGTGGAGCCCTCACAGCAAACACTAGAGTGGTATTTACCACATTTGGCATAGACATGAGGCTTACTACCACCTTGCACCACACTACCAGTGAATATGTAGGTTTAGCTCTCGAATTCTGACCATAGTACACACCCTTGTTCTTAGGTGTAGGTGCACTAGCAGATGATGAGGTAGGACCCTTCTATTTCTGTTAGAAGGATGATCGTTTGGTATTACTCTTCTGTTTCCCGGAGTCATTCCCTATCTTAGCTCTTTTATTTCTATACTCTTCTATGTACCTCAAACTCTTTTCTTCAATATTTTGTACATTAACTAATTAGTATATGTCTATGTTGCCTATCAGCATTGAAGCTTTGCCTTTTTTGCTTGATGCACGAGCTAAGCTAGCGACAAATAATCTCATCCTGCTCGTTGTGTCCTTAACCATTTCAGGAGCATAGCAAGACAGTTGAGTGAAATTCAACAAATACTCATGCACAATCAAGGAGTCTTGTTTCAATGTAACAAAATATCGTACCTTAGCCTCTTTCAGTTCTCGAGTGGAAGAAATGCCCCAAGAAAGCCTCTTCAAAGCAATTCCAACTAGATGTTGTGCATCCTAATCTCTGCCATCCTTCCACTTATCAAACCAAGTCCTACCCATATTTTTCAGTTGATATGCACCTAGCTCAACTTGTTCATTATCGGCAACATACATCACATCAAAAATCTTCTTAAGTTTCTCAACAAAATTATCAGGATCATCAATAGTGATCAAACCCTTGAAACTTGGAGGATTTATCCTCAAGAAATCACAAATCCTTGAAGTGTCATCCTCTTCTTGTAGAACTCTACTCTGATTTATTAGTCACAACTTGGCTGAGCATCTTTATTTCCTCTTTGAACTCAAAATTGGAAACTTCTTCTTGCGGTTGCACTTCAGATGCATTGGGAAACTCTTGTTCCTCTACGTTCCTCCTAGTTGGACGACCTCTTGCTGCTCTTCATGTAGGCACGCTTATGTGAAAATACGCGCAAGCAAGAAACTCTAATGCACGAAAGGAATATGAAAGAAGTAAAGTATTTTATAAATGTTGTATCCTCATGATTATAGATGTGGTGCGCTTCGCACCTATAACTAGGACTCCACATACACTACTTTATAGACTCCTTAGGACTCTTGAACTATGCGCTTTGATAACAAGTTTGTCACACCCCAAGCCCACACCCTGGACATGCCTGGAAATCAATGAACATTGTTGTCCTTAAGCGGACCCTTGTACTGGCTTACTTAATAAGCGGAAGACTTTAATCAATGGCATATTATTATTCCATAACATAAAGAAAATAAGTTGGTCAAATGCCACATAAATTTCATAATAGGATATATGCAATAGATATAATGAAAGACTCAAAACTAAACTATCTGACTATTTATGAAGCCTCTATTATTCTAATGGATGTTGGGACAGATCCCACAAGACCCTATGAAAGAAAGACTGAAAAGTAAGTAAATGTGTCCTCTAGAATGCAAGGAGGTTCACCACTATTTCTTACTCATACTGATTTTTATGTCTTTAAACAAGTTTAAAGCATTTGCAAAAGACTTCATGAAAGGACTTTAGGAATTCTCTAGATTTGGCTGTAACGTTTACTTGAATTTGAAGTTATAGATTCAAGGGTGTAAATTTGTGTTTCTGGATGATTTCTAAATGATTTAAAGTCATTTAGAGAAGTTTAAAATCATTAGGACATGTTAAAATAACTTAGAAGCGCTTTATCAGACTTAACTACAAAAACTGGGTGGAAAATGTCGATACGGGCGCGTCCTGGGCACACCGCATAAAACCCGTTGGTCTGAGGATCCATCATGGTGCACTACAGGCGTGCTGCCCAAACTTTCTGGCGCAGATGGGGCGCGCAGCGCCTGACCCTGCCTAGAGGTGATGTCTGATGAATTTATCATCTGTTTTTTCAATGCTAAACCCCCTAAACATTATATTTCTTTTACTAAACCTTTAGGATTATTAGTAACTTCGATACTTAACATATCTATCTAAAAGGAAACACGGAATTACGAATCAAAGCAACAACAGGTATTCAATCACTTAATCAACAAGAATTCAATAATTTTCTTCAAAACTTCACTATTCTTATTCAATCAATTCATAAATCATAGGATTGAAACAATCTTGGTGTGTGGTTGAACTGACGCAACACTAAAATATCTCACATACCTTGATAGGGATCAATCCTGATAAATTCCACTCGCAAACCTTGATAGGGATCACCCCTAACGAATTCCACTCGCAAACCTTGGCATTATTGTTGTATTCTTCACTTTTCTCCCTTTCCTTCTTCTTTTCTCTGTTTTCCAATCCCTAAGCGTAAAGTTTAATTTTCTAATATGAACTAAAACTTATTTTTACCCCAAATTACTCCTAAAACGAATTAGGAAACTTATTGGTGAAAAGACTAGTTTTCCCTTCCTTAAATCCGGATAGGGACTTTCTTTATTTCAAAGTCGAACTTTCGATACGCATATCTCCCACATATGATATTGAAAATGCGCAAACTCGGCAGCGTTGGAAAGATCTTTCCAAGGTATTCCAACCATATCAATAAATACTTCTAACTCATCCTCAGCTAGATGTTATAACCGTTTTGAAAATGACGAAAACTCTTTTTCTTAACTTTGGCCTTTTTCTAGATTTTTTCCTTTCTTTCTGAAAATGAATATTTTTTGTTTCTTAGCTTATTTTTTACCTATTCCAAAATTTTCATATGTTACAATATTTATGGTCATGTTCTGCCAACCTCTAATCGCATACACTAAATAACACCCTAACTACATAGTCAAACGGAGATAGGATGGATTAAATACTGAGCGTTACGATTTCTTCTTGTATGATTATCCAAGCATGGTGTCTAGGTATATCCCTATCGTAGATAAAAAATTAAACCTTGTTATTTAGAATTAATAATGCTCCTTAAGTCCCACGTTATATCCTCTCCCGAGTTTAATTTGGACAATATATTTATTTCAATGGTGATCAATCACGAAATATGAAAAGGTAGAACATAAGTTAGATTTATATGATAATCGATATTAAACAAATAAATCTTAATAGATTACAATCATCATGTAGACACAACCCTATAACTACGGTATTTAGCTACTCATAATCAAGAATCGATCAAACAATGTTTAAGGATCATAAAGAGATCAAAAAAAAAGTGTTTGAGAAAGAACCCTAAAAATGAATATAACGTTCTCCCAAGTTGTCGTTCTTCAAAAACCAAGAAAAGAATATATAATAAAATAAAATATTAGCCTATTTATACTAAAAGTCTAAACGGCCAAAACTGGAAACCAGGGGCGCGTCGTGGAGGAATCTTCAACTTCCATTCTATGAATCTTTTCGCTTCTCAACATGATGTCATGTTACAGACCACTCTGCCTTAGGACTTAATTTCGCGACAAAAGTTAAACTCCCTCTCCGCGACGCAGAGAGTACACTGAGAGCTCTGCCTAATACCAATTCTGCGAATTAATTTAAGACCCCCTCACCATAACGCAGAGAGGATACGCCATTGCCTTGGTATTCTGTTCTTCCTTGCTTCTTTTTTCCTTGAATCTTCTATGGTTCCTGTTGTCCATTTTCGAAAACTTTTCTTCAATTATTCTCACCTACACAACTAATCGTGTTGGTTATCACAAAATACTCGATAAGACTATAAAAACACATATTGAATTCAAACTTAGCTTAAATATGGGCATTATTAGATTTCTAGGCATATAAATATGCCTAAGATATTTAGGCCATTATTTATCGATTATTTCGTTTTCATTACTATTTATACCAACAACAAGATTAGGAAATTTTAAAAAGGTAAGCTTGACTTCTTCAGAGTTTCTCATGCAATGATCATGTTTATCTAGTAATGGTTTTAAGTTGGTTATTCATTGGGATTGTGAATGTTATTGTTGTTTGTACTTGATGGTAACCTTGAATACCACACTGGTACATGATAATGATTTAATGGTTGGCATGGATATATACCACTCATGGTATGAATCATAATACTAGTTGGTCAGGGTACTATATTGATACACTAAGGGGTCATTTGGTAAAGTGTATTGGAAAAGATAATGCATGCATTTTGGTTATGTATTACTAGTTTTGTACCTTTTTCCCAATTTATGAATAACTAATGCAAGCATTAGAATTAGTTATACACTATAGTGTATTAAGTTGTGTATTGATAATGCGATGAATTCCTAAGTATTATTAATGTAATGGTTTTATTTCATGCATTAGCATGATTAAAGACCCAACTCTACATCAAAATCTTTTTTACATCCTTTACATCATAATAGTGGAGGGTATCTTTGTAAATTAATTTTTTATGCAATGCATACTATTTTTTATGCATCAAACTAAATGATGCATAAAAATAGTCTATGCATAATTAATGCAAGCATAATTATTGCACTGTTAATGCAATCATTAGTTATATACTATATTTAGCATTATTCTTATACACTCCACCAAACGAACCCTAACCATTTGTGTTTTGGTGCTCCATGAGAGGACCAATTATGTGCATCTTTTTATCACGTGACCCATGTTTCACGCATTGGTTATTCAAGGTTTCTGATTAGAATATGTATCATATTTTGACCGTTGATATATGTGTTGTCTTGGATTAATGTATTATAGTTACCTGTTTGCATTCATGTTTTGGAACTCGCCGTCATATGATCATTTTACTAGTACACAATGTTCGTGTATTGATACTACAATTGCTCCTTTACAATTGAGTATAAGACATTTTTAAACGACTTATTTGTGACCTTAAGCAAAATACACATGACTTTGAACTCAAGTTGCGGCCATAAGTTCTTCTCTATTTATTTGTCAAACTATTCGAACATGGACATTTTTTAGACTTATTTTATTATTATCTTATTTGAATTGGACATTTCCTAGACTTAATTTATTGTTATTTTACTTGGGGTTGCATCCCCTTTATTTCATTTCAGATACTTAAAAGTTTTTGTATCATGAATTTAAGTTTCCCGGGAGTTAAATTCCGCAAAATATTTCGTTAAATGATTTAGTTTATGGAAATATCATCCTTTAATTATCTTAATCCATTTTTGTAGAATTTTCTATAATGACTTGTTTCTTAAACGTTCTACCACCAGGTTTTAGTGTGGATGCCAATCATAGTGGGTTAGGATTTGTGACATCCATACCTAAGGAGAATATAATGTTGGAGTTAGTTTTTAGCTTCATATTGTCAATCAGTGTTTAAAAAAACAGAATTATCGATTCCAACAAAAAATTACAAAAACGCAAAGTTACCAAAGTTTAATGAACCAGTAAGAAAGATGAACTGAAATTAATTCACAAAAACTAATATCTCAAACGTACCAGAATCTGCAAAAATTAGAACAGAAAATTTCACGACCCTAAAACACCCCCTACTCGTAACATGGTGTACTCGATCTCAAAGAGGTCTTGTACAAGACTCATAGAATTCATAACATTCGATCATATGGAAAAATGGCAAGGAATTAAAACATTTCATTTAAAACCCATTCACTCAAGAAGACGACATATAAAATCATAGCGGAAGCCTACATCTCACACGATCAGCTAACCAAGACATGGAATCTAAAGATAGGGTCACAGACCTTCACCATCGAAAGAATTAAATAAAACTAGAAATAACCTATTACAAATTAAATACAAGAAACTTCTAAATAATTTTGCCTGAATCATGAGGACATACACTTGGTCTTGGAGAACTCCTCCCAAACCCATTGAATCTAGGGAACTCTATCACTTGCAAAAACCTAAACTTCTAGTAAAAAGTAGAAGAAATATAGGTTAGTATAATTAAGTACTAAGTATGATGACCATGCAAAAACATGCTTATAAAGGGTCATTTCGTTTGAAAGTCATGCATATGTCATTTTATAAAACTTCATAATTAAGAGCATATTAGGCATAATCTCCAAAACTAATCAACATACTAATCATATCTTCACATTAGGACATATTCCATATACAAGATTTGGACAATACACATTCATAAGAATAATAAAAAATAGATACTGCACATAAACACATTAAGACCATACCTTCAGGACAACTCTAAATCATATGTGTGCAACGTATAAGTAGCATCTCATAATACAACTCACTCTAAGTATTCCTTAAAACCACCCTAGACTATAAGCGCATTCATATTAATCAAGTCGAGACAAGGAAGTAACTCGTAATACACCTAAGCTAGACATACACTATTACATAAAATACATAAGTCAACATTTTATATTAACTTAATTAAGATTACATCATTCATTAGACATTAAGTCAAAATCCTTAATAACATACTCATAAGACATCATAGTAATAACCACATAAGTAACCCTTGATTGCACTCATTCTATGTGTGGATAAGGTCCCATAACCCTACCTACACTAAGTATCATCTTTGGACTACCAAGCTCATACTTATCATACATTAGTCTCATACATAGTTCATACACATAGTAAAGACAGATTCATAATTATGTTCATATTCGTAATACATAAACATAAGTGATATTCGTAGCACATAGACATACTTCATATTCATAGTACATAACATAACGTATATTCGTACTGCATAAACATAATGCATATTCATAGTATATAAACATAATGCATATTCGTTGTACATAAACATAAGAGGAACATAACATGACTAACCTATAAGTCCCCTTTTGCTATGTACGAATGGTATCCCATCTACCACTCATACTAATAGACCCTTTTGAGGAACCATAGTATATAACTTCGTATTCATAATTCATATTATTGTTTCATTAAGGGGAATACAACCTTAACTGACATAGACCATGTGAGCTACGTAGAATCTGGTGTCATAATACCCCACACTGAAAAAGGTGTCCTACTTGCCTAAGGTAGGACTAACATTTTAGCTTTTAATGAGGATCCACTAGCTAATAACTATGCGGACACATAGTTATGGGATAAGGAGATTGCTTCTACAAACCCGTCAAGATCACTAGTCAGAGAGTTTCCATCTCATGCAGAAGACCTGGCCTAACTAGTGGGAGAGTCTCTAACTCATTTGTCATAACCACGGGGTGCTAAGCATTATTCCCAAAATTATACATTAATAGTATTTAGATCTTATCTATATGTGTGAAGGAATACTTTAGCCTTCATTCAATACAATTCATAACATAGCTCATTGATTCAATAAGGTGAGAAGTACCTTTCACCTTTAGAATCCTATCCTTTTAAATACATTCATAGTCTTTTCATGAGAACTACCTTTCAATCAACAAAATAGGATCATCATAGACATGTAAATTTCATATTTTATAATGTGTAAACATGCATATAGAACTTTACTTTCAATAAATTCCATAGATACACCATAATCATATTTATGCATGGAGTGCATGTTTAATTGTCCCCACTATGATAAAAAAGAAACATTATCAGCATAGACACTTCCCTGTCAAAGTATTCATAAGTATGTACATACTATCATAATCATGCATAATCTTCATATATTGCATTCAAGGATTCATAGACCATGCAACTCAACACATCAACATTCACAATATTAGACATGCCCATAATCGTAATTCAATTAGTTCATTCATTCATTACATGTGTATACTCATATAATCATATTGAAAGTCATGTGGGTATAACCATTACACAATAGCACTACATACAATTCAACATATATCATGCTGTAAGCACTTTCTCCATAAGTGGATCAATCCATTCATATAATCATTAACTAAACACCTCAAGCATAAATGTATCACACATCAATCTACCATAATTCGATATCACTCAGGATCAATCTCAACTCATAGATTCAAGATACTACAAGAGGTATGACATTTTACCTCTTCCATCATCCACATTGGTAATTCAACATAAACTCATTCATAACTTCTCTTTTTAGGTCGTGATCCTCATCTCACCAATACATAAATAATTCACCACAGTAGGATATAACTAATGGCATGGATTCATAAACTAACTTCATATAAACAATTACTATTAATTATACTTCCATATTTAACAAATTTCTATGCAATTTCCAAAATAAAAGAGTTTAAGGAAAATCATAAGTTCTTGAAGGAATTCATTGTAAAATCAATTTATAATCATCAATTAAACCTTAATTCATCAATATATATGTTTTGAAAATGTTTTAGCACTGAACTCATGCTTAGATTAGAAAATAGGGTTTTGAACTTTAAAAGACTTTAAAATTCTCTTTTTGATTGGACTTCTTGATAGAAAGATTTATCAAGGATGAAGGATCACCATACCAATATTAAGAAACCTTCAATAAAATTGATGAAGAAACTCTTTTGAAATCCCCAAACCCAAGCTTCCATGGCTTCTTCTTCTTCCTTTAGTTTAGAGAGAAAATTTTGGAGGAAGATGAACTTTTTCATTCGAAGTAGGTCTTTGTAAAGGTGATTTATTTTGGGGATATTTTAATGTAAAATCACTTATATAGTTATTTAGAAATAATATAAAATATACCACTTTCTAATTTAACTTCAGCATAATATTTTACGAAAACACCCTTCGACATATGGACTTAGCCAAAAAAAAAGACTAATGAAATGTTTAAGGTCCTTGAAGTGGTCCACTAGCCTTGAACCCTCCCTTAATCTTATACTTATCCAAATTTTGGGAATTATTATATCTCCAATTTATACATAAACTTATAAGATTCATACGTTAGGCTCTAGTCCAACCTATCATTTTGCGTGTCATTACAGAATAAGATCAAGCACACTGAATACACATTGTCCCGTTAATGAAATTCTTCTCCTCTAGTATTTGAGGTTTTATTTGGAATATGTCCTCCCAGGATAGAATGATCTCAATCACCAACATATTGATATTTAAAACTCTGGTGTCAACAGACCACTCAATAGAAGTAAAGTACACGAACAAATTTTTGAGCGGAAGAAGAAAAAGTCAGAAAAAATTGAAATGAAAAAGTCTGTAGGATTAATGGTATTATAGGAAAGAAGAACTGGTTCTGAAAGGTTGCAACCATTTCTTAATACACACGGTCGTTTATGAAAGTTCCAACCTTTCAAATGGTCATGGTTGTTTCTTAAAGTTGCAACCTTTCAGAAAAGTCACTTTCAACAGTGATAAATTCAAATAAAATGGGAAAAAATTAAATAAAAAGGGTCACGCGGGATCCGAGTCGAGTTGGTAAATTAAAAGAATTATTGAATTTTTTTGGTCGTTTAAGTTAATTAAATAATTACTTGAAATGTTTTGTCCATTTAATTTATTTTAATTAATTAAATAAATTGTTAACTATAGAAAACTTTGTCCAGAAAATAATCTCTCGATCGATAATTTTTTGAAGCAGAAGCCAAGCGATCAATGACGACGGTGCGAGGGGGTCCCTCTTTCAAACCCTTTTAACAATTACAGGAGTATTTCTATATTTAAACTCTCTTATTATTCTGTCCACCACCGATGATGGACTAATGTCTTTTAATTAAAACATAGGAAGATTTTTTCAATTCCCAACTTTCCAAGTTCCTCTTCTTTTTAGCTTCCCTCCATTTCCCCTTTACTCTTGCTACGCACCCAACAAAACATTTCATTGTTGAGATCCAAGGATTGATTTCTTAACCATTATCCTATTCAACAAGGATTGAATTTTTTAACCATTCTCCTATTTGGATTTTGTGACGTCAAAAGGGTATCATTTTCTTCATTTTGAGGCCTAGTTTCTATTTTTGATAGCAAGTCGGGGAAAACTTCGGAGCTATAGTTTCTGTTGCAATGAAATTTTGAGGTAGTGATTGACCTTTTTTAGATATAGCTCTGTTTGATTCTATATTTTATAGGTTTTGTTATCGTTAGGAAATATTGTCGAGTAGAATTATGCTTAAAATGAACCTTATGTATGAATCGTCAATTTTTACAAATTTAGAGTTGTTTTTGTGGCTTAACCCTTAGTGTAGGTTGATTTTAACCTTGACTTTATTGAAATGGACCCTTTAGATTACTTTAGGGGGTTCTAATTTAATCATAAGCATTATTTTTTTTCTTATTTATTGTATCCTTGTGATTTACTTTGATGGTTGTATCTACAGGAGACAGAATGGGTAGTTAATATGGGTATCCTCTCATATTTACCCATTGATCGATTCATATTCGACTCGACTCGCTCATTTTTCACTCTTAGTTGTATCTATAGTGAACTTGGCCTGGAAGGATTTACAGATGGGTACATTTGTAGTGTGGAAGGAGCTTTACCATGTTTGTGGTGTATTTCAAATTGGCATACATTCACACATATTACGTTCAAATTTGATAATAGTATGAGTTGGATGCAAAGGTATTGGTTTTCAGTTTCTAAACCTATTATGTCGTGATTTTTACTAGTTTTTAGCTTGTAGGAGTGTAATACTGATTTTATGATTGAAAATTTGGGACTTTAGGAATTTTTTTAATAATATTCGTTGGATATTAACTTTTTGAGAGATTGTATCGTAAAGTTGTTGGTTTTTATTTATTTTGAAGGATATAATTATCGATACCGTATATGATAAGATATGGTGTACCACAAATTGAACTTTTGGTTTTACGATTATATCATTTATAGTTAATATGAGGTGGACTTGTGATTGTCTCGAGGAGCCTACAAGGCCAATGAGCCAAATTGCGAAAGGATGGCAATTGGACTAGTTCTCATCTGGTCAGGTCCCCTACCGGTTAGTATGGTACCGATTGAACCAGTAAGGAACCGGTCTTGTAGGGTACCGGAACAGTACCAAAATGAAACACGGGTTTTTATTCGGTTGATCCGGTTCGGTAAGAACTGGTTCAGGTCCGGTCCCTGTCCAGTTGAACCAGTTCAACGGAATTTTTTTTTTTACGTTTGAACCATTATATTATAGTCGTTGGGCCCTTGTAGCTGGTGTGACGGGCCCAAAATGGCTCAAAACATCCCCCGCCCCCTTCTCTAACCCTTTTACACTATAAATATACCATTTTCTTTCATTTAAATCACAAATTCACAAACGATTTCATTAACATCTATAAAAATCTCTCAATTTTAAATCTCTCATAAATTCATAATTATTATTTTGTTATATTGACATGGAGTTTGGTTTTCATAGATTTACTTGAAGTAAATTGGAAGCTTCAATTGGCATCTTCCAATATCGGCTTTGGTTATACGTCTACTTTTGCGTAGACGTTCGGTACATTCGTTCCAACTTTAATTTTTTTATTTGTTTATTAATTAAGTTATTTAATTATTTTATTATATTATCTTCCTTTTTTCATAATATTTAATTATATTAAACTTGTACATGAATTCGGAAAGAAATAGTGGTAAAAGATCACTTAAAATGTAAGATGGGAGAATTTAAGGAAAAAACTAAATTACAACAATATACTGATGAGAAATGCAGAGCAATAAATGGTAGTAGTAATGATAATGAGAGATAATTAAGTTATTTTTATTGTATCCCCCCCCCCCCCCCCCATATTTTAGTATACTTTTGAGATAAACAAAAATAAAAAAATTGATATAAAGGATAAATGATAATACTGGTCAAAACGAGGCGTCACATCCTATTTTTATCATCAAACATTATATATAATATACTTTTATAATTAAATTTAAATGAAGAATTAATTAAAAATGCATAAAAACTTAGAAACAATTTATTTTGGTTTTAAGATTTAATTTTTTTTATTTCTTCTTTGAATAAAATATTCTTGATAATTATCCTAGGGCTATACCCGCTTCACAACACTTATATTATCACATGTTCAAAAGAAAATTATTGACACCGTTTACCACCGCGCGAAGCGCGGACAATTTACCTAGTTGAAAATAATTATAAAATGAATTTTAAATATAAACAAGTCAAAATATAAAAAGAATTTCTTTCAACTATAAAAAGTTTTTCTAACCCCCCCCCCCCCCCCCAAAACCCCAAACCTCTTCCTTTCTTTTATTTTGCTAACAACGACTAATGACTACTGCTGTAAATTGGAGGTTTTAACATATTTTATGTATGAATTTATCATTTGTATTTCTTTTAATGCCTTCTTTCTAATTCTCAATAAAATTATGTTGGTGTAGATATTGGTGAAACAGTAACGACGAAGAAAACAGAGGTTTGCTAGTTGTATTTCTCGTCTGAAAAAGAAGCTTCTGAAAGATTAGTAATATATATTTATTTTGTTTCTTGTAATTATCTTTTATTTTATCAAACAAAGTAGGGAACTTAGTTTTTCAGATAAAGTAGGACACATTTCATTGTTGGTCAGTCACGTTCTCCATCAGGGGCGGACCCACGTGCATCCGTGACGGCGCACATGCACCCGGTAATTTTAAAAAAATAATTGTACATATATGAATTGATAATTGATAAATAATTATATATTTAATTGTGCACCCTTATGAATAAAAGGTGTTTGGGTGAGTTGATTGAAGTGGCTCAGCCTAAGGATGACTGCGCGAGTTCAATTCCTGCAGGAGGATATGGATAGATTATGTAAAAATAAATGCGGTGATTTTTCACCGAAAATTGGTTGGAATTATATTTTGGAACGATTCAATTCACAAGTTGGTAAAGTAAATAGTGTCCACAAGAGGTGTTTCAACAACATCAGTCAATCTCAATAAGCAATCTGTCAAAACAAGAATCGTGCATCGAATTCGTTTAGAGGCTTCAACAAATGTGGCAAGGTTTCTCTTGAAATTTGGATTGTTTTTTCAAGGTTATAAAAGTGAGTCTTCATTAAGCGAAGGTCTTTTTTTAGGTTTTTTGAATTGGCTTGAAAAAATTGTTTTGGGATATGAATAATATTATTTTAAAACATGTTCCAAAAAAATGCTATGACAATGACTTCACAAAAAAATATTAACTTACCCTTGTGCCCCCCATATCTTCAAATCCTGGTTCGCCTCTGTTCTCCATTATCTTTGCGAAGTTTGTTGTTCACGTACTTCTTGAGTTGTATATATACTCATCTATACTGTCATGTTAAACATACATAAAAGAAAAAATTTATCTCAATCAATTTCTTGCTATTTTTTCTTGGTATCCGAGGAGGTTTAGAATTTGCCTAAAATCCTTGTTACATTTTCTCTTTTCTTCATCTTCTCTGAAGTGGCACCCACGTCTTCTACTTCTGATCCAATTATTGAAAAGCACCCAAGCCAATCTTCTGCTGAAAATAATGTCATCGATTCAACTCATCCATACTATATTCATCCCTGTGATTATCCAAGGATGAATCTCATTTCGATAGTGTTTGATGAGAATAGCTATGGTGGATGGAGAAGTGTTGTTATAATTGCGCTTTCTGTCAAAAACAAAATTGGCTTCACTGATGGTTCACTAGAGATTTCAATTGGTGATTTGGTTCTTCAAAAGGCATGGACACACTGCAACGACATAATTCTTTCGTTGCTCCTCAACTGTTTACTAAAAAGATAGCTGAATCAGTGCTTTACTCCCAAAGTGCCAAAGAACTCTGGAGCAACCTAGGAGATAGATTTGGTCAGACGATTGGTGCGAAATTTTCCAGTTAAAGGAACTAAATATTGTGGTGCAAGGTAACTCTAGTATATCAGGTTATTTTTGGTGATTAATCAAGCAAATTTTCGAATTTTATTCTTTCTTAGTGAAGTAAGTACATGAATTCTTATTTAATATATTTGAATATTGTGTTTATGGCTATGAGTAACTAAACTCCATAACTAGGGTTGTGGGAACCATAGGCAAATAATGAGATAAACCCTAGCTAAAATAATAATTCTAGAATAGTGTTTTGCATGTATTAATAATTCTTTCGCTTAGAAGTCTTTTTAACGGATGATTAACGTTAAAACTCGCCTTAATGCTACTTGCCGGACCAAGGAGGTAGATAATAGGAAAAGAATTATTAACCTAGATTTAGTGTATACTATCTACTAGGCTAGTATTGATTGGTACGAGGTAATAACTTAGTCAAATATTGAATACGATGCTTAATATGAGGTAAAGATAGGGGTTAGGAAAGCAACACACGTAGCCGGACCAAGGTGCGAAGTGAGATTTTCTAGATGCCGGACCAAGGATTTAGAAATACATAACTTATCACTTTGCATGCAAGATACTAGGAAAGAATTGTTATAGTTAGAATTATCAAGTTATGAACCTGTGGGGAACACGTAAACCCTAGTTACTTTGATTAATTGATTAAAATTCAACTTGCAAAACTGTTAAGTGTCTCTTTCAATCTCGTTAGTTATTTTTACTTATTAGGAAATACGAACCCCCCTTTTTATGTTTTTACTTTCTAAGGAATTCATCAACCGAACAATAGTAATAACAAGTTGAAGTTAAGTCTAGACTATTTTCCTCGTGGGAACGATCCCAACCTCACTAGTTGGGTTATTTACTTGACGCGGCCGCTTTACTTCTCATTTGAGAAGTAAGTTTGAGCGTATCATTTACTAACTGTATTTTCACCCAAATTTTCTTTTTTATGGGACCTAAATCCAATATCTGCCTTTATTTCACGACACTCATTGTTTAGCTTCCATAAAATCAAGAACTGCTTCGGAACCAATATTTGCCAACAGATTATAACTCATTATCCTGATGTTTCACCAAGTACAATCCAGAGAGTTGGAAATGAGTCCTAAAATCCCTTTCTTGTTTCTTGACACAGACTCAATACATATGAAACATAGTGATAGAAAGTAGAAGAGAACTACACCGACACAAAATAGAAGAAACAGATTCGATGAAGACTCACTCGTAGATAGAGGAAGAAAACAAAAACTTATGTAAGTGTGGGAGCCGAATCTACATAGAATAACATGCAATTTGAATTGATTACCAGAAATGTCTATCCAATCTAATCATCAACCATTATCGATCAACCAATCTTGATGTGGAGTCCCAACATTCGACGAAGTAATTGATAATTTCAAACCCTTATTCACCTTATGATGTTCACAAAGCTTTTGATACGCTCAAACTTACTTCTCAAATAAGAAGTAAAACATATCAAATCTTAGCGCTGCTGCCGGGGAAAGTAGCTTTTAGATTAACTTAAACTTATTACTATAGTTTAGTTGATATTTTCTTGATTTTACTTTGTTTTATTGTTTTTGATTCATGCAGAACCACCCTCCTTGTATTCCAAAAACATGGAGAGGAAGAGAACCCTTGTTTCCCTACGATCACAAATTAGAGCGTACACTGCGCAACATGAATCACAACTTGGGAATCAATGATTATGATCCAAACCAGAACATCCCAGCTCCGGTTGATGTTCATGGTCAGTTGTTACCCGATGCCCCAGGTGAACACCAATAGAGGGGACAGAATCTCACTCCACGGCCCCAAGCATACTACCGAGGCTATGATAACATAGCATACTCCGATGGGCCACTTGTGTTGCCTCCTCTACCACCAGGTCAAACCTTTGTGGTAACTAGTAGCCTGATGCAAATGATCACTGCCAGAGGTTTGTTTTCAAGGCTACCTTCTGAGGATCCACATGCCCATATAGATAAGGTAAGGGAAGTGTGTAAAAGTTGTGTAGGGAGGCCTGACTTGGACTTGGATGTAATAGGGCTCAGAGTGTTTCCTCTTTCACTAACGGGAGAGACTGCTATATGGTTCATTGAGCTCCCGTACAACTCTATTTTCACTTGGAACCAACTGAGGAATGTTTTCTTAGCACGCTACTTTCCGGTCTCCAAGAAACTAAACCACAAAGATATAGTGAACAACTTTGTGGCACTACCTGGAGAGTCAGTTAGTAGTTCATGGGATAGATTCACCTCGTTCTTGAGAAGTGTCCCAAATCACTGTATAGATTATGAGTCACTGAAGGAATACTTCTATAGAGGACATGATGATAATAATAAAGCGGTGTTGGACACTATAGCAGGTGGATCTTATGGGGAGTGTCCTTATGCTGAGATTGCTGAAAAATTAGAGAAAATCTCCCGAAATAATAAAGCTTGGACTACTAGGAAGTCAATACTAAGAGAAATACCTTCGTAGATCAGTTCACTCAAAACCCAGCCACAGATGAGAACCGTGAAGAAATGGCTCAGATGAGAACTGAGCTTCAGTTGGTACTAAAACATGTCACTTGGGGTGCTATAAAAGATAAATGCAGTAAACTACTTGTCAAAACCACCTCCACAAAATGATGAGTGCTATTATGAGGAGGATTCCTATGCAGTAAATGAGCAGACGGGGGGTTTCCGACCGAGCGCCCAAGGCTCAAATAAGGATCATTGGCGCAAAGGTCAAGGGAACCAAGGTCGGATCTATGGTAAAAATTACCGTAAGGGTGATTATGTCCGAGATGGAAACTACAACCACGAAAACAACTTCAACAGGGGTAACTACAGTAACAGAAATGATAGGAATGGGCCCTATGACCCTCCTCAAAATCGTGAAGTTACTCCTAGGGATGGTGGAGATAGTATGGCGCGAGTTGAGGATATGTTGCACAAAATGATGAGGAGGTTCGATGCTAGTGATGATCACATTAAAGAGATAAGGTGTGATTTAGCAGGTATTGGGCAAAAAGTCGATACACATGCAATATCGATTAAGCAGATCAAGTTGCAAATAGACCAATTATCTGCTACTGTGAACACACAGAAACCGGGCACTCTTCCTAGAAACACTGTCCAAAATCCAAAAAATGATGCACACTGTATGGAAATCACTACTCGGGGTGGTAAGCAAATCATTGACTCACCTATGCAGTCTAATGAGGAAAAGAGGAGAAAGGATGATGATAAGGTGGTAATGGGTAGTGGTGAAACAGAAGAGAGCACTGGAAAAGATGCAGAAGTCCCTATGAAGGTAATTCCCATGCCCAGACCACCACTACCCTTCCCTCAGAGATTAGTGAAAAAGACTGAGGATGGTAAATGTCGGCATTTTATAACAATGCTGAAGCAGTTTTCTATCAATGTCTCTTTGGTAGAAGCTCTAGAACAAATGCCCGATCATGCAAAGTTTATGAAAGATCTGGTTACAAAGAAAAGATCGGTCACTTTCGGGGATAATGATAGACTGCAGCATTGTAGTGCTATTGCCACAAGATCTCTCGTACAAAAGAAAGAAGATCCGGGTGCATTCACCATTCCATGTACAGTCAGGTCATTACATTTTGCGAAAACATTATATGATCTGGGGTAAGCCTAAATCTCATACCCCTATCGATTTACAAGAAGTTGGGTTTGGGTGACCCTAAACCCACTGCGATGCGCTACTGATGGCTGATCGAACAGTGTAAAGGCCTATAGGGATACTCCATGATGTGCTAGCAAAAGTGGACTCATTCATATTTCTGGCAGATTTTGTTATTCTTGATTGTGAAGTCGATTTTGAAGTGCCTATTATTCTTGGGCGGACATTCCTTGCTACAGGTAGAGCCTTAGTTGATATGGAAAATGGGCAGATGAAATTTCGGTTGAACAATGAAGAAGCGATCTTCAACATTTGTAGGTCCATGAGGCAGAGTGGTGAGCTCCAATCTATATCCTCCATATCCCACAATGAAAATACGAAGAAGGATAATGAACAAAAAAGTGAAAAATAAGAGTTTATGGCTGGGGATTTTGTGCTTTGGCCTTGTCTTCCGGGCAAGCCCAAGTCCAAATGGACTGGCCCTTACTTGATTACCGAAGTATTCCCTCATGGAGCAGTTGAGTTAAAAGCTAATGAGGAAGTGCGGTTTAAGGTGAATAGAGAACGAATAAAACTCTATTTTGGGCATACTGCATCGGTGAATGAAGTGATAGAGGCATACCATGTTGATTAAGGCTGAGTAATCAAGTGTCCTCAGTTGTGCCGCGACGTTAAATCAGGCGCTTCTTGGGAGGCAACCCAATAATTATAGTTTTTTTCTTTCTAGTAATGGTAGCATTTTCTACTAATGGGTTTTAAATTTGCAGGCAAATCACCAGGAAATTCTGCAGAAAATTACTCTGCAGCAGTTACTGACGGATACAGTGATGGACCGTTTCATCTGTGACGGACCGTCGGATGAATCCGTCGTACCAGGTACGTCTTTCTGTTATTTGAAAACTAGGGCACACAAGAAGGAACAAATGATGAACTGTAACAACCGAGATGGACGAATGTCGTGGAATCATCGTGTCATTAATGAGCCGTACCCAACCCTACCCGGCGGGGGATTTTCAAAATTTCAACATTTAAAATCCCCAACCCTTAATTTCACCCCTTTCCTTCACTCTTCCTCCTATTTCCCTCCCTTTTCAACTTTCAAAATCATCTCCCTCTTCAACCGATCATTTCCCCCCAAATTCTCCAAAGTACTAAAAGTCATTATCTACTAGTTAGAGCTGCTGCTGTGGGTGTCTTCTTGATCACCAAGTATAATTCCCTTTTGTTTTTCTCAAATTCTCTTGTATGTATCTCTAATTTCTACTCGTTTATATTGCATTTTTGTTTATCAATTAGTATTAGCCTAGTTTTTCTTGATATGTTCATTTTTTAAATAATAATAATAAATTATGTCTAACCTAGCTTAAAAATCCTCAAAATTTCCGTGTTAAAACTCTAGAAATAAGTGCTTCAGAATTGCTAGTTTACTAGGTATTTAGGTTAGACAAATGTAGGTTCAAACACTACCAATTTGATTTGGGTCATAGGGGATAAATGGGGCACCCCCAGTTCTATCACTGAGTTACAGAACGAGACCCCGATGACGGACCGTCGTACCCACGATGGACCGTCGTTGGGTCCATTCCAACAGCCCTAACACCCCACTGTCCAATTTTCTGCAAGTGTCCTTTTACGGACACATGCGACGTACCGTCATCCCCACGACGGTCCGTCCTGCACAACTGTTCTGGTTGTCAGAGACCCTATTCCTAAGGGTTTCTCACTTTTTTCCAAGTATCCTTCAACGGACACATGCAACGTACCATCATCCCCCTGACGGTCCATCCTGCACAACCGTTCTGGTTTTCAGTGACCCTATTCCTGAGGGTCTCTCACTTTTTCTAAGTGTCCTTCAATGGACACATGCGACGGACCATGATCCCCCCGACGGTCCGTCCTGGACAACCATTCTAGTTGTTAAAGACCCTATTCCTAAGGTTCTCTCTCTACTTTTCTAAGTTTCCTCAAACGGACAAGTACGATGGATCGTCATACCCACGACGGTCCGTCCTGCCTGACCGTTATGATGGTAAGAAACCCCTTTCCTAAGGGTCTCCATATTTTTTTCAAGTGTCCTCTAACGGACACCTACGACAGACCGTCGTACCTGTGACGGTCCATCCTGCACATACCGTCATACTTGTCAGAGACTCTCCTTCAGGGATCTCCATATAAACAAAGTCTAAGTAAGACACGGCGGACCCCATGACGGTCCATCATAGTCACGACGAGCCGTCACCTGGCCCGTCGTGTTTCACTGTTACTATAGAAATGTCATTTTATTTTAACTTTTTTTGTATTTATTTTGTGTGGTTTTGCTTGTCTTGTTTGCTCCTTCTAGTACTAATATTGATCCTTAACAAGTACTATCTACTATTGCACCAAAATAAGATCGAGTCTATGCACGCAGGTGATCGAAGTCTGTCGCCCCGTCTGCCCGCCTGGTCATTGGATGTGATGATGAGCGTGACCCCGAGTACTGGCCCCCAATCACTTCCACCCCATCCCGTGTTGCACGTGCTGCAAGAGCCACGCCCAAAAAGGTGGCGTCCTGCGTAGCCACTACCTCCCAGCCTGATGAATAGCGCACACTGACCGGCACACTTTCTGGGTCAGCCACTAATGAAGAAAGACCGTCTGGCTCCGTAGGAGTTTCGTGGTCGGAGGAAGCTTCCGGATCTGTTGAGGTTCCCGCACCCGCCACTGCTGTAGCGTCGGCCTCGTCTGATGAGGCTGACAGTTCGGAATCCACATCTGGTTCACCAGCTCATGCTCTCACCCCGGTTACTGACCAGCCCAACAGGTGGTATGTCGACCAGCTGTTTCAAGTCTATTCCGATGCAAAGTTCCTGAATGACAAAGGAGTTATGACTCGGACACTTACATTGGAGCGGTGGGTCCTTACGGGAAGTATCCCGACGATGCGTGAGATCCACAATCTCTTCACAAGACATTGACTGGAGTGGACAGCATGTCCGTTGGGACGGACTCTTCGATCACAGATTGATAGGCACACTGCCCCCGCCAAACAGGCCCCACTGGAGCAGGTCCGAGTACGTGGCGTTCAGGTTGATATCTCTGTGCCTGCCATCCGCGAGTTTCTATAAAGCGAGGATGTTGATGCTAATCAGACCCCTCTCACTGCCGAGTTTGACTACCGATGGCAGATTATTAAAGATGGCCAATTCCTGCGTGAGCCATCGCTGCGAGAGACCACAAATAGGTGGATGGCCCTGCACTTTTCCGTTGATGGAGAGGGTACCGACTGGGTGACTGAGTGAAGGGGGCCATATAGAAGGCCAACATGGCTTTCACGATGAAGCTTTTGTGGTTGATTGTCCTCCACTGCCTTTCCCCCACAGCCGCTGATAATATCGTCACATGGGATCAAGTAGTACTGATGGCGACGATGATATCCGGGTTCGAGGTGGATTTTGCGTGGCTTCTACAGGCGGTCATGCACGAGAGGTCTTTCAAGGTCACAACTACTTACCATTTCCCGTGCATGATATTTTATCTCTGCAGGTCCGCAAGTGTGCTATGTGGCATGTTGATCAGCTCAAGACCCCTCTGGGCACTGTTGATATCGGCCTCATCAAAGATGAGGCCAATGAGTTGGCTCCACGCAGATGGCTCCATCCAGAGCTTCCCCCACTTGTTGACAATCTGGCTGATACGGTAGCACAGGCCCGTACGGCTACGTAGGCGACTTCCACTGACACTACCCCGGTCAAGTCTATCCCAGGTAGTAGCACTGCCCCGAGCTTCTCTTGCTCAGCCCCTTTACCCGCTCTGGTCCCTCTTTCTAGGGTCCAGAAATTAGAGATGCAAATTGCTACACTTCTGTATCATATCCAGCCTTGGATGCAGAGGTCTATTACTGAGGCAAAGGAGCGCTTGGAGCGCAGAATGGTCTAGCACACAGAGCGGAAGATCGCTGAGGTTCATCAGCGATTGGACGCTTTTGAGTTGCGGGTGCTAGCCCGGCCAGCTCCTCTGGTGGATGTGTCGATCCTTTAGGCTGCTATCGACACTCTTCGCGCAGATATTGATATGATCTTAGAGGCTAGGGTTCCTGAGTCTGAGGGCCCTTTTATTGAGCCTGCTGAAGGCACAGTGATGGCGGCCCTATTCGCCACTTTTTCAGAGATTCCAGCACCTCCCCCTCGATAGCATGCGAAGAGGCGTAGGGTTCGAGAGGAGGATGAGGCGCGAGCACTGAAGAAGGAGCGCCGTGAGATGGAGGCTGTGAGGAGAGCCTCGCTTGCTGAGGAGGAGGCGCGTCAGATGAGAGTAGAAGAGTTAGCGGCTGGGGCATCTAGCCCCAGAACTGTGGAGATAGCCGGAGGCAATGATGATAGTGCTGTTGATGCTGAGGACACCACTGAGGGTGTCCAGATTACTGAGGTAGTGGGTTCCGGGGAACCGAACCCACCAGCTTGCTGATCATCGGCGCTTTGCGCCCCAAGTTTTCTTCACCTACCACTCTAGTATTCCAATTTTTTTATGCATTGGGGACAATTTCATGTCTTTTTGTTGGGGGTGGGGTAAATGGAAAGCGAGTGCTAGGGTGAAGTCTGAGTAGCCCAATTCACTATCCTCTTTTGGGGTTTTCTTGCTTGTGTTTTTTTCTCCCAAGAGACTGATTACTTTTTCTGTTGAACTGGCGTGTCCATATCTTGTGTACATAGTTTAATTCTGGAGCATGATGGCTAAAATGATATCCTGATAAAATGGAAAATGATGCATGAATAGGCATAGTAATTGATAAATGTGTGGCTCTAAGCATAAAATAGAGGTACACCATTGCATTACCCTAAGTCTAAAATTCGAACTAGGTGTCCGATAATCTGGTATAGTAATAAGATGTCAAGTGAGTGTGAGGAAAATTTGAATAGTCCACTATTGGCACTGAGCTAGAACTTGCCTGGTTAGTCCTTCTAAAAGTGAGCTGTAATAGACAATTAGGAAAGGATCATAGGCCCTTATTCAATATATCCCATTTTTACCCTAAATAAAAGAAAACCAAATGAAATTTATCCTTAGTTGATCCAAATGATTTGAGCTTAAATTAGACCTTTCTTTTTCACCCCAACTTATCTTTTCTGGGAATAATGTGTTGGCCCTGATCCTTTCTTGGACATGTGCACCTTAGCTTATGCCAAAATCATAAGTAGAGGGTGGCTAATGTAGTAAACAACCTTTTTATGGCCCTGACTCAACTTTGGGTATTATGTACTTTGACTAAGCCATGAGTTGAGAATGGCTATTATGAGGAATTTTCTGGAACATAGGGTTGAAAGAACAAAGAGAGAGAAAGAACAAAACCAAAGTGACTCAAGAATTAGTTTAAAGAAAAGTAAAAAAAAAATTATTACAAGAAATACAAGCAAGAAAAGAAGAGAATCACTTACACAAATGAAGAAAAAAAAAGGGAAAATAGCAAGGTGAAAGACTATGGGAAACTGGGCAGAATAAAATGATAGAAAATGGTATGTTTAGCCGATATGTCAAGGAGGGAAAAAAGTCACTAAAGTATACCTAAATATACCCTACCTGAACCTGAGCCTATGTTACAAGCTAAGAAAGTCCAATCGTGATCCTAAGGGTTATATAGCGAACTTAAAGCAGTGAAAATAAGGGCAAGCTTATGGAAATAGGTATGAACGAGTGTGAATTTGTTCTGAGAGTGATTGTTGAAAAGTAATCCTTATACTCAAACTGAAATCATTATGTGAAAAATGAGGATTTTGTTTTGAAGTGAGGACACTAGTTGCATTACCGTAAATATTAGCACCTCGGAGAGAAATTGAAGAGGATAGGTGTTAGTGCATGGTGAGTCTGTGTGATGGTTTGATTCCACATAATTCAAGGCTTATAGGGATAGCATGCATAAATATGATGAGATTAATCGGGATTGATAGCCAAATGATTCCAAAGGATAAAACATAAATACTATTGTACAAAGATGGTGTATTGAGTCATAATGCGTCGCTTGAGGACAAACAACGAATTTAAGTTAAGGGTGTTGATATTCCGTGGTTTCACGGTATTACTAATACTTTTTACTTGAGTTTAGTGTGTCCAAAAGCCTTTTGTGCTAATTTTTATATCATTTTCTCCTTATTTGCAGGAAATCTCTCCAAAGATGAATGCGGAGGTTTTTCAGCGAAGAAATACAGAAGAGACAACCTACGGAGCTTGTGACGGTCCGTCATTCTCGTGACGGTCCATAGGTGGCAGCGTAGTGCAGCTGCTGAAGGAAGACGGGGAAGTCTGACCAAGTGTGGGGTTACGGAAAGCGCTACGGTCATTTTAAATGTTGAATTTTTTACAAACCCCCAACCAAGTCGGGTGGGGTACGCCTCACTAATGACGCGACGATTCCCCAACGATAGTCCGTCTCGGTTGTGACGGTTCGTCGTTGATTCCGTCGCGTGTGCCCTAGTTTGCAAATAACAGAAAGACGTACCTGGCACGACGGATTCATGCGACGGTCCGTCAGAGATGAAACGGTCCGTCGTTGTATCCGTCAGTGACTACTGCAGAGTAATTTTCTGCAGAATTTCATGGTGATGTGCCTGCAAATTTAAAACCCATTAGTAGAAAATGCTACCATTAATAAAAGGAAAAAAACTATAAGTATTGGGTTTCCTCCCAACAAGCGCATGATTTAACGTCGTGACACGACTGAGGACATTTGATTACTCAGCCTTCATCAAGATGGAATGCCTCTATCACTTCAATCACCGATGCAGTATGCCCAAAATAGAGTTTGTTTTGTTCTCTATTAACCTTAAACCGCACTCCCTCCTTGGTGTTTAACTCAACTGCTCCATGAGGGAATACTTGGGTAATCAAGTAAGGGCAGTCCGATTGGACTTGAGCTTGCCCAGAAGACTAGGTAACCCAAAACTTTCTAAAAGCACCAAATCCCCAACCATAAACTCTTGTTTTTCACTTTTTTTTTCATTCTCCTTCTTCATCTTTTCTTTGTGGGATATGGAGGATATCGATTGAAGCTCACCACTCTGCCTCATAGACCTACAAATGTTGAAGGTCGCTTCTTCATTGTTCAACCGAAATTTCTTCTGCCCCTTTTTCATATAAACTATGGCTCTAACTGTAGCATGAAATGGCCTCCCAAGAATAATAGGCACTTCAAAATCGACTTCACAATCAAGAATAACAAAATCTGCCGGAAACATGAATGACTCCACTTTTACTAGCACATCATGGAGTATCCCTATAAGACTTTTCACTGATCGATCAGCCATCTGTAGCCGCATCGCAGTGGGTTTTGGATCACCCAAACCCAACTTTTTGTAAATCGAGAGGGGCATGAGATTTATGCTTGCCCCCATATCACATAATGCTGTCACAAAATATAATGACCCGACTGTACAAGGAATAGTGAATGCACCTGGATCTTTTTCTTTTGTATGAGAGATCTTGTAGCAATAGCACTACAATACTGCAGTCTATCATCATCCTCGAAAGTGACCGATCTTTTCTTTGTTACAAGATATTTCATAAACTTGGCATGACCGGGCATTTGTTCTAGAGCTTCTACCAAACGGACGTTGATAGAAAGCTGCTTCAGCATTGTCATAAAATGCCGATATTTACCATCCTTAGTCTTTTTCACTAATCTGTGAGGGAAGGGTGGTGGTGGTCTAGGCATGGGAATCACCTTCATAGGGACTTCTATATCATTTCCAGTGCTCTCTTCTGCTTCACCACTACCCTTTACCACCTTATCATCATCCTTTCTCACCTTTTCCTCATTAGACGGCATAGGTGGGTCAATGGTTTTCTTACCACCCCGATTAGTGATTGCCATACAGTGTGCATCATTTTTCAGATTTTGGACAATGTTGCTTGGAAGAGCGCCCAGTTGCCGTGTGTTCACAATCACAGATAATTGGGCCATTTGTAACTCGATCTGCTTAGGGATATTACATTTGTATCGTCTTTTTGCCCAATACTAGCTAAATCACACCTTAACTCTTTAATGTGCTCATCACTAGCATAAACTCCTCATCATTTTGTGCAACATATCCTCAACTCACTCTATACAATCTCCACCATCCCTAGGAGTAACTTCACGATTTTGAGGAGGGACATATGGCCCATTCCTATCATTTCTGTTACCGTAGTTACCCTTGTTGAAGTTGTTGTCGCGGTTGTAGTTTCCATCTCTGACATAATGACCCTCACGGTTATAGTTACCATAGATCCGACCTTGGTTCCCTTGACCTTTGCGCCAATTATCCTGATTTGACCCTTGGGCGCTCGGTCGGAAACCCCCGTCTGCTTATTTACTGCATAGGAGTCCTCCACATAATAACATTCATCATTTTGTGGCAGTGGTTTCGACAAGTAGTTGACTGCATTTATCTTTTCTGCACCCTAGTGACATGATTTAGTACCAACCCAAGCTTAGTTCTCATCTGAGCCATTTCTTCACGAATCTCATCTGTGGCTGGGTTGTGAGTGGACTGTACTGTGAAGGTATTTCTCCCGGTATCTGACTTCCTAGTACTCCAAGCTTTATTATTCCGGGAGATTTTCTCTAATTTTTCAACAATCTCAACATAAGGACACTCCCCCATACGATTCACCTGCTATAGTGTCCAACACCGCTTTATTATTATCATCCTTTCCTCGATAGAAGTATTCGTTCAGTGACTCATCATCTATACGGTGATTTGGGACACTT
Organism: Solanum lycopersicum; assembly: GCF_036512215.1. NCBI lineage: Eukaryota > Viridiplantae > Streptophyta > Magnoliopsida > Solanales > Solanaceae > Solanum > Solanum lycopersicum. The sequence continues at coordinate 32,582,242 of NC_090804.1, forward strand.
CTCAAGAACGAGGTGAATCTATCCCAAGAACTACTAACTGACTCTCCTGGTAGTGCCACAAAGTTGTTCACTCTGTCTTTGTGGTTTAGTTTCTTGGAGAACAGAAAGTAACGTGCTAAGAAAACATCCCTTAGTTGGTTCCAAGTGAAAATTGAGTTGTACAAGAGCTCAGTGAAACATATAGTAGACTCTCCCGTCAGTGAGAGAGGAAACACTCTGAGCCCTATTACATCCAAATCCAAGTCTGTACTCCCTACACAACTTTTACACACTGCCCTTACCTTAGCTATATGGGCATGTGGATCCTCAGAAGGTAGCCCTGAAAACCAACCTTTGGCAGTGAGCATTTGCACCAGGTTACTGTTACCACAAATGTGTGACCTGGTGGTAGAGGAGGTAGGACAAGTGGCCCATCGGAGTCTATTGTGTTATCATAGCCTTTGTAGTATGCTTGGGTCCGTGGAGCGGGATTTTATCCCCTCTGTTTTTGTTCACCCAGGGCATCGAGTAAAAACTGACCATGAAAATCAACCGGAGCTGGGATGTTCTGGTTTGGATCATCATCATTGATTCCCAAGTTTTGATTCATGTTGCGCGGTGTAAGCTCTAATTTGTGATCGTAGGGATACAAGGGTTCTCTTCCTCTCCGTGTATTTGTCATACAAGGAGGTTGGTTCTGCATGCATCAAAAACAATAAAACAAAGTAAAATCAAGAAAATATCAACTAAACTATAGTAATAAGTTTAAGTTAATCTAAAAGCTACTTTCCCCGGTAGCGGCGCCAAAATTTGATACGCTCAAACTTACTTCTCAAATAAGAAGTTAGGCGGTCGTGTCAAGTAAATAACCCAACTAGTGAGGTTGGGATCGTTCCCACGAGAAAAATAGTTTAGACTTAACTTCAATCTATTATTACAATTGTTCAGTCAATTACTTCCTTGGAAAGCAAAAACGATAAAAATGGGGGTTTATATTCCTAAATAAATGAAAATAACTAGCGAAATTGAAAGAGAAACTTAACAGCTTCAAATGTTGGAGTTTACTCAATTAATGAAAGTAACTAGGGTTTAGTATTCCCCACAGGTTCATAACTTGATAAGTCTAACTATAACAATTCTTTCCTAGTATCTTGCATGTCATGTGATAAGTTATGTATTTTTAAATCCTTGGTCCGGCATCTAGAAAATATCACTCCGCACCTTGGTCTGGCTACGTGTGTTGCTATCCTAACCCTTATCTTTACCTCATATTAACCATCATATTCGATATTTGACTAAGTTATTACCTCGTACCAATCAATACTAGCCTATTAGATAATATACACTAAATCTATGTTGATAATTCTTTTCCTATTATCTACCTCCTTGGTCCGTGAAGTAGCATTAAGGCGAGTTCTAACGTTGGCCATCCGTTAAAAAGACTTCTAAGCTAAAGAATTATCAATACATGCAAGACACTATTCTAGAATTATTATTTTAGTTAGGTTTTACCTCATTATATTCCTATGGTTCCCACAACCCTTGTTATGGAGTTTAGTTACCCATAGTGATAATCACAATATTCAAATATATGATATAAGAATTCCTGCACTTACTTCAATGAGAAAGAGTAAAATTCGAAAGTTCACTTGATTAATCAACAAAAATCACCAACAATCAATAACTGAAATTAATTGAAGTACAAAGATTCTAACAAATATCAAGGGCCTAAAAAAATAATCCATAGTCTAACCTCAAAAATGAGGTTTTTCGAACTACTTATAGAAAATAAAAACCTAATTAAACATGGATTCTATTTGCTTGAAATCTGTCAAAATGCGGCTGGGTCGACGGGACTTCGCGACGGATCGTCGTTGTTACGATGAACCGTCATGGACTTCCGTCGTCCCATACTTGTGCAATTTCTTCTGCTGCTCTCTTCATTACCCTCGACGGCAGGTATGACGGATCGTCACAGGCACAACGGTCCGTCGAGGGTCTCCGTTCCAAAACACTTGAACTCTTGGAATATGGGTACTAGACTCCTTCTCTGAACTTCATGATGAACGTGCAGGACGAACCGTCATGGACACGATGGTCCGTCACGCTTTCCGTAACCCCACACTTGGTCAGACTTCCCCATCTTCCTTCAGCAGCTGCACTGCGCTGCCACCTACGGACCTTCACGAGCATGACGGACCGTCACAAGCTCCGTAGGTGGTCTTTTCTGCATTTCTTTGCTAAAAAACCTCCGCATTCATCTTTGGACAGATTTCCTAAAAATAAGGAGAAACTTATATAAAATTTAGCATAAAAAGGCTTTTGGACACACTAAACTTTAGGAAAAAGTATTAATAATACCATGAAACCACGGTATATCAAAACCCTATCATGTTAATTCCTCCAGCTCACATTCGCCTTATGGTGCCCGTTAGGGTTTTCACCAATAAAACTCTCTAATTTTTATTTTTCTGAACCCACATTCACCGTATGATGTCCGCTTAGGGTTTTCACCAATAACACTCTCTCATTTTTATTTCTCTCAACCCACATTCGCCTTATGATTCCCGCTTAGGGTTTTCAACAATAATACTCTCATTTTGAATTTTTTTTAAAAGGAATATGGTGTAATCGCTCATACCTTTTTAACATACTTACTCTTGACATTTCAAAGGTTGATGCAAAGACCTTTTTTTGATTGACTCTAAATGATGGGGTTGATTTTGAGCTTTGGGATAAGCGAACAAATTAATAAATAATAGACTTTTGCCCAAATTTACTACAGTATGAAGGCTTTTTGATTTTTATTTGGTTTGACTGAATCCAACACTAGGTCTGCCTACGTATCTTGCCAAAACAAGAATCATGTGTAACGTAGTTCAGAAATATTGTAAACACCACATTTTTTTTAATAAGAAATACATCTCTTTTATTAATATTTTTTTTAAAGATCACCGAACAAGAGGAGGGTTGCCTACATATCTCATCGGGTTGAGAATCAGGTGTGCGTACTATTTTTAGTTTGAATGGTTAAATTTTTTTTTTACATAACAAATACATTAGTTTTATAAGTATAATGAAAGCAAAATATTTTGATCTTTTCAACTATACAAAAGAACCATAAATAAAATTTATTCTTTTTTTAACTTGTGACAATCTTTTATTTTATTTTTTAAGAAGTGTGTTAAAACATTCAAAGAAAAAAAATAATATTTTGCACTTTTTTTTGATAAAATCAAAAGATAACTTTTAATCACATTAAAAAGAGTCAACTTATAGAAATTTTACAAATAAATGCATTTTCATTTAGCACATAAAATGATCGGAATGTTGGTCAATTAAGAGACGGATACTTGTCCATGATAAACCCAACTCTTCTTTCGAGACTCACTAAGTAAAATACATCTTATGTAAATGAGTGGAACCTTATAGTGGTAACCAGGACCTAAAGGAGATAAGTGTCTAGATTGACTTACTCAAGTGGACAACTCGAGACAAAGAGGGGAAACTTAAAGGTAGCAACGCTATTCCGGCTTCATTGATGGTCCAACCCTGCCTAACATGTGCTACTAGTGAAGGGTGTCAAAACACTCCAGCTTTATCTCAAGGAAAAATAGAATGTATAACTGTATTCCAGTGAACGTGTGTATAGTCAAAGACTCATAATGTGTGCGTGAGAGAATTTTTAGTAAAGTTCAATAATATAATATACAAAATAATAAATAAGCAGCAAATAACAAATTAGGTCATCCAAAAAAAAAATATAACCAATCAAATAAAATAATTAAATCAAGTAAAAGTCAATATAATAAAGCTCAAATTCTCGTTAGTCCCTAGCGGAGTCTCCACAGATGTCACACCCTTTTTTTTTGCGCCACGACGGAAGGGTTTCTCTAATTTAAGTGACGTTATTGATTAGTGATTATTTTTACTTTCAGAGTCACTACTTGGAATTGAGTTATGGTATTCCAAATCACCTTTTCATTTTAATCCCTAACCAAAAAGAAATGACTCTATATTTTTGTTAGCAAACATAAAATTTAGATAAGGAATTCTGTTGACCGAGGGGAAGATATTAGGCATCCCTCGAGTCCCGTGGTTCTAGCATGGTCGCCTTTATTGTCTTATACTTATTTTAAAATAATTTTGGATATATTATATTTAGGTCATGACTTGTTTGCATTTTTATTGTTGAACTTTTATTTGGTATCAAATTAGATTAATAAATACATTCTCGACTTTGACATTTGGAGACATAATTGTCTTCATCTCTCAAGTTTCTCCCACCTAATAATTGTCTATAAGTGTTACTTTAAATTAATAAAGTTATTTATATTTTTAAACAATGTATGTCACCGCATCCTTGAATTTTTAATGTCTCAAAAAAGATGCGTCTCCGCATTCTTAATCGAAATAAATATTTATTAATATGCCTAAAACTCATGTAGTCATTAAAAAGAATATTTTTTCTTCATACATAAAACTAAATGACGTAAAATAAATCTAAATGTTGAGGATAAAAAATATAATTTTGTACTATTTCTATATCTTCTATTTTATATGTTAATATTTTATATTTTTATTACTGTTAAAGTTAATGTCAAAATGAACCAAACACTTTTAACTACAACAAATTGTTAAAATAAATCATATTTTTGTGTGATAACATAAAATAAAATATTATTTATTTATTTATATTTTAGCCTAACTATACCTACTTCATAATTATTATTTAAATCAAGACAAGAAAAGATGTCATGGCCCATTCTTTTTAAGAGATCACAACTAACATTTTTTAAAAAAAAGTTCAATATACTAACTCTAAATCTTTAATTAATTTTGATATCCAATGAGATTCAATGTGATATTAATTAGAAACTTATTCAAAGCATCAAAATTATACAACAATAAATAACAACAAAAATATTTAATTTGACATTTTATTTCAATTTAATTATGAATGAAACAAAGTTATATATAAAAAAAATTCATAAAATTACATCACATTCCATAGATAGATTAAAAGAGATAAGTTAAAGTTGCATAATGCAAAGATCTTTACTGAACCTCGATTACAACACCCACAATTTTTTGTAATATTTGTTGTATTTTTGAAATGAAATGAAAATGCTTTTTTATTGTTTGGTGCCTTTTTCTTTTTCCTGATTTTTCTTTTTTTGTTTTTTGATTCTTCTCCTCTCTTTTTTTTCTGTGTGTTTTTTTGCTGAATTTTTGCTTTTTTTTTTGTTTGTGAGTGTATATATATAGTGTTTAGGATTGTATGTGGGTGTGAGGGTTAGTAGAGAGGATTATGTGAGGGTGTGGGATGTGATAATGGGGTTGTGGGTAGATGTGATGATAATGGATATTATTCATATAAATTAAATATATTAAAATTATAAATAATAAGTATTAATTATCTAGAACAAATTTAAAAACTAAATGGCTAATTAAGAAACACTAGTTTATTTATTAAATTTAAATTATAAGAAGATATATTTTTGTAGTTTTTCATTTTTTTGTTTTAACAATTTAAATAAAACTTACCTTAAAAAATGATTCTATGTTTGTTGTTTCCTAATCTATAAAAATAACCTAATAAAAATAAGAAAAAATTAAAATATCTAACTTAAATATAAAAGAAATATTTAATGAATAAAAAATAGTGTAAAACCTTATATGTTCAATAAAAAATTGTGTGACTATAGCCTGCAAAATGAGCTCATATTTTTGTAACCCGTCCATATTGAGTAGGTTGGGTGAGTGACCTTTTACATGGATAAAATATGGGTTGATACCCATATTCATCTCATAAAAATATGGATTAGCCAAATGAGTTAAACATCTATCTTTAATTCACACAAAATTCATGATATTACCAAATATATTGTAACTTCTCTTCCTTTTTATGTTCTTCAATAGAGGTAATAATTTTTCTCTATAATTGAAAATGTGAAGTCTTTGACCCTCTAAAAATATCTAATTAAATTTACATTTATTTTACTAGTTATAATTATATTTTTTATTTATTCAATTTTATATTGGATGATAAATAATAGTATTAAATAAGCAAATCATGTACTAATATTGACATTCCTTATAGTGCATTAAGCATAGGGTGTCTGGTATGAAGGAAACCATTTTTTACTCCTACCCTTGACAACCCCCACCCCTCACCCACAAAAATTTTTATGTTTATCTTTAAAAAATATTTTGAACTTCAAAATTTTATTTTTTCACCCCTACCCTAAATCTCACCCACCCACCCCACCCACCCCTACCTACCAGTCCGTCCCCCCCCCCCCCCCCCGCCCACCCCCAAAAAATAATAATTTTAAGTTCGTTTTTAAAAATATAATTTGAACTTCAAAAATTTATCCTACCATCGATCCACCGTACCCCTCTACCATCCCCCACCTCTTGAAAAAAATTTGAGTTTTTTTAAAATAATATTTTCAACTTTAATTACTATATTTTTACCCCTACCCTCGATGCTCCTACCTCCCCCCCCCCTCCAACGCAGGAAAAAAATTTAAATTTATTTTTAAAAAACATTTTAAATTTCAAAAATTATTTTCTACTCTAGTAAAAAATAATAAAAATAATAAATATTTCTCAAAAATATTTTTCATTCATATACCAAACACTACAAATTTTTTAGGCAAAGTATTTTATACTCACCAACAAAACATGAGAAAATAAGTGAAAATTCTAATTGTTATCTAGGAAAACATAAATTTATTTTTTATCAAAATTTTAATGATTTTTTTACTTTTACTATACAATAAAACTAAATGATACATTTTCAACAAATTCATCTTAAAAAGACTAAAATATTTTCTCCATGTTGAGTTCTTATGTAGATTACTATTTACTCGTGAAAATATGGGTAAACAAGTATTTTACCCAGCCCATTTGTTACCCAATCCATTTTTACCCATATCAAATATGAACGGGTTGAATTATTACCCATTTTGTGTTGATCCATTTCCAACCCGCCCAATTTAGTCACACTTCATAACACAACAAACAATCACAACTCGCACTTCACATGTCTTCCCTTCGACTCTTCGTGGGAATCTCACTCTTCGCAGCTATCGACATGACTTCTCTCTGTCACACTTCACAACTACCGATGTGACTTCTCTCTCTCACTCTTTCCAACTACCGACGTGACTTCTCTCTAACGGTGTAACCTTGTTATGCGTCTCTTAGTTGCGATGTATGTTAACAGCGGCGTAACAAAAATTTTCATTAAGGAGGTCCAAACATTGAATGATAAATTATTTTTTAATGAAAATAATGATGTATAGAGATTTTATTTTCAATAATATTGTGACATAATTTGGGTAAATGAGTCTCTTAGTTATATAGAAATAAAACCATATTCCAAAAGAAAAATGTATTAAAATTTAAGAAAATTTTATTCCACAAAGGAAAAAAGTATTAAAATATAAGGATCTTTATTTATAAAATAATTAAAGATGCGGCAAGCCTTTTGTATTGATGGTCATGAAAATTAGGCTGAAAAAGGACCCAATCCAACAATTAAACATTTGGTAAATCAAAATAGAAGCAACTAAAAAGGGAATACGGGAAATGGGAATGGGAATGGGAGTATTAGAGCAGTAAAGTGAATCTAAGCAATATCATCGTCGTCGTGCTCATTCTGTCAAACATCCTCCACTGAACTTAAAACCCAATAGAAGTACTTCGAGTTTGGAGTGTATTTCGTCTCGGACGTTGATACGCTCAAACTTACTTCTCAAATAAGAAGTAAAGCGGTCGTGTCAAGTAAATAACCCAACTAGTGAGGTTGGGATCGTTCCCACGAGGAAAATAGTCTAGACTTAACTTCAACCTTTTATTACTATTGTTTGGTCAATGACTTCCTTGGAAAGTTAAAACAATAAAAGAGGGGTTTCTAATTCTAAATGAATGAAAATAACTAACGCAATTGAAAGAGACACTGAACAGCTTTGAATGTTGGATTTTAATCAATTAATCAAAGTAACTAGGGTTTATGTGTTCCCCACAAATTCATAACATGATAATTCTAACTATAACATTTCTTTCCTAGTATCTTGCATGCAAAGTGATAAATTATGTATTTCTAAATCCTTGGTCCGGCATCTAGAAAATCTCACTCCGCACCTTGGTCTGGCTACGTGTGTTGCTTTCCTAACCCTTATCGTTACCTCATATTAAGCATCGTATTTGATATTTGACTAAGTTATCACCTCGTACCAATCAATACTAGCCTATTAGATAGTGTATACTGAATCTATGTTGGTAATTCTTTTCCTATTATCTACCTCCTTGGTCCGGCAATTATCATTAAGGCGAGTTCTAACGTTGGCCATCCGTTAAAAAGACTTCTAAGCGAAAGAATTATTAATACATGCAAGACACCATTCTAGAATTGTTATTTTAGTTAGGTTTTATCTCATTATTTGCTTATGGTTCCCACAACCCTAGTTATGGAGTTTAGTTACCCATAGTCATAATCACAATATACAAATTTATTAAATAAGAATTCATGTACAGACTTCAATGAGAAAGAGTAAAATCCGAAAGTTTGCTTGATTAATCACAAAAAATCTCCAACAATCAATGATAATCGAAGTCTAACAATACAATGTTTTCTAATATGGTGTCTAACAATACGGAGTCTAACAATGATCCAGAGTCTAACCTCAAAAACGAGGTTTTTCAAACAATTTATAAAAAATAAAAACCTAATTAACCAAGGACTCTATTTGTTGGAAATCTGCAAAAACGCGGCTGGGTCGATGGACATCGCGACAGATCGTCATGGTCACGACGGACCGTCATGGACTCCGTCGTCCCATACTTATGCAATTTCTTATGCTGCTCTTCTTCATTACCCTCGACAGCAAGTATGACGGACCGTCATAGGCACAACGGTCCGTCGAGGGTCTTCGTTCCAAAACACTTCAACTCTTGGAATATGGGTACTGGGATTACTTCTCTGAACTTCACCACGAACCTGCAGGACGGACCATCATAGACACGACAGACCATCACAAGCTTCGTAACCCCACACTTGGTCAGACTTCCACATCTTCCTTCAGCAGTTGTACTACGCTGCCACCTACGGACCGTCACAAGCACGATGGACCGTCATATGCTCCGTAGGTGGTCTCTTCTGCAGTTCTTCGCTCAAAATCTCTGCATTCAGCTTTGGACAGATTTCCTGCAAAATAAAAAGAAACTTATATAAAAATTAGCAAAAAAAGGCTTTTGGACACACTAAACTTAAGGAAAAAGTATTAATAATACCGTGAAACCACGGTATATCAACACCCTTAACTTAAATTCATTTTTTGTCCTTAAGCGATGCACTATGACTCAATACAAAATCTTTGTACAATAGTATCCATGATTTATCCTTTGCAATCCTTTGGCTATCAATATCGATTAATCTCATCAAATCTATGCATGCTATCACTATTAGGCTTGAATTATGTGGGATCAGAACATGACACAAGCTCACCATGCACTAACACCTATCTTCTTCAATTTCTCACTGAGGTGCTAACAATTCCGGTATTGCAACTAGTGTTCTCACTTTAAAACAAAATCCTCCTTTTTCACACAGTGATTTCAGTTTGAGTATAAGGATTACTTTTCAACAATCGCTCTCAGAAAAAAGTCACACTCATTCATACCTATTGCCATAATCTTGCCCTTATTTTCACTGCCTTAAGTTTGCTATACAACCCTTAAGATCACGATAGGACTTTTTTAGCTAGTAACATATGCTCAGAGTCCGGTAGGGCATATTTAGGCATACTTTAGTGACTTTTTGTCCTCCTTGACATATCGGCTAAACCTTCCACTTTCTATCATTTTATCTCGCCCACTTTCTCATATTCATTCACCTTGCTATTTTCTCTTCTTTCTTCATTTTTGTAAGTGACTCTCTTCTTTTATTGCTTGTATTTCTTTTATATTTTTATTTTTCTTTCAACTAATTCTTGAGTCACTTTACTTTTGTTCTTTCAACCCCACTTTCCAGAGCATTCTTCATAATAGCCACCCTCAACTCATGGCTTTGCCATGAGTCAAGGTACACAATACCCAAAGTTGGTTCAGGGCCATAACGAAGGTTGTTTACTGCATTAGTCACCCTCAACTTATGCTTTTGGCATAATCTGAGGTGCACATGTCCAAGGATGGACCAGGGCCAACACATTGTTCCCAGAAAAGATCAGTTGGGGTGAAAAAGAAAGGTCTAATTTAAGCTCAAATAATTTGGATGAAAGAAGGATAAATTTCATTTGGTTTTCTTTTATTTAGGCTAAAAATGGGCTATATTGAATAAGAGCCTATGATCCTTTCCTAATTGTCTATTACAGCTCACTTTTAGCAGGACTAAACAGGCAAGTTCTAGCGCAGTACCAATAGTGGACTATTCAAATTTTCCTCACACTCACTTGACATCTAATCACTATACCAGATTATCGGACACCTAATTCGAATTTAAGACTTAGGGTAATGCAATGGTGTACCTCTATGTCATGCTTAGGTCCACACAATTATCAGTTACTCTTCCCAATCATGCATCATTTCCCAGTTTATCAATATATCATTTTAGCCATCATGCTCCAGAATTAAACTGTGTACAAAAGATATAAACATGCCGGTTCAACAGAAAAAGTAATCAGTCTTTTGGGGAAAAAGAACACAGGCAAGAAAACCCCGAAAGAGGATAGTGAATTGGGCTACTCAGACTTCACCCTAACACTCACTTTCCATTTACCCTACCCCCAACAAAAAAACATGCAATTGTCCCCAATGCATAAAAATTTAAATACTAGAGTGGTAGGTGAATCAAACCTGTGGCACAAAGCGCCGTCGATCAGCAAGCTGGTGCGTCTGGTTCCCTGGAACCTATGTCCTCTGCAATCTGGACAACCTCAGTAGTGTCCTCAATAACAACCGCACTATCAGTAATGGGTCCTGCTATCTCCACAGTTTGGGAGCTAGACACCCCAGCCGCTAACTCTGATGCTCTCATCTGGTGCGCCTCCTCCTCAGCAAGTGAGGCCCTCATTGCAGCCTCCATCTCTTGGCGCTCCTTCTTCCGTGCTCGCGCCTCGTCCTCTGCTTGACTCCTATGCCGCTTGGCATGCTCTTGAGGGAGAGGTGCTGGAATCTCTGAGGTGGCGAATAGGGCCGCTAGCACTGTGTCCTCAGCAGGCTCGACAGAATGGGCCTCAGACTCCGGCACCCTAGCCTCTAATATCGTGTCGATTTCTGCACGAAGACTGTCAACTGCAGCCTGAAGAGTCGACACATCCACCGGAGGGGCTGGTCGGGCTAGCACCCTTAACTCAAAGGCGTCCAAGCGTTGGTTAACCTCAGCGATCTTCCGCTCTGTATACTGTACCATTTTCCGCTCTAGGCGCTCTTCTGACTAAGTAATACACTTCTGCATTCACTGCTGGATATGATGCAGAAGTGTAGCCGTTTGCACCTCTAATTTTAGGACCCTAGCAAGTGGGACCAGTGCCGGTAGAGGGGTTGTGCGAGAGGAGCTCGGGGCAGTGCTAGTACACGGGATAGACTCGATCGGGGTAGTTTTAGTGGACGCCGTCTGTATAGCCGTGCGGGCCAGGGCTACCGTATCAGCAAGATCATCAGCTAGTGGGGGCAGCTCTGGACGGGGCCCTCTGCGTGGAGCCATCTCATTGGCCTCGTCTCAGATGAGGCCGACGTCAACAGTGCCCTACGGGGTCTTGAGCTAATCTACGTGCCATATAGGCACACCTGCGGACCTGCAGAGAGAAAAGATCATGCACGGGAAAGGGTAGGTAGTGGTCACGCCCTCTCGTGCATGACTACCTGTAGAAGCCACGCGAAGTCCACCTCGAACCCGGCTATCATCACCGCCATCAACACTTCTCGATCCCATGTAACGATATTATCAGCAACTGAGGGGGAAAGGAAGTAACAGACAAGCAGCCACAAGAAATTCGTCGTGAAAGTGAGGTTGGCCTTCTTGATGGCCCACTTTGGCTTTGTCACCCAGTCAGCACCCTCTCCATCAACTGACAGGTGCAGGGTCATCCACCTCTTAGGGGTCTCTCTCAGTGATGGCTCACGCAGGAACTGGCTATCTTTAACTATCTGTCAGCGGTAGTAAAACTCAGCAGTTAGGGGGGTCCGAGTAGCACCAACACCCTTGACGTATAGATACCGACGGATGGCAGGCAGGGAAATGTCAACCTGTACGCCTCGTACTCGGACCTGCTCCAGTGGGGCCTGTTTAGTGGGGGCAGCCCACCTATCTATCTGCGATCGGAGAGTCTCTACGTAGGATGCGTAGAACTCTCGGACCATTTCTTCACTGTAACGTCCCAACGGATGTGCTGTCCACTCCAAGCGATGCCTGGTGAAGAGATTGTGGATCTCAGGCATCGTCGGGGGGCTCCCTGTAAGGACCCGCCTCTCCAAGGTGAGTGTTCGAGTCATCACTCCTTTATCAGTCAGGAACTTGGCGTTAGAGTAGACTTAAAATTGCCCGTCGACACACCACCGGTTGGGCTGGTCAGTGGCTGGGGTGGGGGCCTGAGCTGGTGAACCTGATGTGGATTCCAAACTGTCAGCCTCATCAGACGAGGCCGACGCTGCAGCGGTGGCAGGTGCGGGAACCTCAGCAGAGGTGGAGGCTTCCTCAGAGCACGATACTCCTAAGGAGCCAGACGCTTTTTCATTTGTGGCTAAACCAGAGGGTGTGCCGGTCAGTGTGCGCTCCTCATCAGACTGGGAGGCAGTGACTACTCCGAATGCCACCTTTTTGGGTGTGGCTCTTTGAGCACGTGCAGCACGGGAAAGGGTGGAAGTTCATGGGGGCACATACTCGGGGGCACACTCATCATCAGAGCTAATGACCATGCGGGCAGATAGGCGATAGACTTCGATCGCTCGCGTGGGTAGATTCGGTCTTGCTAGGGTGCCATAGTAGATAGTACCTGTAAAGGATCAATATTAGTACGAGTAGTGACAAACAAAATATTGAAAATAGTATGTCATTGCTATAGAAACAGTGACACATGAAGGGACTGGTGACGGCTCGTCGTGACTATGAAGGACCGTCATGAGGTCCGTCGTGTCTTACTTGGTTTATGAATATATGGAGAACCCTGAAGGAGAGTCTCTGACTAGTATGACGGTATGTGTAGGACGGACCGTCACTGGCACGAGAGTCCGTCGTAGATGTCCGTCAGAGGACACTTGGGATAAAAAAGGAGACCCTTAGGAGAGGGGTCTCTGACCGGCATGACAGCCATGCAGGACGGACCGTCATGACTACGACGGTCCGTCACATGTGTTCGTTGGAGGACACTTAGGAAAAAATGAGAGACCCTTAGAAACAGGGTCTCTGATAACCAGAACTGTTGTGCAAGACGGACCGTCGTGAAGACAACGGTCCATTACATGTGTACGTTGGTACAGGGTGGTAGGGCTTTTGGAACGGACCCTACGACGGTCTGTCATCGGTGTCTCGTTCTGAATATCAGTGACAGAACTAGGGGTACCCCATGCATCCCCGATGAACCCACATAAAACTTGTAGTGTTTTGGACCTACATTTGTGTAACCTAACTACCTAGGAAACTAGCAATGTAAAAGCACCTATGTCTAGGGTTGTAAACATGGCAATTTCGAACATTTTTAACATAGGTTAGATAGAATCGTACAAAAGAAACAACATATGACTATGAACTAAGCTAATACTTACTAATAAACAAAAATGCAAGATAAATGAGTAGAAATTAGAGACAATTACGTTAGAATTGAAGAAAAACAAATGGACAAGTACTCGGTGGTCAGGCAGACACCTACAGCAGTAGCTCCGACTAGTAGATTAACACTTTTAGGGCTTTGGAGAATTGTGGGGGGAGCAATGATGGAGGGAGAGAATGTGGAAGTTGAAAAGAGAGGGAAATTGGGGGAATAATGAAAGAATGGGGGTGAAATTAGGGGTTGGGGAGTTTAAATGGTGAAAGTTTATAATAAACTCCAATCGGGTCGGGTCGGGTATGCCTCATTAATCACGCGACGATTCCCCGACGACGGTCCGTCGCAGTTGTGACGACCTGTCATTAGTTCCGTCGTGTGTGCCCTAGTTTGAAAATAACAGAGAAATGTACCTAGTACGACGGATGCATACGACGGTCTGTCGCAGGCTCAACGGTCCATCAATGTGTCCGTCAGTGATTGTTGCAGAGTAATTTTCTACAGAATTTCCATGTGATGTGCCTAAAAATTTTAAAACCCATTAGTAGAAAAATATACCATTAGTAAAAAGACAATAACTATTGGGTTGCCTCCCAACGAGCACCTGATTTAATGTCGCGGCACGACTGGGGACACTTGATTACTTAGCCTTAATCAAGATGGTTTTCCTCTATTACATTATTCCCCGATGCTTTATGCCCAAAATAGAGTTTTATTCGTTCTCTATTAGCCTCAAACCGCACTTCCGCCTTGGCTTTTAACTCAACTGTTCCATGCGGAAATACTTGGGTAATCAAGTACGGGCCAGTCCATTTTGACTTGAGCTTACCCGGAAGACAAGGTGACCCAGAACTGACTAAAAGCACTAAATCCCCAATCATAAACTCTTATTTTGCACTTTTTTGTTCATTCTGCTTCTTCTTTTTTTCTTTATGGGATATGAAAGATACCGATTGGAGCTCACCACTCTGACTCATGGTCCTACAAATGTCAAAGGTCGTTTCTTAATTATTCAACTGAAATGTCATCTGTCCCTTCTCCATATCAACTAAGCCTCTACCTTTAGCAAGGAATGTCCTTCCAAGAATAATAGGCACTTCAAAATTGACCTCACAATCAAGAATAACAAAATCAGCCAGAAAGATGAATGACTCCAATTTTACTAGCACATCATGAAGTATCCCTATAGGCCGTTACACAGTCCGATCAGCCATCAGTAGCCGTATCGCAGTGGGTTTTGGATCCCCCAAACCCAACTTCTTGTAAATTGAGGGGGGCATGAGATATATGCTTGCCCCCAGATCACATATTTCTTTCACAAAATGTAATGATCCAACTGTACAAGGAATAGTGAACGCACCCGGATCTTCTTTCTTTTGTACGAGGGATCTAGTAGCAATAGCACTACAGGATGCAGTCTATCATCATCCTCAAAAGTGATCGATCTTTTCTTGGTGACCAGATCTTTCATAAATTTTGCATAATAGGGCATTTGTTCTAGAGCTTCTACCAAAGGGACATTGATAGAAATCTACTTCAACATTGTTATGAAACGCCGATATTTACCATCCTCGGTCTTTTTCACTAATATCTGAGGGAAAGGTAGTGGTGGCCTAGGCATGAGAATTACCTTCATAGGTACTTCTACATCTTTTCCATTACTTTCCTCTACTTCACCACTACCCTTTACCACATTGTCAATTTTCTTTCTCACATTTTCCTCAGTACACGGCATAGGTGGTCAATGGTTTGCTTACCACCCTGAGTAGTGATTGCCATACAGTGCGCATCATTCTTTGGATTTTGGACAGTGTTGCTAGGAAGAGTGCCCGGTTGCCGTGTGTTCACTGTCGCAGATAATTAGGCCATTTGCAACTCGATTTGCTTAATCGAAATTGCATGTGTATCAACTTTTTGCCCAATACTAGCTAAATCACAACTCAACTTTTTAATGTGCTCATCACTAGCATCGAACCTCCTTATTGTTTTGTGCAACATATTCTCAACTCGCGCCATACTATCTCCACCATCCCTACGAGTAACTTCACGATTTTGAGGAGGGACATAGGACCCATTACTGTCCTTTCTATTAGCATAGTTACCCCTGTTAAAGTTGTTGTCGTGGTTGTAGTTTCAATCTCGGACATAATGACCCTCACGGTTGTAGTTACCATAGTTCCGACCTTGGTTCCCTTGACCTTGGCGCCAGTTATCCTGATTTTAGCCTTGGGCGCTTGGTCGGAAACCCCACGTCTGCTCATTTACTGCATAAGTGTCCTCTGCATAATAGCATTCATCATTAGGAAGTGGTGGTTTAGCCAAGTAGTTGACTGTATTATTCTTTTCTGCACCCTAGTGACATGTTTTAGTACCAACCCAAGCTCGGTTCTAAACTGAGCCATTTCTTCACGAATCTAATCTGTGGTTGCGTTGTGAGTGGACTGCACTGCGAAGGTGTTTCTCCCTGTATCAGACTTCCTAGTATTCCAAGCTTTGTTATTCCGGGAGATTTTCTCTAATTTTTCAGCGATCTCGGCATAAGGACACTCCCCATAAGATCCACCTGCTATAGTTTCTAACACCGCTTTATTGTTATCATCCTGTCCCCGATAGAAGTATTTCTTCAGTGAATCATCATCTATATGGTGATTTGGAACACTTATCAAGAATGAGGTGAATCTATCCCAAGAACTACTAACTGACTCTCCTGGTAGTGCCACAAAGTTATTCACTCTTTCTTTGTGGTTTAGATTCTTGGAGACCGGATAGTAGCATGCTAAGAAGACATCCCTTAGTTGGTTCCATGTGAAGATTGAGTTGTATTGGAGCTCATTGAACCACATAGCATCCTCTCCCGTCAGTGAGAGAGGAAACACTTTGGGACCTATTACATCTAAATCCAAATCGGGCCTCCCTACAAAACTTTTACACACTGCCCTTACCATAGCTATATTGGCATGTGGATCCTTAGAAGGTAGCCTGAAAACAAACCTCTGGCAGTGAGCATTTGCATCAGGCTACTAGTTACTGCAAAGGTGTGGCCTGTGGGTAGAAGAGGCAAGACAAGTGGCCCATCCGAATCTGCTTTATTATCATAACCTCTGTAGTATGCTTAGGGCCGTGGAACGGGATTTTGTCCCCTCTACTAGTGTTCACCCGGAGCATCGGGTAACATCTGACCATGAACATCAATCGAAGCTGGGATGTTCTTGTTCGGATCATCATCATTTATTCCCAAGTTTCGATTCATATTGCGTAGTGTACGCTCTAACTCATGATCGTAGGGAAACGAGGGTTCTCTTCCTCTCCATGTATTTGGCATACAAGGAGGATAGTTCTGAAAAAAATCAAAAAGCAATAATACAAAGTAAAATCAAGAAAATATCAACTAAACAATAGTAATAAGTTCAAGTTAATCTAAAAGCTACTTTCCCCGGCAGCGGCGCCAAAATTTGATACGCTCAAACTTACTTCTCAAATAAGAAGTAAAGTTGTCGTGTCAAATAAATAACCCAACTAGTGAGGTTGGGATCGTTCCCATGAGGAAATTAGTCTAGACTTAACTTCAACCTATTATTACTATTTTTCGGTCAATGACTTTCTTGAAAAGTAAAAACAATAATAGAGGGGTTTCTAATTCTAAATGAATGAAAATAACTAACGCAATTGAAAGAGACATTGAAAGAGACACTAGGGTTTACGTATTCCCCACAGGTTCATAACTTTATAATTCTAACTATAACAATTCTTTCCTAGTATCTTGCATGCAAAGTGATAAGTTATGTATTTCTAAATCCTTGGTCCGGCATCTAGAGATTCTCACTCCGCACCTTGGTCCGGCTACGTGTGTTGCTTTCCTAACCCTTATCTTTACCTCATATTAAGCATCGTATTCGATATTTGACTAAGTTATCACCTCGTACCAATCCATAAAAGCGTATTAGATAGTATATACTAAATCTATGTTGATAATTCTTTTCCTATTATCTACCTCCTTGGTCTGGAAAGTAGTATTAAGGCTAGTTCTAACGTTGGCCATCCGTTAAAAAGACTTCTAAGCGAAAGCATTATTTATACATGCAAGACACCATTCTAGAATTGTTATTTTAGTTAGGTTTTATCTCATTATTTGCCTATGGTTCCCACAACTCTAGTTATGGAGTTTCGTTACCCATTGTCATAATCACAATATTCAAATATATTAAATAAGAATTCATGTAGTTACTTTAATGAGAAAGAGTAAAATCCAAAAGTTTGCTTGATTAATCACCAAAAATCACCAACAATCAATGATAATCAAAAGTCTAACAATACAATGTTTTCTAATACGGTGTCTAATAATACGGGGTCTAACAATGATCCAGATTCTAACCTCAAAAACAAAGTTTTTCGAACAATTTAGAAAAAATAAAAACCTAATTAAACAAGGACTCTATTTGCTGGAAATCTGCCAAAACACGGCTGGGTCGACGGACCTCGCGATGAATCGTCATGGTCACGACGGACCGTCATGGACTCCGTCGTCCCATACTTATGCAATTTCTTCATCTGCTCTTCTTCATTACCCTCGACGGCAAGTATGACAGACCGTCAGAGGAACAATGGTCCGTCGAGGGTCTTCATTCCAAAACACTTCAACTCTTAGAATATGAGTACTGGGATTACTTCTCTGAACTTCATGACGAACCTGCAGGACGGACCGTCATAGACACGATTGACCGTCACAAGCTTCGTAACCCCAACCTTTGTCAGACTTCCCCATCTTCCTTCAGCAGCGGCACTACCCTGCCACCTACGGACCGTCACAAGCACGACGGACCGTCATAAGTTCCGTAGGTGGTCTCTTCTGCATTTCTTCACTCAAAATCTCCGCATTCAGCTTTGGACAGATTTCCTGCAAAATAAAAAGAAACTTATATAAAAATTAGCACAAAAAGGCTTTTGGACACACTAAACTTAAGGAAAAAGTATTTATAATACCGTGAAACCACGGTATATCAGACGTTGTCTAGTCTTACCAACATCATGAAATCATCCCCATTAGAGCAGTGTATGAATGTTCCTGCAACCTTTCTATCATTTTCTCTTTAATTAACACTTTCTATAGTTGCAATCTGCAGAGCAGTGTATGAATGTTCTTGCAACCTTTTTATGTAGTTTCCTTGACCTGTAATATGAATTGTAGGAAGCTCTCAAAAAGAAAAAAATTACTCGCTAAGAAATATTGTTGTATCTATATGCCTAATATTGATGCTTTGTCCACATGTCATTTGATTTGTGTTGTATGAACTTTTTCCTCTTATCTTGTGATTGTCTCATCTATTATGTGCAAAATTGTCATTCTGAATCTTCCTTATCCTTAAATTAGGAAGTTAGCTTTTATCCATATTTATAATTGTCATAGCTTCACTACATAAATATTGAAAATCATTGTAACATAAATAATATATACCTAAAAAAGAAAATCAAATATTAGCCATAAAATCTTCAAAATTGTTTCCCACTCTCAGTGTGTGTACTCAGCCACCTCCAATCCTTCCTTAAAACATGTATCCCGACCTCCATAGAGACCTCTTAAGGGATGCGCCAAGACAGTTCCATCATAATAATTGAAGCTAATGAATTAGTTTCTCTGATTAGAGGGAACAAATTGTGCTTACTTTAAAATTCCAATGCTAGTCTTAAAGCTACAATTTAAGCAATTAGGTTGTTTGAAATTCCAATAAGATTTTCTTTCGCATACACCAGGTTTCCATGGTAATTTCTAATACAGATAAAAAGCTTAAGAACTCGGTCCTGGATTCCTTTTGAAACCCCATTTGTATTGCATCTGAAAGAATCCTCTCTAGGTAGTTTACAATAGACAAACTTACAACCAATTCTAAGAGTACACCCTATCAAATATTTGACCAAATCAGACTAGTTATTAGGTAGGTTATGCATCCATGGATACAATTCCTTAGATAGTATACTTCAATTATTTGTTATCCCTCCTCTCATACTCAAATAAATTGAGCCACCAAATTTCAAGGCATTTCTTGATTCCCACACATGCCAAAAAATAAACAATGGCACAACCATTAACACTAGTTTAAGCTTTGTAGAAGCATCAACATTCCACCATTTATAAACAATATCTTTAAATTGAAAGTAAGGACCCTACACCCATAATGATCCATCAAAGTATATTGATAGAGAATTAGATAATGAACATCTAATAAATAAGTGTTCACTAGTCTCCTGAACACTATCATCACAAAAACCACACAATACCCCATCACTCATAATCTTCATGAAAAGAATTTGACTAATGGGAAGTCTTTGATTCCTTACTTTTCAATCGAAAAAAGATATTTTAAATGTAATTTCCACAGTTCAGATATACATATAATTTAAAAAAACTTTTTGTTTCTCAGTTACAAAATCCTAGAAGAACCCTTAGTGAATTCCAGAAGCATTCAGAATGCACAATGGTTTATCCCACTATTCTTCATCTTCTGAACTCCTCAGGTGTTGTATTTAATGTCTACTGACATGTTCCACAAAGCTTGTTTGAAGCAAGTCAACATTCCATTCCCCATTCAAAAAACACTGTTTCACTTCATTCAGTTGCACATTCTTAGTACTTTCTATAAGAACTATATAATGTAGTATTCCTAATTGTGACCAATTATCATACTAGATCGTTGAATGGCAACACTTAGGTTCCCACCAAATATGTTGATCTGTCAAATCCTTGGTTTCCAGTAAATATTTGCAAGTTAAAGATCCGTTCATGCATTCAACACCTGAGGTCTCTCCTTTTTACAATATTTATGTCACATAAAGTTAGACCAAGTAGTCTTTTTTATTTTAAAAATCCACCATAATTTAGCAAATAAAGCTTTAGAAACATGAAATAAAAATCTAAATATCACAACACCTTCTTTCTTGGGTCTACATGGATCTGACCAAGCTACAAAATGCTTGCTACTTTTTCCTCCCTAAATTTCAAAATTTTACTGTGAGGACTCTATGAAAGTCATGAATAACACACCTCGGTGGATTAATAGCAGATAGGAGATGTATATGTATGTTGTATAACACATTATGAATTAAGACATCCTTACCTCCATATGACAATATTTTCCCTTTCCAAATTCGTGTATTGCTCTTTTGACAAGTGGATGGATTGGGATGAGAATTGGTAGTGGCAAAATAGAGTCAAGAAATGGGATTCTGGAAAGGTTGTTAATCCCATCCATAACTGTCTTCTGCCCAGTACGTATCTCAGCATGCGCGCTTCGCCAAGACACCACAGGTTTCATTTTAGACATAGCGGACATTATATATGAAACAATGGGCCACCTATATTCAGTACTTTATTGATGTCAATTCATGTGACTTAGTTTGACTTAAAAACACAAAACTTAAGAATAAAAAAATATTTTTTATTTTTTGTCTAAAATAAGTTATACATATACGTGTGATAAAATTATTTCACTAAGAATAAAACAATTATTTTGAAGTTAAATTATTATTAAATATATAAATGTGTTATTTTATTTGAAATTGACTAAAAAAATAAAGTCATACAAAATTAGGACATAGCGAATGGTACTTCTTATGTCCACCCAATTTCTGTCCATTTTTTCTATTTGATTGTCTAAAAAAATGTGACAATTGAGGTATGATCACTTTTAACTCCATTATTTCAAAGACAATTTTTATTCTTATTTGATCCTTAGCTTTAGTCATTAATTTAGTAAATAAGTTTTAAAAATTAGTAGGGTTGTGCATCAAACCCAAAAAATTAGTTTAGACAGAAATGGTGTTCTAAAAATACTTGTTATCTTCTATGAATCGGCAAAATTATTTTCATTTTGGGTTTCAACATAACTGTAAGGGTGTAAAAAATGGCAAAACTTAGTAGAAAATAAAAATGGTGTTTGCTTTTTGCTGAAAAACTCGTTCGCTGGTTGTTTAGACGACAAATTATAAGATGTTTAAACAACCATTGAAGGAATTCAATTCAATCCTCTTACTTGGATTTGTATAATTTCATAACTCAAATGCATATTTTGGATCTTGTTATCTGCTTTTACTAAAATGTTTTAGGAGGGTAAAAAGTTATCTTCAATTGATAATGGTGAGAAACGAAAAAAAAATCGTAATTTAATTCGCACAATTGAATTTCCTTAATGAAGAAAGCCTCTAAATACAGGAAGGTTGTTTCCTCCAAAAAAAGAAGAAAAGATTGAAGAGAGAGAACTGCTAACTAGAGTTCCTATTATATAACGATGGTTTGAAGGGTGTTTTATTTAAATAAATATGGACCATTAGCTTTAACAATTGACAGATGTCATTAAATTAAATATGCATTGGATCAACTGGAGAGATTGGTGTACTTGATAGGAGCCACTTCCTATATTTAGTACTTGTTGATGTCAATCCATGTGACTTAGTTTGACTTAACAAACCAAAATTTAAGAATAAAAAGGTATTTTTAAATTTTTCATCTAAAATAAAGTGATGCATATACTTGTGTTGAAATCATGTCACTAAAGATAAAATAATTATTTTGAGGTCAAATTGCTATTAAATATATAAATGGATCATTTTATTTGAAATTTACCAAAAAGAAAACTAAGTCACATAAATTGGGATGGAGAGAATGGTACTTCTTATGTCCACCTAATTTATGTCCACATTTTCAATTTGATTATTTTGAAAAAAATGTTACAATTGCTAGGTATGTTCACTTTTAACCCCATTACTTCAGAAACAATTTTTTTTTGTTATGTGATCCTTAGTTTTAGTCATTAATTTAGTAAATTATTTATAATCATTGAATAGAGTTATGAATAAATACCAAAAAACTCAAATTGAACCAAACTAATTTAGTTTTTTGGTATTTTGGTTCATTTTTGAAGTTTGTCTTTGACATTTTGGTTTTTCTATTCGATGTTCGATGTAACGATCAAGGTTATTTAGTACACCTACAACCCAAAATTTTATTAGCTAATTTGAAAATATTACTATTTTTAATTTAACCCAAATCATTGTAATATTTTGACCCTACCAATTTCAAAAGTTCAATCCCTAGCCTTAAAACAAACAAAAGAAAACTCATAGGTCACACTTAGTGTCAGACATATGAGCTCTTATTTTGGTAACCTGTCCATATTTAATAGATTGGGTGAGTGACTTTTTACATGGGTAAAATACACCATATTCAACCCATAAAAATATGTGTAAAATGGGTAAAATATGGATTAGTCAAATGAGTTAAGTTTCTAACTTTTATTCACTCAAAAATCATGATATTACCAAATGTATTGTCACTTCTTTTCCTTTTTATGTTCTATAAAGGTAATTATTTTTCTCTATACTTGAAAATGTGAAGCCTTTGACCCTCCAAAATTATCTATAAAATTTACATTTCTTTTATTAATTATAATTATATTTTTTATTTGATTAATTTTATATTGGACGACAAATAATAATGTAAAATAAGCAAATCATGTTCTAATGTTTACATTCCTTAAAGTGCATTAAGCATGTTTTAAGGTGTGTTTGGTATGAAGGAAGACATTTTCACCCCTACCCTCGACAACCTCCCCCCACCCCCACCCCCAATAAAATAATAAAATTTTATTTTACTTTTAAAAACTATTTTGAACTTCAAGATTTTATTTTTTTCACCCCTACTCTCGACAACACCCCCTACCATCCCACCACTCCCACCATCAAAAAGATAATTTTATGTTTATTTTTTAAAAATCCTTTCAACTTCAAAATTTTATTTTTTTCATCCCTACCATCGATCCATCCCCAATCCCCTACCACGATCCCAACTCCAAAAAAAATTAATTTTGTTTTTAAAATATATTTTCAACTTAAATTTTTTAATTTTTCACCCCTACCCTCGATCCTCGCCTCCCTCCCCCCAACCATGAGAAATATTTAAGTTTGTTTTTTAAAAAAATTTCTAATTTCAAAAATTATTTTCTACTCTAGTAAAAATAAAAGATATTTCATAAAATATTTTTTGTTCATCAACCTAACACTACAAATCATTTTCTGGTAAATATTTTCTACTTACCAACTAAACATGAGAAAATAAGTAAAAAATCTACTTGTTTTCTACGAAAACATAAATTTATTTTATATTGAAAAATTATAGTTTTCTTTTTTTAACTTTTATCATACAATAAAACTAACTGAACATTTTCAACAATTTGATTTAAAAAAAGACTATAATCTTCTCTATGTTGAATTCTTATGTAGACTACTATTTACTCATGAAAATATGGGCACAAAATAGGTTAACTAGTATTTTACCCAACCCATTTGTTACCCAATACATGTTTACCCATATCAAATATGGGAGGGCTGAATTATTATCCATTTTATGTTAACCCATTCTCAACCCGCCAAAATTTGACCCAACCCCTCATTTGCCATCACTAGTCACACTTCATAGCACAAAAGACATTCGCAACTTACACTCCACATGTCTTTCCTACGACTATTCATGGGAATCTCACTCTTCGCAACTGCCGACGTGAATTCTCTCTCTAACTTTTCACAACGTTCGACATGAATTCCCTGTGATGGTGTAACCCTGCAAGGCTTCTCTTAGTGGTGATGGTATATTAACAGTGGCATAGCCAGGAACTTTATAAAGGAGGTCCAAACATTGAATAGTAAATTGTTTTTTTTTAAGAAAACGATGATCTATAGAGATTTAATTCTAAATAATATTGTGATATAATTTGGGTAAATGAGTATCCTATTTATATATAGAGCAAACCTTATTCCAAAAGGAAAATGTATTAAAATTTAAGAAAATCTTATTCCACAAAGGAAACAAAACCGTTAAAATATAAGGAATTTTTTTTAAGAAAACAAATATGGGGTAAGCCCTTTTTATTGATGGACATGGATATCAAGCCAAAAAGGACCCGATCCAAAAACTAAACATTGAGGAAATCAAAATAGAAACAAATGAAGGGGGAAGGGGATATAGGAAAGTTAATGGGAGTATGAGAGTAGTAAAGTTAATAGGTGTATCGGAGTAACATCCTCCATCGTCTCCGTTTTCATTGTCGTCGTGCTAATTCCGTCAAGCATACTCCATTGAACTTAAACCACAACGACAGTACTTCTAGTTTGGCATATAATTCATCTCGGACGTTATCTAGTCTTACCAACATCATAAAATCATCCCTATTTGAGACTTCTCCAGCTCAGGGTACCTCAATCGAAGCTTCAACTCAGGTGATAGCCTCACCCTTTGTGAAAATATCTTATCTTATTGATAAACATATACCTAAAAATGACCACACAATCTTGATTCCTTAGCTTTGACAGGTCGAGCCCAACAAGGAGCTAATATCGTTGTCGAAAGCCTCGCAGTGATGTTAGTATCGCGTTCTCATGTATATTCCAATTCTACAATCTGCTCATCGCCATTTTACCATTTTCTCTCTGATTAACACTTTCTATAGTTTAAAATTGCGGAGCAGTGTATGAGTGTTCCTACAACCTTTTTATGTACTTTCCTTGATCTGTAATATGAACTATAAAATTTCTCCCTGAAAAATCTTGTTGTATTTATCTGCGCAGTACAGATGCTGTAATACCTTGAAAAAAAATCCAAGACTCATGAAAAAGCATAACATAGGTGTCATAAAGTCTTAACACTGTTTCTAAGTCAATTTTTAAGGAATATAGGTTATTTAGAAGGTTTAAGAACCAAATGTCCAAAGACGTCTGGAAAGTTGGTTCAAAGAGGTGTTAGTGTGCCTTAGCGTTTTTACTAACTTTTAGAAGTCGGAAAGGTACAGAAATGAGTGGAAAGGTAGCTAATGGATATTTGGAGTGGTTTCATTATCGAAACATCTATGTACGACTCTCCAGGGACAAACCAAGGGCATTCGAGGGGAACCCCTGCAGTGTGATTCAACACTGCTTGGAAGTGTGCATCAACGGGAATGATGACGGTCAGTGCGTGGCTCGACGGGGCGTCGAGGCCACCTTCATCCCTCCCATAGAAAGATTGTGAAGGCCCTTGTTTACCTAGATACTGTTACACTCGACGGAAGGGGACGATGGGGCGTCATTGGCTCGACGAGGCGTCGAGGGCACCGTCATCCCATACATAGAAAAAAAAATTAGAGGAAGCCTCTCCTGCAAAGTCTATGATAGAATTCTGATGAAAGGGCTCATACAATTCTTAATAAGCTATTGATGATGATGAGTAGACCCTATGGACTAAATTAAGTTATGATTGATAATTAAATGCTTAAAGAAATTTCAAAAGGGGACTCTAGCTTAGCACAGAGTGAACTAGATAAAGAAGTGATCTTTCCCACGTAAGGAAGGTAGGAGCACTACATCACTCTTGCGAAGGGAGATCATAATCCATGACGCATAAAGAGGATCCCAACTAAATCTCCTAGTTCTTGAATTATGTTGCCCCACAGGAATACTAGCTAGTGGATCCACGTAGTTGCTATGTTTTATGTTTTTGTACTACCTTGGCAAGTAGTCCGCCTTCTTTCAATGTAGGGTTTTATGACACCGGATTCCACAGTAGCTCATGTGGTCTATATCGGTTAGGGAAAGATGTTCCCAAAAGTTAAAACTAATAAAAGGACTTGACCTCTAACTTTGATAACCTAACGGGTCTACCTTAGTCTAGGTAGGGGTATGGGACTCTACCTAGGCATTGCACTAGTTAGTCTTGAGGGGAGTCTTAGGAGGGGTTCATATATGTTATGTTATGATAATATATATATATATATATATATATATATATATATGAGTTCCATGTCATATTGTTGATACTATATGTTGATTAGTTCATTTATAAATATGCCTTGGGGTATAATGATAATATAAGCTGATATGTAAGCCTAAATGCCATGAAATGTAAAGTTTGACAGTGGTCATTTTTTCTTGTTGAGGATACTTGATTGAGTAAGGTTATGGGGCTTATCTTGGTCATTACAGTTGTTGAATTAATAAGAACTTATGAGTAGTGTCTTGCTTATTATGATATGCTTAACTTTTCGTTCATTCTTGTTATATTATTCCTTGATGTTAGGGCTGTAGTAACTCATGATTTTAAGTGTGTTGGTATAAGTGTTACTTGTTAGGATAGTAAGCATGTTTAATTCATTAGTATTATTTACTTGACTTTGCATTAAGCCCAAAAAGGGGTAAAATAACATGTTTTAATAAAATTCTCCTTTTAACATGTTTTGCTTGTGTATGTACATAAGATCTCATACATAGTACATGCGGAGTACTAACCCCATTTTCTTCCCTTGTCCCAAACATTTTAGGTCCCGGTTGTTGAAGTTGATTTTGAGGTGATTTGAAGGAAGACATGGACATTCTATCATCCAAGTGGTAGGTCCTCATTTTCCCCGAGGACGATGCCAATATTTTCTTTACGAAGTTACTTAGTTATTACATCGTTTGTATTGACTCTATGTTCTATTTGAGACAATGTTATATAAAGCTTATATGAGGCTTACTTTTATTGATGTAGGGCTATGCCCAATGTTATTATCCTCGTTTAGATGATTTATGAAATGAGACGAATTTATGACTCTATTTTCTTTACTATACAAGTGTGTGAAATAAAAGTAGAAACTATGTAATCTTCTTATATGAACGAGTCTATGTACACTCGATATTGTAAACCTCCGATTAGAAGTAGTTGAAAAGTTGTAAATTCTTCCATATTTTTTATCGATAAATGCAATGATGTAAGACTAAGAGGCTTGTCTTAGTCCTCAAAGAGGATGACGACGCCGGTTACGTCTATGGGTTAAACCCGAATGTGAAAAATTTGGTATCAAAGCATGAGGTTGAATATCATTGAGTTATGTCTCTCTCTCTTCCACGTCTATATAGGTGTCTATTCATAATTGTGAAGCGCGTTACACTTATGAGTAGGAGGAACCTATATGATGCTTATGAATCACTCTCTTTCTTTGAAATCTTATATCATGCCAATAGAGTATACTTATGGTCTGCTTTTGCATCTAATCATATTGTTGTGCTTATAGTTAGCATGAACACTTGAAGGAATGCGACTCAAAGATTTGAGGAGGAAAGTTTCTAATGTGGGAGCTCCTCCCCATGGTGAGCAAGTTCCTCCACTTGAGGAGAATTCTAATGTTGATAAAGCCCCGGATAACCCTCCACCTATGACGGAGGCGTAGATGAGGGCTATTATTGCTCAAATGGCCTAATCTATGACTACCTAAGCACAAGCCGCAACGGTTCAAGCCCAAGCTATGACGGCTCAAGCAAATTGGGTTGTTGCTCCTCGTCCTCATCAACAAGTCACTACTATGGCTTCTTGTCTAAGGGACTTCACTCGGATGAACTGTCCTACTTTCTATGGGTCTAAGGTTGATGAAGACCCTTAAGAATTCCTTGATGAGGTCTAGAAAGTGCTATATGCTATGAGGGTGACCTCATGTGAGAAGGCCGAGTTGGTATCATAGCGACTTAAGGATGTGGCCCAAACTTGGTATGTGCATTGGAGGGACAATCGGTCGTTGAAGGGTGGTCCAGTAATTTGGGAGGTCTTCAAGGCGACATTTCTAGATCGATTCTTCCCTAAAGAGATGAGGGAGGAAAAGGTGACAGAGTTCATCAATTTTCGCCAAGATTGGAAGAGTGTTCATGAGTATTCTTTTGAATTTGTTAAGCTGTACAAATATGCTCCTTCCTTTGTCTCTGATCCTAGAGAAGAAATGAGCCGTTTTGTGACGGGGGTGTCAGTGGACTTACAAGAGGAGTGCCAATCAGCCATTATACATGACAACAGGAACATTTCCCGTCTTATGGTCTACGCAAGAAAGGTTGAGGAGGCAAGAGATAAGAGAAAAAGTAGTGATGCTAAGAGGGCTAGGTCATTTGACGGAGACTCCTCAATGAATAGGCTTGAAGTACTAGATAAGCCTAAATTTAAGAAGTGGGGTTCAAATAAAGTCCCTAAAATATTCCCAAGAGCTAATGGTGATGGGGTGTCTAACCCTAAATTTAAGAAGGGAAAAGGTTCTAATTCACCAAAGGAGAAGCCAACTTGTGGAAAATGTGGTAAAAAGCACTATGGTGAGTGCTTTAAAGGGACAGATAATTTCTTTAGTTGTGGTAAGTGGTCACAAAATGAGAGATTGTCCAAACATGAAGAGTCATGACTAGGGGTGAGCAAGAGACTTCTCCCGATGTTGTTACTAGTATACTAAAAATGTTTACTCTTGATGTGTATGCTTTAATTGATTCGGGTTCTACTTTGTCCTTTGTTACACCAATAGTAGCTAAAAAGTTTGATGTTTTGCGGGATATTTTGCATAAGCTTTTTTTGGTATCTACTCCAATGGGAGAGTCGGTTGTTGCTAAAAAAGTCTATCAAAATTGTCCTATTTCATTGCCCAATAGAGTTCCTTATGTTGATATAGTAGAACTCAATATGCTTGATTTCGGTATTATATTGGGTGTGGATTGGATGTATGCGTGTTTTGCATCCATTGATTGTAGGACAAGAGTGGTGAGGTTTAACTTTCAAACTGAACCCGTTATTGAGTGGAGTGGGGGCATTCTATTTCTAGAGGTCGCATCATATCTTGTCTAAATGCATGTAAAATGGTCTCAAAGGGTTGTCTCTATCATATAGTAAGAGTCCAAGATTCGAATTCCGAATATCCTCCTATTGAGTCGGTCCCCGTAATGAGTGAACTTCCAGAGGTTTTTCCTAATGACTTTTCTTGTATTCCCCCGGAATGGAAAATTGATTTTGGTATCAATTTACTACCAAAAACAAATCCTATTTCAACCCGTCCAAATCCGATGGCTCCAGTCGAATTGAAAGATTTGGAAGCTCAACGTAATGATTTGCTTGACAAAGGCTTTATAAGGCCTAGTATATCTCCATTGGGTGCTCTAGTGTTATTTGTCAAAAAGAAGAATGGGTCCTTGAGAATGTGTATTGACTACCGCCAACTCAACAAGGTCACCATTAAGAATAAGTACCCTCGCCCTTGGATTGATCATTTATTTGACCAACTGCAAGAGCAAGTTACTTTTCAAAGATATACTTTAGGTCGGGGTATCATCAAATCAGGGTGAGAGGGGAGGATGTACCGAAGATGGCCTTTCGGACTGGGTATGGGCATTATGAGTTCTTGGTCATGTCTTTCGGTCTCACTAATGCTGCGACGGAATTTATTGACCTAATGAATAGAGTATTTTGAAATTTCCTAGATTTGTTTGTCATTGTCTTCATTGACGATATATTTGTATATTCGAAGAATTAAGATGATCATATGGGTCATTTGAGGGCAGTTTTGCAAAACCTTAAACGTCAATTGTTTGCCAAATATAGTAAGTGTGAGTTTTGGTTGATATCAACTACTTTTCTTGGGCACAACATTTCTAGTGAAGGAGTTGAAGTAGACCCAAGGAACACAGAAGCGGCAAAAAATTATCCAAGACCATTGACTCCAACTGATATTAGGATTGTTTTGGGTTTAGCTGGCTACTATCTGAGGTTCGTGGATGGTTTGGCGTCCATTGCGTTTCTTTTGACTACTTTGACCGAAAAGAGTAGAAAGTTTGAGTGTTTGGAGGAATGTGAGAAGAGCTTCCAATTGTTGAATGATAAGCTTACTTCTGCTCTCTGGTAACATTACCGGAGGGTACAAAGGGTTTTGTGGTATATTGTGACGCATATTGAGTGGGTTTGGGGTGTGTGCTAATGCAAAATGGTAAGGTGATTTCTTATGCCTCAAGGCAACTAAAGGTCCATAAGAAAAATCACCCCACTCATGACCTTGAATTATTGGCCGTGGTGTTTGCTATGAAAATTTGGAGGCATGTTTTGTATGGGGTTCATTTGGATGTTTTTATCGACCATAAGTCTCCAATATGTGTTTACCTAAAAGGAGTCAAATCTCCGACAAAGAAGGTGGCTTGTGTTTTTTAAATATTTTGATATGAGTGTCCTTTATCACCCCGGGAAGGCTAACGTAGTTGCGGATCCCCTAAGTCGGATGACTATGGGTAGTGTATCGCATCTTGATGAATAAAAAAAGGACCTAGCAAGGGAAGTGCATAAGTTGTCTAGGTTGGGGGTGAGGTTGGAGAGTGCTCTGGATGGGGGTGTCGTAGTTCATCACAACTCTGTGTCATCGTAAGTGGTTAAGGTTAAGTACAAACAACACCTTGATTTAGCCTTGATGGATTTGAAAGCATTAGTTCGCGGAAAAATGAATGAATTATTCTCCCAAGAGGGGGATGGTGTTTTAAAGTACCAAAGGGAGATTATGTGTTCCCAATGTAGATGGGTTTAGGGTTCGGATCCTAGAAAAAGCACATGGGTCCCGCTACTCAATTCATCAAGGGTGGACAAAAATATACCATGACCTAACGGAAATATATTGGTGGAAAGGTCTTAAAAGGGACATAGCGGAATGTGTCGCTATGTGTCTGAATTGTCAACAAGTGAAGGCCGAACACCTAAAGTATCGAGTGTACATAGACTTTGTAGTAGGTTTACCCCAACCCAAAAGTATTGTGATTCCATATGGGTGATTGTGGATTGATTAACTAAATCTTCTTGCTTTATCCCCGTCAAGTCTACATATTCGGCGGAGGATTATGCAAGAATCTTCCTAGATGAGATTGTGTGTTGCCATGGCATTCCATTATCCATCATATCAGATCGGGGCGCACAATTCACATCTAGATTTTAGAGATCATTCTAAAAATGGTTAGGTACTACGATAAACTTGAGCACCGCTTTTAATCCCCAAACGGAAGGTTAAGCGGAGCGTACGATACCAACCCTTGGAGATATGATTATATCTTGCATTATTGATTTTAAAGGGACTTGGGATAGGCATTTACCTTTAGTGGAGTTTGCCTACAACAATAACTTTCATTCATCGATTTCCATGGCTCCCTATGAAGCCTTGTATGGTAGGAGGTGTAGGTCTCCTATAGGATGGTTTGAATTGGGTGAGCCATCACTTTTTGGTCCTAAGTTGATTAATAAGACTTGGGAAAAGGTTCATATCATAATGAACCGGTTGCAAACGTCCTATAGTGGGCAAAACTTTTATGCCAATAATAGGAGAAGGGATTTGGAGTTTGGAGAGGGTGATAAGGTGTATTTGAAAATTTCACCAATGAAAGGGGTGGTTAGATTTTTCAAGAAAGGGAAATTGAGTCCTCGTTATGTGTGTTCCTAGGAAATCTTGCAAAGGTTTGGTAAGGTTACCTATGAATTGAACTCTACCTAGTGAATTGGCTTCGGTTCATCCGGTTTTCCATGTTTCTATGTTGAATAACCGTATCGGTGATCCTGAGTCCATTTGTCCAATTGAGGTTCTTAGCGTCAAGGATAACCTCTCTTATGAGGGTGCAACATGGGAGGAGGAGGACGATATGAAATCCCGTTATCCTCATCTTTATGAGAATTAAGGTTAGCCATTCTTTTTGATCATATAATTATGACAAAGATTTGTGTTTCTTGATTTTTATGTGAAGTGTTGCAAAAATGGATTTATTTGAAAACAGCACAGTAAGTTTCACAGTGTAGTCACTGTAGTATTGCTATTAAAAACATCAATTTTTCTCTTTTTGCTTGTTTTGTGTTATCTTGTGCATTTTGATATGATGAGTTTTCATAAAATCATAGGTAGCATGTTGTTAAGATGAACATTGTGCTTATTGACTCATATGATGAATGTTGATATCAGAAGTGTTCTGAGAAGGAAATGCCTCATGATGAAGTGTTTTGACCCGTAGGTGTGGTAATGTGAGTTTTGATATTTGCCTTGGTGCAGTTACATGATTTCTGTTAAATGGATATTGTTGATTGGTTGGGCTTCTAGTCTTGGGTCTATTCCCTCCTTTAAAATAGTTTTAGTGTCATTCGGGGATGAATGTTCCTAATGGGGGGATAATTTAACACCTTGGAAAAAATAATCCAAGACTCATGAAAAAGCCTAACATAGGTGTCATAAAGTCTAAACACTGTTTCAAAGTCCACTTTTAAAGAATATAGGTTATTTAGAAGGTTTAAGAACCAAATGTCCAAAGAAGTTCAAAAAGTTGGTTCAAAGAGGTGTTAGTGTGCCTTAGACTTTTTACTACCTTTTAGAAGTTAGAAAGGTACGGAAATGAGTGGAAAGGTAGCTAGTGGGTGTTTGGAGTGGTTTCCTGATTGAAACGTCTGGTACGACTCTACAAGGACCAACCAAGGGCCCTCAAGGTGAACCCCTGCAGTTTGATGTAGCACTGCCTGGCAGAGTGCATCGACGGGACAGATGACGGTCCGTGCGTGGCTCGACGGGGCGTCGAGACCATCGTTGTCCCTCACTTTGAAATATTGTTAAGGCCCTTGTTTATCTAGCTACTATTACACTCGACAAAAGGGGACGACAGGGCGTCGAGGCCACTATCATCCCACAAATAGAAAAAAATTGGAGGAAGCCTCGCCTGCAAAATCTTTGATAGAGACGACGAAAGTGCATAACGGAGGGGGGGTGTCCGTCGACCCACCGATGGACCGTCGATGGGGTCTTATTGGTGAGGGTAAAATTTCATTGATGGATTTTAATGATTTCATTTAAAATAATTAAATTGTTTAGGGGTTAGATTGTGATTAAAAGGAAACTAATTAACTTAATTAAGAACCTCTATAAATACCCTTAACCTTCCTTAACCTAAGGCCAACTCTCAAAATAAACTCTCTTCCCTCTCTCTTATTTTTCTCTCTACAAGAAATCACCATTGAAGGCTAGCAAGAACTAGAGTTTGGAGGCTGGAAAAGGATGGATTCTTCATCAAATTGTTGAGAAACGTTAAGGTATGCGCCCTATTCACCTTTGAGATCCTTTCCTCAAAGGGTTCCTTCAAAATAGATTTCAAAAACTTGAGTTTTCTTATGGGTTTCATTCAATTACTAAATTGAATTTATGGATTGACTTGTTAGTGATTTTTTAGGGTTATATTGAGTATATTTAAATGTAATTCAACTTTTTTATGATAATTGTTGATGGTTTGGTCAAATAGAAGAACATGATCCACTATCCCTAGCCCTACGTAGTGATCTTGTCTTATTATTGTATGTTGATCATTCAATTGAGTTGGTTGTTGATTAGATTACAAACCTATGGTGTTGTTATGGTTGAATTAAGATGAA
Source organism: Solanum lycopersicum (assembly GCF_036512215.1). NCBI lineage: Eukaryota > Viridiplantae > Streptophyta > Magnoliopsida > Solanales > Solanaceae > Solanum > Solanum lycopersicum. The sequence continues at coordinate 32,616,208 of NC_090804.1, forward strand.
CGATAGGCCTATCATGCTAGTTCTTGAGATGTAATTTAGGTTATGGATTATAATGTGAAATTAGCTTCTGTATCTTGTCTCAAGTTGTGGTCTAAAGATGAATTGTGATATAGAGATGCAATTGACGTAGTTATTCTATTGATTATCATTGTTTTATGATGTTACTTGCAAAGTTTAGTTGAGTTATGAGTTGAATGTAAGACCTTGATAATAGACTATGAGAAAGACTTGGTACGTCTTAAAGTCTTTATCTTTACTCCCAATTGTGATTAATTGTTGTTAAGCTATGATATTACAATGGAGTATGCCTTATATTAAGACTCTAGGGTTGTATGATGTTGAATTGAAATGTCTTGACTATGTTTTGAGGTTGATTAAGGTATATGTGCTATAAGGATGGTGAAAACTATCAATGTGCCTTAAAATGTTATGAAATGCTAAAGTGTTAACCTCACTTATATGAATTGTGATTCAAGGACATAAGATCATACAATTCTTATTTAGCTATTGAAGATGATGTTATACAAGGGGTAGACCCTATGGCCTAAATTAAGTTATGATTGATAATTAAAGTCTTAAAGATTTAAAAAAGAGACTCTAGCTTAGAACCGAGTGAACTAGATAAAGAAGTGTCCTTTCCCACATAGGGAAGGTAGGAGCACTATATCACTCTTGAGATTGGAGATCATAATGCATTGCGCATAAGAGGTTCCTAACCAAATCTCCTAGTTTTTGAACTACATTTCCCCCATAGGAATACTACCTAGTGGATCAATGTAGTTGCTATGTTTTATGTTTTGGTACTACCTAGGCAAGTAGTCCGCCTTCTTTCGGTGTAGGGTTTTATGACGTCGGATTCCACACTAGCTCATGTGGTCTATGTCGGTTAGGGCAAGATGTTCCCAAAGTTTAAAATGAATTAAAGGACTTGAACTCTAATTTGGATAACCTAAGGGGTCTAGCCTAGTCTAGGTAGGGGTATGTGACTCCACCTATGCATTGCATTAGTTAGTTTTGAGGGCAGTCTAAGGAGGAGGTTCATATCTGTTTACGTTATGATAATATATGATGTGTGTGTGTATATATATATATATATATATATATATATATATATATATATGATGACCACTTCATATTGTTGATATTATATGTTGATTAGTTCATTTATAAATATGCCTTGGGTTATAATTATAATATAAGATAAAATTAAGCCTAAATGCCATGTAATGTAAAGTTGGACAATGGTCATGTTGTCTTGTTGAAGATACTTGATCGAGTAAGGTTATGGGGTTTTGATTGGTCATTGCACTTGTTGACTTAAGAAGGACTTATGAGTAGTGTCTTGCTTATTATGATATGCTTAACTCTTATTCATTCTTGTGATATTATTCCTTGATGTTAGGGTTGTAATAACTCATGATTTTAAGTGTGTTGGGATAAGTGTTACTTGATGGGATAGTTAGCATGTTTGGTTGATTAGTATAATTTACTTGACTTTGCATTAAGACACAAAAGGGGCAAAATATTATGTTTTGATAAAAAAAAACCCTTTTTAGCATGTTTTGCTTGTGTATATGCATATGATATTATACTTAGTACATGTGGAGTACTAACCCCATTTTCTTCCCTTGTCCCAAACATTTTAGGTTCCGGTCGTTGAAGTTGATTTGAAAGAATACTTGGACATTCTATCATCCAAGTTGTATGTCCTCATTTTCCCCAAGGACGATGCTAATATTCTCTTTGCGAAGTTACTTAGTGACTACAACTTTTGTCTTGACTCTTTTTCCTATTTTAGACAAAGTTGTATAAAGCTTATATGTGGTATACATTTATTTAAGTAAGGCTATGCCCAATGTTATTGTCCTCGTTTAGATGGTTAATGAGATGAGATGAATTTATGACCCTATTTTCTTTACTATACAAGTGTGTGAAATAAAAGTAGACGACTATGTAATCTTCTTATACGAACGAGTCTATGTACACGCGGTATTATTATGATTATGTGTATATAGAGGTCTCTGTAAACCTCCGAATAGACGTAGTTGAAAAGTTTTAAATTTTTCCGTATTTTTAATTGATGGATGCAATGATGTAAGACTAAGAGGCTTGTCTTAGTCCTCAAAGAGGATAACGATGTCGGTTACGTCTAGGGGGTAAACCCGGATGTGACAGATGCTTTTTTCACTTATCATTTATTTTGTGTTTTATGAGCTATTTTCTCTATGTTCTGATTTGTCTCATCTATCTTTTGGAAAATTGCCATTCTGAATCTTCCTTATCCTTAAATTAGGCAGTTAGATTTTATCCATACTTAGGATTGTCTTAGCTTCACTAGGTAAATCTTGAAAATCATTGTAACATATATAATTTGTACCTGCAAATGAAAACACAATATTAGCCATAAAATCTGCTATCTTGTTGTGCACTATGTCCACCTCCAATCCTTCATTAAAACATGTATCCTCTTGACCTCCATAGAGACCTCCCAAGGGAAGTTCCAAGCCACTTTAATTATATTCACTGCAGCTAATGAATCAGTTTCTATAACCAGAGTGAACAAATTGTTTTTCCTACAAAATTTAAATCATAGCCATATAAATACAGTTTCAGCAATTAGGTGTTTGAAATTTCAATCAGATTTCCTTCAGCATACTCTAGGTTTCCATGATCTTTTCTAATAAAGAAAGTGTTAGCGCAAACGTGAATTTAAAGATTGAAATAAGAGCCAAGGTTCTATCTGAGTATTCTCTGTGGTTTCAGCACGGTCTAAACTTCCACATCAGAAAAGAATTAGTTTGTTTTTTTGTAGTTCAAAATACATTGTTGGACAGAAGAAAGAACAGGTTAAAAAATGAGTTCCATGAAGTTTGAAATTGATAGATTTAGTGGGCGAAACAACTTCAATATTTGGAAAACTAGATGATGGTGTTACTGCGGAGGGAAGGTTCAATCAATGCTATTGACGAAAAATATCCTGATAAGATATTGGATTCCGACAAGGAGAGGATTGAAGGAGATTCGTTGAGTGTAATCCAACTGTCCCTTGCACCTAACGTACTCTGTGATGTGAGAACAACTACCGAAGAGACGACCAAAAAGTTATGGGAAAAGCTTGATGGGCTTTACCATGACCAGTCAGTAACAAGAAGAATGTTTTTACAATGGCGTCTTCATATATTTACGATGGATTCAGGTACTCTATTGCAAGACCATCTAGATGAATTCAATAAACATGTGATAGACTTATAAACTGTTGTAATTAAAAAGGACGAGGAGACACTTGCATGTTGTTTGCTATTTTCATTAACTTCGATATATCGTGACATTGAGAATTCAATGATGTATAGCAAACAACCTACTAAACTTGAGAAGGTGCGGCAAACACTTAACTCTTGTGATGTGCGAATGCATTTTGAAGGAGACAAATGTGACAAAACTAGGGGACTCTTTGTAGGAGGTCGTATTAGCCAAGAGGATAGGGGCGAATCCAAGTAGAGATCAAAGTCTCGTGCAAATAAAAAGAATGCAGAGTGTTGGGGCTTTCACAAGAAGGGGCACTTTGAACAAGATTGCCCTATGTCGAAGTCCAAAAAAAAGGCGAGCGCATACATTGTTGAGCAAGTACATGATAATGATGATGATTATGTACTAACAACATCATGCAATAGTGGAGTCTATGAAAACATATGGGTCTTACACTCTGGTTGTACTCTGCATATGACATTCCGAAAATATTGGTTCAGCAGCTATGAAACAAGCAGAGGAACTGTATTAATGGGCAATATTGCGACTTGTAAAAAAGTTGGCACTGGTTCAGTTCGTGTTTTCTACCATGATGGAATCTGAGGACTATTAGAGAAGTCATTCATGTTCCTGATCTGAAGAAGAATCTGATCTTCCTGGGTAGTTTGGCTAAACAAGGCTATAAGTACATGAGTGAATGAGGAACTATGAAAATGACTAAACGATCTTTAGTCATGTGGAAGGACAAGCTGGAGAATGGACTTTACGCACTTGCGGGAAGCACCATTATTAGCTCAGTAAATGCATCTACAGTGCCATTATCAAATGATTACAAGGCAAATTATGTCACATGAGACTACGTCATATATGCGCACGAGGATTGGAGATGTTGAGAAACTGCAACCTTTTGAATGGTGAGAAGATCAACACACTTATATTTTGTGAACACTGCGTCTGAGGGAAGCAGAAAAAAGTCAGCTTCAGCACTGGCAAGCACCAGACGGGAAGGGTGCTAGACGACGTCCATTCAGATTAATGGGGTCCCTCTATGCTTCCATCGAAAGGAGGAAGAGGTATCTTCTCACATTCATATATGATTTCTCTCGAATGGTTTGGGTGTGTTTTATAATGACAAAAGGCGATGCTTTTGAAGCATTTAAAGAGTGAAAGACTTTGGTTGAAAATCAAATGGAGAGAAAAATCAACTATCTTTGCACAGATAATGGCTTAATGTTTTGCGGTAAAGAATTTAATGATTTTTGGAAGGTTCATGGGATCACAAGACTTAAGACAGTCAGGCACACACCACAACAAAATAGTGTTGATGAGAGAATGAATAGAACTCTTATTGAGAAGGTCGTTGTATGCTCTTACAAGCAAGATGACCAAAGTATTTTAGGCTGAAGCAGTTCATACTATATCTCACATTGTCAATCGGTCTCCACCATCATCAATTGATTTTAAGACTCTAAATGTGGTCTTGTCAGGTGAAACCTCTAACTATTCATACTTGCAAATTTTTGGATGTCCAGCTTATTATCATGTTAATGAAGGAAAGCTTGAACCAAGGGCTAAAAAGGCGATATTTGTAGAGTATGTGGATGGAGTAAAGGGGTACAAACTATGTTGTGTATTTACTTAAATTTGTAGTTAGTAGATATGTTATCTTTGATGAATACTCTATACTCGATCCTCGTAAAGTTTCTTTGGAGTTATCAAGAAATGAGTACAACGAGCAGGTGGGGATACCAGTGGATCTTACCAAGGAACGATATGAAGATACTCAAATTGATGAGTCAAAAGATGCAGATCTTGAAGAACTTGCTTCCAATGAACCATACACAATTGTGAAGGAAAGGGACAAAAGATAGATATTGAAACTAAAATGTCTTACATAGCAAGAAAATCTTAATGCACATGCGTTCGTAGCTGCAGAAGAAGAGATTAAGGATCTCAAGCCCTCTTCATATGTTGAAGCAACTTCTTGAAAAGATGTTGCACAATGGCAGTTAACCATGGTTGAAAAGATGGAGTCTCTGCACAAAAATGAGACATGGGTCTTAGTTAAAAGGTCAAAAGAGATGAGGACAGTTGGATGAAAATGGGTCTACAAAAAGAAAGAAGGTATTCCAGAAGTGGAAGATGCTAGGTTGAAGGCGGGATTGGTTGCAAAGGGTTGCTCAATTCGTGTGCTATTTGCATTGGTTGCACAATTGATATAGAGCTTCAACAACTTCATGTCAAAACTGATTTCTTACATGGTGATCTAGAAGAGACAATCTATATGGATTATCCTAAAGGTTTCCTAGATGAAGGAAAATAAGACAATGTATGCCAACAGAAAAAGTCTTTGTATGATTTGAAGCAATCCCCTAGACAGTGGTACAAGATATTTAATGCATTTATGACTACACATGAATTTTTTTGAGGAGTGCATTTGATAGATGTGTGTATCTGATACGCTCAAACTTACTTCTCAAATGAGAAGTAAAGCGGTCGCGTCAAGTAAATAACCCAACTAGTGAGGTTGGGATCGTTCCCACGAGGAAAATAGTCTAGACTTACCTCCAACTTGTTATTACTATTGTCCGGTTGATGACTTCCTTAATAAGTAAAAGCATAAAAGGGGGGTTTTGTACTTCCTAATAAAATAAAAAAAATAACTAACGAACTTGACAGAGACACTTAACAGCTTTTAATGTTGAGTTTTAATCAAGTAATCAAAGTAACTAGGGTTTACGTGTTCCCCACAGGTTCATAACTTGATAATTCTAGCTATAACAATTCTTTCCTAGTATCTTGCATGCAAAGTGATAAGCTATGTATTTCTAAATCCTTGGTCCGGCATCTAGAAAATCTCACTCCGCACCTTGGTCCGGCTACGTGTGTTGCTTTCCTAACCTTTATCCTTACCTCATATTAAGAATCATATTCGATATTTGACTCAGTTATTACCTCGTACCAATCAATACTAGCCTATTAGATAGTATACACTAAATCTATGTTAATAATTCTTTTCCTATTATCTACCTCCTTGGTCTGGCAAGTAGCATTAAGGCGAGTTCTAACGTTGATCATCCGTTAAAAAGACTTCTAAGCGAAAGAATTATTAATACATGCAAGACACTATTCTAGAATTGTTATTTTAGCTAGGGTTTATCTCATTATTTGCCTATGGTTCCCACAACCCTAGTTATAGAGTTTAGTTCCTCATAGCCATAAACACAGTATTCAAATATATTAAACAAGAATTCATGTACTTACTTTAATGAGAAAGAATAAAGTCTGAAAATTTGCTTGGTTAATCAACAAGAGTTACTTGTAAGAATCTCCAACAATCAAAACTCAGAAAAACAAAGTCTAATAATATGATGTTTTATCTCCAAGAGTCTAACCTCAAAAACGAGGTTTTTCGATCTATTTATAAAAAAATAAAAACCTAATTAAACAAGGATTCTAATTACTGGAAATCTGCCAAAACGCGGCTGGGTCGACGGACCACGCGACGGAAAGTCGTGGTCATGGCGGACCGTCGTGGGCTCCGTCGCCCCATACTTGGTGCAATTCTTCTGCTGCTTTCTTCATTCCCCTCGACGGCAAGTGTGACGGACCATCATAGGCACGACGGTCCGTCGAGGGTCTTCGTTACAAAATACTTCAACTCTTGAAATTTGGGTACTAGGTTCACTTCTCTGATCTTCGCGACGAACCTGCAGGACGGACCGTCATATCCATGACGGACCGTCACAAGATTCGTAATCCCACACTTGGTCAGACTTCCCCATCTTCCTTCAGCAGCTTCTCTACGCTGCCACCTACGGACCGTCACAAGCACGACGGACCGTCATAAGCTCCGTAGGTGGTCTCTTCTGCATTTTTCGCTCAAAATCTCCGCATTCAGCTTTAAACAGATTTCCTGCAAAACAAAGAAAAACTTATATCAAAATTAGCGCAAAAAGGCTTTCGGACACACTAAACTTAAGGAAAGAGTATTAACTATACCGTGAAACCACGGTATAACAACACCCTCAACTTAAATTCGTTGTTTGTCCTCAAGCAACACACTATGACTCACTACACAATCTTTGTACAATAGTATTCATGTTTTATCCTTTGCTATCATTTGGCTATCAATCCCGACTAATCCCATCAAATCTATGCATGCTATCATTATTAGGCTTGACTTTTGTGGGATTCGAACATGACACAGACTCACCATGCACTAACACCTATCCTCTTCAATTTCTCACCGAGGTGCTAACAATTCCGGTATTGCAACTAGTGTCCTCACTTTAGAACAAAATCCTCATTTTTCACACAAAGATTTCTGTTTGAGTATAAGGATTACATTTCAACACTCGCTCTCAGAACAAAGTCACACTCATTCATACCTATTGCCATAAGCTTGCCCTTATTTTCACTGCCTTAAGTTCGCTATACAACCCTTAGGATCACGATAGGACTTTTTTTAGCTTGTAATGTAGGCTCAGAGTCAGGTAGGGTATAATTAGGTATACTTTAGTGACTTTTTGCCCTCCTTGACATATCGGCTAAACCTTCCGCTCTATATCACTTTATTTCGCCCAGTTTCTCCTATTCCTTCACCTTGCTGTTTCCCTTCTTTCTTCATTTGTGTAAGTGACTCTTTTCTTTTCTTGTTTGTAATTCTTGAATATTTTTTTTTCTTTTTTTTTTCAACGAGTTCTTGAGTCACTTTACTTTTGTTCTTTCTCTCTCTTTGTTCTTTCAACCCCACTTTCAAGAGCATTCCTCAAAACAGCCACCCTCAACTCATGGCTTTGCCATGAGTCAAGGTACAAAATACCCAAAATCGGGTCAGGGCCATAAAAAGGTTGTTTATACATTAGCCACCCTCAACTTATGCTTTTGGCATAAGCTGAGGTGCACATGTCCAAGGAGGGACCAGGGCCAACATATTGTTCCCAGAAAAGATCAATTGGGGTGAAAAAGAAAGGTCTAATTTTAAGCTCAAATTATTTGGATCAACGAAGTATAACTTTTCATTTGGTTTCTTTTATTTAGGCTAGAAATGGGCTATATTGAATAAGGGCCTATGATCCTTTCCTAATTGTATGTTACAGCTTACTTTTAGTAGGACTAACCAGGCAAGTTCTAGCTCAGTATCAGTAGTGGACTATTCAACTTTCCTCACACTCACTTGACATCTCATCACTATACCAGATAATAAGACACCTAGTTCAACTTGAAGGTTTAGGGTAGTGCAATGGTGTAGCTCTATTTCATGTTTAGATCCACACAATTATCAGTTACTACGCCTTTTCATGCAACCTTTTCCAGTTTTATCGGGATATCATTTCAGCCATCATGCTTCAGAGTTAAACTATGTACAAAATATATAATGTGCCGGTTCAACAGAAAAAGTAATCAGTCTTTTGGGGAAAAAGAACACAGGCAAGAAAACCCCAAAAGAAGATAGTGAGTTGGGCTACTCAGACTTCACCCTAACACTCACTTTCCATTTACCCCACCCCCAACAAAAAAGCATGCAATTGTCCCCAATGCATAAAAAATTCTAAAGATTAGAGGGGTAGGTGAAGCAAACCTGTGGCGTATAGCGCCTTCGATCAACAAGCTGGTGGGTCTGGTTTCCCAGAACCCACATCCTCTGCAATCTGGACACCCTCAGTGATGTCCTCAGCAACAACTGCACCCTCAGTAGTGCCTCCTGCTGTCTCTACAGTGCGGGAGCTAGACGCCCCAGCCGCTATCTGTGATGCTCTGATCTGGTGTGCCTCCGCCTCAGCAAGTGAGGCTCTCCTCGCGGCCTCCATCTCTCGGCGCTCCTTCTTTCTTGCTCACGCCTCATCCTCTGATCGACCCCTCCGCCTCTTGGCACTCTCTCTCGGGGAAGATGGGGGAATGTCTGGAGTAGAAAACAGAGCCGCCAATACAGTATCCTCAGCAGGCTCGACAGACTCTGACACTCTTGCCGCTAGAATCGTGTCGATGTCTGCACGAAGACTGGCAACTGCAGCCTGGAGAGTCGACACATCTACCGGAGGGGCTGGTCGAGCTAATACTCTCAATTCAAAGGCATCGAGGCGTTGGTTAACCTCAGCAATCTTCCGCTGCATCTGCCTCTCCATACGCGCCTCAGACTCAGCAATAGACTTCTGCATCCACGGCTGGATATGATGCAGAAGAGTGGCCATTTGTGCCTCCAGTTTTTGGACTCGGGCAAGCGGGGCCGGTGTCGGTAGAGGGGTTGTGCTGCTACCCGGGATAGACTCGACCGAGGTAGTGTCCGTGGATGCTTGTGTAGCTGTGCGAGCCTGGGCCACCGTATCCGCAAGGTCATCAGATAGTGGTGGCAGCTCTGGACGGGGCCCTTGACGTGGGTCCAACTCATTGGCCTCGTCTCTGATGAGGCCGACGTCAACGGTACCCAGCGGGGTCCTCAACTGATCTATGTGCCATATGGGCAAACCTGCAGACCTGCAAAGGGCAAAGATCATGCACGGAAAGGGGTAGGTGGTGGTGACCTTGAATGCCCTCTCGTGCATGACTGCCTGGAGAAGCCATGCATAGTCCACCTCGAAGCCGGTTATCATTGCCGCCATCAGCACTGCTCGATCCCAGGTGACTATGTTATCAGCAGCTGTGGGGGAAAGGCAGTGACGCATGAGCAGCCACAAAAACTTGGCGACGAACGTGAGGTTGGCCTTCTTGATGGCCCCCTTCGGCTCAGTGACCCAATCGGCACCCTCTCCGTCGACAGATAAGTGTAGGGCCATCAACCGCTTGGTGGTCTCCCTCAGTGCTGGCTCTCGCAGGAAATGTCCATCCTTCATTACCTGCCAGCGGTAGTCAAACTCGGCAGTGGTGGGGGTCCGAGTAGCATCTGCACTCTCGCCGTATAGGAACCGGCGGATGGCGGGCAGGGAAATGTCAACCTGCACGCCCCGGACTAGAACCTGCTCCAATGGGGCCTGTTTCGCGGGAGCAGCCCGTCTGTCGATCTGTGATCGGAGAGTCGCTCCGTAGGACGCGTAGAACTCTCGGACCATCTCCTCACTGTATCGTCCCAACGGACGGGCTATCCACTCTAGGCGATGCCTGGTGAATATGTTGTGGATCTCCGGCATCGAGGGGAGACTCCCTGTAAGTACCCGCCGCTCCAGGGTGAGTGTTCGAGTCATTACTCCTTTATCGGTCAAGAACTTCGCGATGGAGTAAACCTGAAACTGGCCTTCAACGCACCACCGGTTTGCCTGGTCAGAGGCTGGGGTGGGGACCGGGGCTGGTGCGCCGGATGTGGAGTCTGAACTGTCAGCGTCATCAGACGAGGCCGACGCTGCAGCAGTGGCGGGTGCGGGAACCTCAGCAGATCCTGAAGCTTCCTCGGACCAGGATACTCCCAAGGAGCCAGACGCTCCTTCCTCGTTTGTGGCCGACACAGAGGGTGTGTCGGTCAGTGTGCGCTCCTCATCAGACTGGGAGGTAGTGACTACGCCGGACACCACCGTCTTGGGTGTGGCTCTGGGGGCACGTGTAGCACGGGAAGGGGCGGAGGTGCCTGGGGGCATGTATTCAGGGTCCCGCTCATCGTCAGAGCCGATGACCATGTGGGCAGACGGGGCGACAGACTTAGATCGCCCGCGTGCATAAGTGCGGTCTTGCTTGGGTGCCATAGTCGATAGTACCTTGGGGATGGAGAAAACACAAGTGGAAAATGATTCAGGTGGCAAGGTAGATACCAAAAAGCAGCAGCACCGACAAGTAACTGGTGTGACGGTGCATACGACGGTCCGTTTCAGTCGCGACAGTTCGTCGTTGTATCCGTCAGTGGCTACTGCGGAGTAGTTTTCTGTAGAATTTCTTGGTGATGTGCCTGCAAATTTAAAACCCATTTATAGAAAAATGCTACCATTATTAAAAAGACGATAAGTATTGGGTTGCCTCCAAACAAGCGCCAGATTTAACGTCGCGGCACGACTGGGGCCACTTGATTACTCAGACTTCATCAAGATGGTATGCCTCGATTACTTCATTCGCCGATTCAGCATGCCCTAGATAGATTTTTATGCGCTGTCCATTCACCTTGAACCGCACACCCTCCTTAGTTTCCAACTCGACTGCTCCATGAGGGAATAGTTGGGTAACCGTGTAAGGACCAGTCCATTTGGACTTGAGTTTGCCTGGAAACAAGCTCAATCTTGAATTGAATAGAAGCACTAAATCCCCGACCATAAACTCTCGTTTTTCAATTTTGTTGTCATGATACTTCTTCATCTTTTCTTTATATAGGGCTAAGCTTTCATAGGCTTTTAAGCGAAATTCATCAAGTTCATTCAACCCATTTAACCGTTGCTCTGCAGCTTTGCTCCAATCCAATTTTAACTTCCTCATAGCCCACATGGCTTTATGCTCTAACTCAACCGGAAGATGACAAGCTTTCCCATATACAAGTTGGTATGGAGACATACCTATGGGAGTCTTATAAGCTGTCCGGCAGGCCCAAAGAGCATCATCAAGCCTCCTTGACCAATCTGTTCTACTAGCATTCACTGTTTTGGACAATATCTGTTTGATCTCCCGATTCGATACCTCAACTTGCCCACTAGTTTGAGGGTGGTAAGGCGTGGCCACATTATGGCGAACAGCGTATTTCTCCAATAACCCCTTGAACAATCTGTTGCAGAAGTGGGAACCCCCATCACTAATAATGGCCCTTGGAGTGCCAAAACGGGAGAATATATTCTTTTTCAAGAATGCAGTGACACTCTTCCCTTCATTGTTTGCGAGAGCTATGGCTTCGACCCATTTAGATACATAATCAACTGCTACAAGAATGTACTTCATCCCATGAGAACTCACGAAAGGGCCCATAAAGTCAATACCCCACACATCAAATAACTTAATCACAAGAATGGGGTTTAGAGGGAGCTCTTGCTTTCTTGAAATACCACCATCTCGTTGGCATTTGTCACATGATTTAGCAAACCCATGAGCATCTTGATGAAGAGTTGGCAAATAGTAGCCACATAACAATATCTTGTGAGCGGTTCGGATACAACTGTGATGTCCGCCAACAGGTGAAGAATGGCATGCCTCCAATACACTCAACATTTCACATTCGGGCACACAATGCCAAATAAGCCCGTCGGCACAACTCCTATACAAGTATGGTTCATCCCTAAAGAACTTCTTCACATCGTGCATGAACTTTTTCCTTTGATGAAAGGACAAGTCTGATGGAACAATATCAGTAGCAAGATAGTTCGCAAAATCTGCGAACCATGGAATCAAGTCTTGTGAAGCAGCCAATACATGTTCATCGGGGAAAGTATCATCAATGTCAGTCTTATCCCCTAACTCTCTCATAGCTTCATCCTCTAGACGGGACAAATGATCAGCAACTTGATTTTCAGTCCCTTTTCTATCCAGCACTTCAAAGTCAAATTCTTGCAGCAGTAATACCCAACGAATCAGCCTTGGTTTTGCATCCTTTTTCGCCATCAAATATCTCAGTGCTGAATGGTCAGTATGCACTATGACTCTAGTACCTAGCAAATAGGAGCGAAATTTCTCAAAAGCAAAGACTACTGTGAGGAGTTCTTGCTCAGTCACTGTGTAGTTTTTCTGGGCTTCATTTAGGGCTTTACTAGCATAGTAAATTGGGTGAAGGATTTTGTTTCTTCTCTGTCCCAATACTACACCAAGAGCCACCCCACTAGCATCGCACATTACCTCAAATGGACTATTCCAATCCGGAGAAATAATGATAGGTGCAGACACTAACTTCTCTTTTAGCTCACTGAATGCTTTAAGACAGGACTCATCAAAACAAAATTTACATTCTTTCTCCAGTAATTTGCACAATGGGTGTGCAATCTTTGAAAAGTCTTTGATGAATCTCCGATAAAAACCTGCATGCCCAAGAAAGCTTCTCACACCTTTCACAGAGATCGGCGGGGGAAGTCTCTCTATTACCTCAACTTTAGCTCGATCAACCTCTATACCCTTTTCTGAAATGCGATGACCCAACACAATACCCTCTTTCACCATGAAATGACACTTTTCCCAGTTTAGTACTAGATTGCAGTCTTCACATATCTTAAGAACCTCAGATAAATTGTTCAAGCATCGCTCAAATGAATCACCAACCACATAAAAATCATCCATAAAAACCTCTATAGTATTCTCCACCATGTCAGAAAATATTGACATCATACATCTCTGAAAGGTTGCGGGTGCATTGCACAACCCAAACGGCATTCTTCTGAACGCAAAAGTCCCATATGGACAAGTGAAAGTGGTTTTCTCTTGATCTTCTGGTGCGATAGAAATTTGATTATACCCCGTACCACCCTTTTCCGGCAAGTCTATCCAACATCTGATCCATGAAGGGCATAGGAAAATGGTCTTTTTCAGTCCATGAGTTCAGTTTACGATAATCCATGCACACCCTCCATCCAGTAACCGGTCTCATCGGAACAAGTTCATTCTTTTCGTTGGGGACCACAGTCATTCCCCCTTTCTTAGGTACACACTGAACCGGGCATACCCAACTATTATCGGCGATTGGATAGATTACTCCAGCATCCAACCACTTGATAATTTCCTTCTTCACAACCTCTTGCATAGGAGGATTCAAGCGTCTCTGGTGCTCAATACTCGGCTTATGATCAGGCATGAGTTGGATTTTATGAGAGCAAATACCAGGAGGGATCCCAATAATGTCCGCAATGGTCCACCCAATAGCTCTTTTGAACCTTTTTAGTACCTTCACCAAACTCTGAACCTGTTGTTCATCTAGTTCTGATGCAATGATTACCGGCAAAGTGTCACCATTTCCTAAGAATTCATACCTAAGATGAGGTAATTCAACTTTTGGAGCTTCCTCTATAGATGGTTTAGCGGGTGGGGACTCGCGATTCTTCATATCAAGCTTAAATTTCTTCTGTTTAAACCGAACATCACCTCGGTCAAGAGCCGCTACTAATGACTCATACTCTTCAATGCAATCGCTATCAAAGTTCATTATCACTGCCGCTAATGCTTCGACACCTAGACGTTCTTCTATTTGTGTCTCAAGGGTCTCACCCATGTTGTAGGATATAGAAGGTGCCGATTGGAGCTCACCACTCTGCCTCATAGACCTACAAATATTAAAGGTCACTTCCTCACTGTTCAACCGAAATTTCATCTGCCCCTTTTCCATGTCTACTAAGGCTTTTCCCGTAGCTAGGAATGGCCTCCCGAGGATAATAGGCACTTCAAAATCAACCTCACAATCAAGAATAACAAAATCGGCTGGAAAGATGAATGACTCCACTTTTACTAGCACATCGTGGAGTATTCCTATAGGTCGTTTTACTGTCCGATCAGCCATCAGTAGCCGCATCGCCGTGGGCTTTGGGTCACCCAAACCCAACTTCTTGTAAATCGAGAGGGGCATGAGATTTATGCTTGCCCCCAGATCACATAATGCTTTCGCAAAATGTAATAGCCCGATTGTACAAGGAATAGTAAACGCGCCCGGATCTTCTTTCTTTTGGACCAGAGATCTTGTAGCAATAGCACTACAATGCTGCATTCTATCATCATCCTCAAAAGTGACCGATCTTTTCTTTGTAACCAGATCTTTCATAAATTTAGCGTAACCGGGCATTTGTTCTAAAGCTTCTACCAAAGGGACATTGATAGAAAGTTGCTTCAACATTGTTATAAAACGCCGGTATTTACCATCCTCGGTCTTTTTCACTAATCTCTGAGGAAATGGGGTGGTGGCCTAGGCATAGGAGTTACTTTTTTAGGCACTTCAGCATCTTTTGCAGTGTTATCCTCTAATTCAGAATCAACTTCTACCACTTTTTTAGATTCTGTTGTCACCTTAGTCTCATCAGATGGCATAGGTGGATTAATGGTTTGCTTTCCACCGCGAGTAGTAATTGCCATACAATGTCCATCATTTTTTGGATTTTGGACAGTGTTTCTAGGAAGAGTGCCCGGTTGCCGTGTGTTCATAGTTGCAGATAATTGAGCCAATTGTAACTCAAGTTGCTTAATTGATATTGCATGGGTATCAACTTTTTGCCCAATACCCGCTAGATCATTCCTCAACTCTTTATTTTGCTCATCACTAGCATCGAACCTCCTCATCATTTTATGCAACATATCCTCAACTCGCGACATACTACCTCCACCATCCCTAGGAGTAACTTCACGATTTTGAGGAGGAACATAAGGTCCATTTCTGTCGTTTCTGTTACCATAGCTACCCCTGTTGAAGTTGTTGTCGCGATTGTAGTTTCCATCTCGGACATAATGACCCTCACGATTGTAGTTACCATAGTTCCGACCTTGGTTCCCTTGACCTTGGCGCCAATTTTCCTGATTAGAGCTTTGGGCACTTGGTCGGAAACCCCCCATCTGTTCATTTACTGCATAGGAATCCTCCTCATAATAACACTCATCAATTGGAGGTGGTGGTTTAGCCAAGTAGTTGACTGCATTAACCTTTTCTGCACCCCCAGTGACATGTTTTAGTACCAACCCAAGCTCAGTTCTCATCTGAGCCATTTCTTCCCGAATATCATCTGTGGCAGGGTTGTGGGTGGACTGCACTGCGAAGGTGTTTCTCCCTGTATCGGACTTCCTAGTACTCCAAGCTTTGTTGTTACGGGAGATTTTCTCTAATTTCTCAGCAATCTCAGCATAAGGGCATTCTCCATAAGATCCACCTGCTATAGTGTCCAACACCGCTTTATTGTTATCATCCTGTCCCCAATAAAAGTATTCCTTTAGTGACTCATCATCAATACGGTGATTTGGGACACTTCTCAAGAATGAGGTGAATCTATCCCAAGAACTACTAACTGACTCTCCTGGTAGTGCCACAAAGTTATTCACCCTGTCTTTGTGGTTTAGTTTCTTGGAGACTGGATAGTAGCGTGCTAAGAAGACATCCCGTAGTTGGTTCCAAGTAAAAATAGAGTTGTATGGGAGCTCAGTAAACCACATAGCAGCCTCTCCCGTCAGTGAGAGAGGAAACACTCTGAGACCTATTACATCTAGATCCAAATCAGGCCTCCCCACACAACTCTTACACACTGCCCTTACCTTAGCTATATGGGCATGTGGATCCTCAGAAGGTAGCCCTGAAAACAAACCTCTGGCAGTGAGCATTTGCATCAGACTACTAGTTACCACAAAAGTGTGGCCTGTAGGTAGAGGAGGCAAAACCAGTGGCCC
Organism: Solanum lycopersicum; assembly: GCF_036512215.1. Taxonomy (NCBI): domain Eukaryota; kingdom Viridiplantae; phylum Streptophyta; class Magnoliopsida; order Solanales; family Solanaceae; genus Solanum; species Solanum lycopersicum. The sequence continues at coordinate 32,632,693 of NC_090804.1, forward strand.
GTCCGAATCTGCTATGTTATCATAGCCTCTGTAGTATGCTTGGGGCCGTGGAGCGGGATTCTGTCCCCTCTGTTGATGTTCACCCGGGGCATCGGGTGACATCTGACCATGAACATCAGCCGGAGCTGGGATGTTCTGGTTTGGATCCTCATCATTGATTCCCAAGTTACAATTCATGTTTCGCAGTGTACGTTCTAGCTCGTGATCGTAGGGGAACAACGGTTCTCTTCCTCTCCGTGTATTTGGCATACAAGGAGGATAATTCTAAAAAGGAATCAAAAACAATAAAACAAAGTAAAATCAAGAAAATATCAACTAAACTATAGTAAGAAGTCAAGTTAATCTAAAAGCTAAAATCCCCGGCAACGGCGCCAAAATTTGATACGCTCAAACTTACTTCTCAAATGAGAAGTAAAGCGGTCGAGTCAAGTAAATAACCCAACTAGTGAGGTTGGGATCGTTCCCACGAGGAAAATAGTCTAGACTTAACTCCAACTTGTTATTACTATTGTTCGGTTGATGACTTCCTTAAAAAGTAAAAGCATAAAAGGGGGGTTTTGTACTCCTAATAAAATAAAAAAAAACTAACGAACTTGACAGAGACACTTAACAGCTTTTAATGTTGAGTTTTAATCAAGTAATCAAAGTAACTAGGGTTTACGTGTTCCCCACAGGTTCATAACTTGATAATTCTAGCTATAACAATTCTTTCCTAGTATCTTGCATGCAAAGTGATAAGCTATGTATTTCTAAATCCTTGGTCCGGCTACGTGTGTTGCTTTCCTAACCCTTATCCTTACCTCATATTAAGCATCATATTCGATATTTGACTCAGTTATTACCTCGTACCAATCAATACTAGCCTATTAGATAGTATACACTAAATCTATGTTAATAATTCTTTTCCTATTATCTACCTCCTTGGTCTGGCAAGTAGCATTAAGGCAAGTTCTAACGTTGATCATCCGTTAAAAAGACTTCTAAGCGAATGAATTATTAATACATGCAAGACACTATTCTAGAATTGTTATTTTAGCTAGGGTTTATCTCATTATTTGCCTATGGTTCCCACAACCCTAGTTATAGAGTTTAGTTCCTCATAGCCATAAACACAGTATTCAAATATATTAAACAAGAATTCATGTACTTACTTTAATGAGAAAGAATAAAGTCTGAAAATTTGCTTAGTTAATCAACAAGAGTTACTTGTAAGAATCTCCAACAATCAAAACTCAGAAAAACAAAGTCTAATAATATGATGTTTTATCTCCAAGAGTCTAACCTCAAAAACGAGGTTTTTTGAACTATTTATAAAAAAATAAAAACCTAATTAAACAAGGAATCTAATTACTGAAAATCTTCCAAAACGCGGCTGGGTCGACGGACCACGCGACGGAAAATCGTGGTCATGACGGACCGTCGTGGGCTCCGTCGCCCCATACTTGGTGCAATTATTCTGCTGCTTTCTTCATTCCCCTCGACGGCAAGTGTGACGGACCGTCATAGGCACGACAGTCCGTCAAGGGTTTTCGTTACAAAATACATCAACTCTTGGAATCTGGGTACTGGGATCACTTCTCTGATCTTCGGACGAACCTGCAGGACAGACCGTCATATCCATGACAGACCGTCACAAGCTTCGTAATCCCACACTTGGTCAGACTTCCCCATCTTCCTTCAGCAGCTTCTCTACGCTGCCTTCTACGGACCGTCACAAGCACGACGGACCGTCATAAGCTCCGTAGGTGGTCTCTTCTACATTTTTCGCTCAAAATCTCCGCATTCAGCTTTAGACAGATTTCCTGCAAAACAAAGAAAAACTTATATCAAAATTAGCGCAAAAAGGCTTTCAGACACACTAAACTTAAGGAAAGAGTATTAACTATACCGTGAAACCACGGTATATCAGTATCACAAGAATAGGTCTGATAATTCTATGATTTATCTAATGTTGTATATCGATGATTTGCTTATTGCTGGTAACAACATCACAGAGATAAATATTTTGAAGAAACTGTTGAGCAAGAAATTTGACATGAAGGATTTGGGAGTTTCAAAAAAAAACTTTTGGAATGGATATTTCAAGAGAACAAGGTGTTGTACATCTTTCTCAAAAGAGGTACATTGAAAAAGTTCTTCAATGATTCAATATGCATATTAGCAAGCCTGTAAGTACACCGTTAGCTTCTCATTTCAAGGTTTCAGAGTTACAAATGCCTCAATATATGGATGAGGTGGATCATACGTTAAAGGTTCCTTATGCAAGCGCAGTTGGTTTGTATGGTATGGTGTACACACGTCCAGATATTACCCAATCTGTATGTGTGGTAAGCAGGTACATGGAAAATCCCGGAAAAATGCACTGGGAAGGTAACAAGTTGATATTGACATATCTAAAAGGAGCTCCTAATGTTTTCTTACCTTCCGGAAAAGTGAAGGTATTTGAATTCTCGATTATGTAAATTCAGACTATGCAGGGGATCTTGATTGAAGGAGGTATACAACTAGAGACATCTTAACTCTCGATGGCAGTGCCATTAGTAGGAAATCGACTTTATAGTCTATTGTCGCTTAGTCTACAACGGAGGCAGAATATATGGTAGCAATGAAGGCAGTGAAAGAAGCTATCTGGTTTAATGGTTTAGTGGCAGAATTGAGTTCGGTTCAGGTTGAACTGATTCCCAGATGTGATAGTCAAAGTGCTATTCATTTGATTAAAGATGAACGATTTCATGAACGCACCAGACAAATTTATGTCAAATTCCATTTTATTTGAGATTTCATAGAAGAGGGAGATATAAAGGTTGAGAAGTTTATCACAGACGATAACGCTGCAGACTTGTTGACAAAAATAGTGCTGCTTGCCAAGTTTGCCCAATCCAAGGACTTGGGGGGAGTATGCATCAAGTGATGCAACTCTGGGGGAACAACTTCTAAGTGGAGCTAGTATGTTCGACAAAGGTTTGATTCTTCTTGTTTCTTACAACGGGATTACCCTATAAGCTTAGATGTTTTTGCTGGAGTTGTTTATACGCATGCTCGGAACACAAACCAAGGTGGAGATTGAAAGAGTTGGTTTGGTTGTTCTGGAATAAAACTAAATGGAAGATAAATTAACATTAATATTTGGTAGGAAGATAATTAATATAAAATAAAAGTCAAAGATAGTATCTTGGTAGGTGAAGTTTAGGCAAACCATAAAATGATTTCATATTCTTAACCTTGACATTTTTGACATATAGTGATGTATTGGATGACTTCAATAGGATGAATTTATTCCTATAAATAGGTAGCTCCTAATTCATCTTCCATTTAGTTTGATTCCACAACAACCAAACCTACTCTTTCAGAAAGCTGAAGAAACATAGTCTTGGATTCCCTTTGGAAGTCCCACTTGTATTGCATTTGAAGGAATCCTGTAATTTCCAACAGACCATCTTACAGTCAATTTTATGAGTATACCCTGTCAAACATTAGACCAAATCAAGCCAGTTATTAGGAAGGTAATGCATCCATTGATACAACTGTTAGCTAGTGGACTTAAATTGTTTATTATCCCTCCTGTCATACTCCAATAAATTGAGCCATCAAATTTCAAGGAATTTCTTCAATTCCACACTTTCCAAAAAATAAACAGCGGCACAACCATTAACACTAGTTTAAGCTTTGCAGAAGCATCTACATTCAACCATTTATACACAATATCTTTCAACTGCAAAAAAGGACCCTCCACCCCTGTTGATCGTCCAAAGTATCTCCATAAAGAATTATATAGTGGACATCTAATAAATAAGTGTTCACTAGTCTCTTGCACACCATCATCACAACAACCACATACTATCCCATCACTCATCCTGATCCTGACAAGAACTTCACCAATGGGACGTATTTGTTTTCATAATCTCTAACTAAAATATATATCTTAATTTGAATTTCTGCACCCCCGATATATTTACATATCTTTTAAAGAGACTTATTTCTTCTTCCTTAGAAAATCTCAAGCAAAACTGACAGTGAATTTTCCATAAGAATTCAGAATCCACCATGCTTTATCCCACTGCTCTTCATCTTCTAAACTCCTTAGGAGTTGTATTACCTATGAACTGATATGTTCCCCAAAGCTAGTTTGAAGCAACTCAACATTTCATTTTCCAGTCAAAAAACATTGTTTTACTTCATTCAATTGCACATTTGTAGCTCTATAGGAACAATATAATGTAGTGCTCTTAATTGTGACCAATAATCATTCCAAATACTTAAATGTCCACACTTAGGTTCCCATAAGATATGTTGATCTATCAAATCCCTAGCTTCTAACATATACTTCCAAGTTAAAGATCCATTCTTTTATTCAACCATCCGAGGTCTCTTTTTTTTTACAATATTTTTTCCACATAAAAGGCCAAACATTTTTTTTGCTCTAAAATCCCACCATAATTTAGCAAATCAAGATTTAGAAACATCAAATAGAGATCTAAATCTGTTTGGGTCTACATAGATCTCACCAAGCCACCCAATGCTTTTTATTTCCTTCCTCCTTAAATTTCAATTTATTTTTGCAGAGACTCTATACATGAAAGTAATGAATAACACGCCTCGATGGATTAATAACAGACATGAGATATATAAGCATGTTGTTTAACACATTATGAATAAACACAACCTTACCTCCAAATGACAAGATTTTCCCTTTCCAAGCTTGCAAATTGTTATGCTCTTTTTCATCAAATCTGCAAAGTGTACTTCCTTTTTCTTGGCATGAAAAATTAGGCAACCCAAATACATTAGTGGAAACTTGACTATAACAAAGCCAATTTTCACTTCTATAAGGAAATCTTATTGCTCAAGGAAAATTTATAAAAATTTAAGGATTTATACAATTAAAATGTTATTACAAAAGAAAAATATAAGGAAAAAATTTCAATTTTTAATTGAAAAAATTCTTATATTAGAGGTGATATTTGAACTTGGATCACTCAAAACAAACATGATAATACTTCTCACTAAGTTACTGAACATTTATGTTAACCTTACGCATGTTTATTTAGTTACAAACTTTTAACAAGCAAAATAGTTACAGAAACATGAAGACTTACGCCGAACTGGGTGAGCAAATGGATTTGCAACAACTCTAGGCATCTCCACTATGGGTTACTTTGTTAATTCAGGGTGTCCAAAGTATCATTTATACCAATATAATTAAAAACTTACGTGTATATATCATATAATTTTTCGACGAAGGGTGTTCAATTGGAAAACCTAGGGAACAAGTGGCTCCCCCCGTATATAGCCCTCGCCGGGGGCGTAGCTAGAGCTACCATGTGGTGTTTCTTTGTCGGAAAATTACGTTGTACATATATATGTCAAATTCTTCATTTAAAGGATATATATTTAAAGTTGAATTTCTTGAAAAAATATATGCCTTTGGTGTAGTAGTAATATGTGTCCATTTGAGTGAAGGAGTTTTGAGTTTGAACCCCCAATAATACAATAATTTTTTAATTTTATTTTGATAGCTACAACCATTATTCTTGGATACCCTTAATTAAATTTGTTGTGTCGCCACTAAGACTCTAACTCTTATCTTTGTCTGACTTCTCTTACTCTCTCTCTGTGTTATGAAGTGCCTCAGTTTATTTGTGAAGTCAAATGTCAACTACTTGTCGATGCATTCTATTGCTATATTTTTTTCATTTTTTTCGTTTATGCTATCATGATTGTCTTTAGCTTGGTCCGTCGACATCCCTTACCCTAGAGTAGCTCTGCACTGTCGATAACATATATTGTTGTTTTAGCAATGTTCTTAACATCTTTTTATGTAATGTGGTCATATTGCACCAAATATCTTTCATAGAAAAAATATTGACAAAAATTACTGGCCCCGAGTTGAAATTCTTTTAAATTCAAGGGGCATAAAATCTAGAGTTGTCAAATAGGGTCGGTCCATCCCCACCCAGTCCAAGCCTTGAAGATCGAGGGTCTTGATGAGTTAGGGCGACTCGGCCCTTCATTTGGAAGGGTCTGAAAATGCACAAACCAATCTAACCTTAGAATGGCCAAAGGTTGGGGTGAGCTAGCCATTCTATTTTATTTTTCAAACTTAAAATTCTATAACATCAACAAAATGAGAAGATTTTCAAATGAAACATGGCTATCAGTGTTGTTGTTTCAATAAAATTAGCAAAATAATATACTGTTATCAACATGTATATAGGATATTACATACACGAGATACATGTGAACCTGTTGTGATGTATCTCAGATACGTGAGTGAGATAAGAGAGTGACGAGTGAGATGGGAGGATAGTGAGGGTGTTGGATTTGTCTATGTATCTTATATGCACATGAATCCCTTTAAATAAGGTGTATCTAAAACAAATTAAACTAATTTGGAGTACATGTATCATGAGATAATGTATTTGGACGTGCCAAAATCTAGTAAGATTCGTAATATTAAAAAATAACATGCATTTAATCAATTCACTCATATAATAGTGAGATTATTGTAAATTACCCTTAAATAAATAGTTTTGGCCCGTGGGCCGACCCCAACCCGATCCCAATCAAGCCTCAAGGGCCAAGTGCTTATATGGGTCGGGCTTATAAGCCCTTGTTTTTAATGGACTTGATTAGCCCATCTCAATCCTAATCAATAAAGGATCGGGTTAAGTCGTCCCCTTGGTCTAAGGCCATTTTGATGGATTTAATAAAATCATTACACATTTCTTTTCTTAGGGACCTCTATTTAACTTTTAAAGAAATTTTTAATCGAAAGGATTAAATTTTTAGACTCTGACAAAAGGGTACAAGAGATTGTCTTTTATCTTCTCTTTTAATGTATGTTGAAATGAAAAAGAATAATAAATGTTGATTAAATGTTAATTGAATATTGATGTGCCAAAGTGAGCGGATACCTTTTTGAGTTCCTTATATGATAAGCCAATCTAGTAAACTTTTCTTCATGTCAATTTTTTATTTTCAATTTTCTTCCCACTACAAAAATTTCTCAGTTATTTCCTTCTTAAATAAACTTCTTTTTTTCCCCAACTCTTCTCTCACACAGTAACTATTATTAGTTTTATAATAAACGCATTAATAAATCATTTATGATTTTCTTGCTCCTATCTCATTTTTTTTTGCAATTAACTGAATATACACTAGAGGAGAATAATTGGTATTTAGGCATTTTGGTAAATGGACCTAACAATGTTACAACTGCTAACTTAAGCTTGGTGTCCGTCGAAAATGATGATTGGAATACTTTTGACAAAAAAATTTCTAGTGACATGCCTAATTTAAATGACCTATCTAAGTTTTTCCTATATATTTTTGAGCTACTCTCCTGGAAAAATCAGGTGATCAGGTCATAATCATGGACCAAAATAATAATCAAGATATGAACTTACATCCCATTATGCAAACTCAATTTATTCAACAGATCATCCTTCCTCAATTAAGAACAACAATAACGTGTGTGCCAACAACAACTATGACACCACAAGAATTTATTGTTGTCGATCAATCAAAATTAGTTTAGTTTGTTATAGATACACCCTATTTATGTGGATTCACGTGTATCTAAGATACATAGACAAATCCAACACCCTCACTATCATCCTATATCATTCGTCACTCACTTATCTCACTCGTGTATCTGAGATGTATCACAACATATATACATGTATCCTGTTTATCTAGTATCCTAGATACATGTTAATAACACTAGATTTTTTTTCCTAGTTTTAATAAAACAACACCATTGTTGTTCATATATAATTTGAAAATATTCTCATTTTATTTGTGTTATATAATTTATGTTTGAAAAGAAAAAAAAAGGGTTAGCCCACCTCAACCCTCGACCCTTCCAGGGTAAGGTTTGTGTGTTCATTTTCAGGCACATCCTAATGAAGGACCGATTCTTGTTAACCCATTAAAACCTTTGATCCACAATGCTTGGAATAGGTGGGGCTGGACCGATCATTTTTTGACAACTCAAAATTTTATGTTCCTTGACTTTACAAGTATGTCAAAGTGGGCCCAATAATTATAGTCAATATTTTTCCTAAGAAAGATATTTGGTGCAACATGACCACATCATATAAGAACACGTTAATAACTTTGATGAAGCAACAATATATGTTATAGACCGGGCAGAGCTACTCTAGGGCAAAATATGTCGAGCGGCACCATTCGTTAAAGAATTACATTGTATATATAGGTTAAAATATGATTTACTAAATATATATACAAGTCTTAATACCTCGTGATACAAGTTGAAGATTTAGTGTATTTGTTAAGGGGTAACAAAAATTGGTTAGGATTGTGTGTTCTATCCTTAATAGCATTACTTATATATATTTACTTTATATTTTTGAAGTCCTTAATAAATTCCTCGCTCAACGATGTTGTAACTTGTAATGTATTGAAAGGGCAAATTACATGTATGCACTTCCAAACATCGATACAACACACAAAATATTGTTAAATACAAAAGCTTTGATAGATTAGAATAACCGTATAAATCTTATATTAAGTAGTTTCCTTGAGATCAGTATGTAAGAAAGCATTCTTGACGTCTATCTGATTCATCTCCTAATGTAGGTTGGTTGCAATCGACAACACAACCCAAACGTTGTAGCTTTGAAGATGGGACTGAAGGTGTGTTAAAAGTCAATAACCACAAGTTGATTGTAACCTTTGGCAATGAAACAAGCGTTATAGTTTCAACTGAATCATCTGACTTTAGATTTGTTTTGAACACCCATCTAGAACCATCAATATCCATATGAGATAAAAATACAATTTGTTAAGCTTGCATGGAATGTTGTTAAAGCTGGTGTAATATAGACACCTTATGTGCAGTCAATGGAAAGAGATGTATATTTACATTTAAGATTATTTGTACCTAAACATTCTTGAACGGTTGTAAAATGGAAGCATAATATTTTTCATAGAGATCAACACTAGAAGACACATAAGGTAAATACATTTCATCAAAAAATAACATGTCTCGTAATAAGAACCTTTCTCGTGTGAGGATATTAACATTTGTATCCCTTATGATGTATATTCCTTGTTGGGTTGTCTCGCCTATCAAGGAAGGAAGGAAAGACAACTATGTTCAATGGAGATATGTACATATCAAGACGACTCATCAATGTGAAACAAGTTCAACAGGACAAGTTGAGGGATAGAAAAGAGTTTACAAATAAAAAGAGGTCTAAGACATCAGGGAGAAAGTCTAGGAAGCAGAAGGAAAATGCCAACCAGTATTCCTTAAAAAAAACAAAAGGGACATGCTCCATCATCATGTACAAAGGAAAAAAATGAGTACTATAATTAGAATTTTAGAGCTAAACCTGCCTATTCTCATGAGAATATGGAACAAGGGGGTAGTAAGCCTATTGCATGTGGTAAGTGTGGTAGGAACCACTCTGGGATGTATCGTGATGTCTCCACTGTTTCTTCGATTTTGTTCAAAGTAGACATTTTCTAAGAGAGTGTCCAAAGAATAGGCAGGGTAATGGTAATGGAGGTAATAGAGCCTAGTCTTCTTATATTTCTCCACGATACAGAGTTGCATCTAGAGAAGCTACTTCATGGGAAGGCGGAGGAGGAAACCATATTTATAATATCATTATTCGAAAAAAGTAAGAGAATTCTCCAAATGTTGTCCCTAGCATTACACAAGCTTTTAACTTTGATGCTTATGCTTTGCTAGATAAAGAAGCGATGAATTTTGATGTTATTCCTAAACAACTTAGTGAGCCTTTAAGTGTTTCAACAACTATTTGTGATTCTATTCTGGTAGAGAGATATTCTATCGTGATTGCACTATCCTTGTCAATCACAAAATAACTATGACAAATTTAGTTAAGTTAGACATGGTAGATTTCGATGTCATTCTAGTTATGGACTTGCTTCATGCATTTTATGCCCCATTTGGTTTTAGAACTTGAGTTGTAAAATTCAAGTTTCTTAATAAGCGAGTGCAAGAGTGGAAGAGAAGTTCAACAGTGACTTAGGATCATTTCATTCTGTACCTTCTGGCAAGAAATTTAGTTCCCTAGCGGTTTTCCTCTCACTTAATATGAGTTCATGACTCTAGTGTCAACATAAATCCTTTTATGTTAGTTTAAGTAGTAAAAGATTTTTGAGAAATCTTTCCAAATGATCTTCACGGAGTTCCTCCCGAGATAGAAATAAACTTTTGTATAAAACTTCTACCAGATATTTGTCCTATATCTATTCTTCAATATAGGATGGCACCAGCCGAGATAAAAAAGTTAAAGGAGCAGTTGAAAGATCTTATAGAGAAGGGTTTTATTCGACCGAGTGTACCACCTTGGGGTGCTCCAATCTTATATATGAGGAAAAGTTGGTTCCCATAGAATTTGTATAGATTACCGTCAGTTGAAAAAGTTTATGATGAATAATAATTATCCTCTTCCAATAATTGATGATTTCTTTGATATACTAAAGTGTGCTACTTCTTTTTCCAAGATAGATCTCTAACAAGGCTACAATCTTTAATGAATGAAATATGATAATTATCAGTTTCTGGTCATGATTTTCGATTTAAGTAATGCGCCTGAATCGTTTATGAATGTTATGAATATAGTATTCAAGCCTTATTTACATATGTTTGTTATTATGTTAATTGATGAAATCGTAATGTATTCAAGGAATGAGAAAGATCATATTATTCATCTTAGAATAGTTCTCCAAACTCTAAAGTATATAGCATTGTATGTCAAGTTCTCCAAATGTTGGTTTTTTCTTGTGTATTTTAAATTGTTAGGCAAAAAATTTTTCGGTGATGGAATAAGAGTCGACACTTAGAAAATTGAGGCAGTGCAGAATTGACATAGATCCACATCTCTAAATGATATTAGGAGTTTCTTGGGTTGAATGGATATTACTAAGAGGGGTTCTCATCTATTTCGTCCCCTTTGACCAAGTTAACTAAAAAACCAATTAAGTTTCAATGGTCTGAAGTTCATGAGAAAAGATTCCAGGAATTGAAAAAGAGGTTGAGTGCAACCCTAATATTGACCTTAAAAGATGGTACACAATGCTTTGTTTTATATTTTGATGCGTCCAGAGTTTGTGTTGGGTTTTCTGTTAATGAAGGATGTAAAAATTATATATTATGCCTCCAGACAGTAGAAATTTACAAGAGGAATTACCCAACCTATGATCTAGAGTTGGCTACCGTAGATTTTTTTTTTAAAAAATATGGCATCATTATCTGTATGGTGTTTATGTGGATGTGTTCACCGATCACAAGAATCTTTAATATGTGTTTAGTCAGAAGCTTTATCTCAGATAAGGAAAGTGGTTAGATTTACTCAAAGATGATGACATGAGTATTCTATATCACCCAGGTAAGGTAAATGTTATTCTTTATACCTTGAGTACGTTATCTATGGGTAATACCGCCCATGTTGAGGAAGAAAATAGAGAGTTAACAAAAAATGTGCACAGACTGGCATGATTTAGAGTCTGTTTAATAGATTTCATATACGTAGGAGTAGTGCTAATGAGTGGGGCTGAATCATCATTTGTGTCAGAGGTGAAAGAAAATCAGTACCAACATCCTATATTGCTTGAATTAAGGGAAAATGTTCATAAGAAAAGAATGATGACTTTTTTTGAACAAGAAGAAGACGGTGCTTTGAGGTATCAAGGTAGAATGTGTGATTGATTTTAAGGGTAATTGGCATGATAACCTACCTATTATTGAGTTTTCCTACAACATTAGTTACCATGATAGCATCCAAAAGGCTCCATATCAGGCTCTTTATGGGAGAAGATTCAGATCACCCATTGGATGGTTTATAGTGGGTGAGGCTGGGTTGATAGGACTATACATATATTATCAAGCTATGGAGAAGGTGAATGTTATTCAAGAGAGATTGAATATAGCTCAAAGTCATCACAAATCCTACAGTGATGTTAGGAGAAGATAACTAGAGTTTATAGTAGATGATTGGTATACTTTAAGGTTTCACCGATGAAGGGTGTTATAAGATTTAGTAATATAGAGAAACTAGTCCCAGATATATTGGTCCTTACAGAATATCCAAAAGGATTGGTAATGTAGCTTATGATTTGGAGCTACCACAAGAGTTAGCAGCGGTCCATGAGGTATTTCATGTTTCCATGTTGAAGAAGTGCATGAGAGATCCTTCACTTATGATACCTACTGAGGATATTTGTATCAAGGATAGCTTATCTTATGAGGAGAATCCTGTTCAGATTTTATACCGCGAGGTTCGCAAGTTGAGTACGAAGGAAGTAGCATTAATCAAAGTTCTTTGAAGAAATTAGTTTATTAATGAAGCTTCATAGGAAGCCTATGAAGATATGAAGAAGAAATACCACATCTCCTCGAATCTAGAGAAGTTCCAAATTAAAGTACCTATCCTTTCTTGGCATTTTTTTTTAGTTGGAATGTTGTATTTGCATTTCCGTGTTAGGTGTTTGAGCTAATTGTTAGATGTTACTCCCTTATCCTACTAAGATTTATCTCATTCGAGGAAAAATGTTCCCAAAGGGAACATAATGTAACATCCCTTGTTTGGAAGAACTAGAAAATAGAGAGAAATTGTTATTGGAAATAATCTGATTTTAGGAAGTTGGGCAAAGTTAAGTTATGAGTTTTGGGTGAATTTCAAATGACTTTAACTCCTAGCTCAGAATGTTCTACTTGTGCTACAAGATTCTGCAGAAAATATCTTTGAATTATCTTTCCAATTCCATTTTGTTTGCGCCATTTTGAGTTCCTATGAGTGAGATATGAACATTTGATGTTGGGCTGTCTAGATAAGAAAAGTCAAAACCGGATTTTAGAAGGGAATTATGATATTTTCACTATCCAAATAATTATTTTCATTTTTGGGTAATTACTTAGGGGTCTAAACAGAATTGGTTCAGTTTGGACAGTTGAAAAAATACGCTAGGATTTTTGGAGAAAGAATTCAAGAAGATCAAAGAAAAGAAAATTTCAAGATTCGTCAAATTCTTTTGATTTTGGTTGTTGATTTCACAAAGGATTCAATCCTACAAGATATGTGAGACTTCAATAGCATTGCGTTCGTTTACCCATACTCCAATCATGTTATTTATGCGCAAATTCGTCCAGTAAAAGGTTAAAAGTTTGATGTTCTTAATATGTGATCTTGAAGTTGCTTTCATTCTTCATTTGGGCTAAGATTGATAAGTTGTTGATGTTATTGTGTCGATTATAGAGTTGTTTTGAGTTAGGTTTTTGTGTGCGTATATTGGGTATCTTAATCTAAAGAGAATTCAGGAAAAACGAATCGAGTTTATGTGAATTTGGGTTAGAAAAAGAAGAAGGAAAAAGTTGGGTAAATCTGGGTACCAGGTCAGAGTGGCATACCTATTCCTCATGAATGAGAAAATCCTTTTTGTACCGTGAAGCGGTCACGAACCCTTCTTCCTCAAAAATTTATTTCGCGGCCAAATATTTAAATGTTTCTCCGTGTCGCGTGCTTGCTTTTGGACATTGATTTGTTGATTGTTTTTCTTGTTTAACTACGTAAAAACACTCCTTAACATTATGATATCTTTCTTAACACAATTTACAATGCTTGAATTCATAATTCAATTAAAGGAAAGTTAAGAAACAAGTCAAGACATAGAGTGTGACAAAAGTCTTTTACAAGTGCTTTAACTTTGTTTTAAGACTTGAGTTTTGAGTTGAGTAAGGATTAAAGATTGAAGTTCATTTCTTCAAACTTGTATATTGGGAATATGTATTCCAAAAGATTAAATTGTTTTCACATTTAAACAAGAAAGGGAACTGAGATATCCAAAGATCATTTGATCTAGTTTTCAGGAAAGAGTAAATCCTTTCACGATAAATCAAGAGAGGAAACAACGATTTCCAAGAGAGCCTTCGACCGAAGTTTTGAGTAATTATCTTAAACCACAGAGTTATGTTTTTAAATTTACTAAGGCAGTATATTTTTGGAGTAGTATGGAAAACCGATATGAGGGAGAGTTTAGAAAACTCAGAGCCCCCATAAACCATGTTGCCACATGGGTAGAAAAGGTTCATACTTTTAGAGGATTTCTTAATGCTTTTTTGCATATTCTAGGGGATTAACTTAGTAGTTAGGTTCTATACCCTAGGCAAGGTATATTAAGACATTGGTCGGGTAAACAAAATGTATTATCATCATGATAGCTCTTATGTAATGGTTGTCGGTTAAAGAAACTTTTACGGAAGTATTTTGTATTCTTTTACACAGAGATTATTTATTTTTTAAGATATGAACAAAGTTCAAATTGTATTTTTTCTTACAAAGAAAGTCACTAGTGTATTTTTCAATACACAAGTTGCTATTCATGTTATAAAATAAAAAAATATTATTGCATTTACATTACTTCTTTATATTGAAATGAGTTTAGTTCAGCTGAGTTGAGACCATGTTTGTTCTTTCATATCCTTTCAAGCTTGTATCTTTATTTAGTATTCACTTCGCATGCTCGTACATTTAATGGACTGATGTCAGTTGACATGCATCTTTTTATGATACAAATATAGGTAACCAGGATCAGCATCCAACGCTTCATTGATGCTAGTTGAGCACTAGAGTTATTGTTGAGACTCATTTCTTCCGAAGGATCTCCTTTATTGCTTTCAATATTTTAGTTCATTAAGATGTCGTGGGTCTTGTCCCGACATCCATCTCAGTATTAGAGGCTTCATAGATAGACAATTAGTTAGTTCATTAATCACTATTTTATTATTGGCTTACGTTTTGAGTCGTGACTTGACATCTTTGCTAGTTTAATGTTCTGCTAAGACATTCTATGTTTTTTTCATTTGTTTATCATTTAAGACTCTTTTCTTGTGTTTAAGTCTTTCGTAGAGTAATAATCCAGGCCAGGAGTTTGCTTGGGGAAAACAATAGTTCTCGAGTGTTAGTTCCGCCCACGGTGTAGGCTCGGGGCGTGACATGAATCAAGGGTTAGATTCATGTTATAAATAATATCTCGATGTTTAGATGTGGTTTAAAGTAGTTAGAATCAATAGGGAGAAAGAGTACCCTGTGAAAGAACTCAAACGGGTCAAACAATAGAGAAGAGGGGGAGAAGGTGACCATGGTGCACTGTACCAACCCCTAAACAAGAGAAGTACTTTCTCTGGTGCAATAGTTGGGACAGGTTGCCATCGTCCACCCTGATTATTTTCTCACGAATTATCTTTCTTGTTTTCTGATTCTAATTCGCTTAGAATGGAATGGTTTGTTGCCAACTGACATAGATTCGAATACCCAACCTATGTACAAGATAATTACTTAAAACAACCCTTAAATTACTAATACTCATCTGAAGAATTTTTCAAAACCCCAACAATAAAAATTACAAATGAAATTTCAATATAACACTTTAAGAAATCAAATCCTTTAACTTTGACAAAGAAAATGCATTAATAGCATTATTGGTGTGTGGGTGAACTAACAGAACACTATGAGAACTAACATGCCTCATAGGGATCAAAGCCTTGGCGAAACAACCTTTGATCGGCAAGGAATTATGATGAAAACCTTGAATCTTCCCACCTTTATGATTTTTTCTCTTCTTGAACTCTTTTCTAAAATCCTAAGTGTGTGTTAGGATTGTAAAACTGAACCAAATTAGTTGAGATCACTACCACTTTACAAAAAATAAATTAATCTGATTGAGTGAGGAAGACCAAAATACACCTCATATTTTTGGTTAACTTTCCTTAACCAGAGAGAATAACTTTAAATGAACATATCTCCCTAATTTTAATGCAAATAAGTAAAAAGAAAAGACTACAAAATAATACATAGTATTTCCTCTTTCCCATTTCATGTGGCAGCATTTTCATTTTAGGCATAAGTCATTTTTGGCCATTAAAGTTGTCTGCAAAATTCACTTAGACATCTTAATTAGGACATGTACCTATTAGACACCTCTACAATTTAATATTTAAACCACTTAAATACTTTATGCCGACGTGGCACAAAAATGTAATTCACACTTGGTAAGCGCTTAAAATTAGTATTTCAAAAGACCAAATACATGTGCAGATCCCTAATCTTGTCGCATTTTCACCCTTAGGAACCTCAACTATTTTTTTTTTCTATTAAATCATTGAACATTCATAATTTGTTGCTTTTAAACACCATTGGCTGATGTGGAACCAGATTTTTTGAGGGGGATTGATAGATATGTTGTTCTAGAACTCAATAGTCCAATTTATAGTGGAAATGTTTGAGAATAATTGTATTTTATTTCATGTCATTTGAACACATTAGAAAACAAATGAGACTAACATAGTTTATGTGCATTCTTTAAATCAAAATCATTACAATTCTAACACAATTGAAAGCATTTATAATAGAAAATTTGATCAAAATCAACTAGTGTTTAAAAGGAAAAGACTATGGGTGGTTGATGATTCAATAGGGAAATGACATAGTTGAGGTATCTCAAGGGAAAAACTCAACAAGTTTAGGGATCAATTTATGAGTTCGAGCATTTAAAATTTTTCCTTTTTCTTTTTCAGTTTTTTCTTGTTTTTTCCTTCATAATTGTTTTTCAAAAAGAATACTTCTACAATCTTTTTTTCTTTCCTCTTTTCAATACTGCAACTATATCCTAACAACCATTCGCCATAATTTTTTCTACAAATTGCTATCATCTTCTTTTCTTCCTTTTTTTCAATCTTATTTCATTTTACTATTGATTTTGCAGATGTAAAGCTACTTTCTTCATCTTTTTTATCGAAAAAAGAACTGAAGATCATCATTTACTTTTTTTCAGCAAAATGGTGATTTTCATCTATGTTTTATTTGTCTGAAAAAATAGAAACCACCATCCACAACTTCTTTGTCGGAAAAAAATGGAGATCATTATTCATATAAATTTTTCTCTCCCTTTTCCCTCGCCCCACAACACCGCCCCTGACCCACGCCCCTTCTTTCCCACAAATCAAACCAGAAACAAAAAAAGTAATTACATACAAAATCAAAATAACAAAAGAAAAACATTTTTTTAGAAAAACACTATTAATTTATTTAATAATAAGAAAGAAGGTATGAAGATAAAAAATAAAGATAAATTCATACATAAAATATGGTAAAACCTCTAATATTCAACAATGGTAGACGATAGTCATCAATCAGTGTTAGACAAATAGAAGAAAGGAAGAGGTTTGGGTTTTTTTTGGGGGGGTGGGGGTGGGCTGCTGGGGTTGGATGAGGGGTTTTTAAATATTTATATATTCAAAATTTGTATTTAAAATTATTTTCTAGTAAAATTATCTGTGCCTCGCCTAGAAATTTAATATCACAAAATTTATAAGATAGTTCTTAAACCTATTAGTCATTAAAAGTAAAAAATTATATATCTTAGAGACAAGATAACGTAGTTACGAACATTAATAGTGTAAAAGGTTATGGTAATTATAGAAAGGAAAAATCAATGCAACTGATGCACAATGTTCCCTTACAGATTTTATTATACTCTTGTACCCGAGATTTAACTCGGGTAAATGAATAGAGCCTCTCAAGATGGAATATATCTATCACCACTTTATTTATGCCAAAAGAGTGGTGTCAGTGATCCACTCAACAGGATAAAAGTACATGAATATTTAATTGTGCAGAAGAAGAAGTACATAATTTTCGTTATTTTAAAATGAGAGGAAATTCCTCTATTTATAGAAAACAAAGACTTATGTGAACAAATGCTTATTTTGTCTTTTCAAAAAGGCCACAAATGTTTGAAAAAGTTATAATCCTTCAAATAAAGTCACAACCTTTCATAAAAGTCACAACTTTTGCAAAAAAAAATTAATTCTTAAAAGAAATCCAACTTTTCATAAAAGTCAATTTTTTTATATAAAAGTCACAGCGATTTATTAAAGGAGAATGTTTGTTTTGGATATAAATAAATTAAAAAGGAATATTTTTTGTGGTGGTTCCACGTATAAACACCACAACTTTTCATAAAAAAGAAAGACATGTTTTAGAAATAAACAAATTGTAAGGGAATTCATGTTTGTGGTGGCAGCACATACGCGGGCCTAGGATTCCCTTTATATATATATATATATATATATATATATATATATATATATATATATATATATATTAGGAAATTTATCCACGCTTCACACCGGCACTTTCTATGTTTTTGAACAACCTTTCCAATAATCGACTGTTATAAGAAAAAAAAAGTAAATTGTAGTAGGTCTTAAGAACATTTCAGTCTTGTTTAAACTAAGTGATGTTTTTATGTTGCGATTAAACATATTTTTTCTATCTTTTTGTTCATGAAAAAACACAGAACTGATATTTTTATGGTAAGAATAACTCCTTGTTAAAAACAAATTAAATAGAAGTTTTCGATAATCAATATTAGTTATAAAAAAGTTAAATAAATTTTAGTTATAAATAAGTTAAATAAATTTTAGTTATAAATAAGTTAAATAACTACTTGTTAACAACAACTTAAAAAAAAACTTTAGAGACAATCTACTTGTCCAAGGTTAAACGTTCACCAAATTTCGTTGTTGTTACTCTAACAAAATTTATAGAAGGTAAAAAAAATTAAAAAAACAACAAAATAATATTGTTGACCCTTTTAGAAATCCATTTTTCATTAAATTGCTGCTCTGAAGACCTTCTAGATGCTTCATCAATGCAGCTTTACAAAATTTTCAGAAATATGTATGTATAGTTTTTGCATTATGAAAGTACAAGTATATAAACGTCCGGAGCCTACACCTTAGGCGTGGTCGGCACTGAATGATCATTGTTGGCCTCGAGTGAACCCTTAAACTACCTTAACTAAACGGTAGAGAAAAATCAAACTTATAAGAATGAAAGAACTTAACTGAACTGAATAGTAATACTATCTGGAATGTTTTAAAAGTTTAAACATTCAAACTGGCCAAAAACAACTCAAGTCTTTCACATAAAAATTAAAATGAAAAATATTACTAAACTACTAACTATCTACGAAGCCTCTAAACTAATTGAGATGGATGTTACGACAGACCTCACAACATCCTTATGAACTAATCTAGAAAGGATTTAAAAGGGATGTCCTCCAGAATGCAAGGAGGTTCACCAAGTGACTGTGGAGTGCTCAATGTGATCAACGTTGTACTACGTTCTCATCTTGGTTACTTGCGTTTGCATCATGAAACGATGTAGGCCAACTGGTGTCAGTACATTGGATGTACGAGTATGCGAGTTGGAAAGCTAAAAAACACTTAGACTTGAAAAGGAGTATGCAAAAATAATTACCTTGGCTCTGCTACACTCATGATCTACTTACTCTTATTCAATATACGTAGATTAAAAGTAATTGCAATGTAAAGCAAATACAGACTGAAGCATGATGTAAACTATGAATGTATACCAATATACAAATAATATATGAGATGTATGTAAAAATACAAATAACTGATGTATATGAAAATACAATACTTCTATGGGAGCTTGTCTAACCGATAACCATCACTTAAGAGCTACGGTGATGATACAACGTTATTCGGCAAACGTTGCTCGGCCATTCTAACCTTGCCAAAGTATAGGTACTTAACTTCCTACTGGATCCACTAATAAATTATGAAAAGGGTATAGATAAAAAGTATGACCCTTTTCTACCCATTAATGCTACATGGTTTACATGGAGACTTGAGTTAATCTAAACTCGCATTCCCACATCGTTGCTCAATACTACTCCCAAAAAAAAAATATACTGACTGTAATGTTTTTAAAACATATTGATTTTGTGATTTGAGATTAGTGCTCAAAACAATGCTTTTTACCAAACACTCTAGAAAATCATAGTTTCCTCTTTTTTCTACTAAAACTAGCCATAGGCTCTATAGAATTCTAACTTCCTTTCTTTCTCAAAAGTTGGAAAACATTTTAGTATATACTCTTTTCTTACTCGAAACATAACTCTTAGGGAATACTTGGTTCCCTTATAGCATTTGAGAATTTAACTTAACTCTTTACTTGAACCTTAAAAAAAAGTTGAAACGATTGTTTAAGACTCTTGAATGCTTTAGGAACTTACTTTGACTTTCTTCTTAAACTTTAGACTTGACTATTAACTTCCTTGACTTTGATTTTAACTTTCCTTGAATTGGATTATGACTAAAGGATCATGATCTCACGTTTATGTATGGTTCTTGATATTTAGATGTACTTTAAAGTGTTGAAACCAACTAGGAATGATAGGTACATCACTTAGGAAATAGTACATAAAGATAGGGAAAAAATGTAATCTCCAGGGGGTTGTGGGGCTCTGACAGGCATGGGGTTCCACGGCTGGTCGGATAGATCTTAGTCTGGGGAGATTTTGATGGTGTGGCGTGCCAGGGCCTGTTAGACAGAGCCTACCTTGAGAGGTTCTTGCAGGCGTAGCGCCCCAGGGGCTATCTGACTGGACCTCTGAATTTTCTTCTCCTTTTTTCATCTCTAAACCTCCTAAACCTTCATGGATCCCATCCCAAATACTTCGGATCCCTAAATACCTCATTATCTAATATATTAGACTCGAAAGCAGTCCGAAAACATGAATCTAACTTACTAGAGATCAACTACAGTTCAACCAACAAGAACTTCACAACATTTCATCAAGAACATCAAGATTTTCATTCAAATAAAGTCTAATTTGTTGCGTTTAATCAAACTGGGGTGTGGGTTAAAGGAAGTAGATTTGAATTATCTCATACACCTCGATAAGGATCACCCTCAACAAAATCCACTCAACGATCTTTGCATTTCTTGGACAATTCTTGATGTTCCTCTTCTTTTCTCTTTTCTCTCAATCCCTAAGCGTTTTTTTTTTTACTCTAAAACTGATTTTATGACTTGGTATTACCCCTAAAATAACCTTAAAATTAATTAGGAAATACTAGGGTGAAAAGAAAACTTTACTCTCATTAAAATCCGGATTGGATTTTCCTCAGCTCAACAACCCAATTTCCGAAAGACGTATCTCCCTCATACAACCTCAGATTTTCGCAAACTTGGAGCTGTTGGAAAGATGTTCCCATGTAATTTCCAACCACATAAGTAACTCATCCAAAATCATCTTGATCTGGAAGTTATTGCTATTTGAAAATGACCAAAACTAATTTTTGAAAGCTAGAATTTTCCTGATTTCCTAACTTATTCCCAAACATGATTATTCTTGGTTTTATTAGCTTGTTCTAGTTAGTTCTAGTTGCGATATGTTACAATATATTCCTCTTGGAAACGTTCGTCCTTGAATGAGAACTCCTACACTAAGCTAATGGTAGTAACATCATTTCAGCACTCAACAGACAAACGCAAGCAACAATATGCTTATGCATAGCCTTGTAAAGTGCATAGAAGAGAATTTAGTACTTTGATCTACATTTTCTCCGGATTTGAAGAGATGTGGATATCACTTCTTCATATCCTCCTCACCTTCCCAAGTCGCTTCTTCAATAAATTGGTACCTCCAAAGGGCCTTGACTGAAGCAACTTCCTTTGTCCTTAATTTGCGAACTTGACGATCCAAAATTTGAATCGGAATTTTTTCATAGGATAGGTTTTCCTTAATCCCAACAATCTCTGTTGGTACTACAATGAAGGATCACCAAGTACTTCTTCAACATAGAAATATGGAATACCGGATGAACCGCTGCTAACGCTTGGGGTAACTCAAACTCATAAGCCACATTGCCCACTCTCTTGGAGATTCTATATGGTCCAATACACCGTAAGACTAAGTTTCCCTGTCCAAGAAACCATGTCCTTGTTAATAATATCATTAAAAACGTCCCTGGAAAAATCAACAAGTCTAGATTAAGAGTAAGCATCAATAAGGGAAGAGTTGAAAAAAGGATTAGAGTCAAATCCAAGCTTATAAATACACGCATGAATACTCAAACCCAAATCTTCTTCATTCATACCCACAAGCACTTTCAAGATTGTTGTGAATATAAATGGGTTCAGCTCATGGCCTTATCTATGAAATCTAACAAAAAGTTTAATAGCTGTAATATATTTCGCTGCCTGCAAATGTCCCTGAAGTAGACATTTCATGGAACAGCTGAACTGCATCATGTAATAACTCAGACATAACATACAAGTTGAGCAAAATGTTCTAGCCAAATAGGTCTACAAATCCTCCTCTCTTTAAAACATCGCAATAAAGTGCCTTTCCAATGATGAGATCCCTGTTCTTTATGCAATTGTGAAGCACATTGGCATATGCAGCTGAACCGAAAGATGAAATTTCCAAATTCGTGTATTGCTCTTTCGACAAGTAGAAGGATTGGGATGAGAGTTGGCAGTGCCAAATAGAGCCTGGCAATGGGATGCTGGAAAAGTTGCAAATCCCGTCCATTGTTGTCTTCTGTCCAGTACGTATCTCAACATGTGTGCTTCGCCAAGACAACACAATTTCGTTTTTAGACATAGGCGGACCTAATATATGAAACAATGGGCCACCTGTATTTAGTACTTTATTGATTTCAATTTATATCACTTTGTTTAACTTAACAGTACAAAACTAAGAATAAAAAATATTTTTAATTTTTTGTCTAAGATAAATTAGACATATATGTGTGATAAAATTATTTCACTAAGGATAAAATGTTTATTTGAAGTTATATTGTTATTAAATATAGAAATGTGTAATTTTATTTGAAACGGAAAAAAAATAAGTCTTATAAATTGGGACAAAGAGAATGATACTTCTTATGTCCACCCAATTTATGTGAACTTCTTCTATTTGGTTGTCTCGAAAAAATGTCACAATTGCTAGGTACGTTCACTTTTAACTCCATTATTTCAAACATCATTTTTTTGTTATATGATCCTTAGCTTTAGTCATTAAATTAGTAAATTATTTTTTAAAAAAAATAAATAGGGTTGTGCATAAATGAGCTTATATTTTGGTAACCCCACCATATTTAATGGGTTGGGCGAGTGACTTTTTACATGGCTAAAATATGATTTGACATACATATTAAACCCATACAAATATGGGTAAAATATGGATCATCCATATTTGTTAAGCTTCTAATTTTTATTCACTCAAAATTCATGATATTACCAAATGTATTGCAACTTCTCTTCCTTTATATATTTTATAAAGCTAATTATTTTTCGCTATGATTGAAAACGTAAAGTCTTTAACCCTCTAAAAATATCTAATTGAATTTAGATGTCTTTTGTAAATTATAACTAAATATATTTTTATTTGTTTTGAGCATGTTTTAGTGCGTGTTTTGTATGAAGGAAAACATTTTCGCTCCTAAACCTCGACAACCCCCCCCCCCCCCACCAACCCCTTACCAGCCCCCAGCCCCCAAAAAAAACTTAAGTTTATTTTTTAAAATTATTTTGAACTTCAAATATTCATTTCTTTAACCCCTACCATCGATCCTTCCCACCCACCCCAACTCTACAAGTCCCCCCCCCCCCCTCAAATAAAAAGAAGTTTGCTTATAAAATATGTTTTCAATTAAAAATATTCACTCTTTTCATCCTACAATCGATCAACCCCCACCTCCCCGAAAAATAATTAAGTTTGTTTTTAAAAAATATTTTCAACTTAACGATTTTTAATTTTAACCCCTACCCTCGATCCTCCTCTCTCTCTCCCCCCCCCCCCTCCCCCAACCCCGAAAGAAATTTACATTTTTCTTTTAAAAGTTTTCAATTTCAAATATTATTTTTATTTGCAATTTCAAATATTATTTTCTACTCTAGTAAAAATAAAAGAATTTCTCAAAAATATTTTCCATTCATAAACAAAACAATACAATTTTTTTCCATAAAATATTATCTGCTCACCAACAAAACATGAAAATATATTTTACCCATATAAAATATGGGCGGGTTAAATTATTACCATTTTATGTTGACCCATTTTCAACCAGCCCAAATTTGACTCAGTTCCCCATTTGCCACTACTACTCGCACTTCATAGCACAACAGATAGTCGCAAGCCACTATCCACAGGTCTTCCCTTCGAATCTTCGTGGGAATTTCACTCTTCGCAGCTGTCCACATGACTTCTCTCTCTCACTCTTTGCAGTTGCTGACGTGACTTCTCTCTGACGGTGTAACCCTGTAAGGCGCCTCTTAGTAGAGATGGTATGTTAACAATGGAGTATTTAGAAATTTTATGAAGGAAGGCCAAAATTTGAATAGTGATTTGTTTTTTAAGGAAACAATTATTTATAGAGATTTTATTTTCAATAATATTGCAATATAAGTTGGATGAATGAGTCTCCTTTTTATACAAAAAGAAAACCTTACTCCAAAACGAAAATGTATTAAAAGTATGAAAATCTTATTTTACAAAGGAAACAAAAGTAATATAATATAATGACGTTTTTTCTAAAAAAGATTAAAGATGGGGCAAGTCTATTTATCGATGGACATAAAAATCAGGCCCAAAGAGGACCCGATCCAACCACGAAAAGGGGAAAGGGGAAATTTAATGGGAGTCTCGGAGCAACATCATGAAACATCCTCCACTAAACTGAAACCACAACAATAGTACTTCGATTTTGGGGTGTATTTCATCTCGAATGTTTTCTAGTCTCACCAACATCATGAAACCATCCCCGTCGGAGACTTCTCCAGTTCGGGGTACCTCAATCGAAGCTTCAATTCAGGTGATAGCCTTACCCCCTTTGTGAAAATATCTTATCTTATTGATCCACATATACCTAAAACGACCTTGCAATATTCATTCCTTAGCTTTGACAAGTTGATACCAAAAAGGAGATAATGCCACTATCAATAGCCTCGGAACTTTGTTACTATCACCTTCTCAGGTATTTTTCAATTTCTGCAATCTTCTCATAGCCATTTTACCATTTTCTCTTTGATTAACACTATTATAGTTATAAACTACAGAGTAGTGTATGAATGTTCATGAAATTTTTTTATGTACATTCCTTGACCTATAATATGAACTATGGGAAACCCGCAGAAAGAAAAACTCACTGAGCAATCTTAAGTATTGATTTGTCTAATCTATCTTGTGCAAAATTGTCATTCTGAATCTTCATTATCCTTAAATTAGGACGTTAGATTTTATCGATAATTAGAATTTTCTTAGCTTCACTAGGTAAATCTTGAAAATCATTGTAGCATATACAATTTGTACCTGTAAAAGAAAACACAATGTTAGCCATAAAATCTATTAGCTTGTTTCCCTCTCTCAGTGTTTACTATGGCCACTTCCAATCCTTCATTTAAAACTTGTATCCTCCTTAATTCCGTAGAGACCTCCCAAGTAATGTTACAAGGCCTGTCAATCATATTGATTGGAGCGAATGAATCGGTTTCTATAACCAGATGGAACAAATTGTATTTCATACCAAATTCCATTCCTAGTATTATAACTACAGTTTCAGTAATTAGGTTTTTGAATTTTCAACATATTTCCTTCAACATACACCAGGTTTCCATGATAATTTCTAATACAAAAATAAAGTTGAAGACTTGGTCCTAGACTCCATTTTGAAGACCCATCTTGAAATTTTAAGAATCCTTTATAGGTAATTTCCAATAGACCAACTTACAACCAATTCTACGAGTATGCCCTGTAAAATATCTATCAAAATAAGGCAAGTTATGCATCCACGGATACAATTGCTTTGCTAGTAGACTTAAATTATTTGTTATCCCTCCTCATACTCAAATAAGACGTTGATCCACGAAGTTTCAAGGAATTTCTTCTCTTCTACACTTGCCAACAAATAAACAATGGCATAACCATTACCACTGGTTTACGCATTGCAAAAGCATCTTCATTCCACCATTTAAACAGAGTATCTTTCAACTGCAAGAAAGGACCCTCCATCCCTGCTAATCATTCAAAGTATCTCAATAAAGAATTAGATAATGAACATATAATAAATAAATGTTCACTAGTATCCTGAACACCATTATCACAACAAACACACACTACACCATCACTCATCATGTTCCTGAAAAGAACTTCACTAATGGGATGTCTTTGTTTACATGATCTCCAATTGAAAAAAGATAATTTAAAAGGAATTTTCACAGTCAAGATATACTTATCCTTTAAACAAACTTCATGTTTTTCTCTTAGAAAATCCCAAGCAGAAGTAGTAGTGAATCTTCAAGCGGTATTATGAATTCACCATGGTTTATCCCACTTCTCTTCATCTTCTGATCTTCTTAGGAGTCGTATTACATGTCTACTCATATTTTCCCTAGAGCTAGTTTGAATCAAGTCAACATTCGATTCCCTATTAAAAAAACACTATTTCACTTCATCAAACCGTACGTTTGTAGCACTGTCTATGGGAACAATATAATGTAGTTCTCCTAATTGTGACCAATTATCATACCAGATACTTGAATGGACACACTTAGATTCCTACCAAATATATTGATCTATCAATTACCTAGCTTCCTACATATACTTCCAAGTTAAAGATACATTCTTCCATTCAACCACCTGAGGTCTCTTCTTTTTTTACAATATTTATTCCACATAGATTTTGACCAAATACTCAATTCTTGTTATTTCCTTCCTTCCTAAATTTATATTATTTTTGTAAAGACTCTATGCAAGTAATGAAAAATACACCTCAGTGGATTAATAGAAGATAGGAGATATATAGGTGTGCCATTTAACACATTATGAATTAACACAACCTTACCGCCAAATGACAACAGTTTCCTTATCGAAGCTATCAACTTGTTTGAAATTTTTTTCATCAATTGTGTAGAGTGTACCTTCTTCTTCTAGGCATGACTAATTGGGCAACCCAAATAAAATAGTGGAAACTTACCTCTACCAAATCCAGTATTCATTTCTATAAGGAAATCTTATTCCACAAGGAAAATGTATTAAAATTTAAGAATGGTTTTCAATTAAAACCTTATTCCAAAAAGACAAATCAAGGGAAAAACCTTATTGGAGGTTAGATTCGAACTTGAGTCACTCAAAACAAACATTACACTATTTACGACCAAGCTACTGGATATTTATGTAAACTTATGCATGTTTATTTACTTACAAACTTCAAGAAGGTAAATAATTAGAGAAAAATTAAAAGGCCCATACATGGAGTCAAACTGGGGGAAGCGAGTGGATTTGCGACAACTCTAGCCATCAAAACTACGGGTTACTTTATTATTTTAAGGTGTCGAAAATACCATTTATACCAATATAAGTCAATCTTTTACGTGTATATATCGTATAATTTTTCCACAAAGAGTATCTAATTGGACACCCAAGGTACAAGGTGGCTCCACCTTCGTATGTAACTCTCGCTAGGGACGTAGCTAGAGCAACCCTGGGTGTTTCTTTTCTTGATAAATACATTATATATATATGTCAAATTCCACATTTAAAGGATATGTATTTAAAGATGACCATCCTTGACAAAATCTATGTTTTTGGTTTAGTAGTAATATGTTCTTATTTGAGTGAAGGAGTTTTTAGTTTGAACCCCACATACCAAATTTTTTTTATTTTTTCTATTTTGACAACTACAACCAATATCTTGAACAACCTTAATATAATTTGTGGCTCTGTCACTATGTCTCTAGGTCTCATCTTCGTCTGGCTTGTCACTCTCTCTATCTCTCTTAAACAGAGAGTTGCAATAAGAATGCAATATAATAGTGGGAGTTTATTTGAATGATTTTTGATTACAAACTGCAAGCAACACAGCAAACAAGACTGAAGAACCTTAATCATATTCATAGGAATATGCTTGATAGTTCTTTAAGTAAGGTTTGCTTGTATTGACTTTTTATCGAGTGGTATCTTTAGTTATTTCTAGATGCAGTGAAGTATAAACTGTAGTAGGAATAGATTTCTAACACCTTGGATTTGAGAAAATAGAAAAATGTAGCTTTCCATGACCTGGTGCCAAAACCACGCAAGCGACCGATGGTCCGTTGTTTGACACATAGTCCGTAAGTTGGTCTGTCATTGGGGTACAAGATTTAGAGATCTCTAATTCCAACCACGTCCAACCAGTATAGTCTGTGGTGGACTTATGAACAATAATTCTTGCCGTGGGTGAGGGCCAACAACCAATTAGCAAAAACGGCTTGTTTGGTGAATTTCAAGAGGTCATATCTTTTAGCACAAAATGAATCTATTAGCCCATGACCTATTAAATTAAATATAATTAAATCCTCTTTCCAACAATGCAAGGTTTATTATAATCCAAGCTTGAACTAAAACATTATGCTTATTTTAGTAAAGCTCTATCGGGAAGATCATTAACCACCACCCTAGTCTACGTCCGGTAGTCCAAACGACGATTTGTTAGTCCCACTATGGATGACCTTTGTCAATATTTAAGCCAGCGTCTTTTTGGTCTTTTCCCTATGCATTGGGGCACTTAAACTACGCCTTTTGATGCCCCAACTACGTCATTTGATGCTGAAACTACGTCATTTCTTCTGTCTAAGCTTAATAGCCTAGTCAAACATACCAAAAAACCACATTCTCTAACAATTTATCCAAATTAAAACGAAAAGAGGAGAAAGAGCCACCAGTTTGTTTCAATAACAAGCAACAATTTTCTTCAAATTTTCAGCCCCAAAATACAAAGGATTTATCCGTAGATATTGTCACCATGTATGTGGGATTTCACTACCGGGTTCCTTTAATCCACTAGGAACTTATAATTTTGTCAGTTTTTTTATTCTACATAGTTTGTTTAGACCTAGGGTTTTTAAATCTATGGAATTTTGTTGTGATTTAAATTTTGATAGAATCCACACTCTATATATCATGTTTTCTTGAAAACGTAGCATAATCCCTAGTGTGTTCATAGGCTACAGTCTACTTCACAAGGGATAAAAAACTTATTATCCTCATACGGGAAAGGTTTTTATTTAGAGACATGTCATTTTTTTGATGAATTGTATTTACCTTATGTGGCTACTATTGTTGATCTCTCTGCAGAATCTTATCCATCACTTTACAACCTTTCAAGCATTTTTGGGTACAAAAAATCTTCAATGTGAATATGCATATCATTCTATTGACAGAACAGATGGTGCCTATATTACACTGTCTCTAACAACCCCTCATGCACGCATGCCCTTGATGGAAAACCCTTCATCTTAATATCATATGAATATTGTTGGTTCTAGATGGGTGCTCAAAACAAAACTGAAGTTGGTTGGGTCAGTGGCACATTTTAAGGCTTTTTTCGTTGCCAAAGGTTACAATCAACTTATTGTTATCGATGTGCACGACATTTCCAGTTAGATCGTTAAAGATAGAACCAGTTGGATTGTGTTATTGATTACAACTACTCTACATTGGGAGATTAACTAGTTAAACGTCAAGACTTCATTCTTACATAGTGATCTAAATTAAGCTACTTACTTAAGATTTAACACGGTTAATCTAATTTATGTAGGCTTTTGTATTTAACAATATTTCAGGTGTTGCATCGAAGTTGGGATGTGCATATGTGTATTTTACCTTTTCAATACATTACAAATTACAACATTACGGATCCAAAATGTTATTATGGGCTTCGAAAAGATAAAGTAAAAATATATAATATTTTGATAGAAAACACAACGTCAAACAATTTTTGTAACCTCTTAACCATTGCACTAAAAAATAAACTTGTATTATGACGTGTTTAGACTTGTATATATATTTTGTAAACCAAAATTTGACATATATACACAATGTAAATTTTCAACGAAGGTTGTGGGTCGACGCCCCTTGCCCTAGAGTAGCTCTGCCATGTCTATAACATATATTGTTTCTTTATCAAAGTTATTAACATCTTCTTATGTGATGTGGTCATGTCGCACAAAATATCTTTCTTAGAAAAATCGGTGATTATAATTATTGGACCCACTTTGATATTCTTGTAAAGTCAAAGTGCATAAGATTTAGAGTTTCAAAAAGGGTCAGTCTAGCTGGACCTGTTTCAAGCCTTTCAGATCAAGGAACTTGATGGGTTAGGGAAAATCGGCCGTTCATTTGGGAAGGCTGAAAATGCACAAACCAACCTAACCCTAGAAGGGCCGAGGGCTAACCCATTTTTTTTCAAACTAAAAATTTTATAAAAAAAGAATATTAGAAGATTTTCAAATCAAACATGACAAAGAATTGTGTTGTTTCAACAAAATAAGCAAACAAATCTAGTGTTACTAGCATGCATAAAGGATAAAAGATACGCGAGATACATGTATACCTG
The DNA here is from genome assembly GCF_036512215.1 of Solanum lycopersicum. Taxonomy (NCBI): domain Eukaryota; kingdom Viridiplantae; phylum Streptophyta; class Magnoliopsida; order Solanales; family Solanaceae; genus Solanum; species Solanum lycopersicum. The sequence continues at coordinate 32,662,943 of NC_090804.1, forward strand.
GTGTGATGCATCATAGATACACGAGTTAGATAAGAGAGTGACGAGTGAGATAGGAGGAAGGCGAGGGTGCTGCATTTGTCTATGTAATATAGATACACGTGAATCCATTTGAATATAGTGGATCTATAATAAATTAAAATAATTTTGAGTCCACGTATCATGATATACATGTATACGGACATACCAAAATCTTGAAAGATTAATAATACTACTAAATACTATGCATTAAGGTAATTTGATCATATACTTGTTAGTTTGTTTTCAATTAACCTTATATAAATAGTTTTAGCCCATGGGCCGACCCCTACCCGACCCCAATTGGCATGTCCCGAGATACCCCCGAAATGCGAACACGGGACCTAGGACCACAAGTAATCCCAAGCTAAACCTGCTTGCATGATCATGAGCATACTAAAGATAATAATTAGTGCCGGAAAAGGAGCTCATATTTTGGTAACCCATCCATATTTAATGAGTTGAATGAGTGACTTTTACATGGGTAAAATATGGGTTTACACCATATTCAACCCATAAAAATATGTGTAAAATGGTTAAAATTTGAATTATCCAAATGACTCAAGTTCCTAACTTTTAATTACTCCAAATTCATAATATAACCAAATGTATAGTAACTTCTCCTCCATTTTATGTTCTATAAAGGTAATTATTTTTCTCTATAGTGAAGTCTTTGACCTTCGAAAATATCTAAAAATTTACATTTCTTTTATTAAGTATAATTATTTTTTAAAATTTTTTTAATTTTATATTTGGATGATAAATAATAGTGTAAAATTAGCAAATCATGTACTAATATTGATATTCCTTAGAGTTAATTAAGGATGTCTGAGGGTGTGTTTGGTATGAAGAAAAACATTTTTACCCCTACCTTTGACAACCCTCGCTCCCCCACCCCCCTCAAAAAAAAATTAAGTTTAATATTTTGAACTTCAAAATTTCATTTTTTTCACCCCTACCCACGACCACACCCCCTACCAGCCCCCAGCCCCACCCTCAAAAAGACAATTGTAAGTTTGTTTTTAAAAAGGCTTTTCAACTTTAAATTTTTTTTCCCATCCCTACCATCGATTCATCCCCACCTCCCTACCAGGATCCCAACTCCCAAAAAAAATGAAATTTGTTTTTGAAAAAAAATTTTGAACTTAAATTTTTAATATTTCACACCTGCCCTCGATTTTCACCTCCCCTCTCCCCAACCCCGAAAAATATTTATGTTTTTTTCAAAAGATACTTTCAATTTAAAAAATTATTTTCTACTCTTGTAAAAATAAAAGATATTTCCTTACAATATTTTTTTCATAAACCGAACATTACAAATCTTTTACTGAAAAATATTTTCTACTCATCAACGAAACATGAGAAAATAAGTCAAAAATATACTTGTCTCCCACGAAAACATTTTCTAGGAAAACATAAATTTATTTTGTATTGAAAAATTATAGGATTGTTGTACATTTATCATACAATAAAATTAAATGAAGTATTTTCAACAATTTGATCTAAAAAAGACTCAAATATTTTCTCCATGTTGAATTCATATGTAGGGTACTATTTACTCATGAAAATATGGGTAAAATATAGATAAACTAGTATTTTATCCAACCCATTTGTTACACAATCCATTTTTACCCATATCAAATATGGGAGGGTTCCATTATTACGCATTTTATGTAAACCCATTCTCAACCAGCCCAAATTTGACCCAACCCCTTATTTGACACCATTAGTCATACTTCATAGCATAACAGACAGTCGCAAGTCACACTCCACAGGTCTTCCCTTCGACTATTTTTGGGAATCTCACTCCTCGCAATTGAGGACGTGAATTCTCTCTCACACTCTTCGCAACTGTCGACGTGACTTCCATGTGATGGTGTAACCCTGCAAGGTGTCTCTTAGTTGTGATAATATGTTAACTGTGGCGTAGACAGAAGTATTATGTAGCAGGTCCAAACATTGAATAGTAAATTGTTTTTTAAGAAAATGATGGTTTATAAAGATTTTATTCTCAGTAATATTGTGATATAATTTGGTAAATGAGTCTCCTTTTTATATATAAACTAAACCATATTCCTAATGGAAAATGTATTAAAATTTAAGATAATCTTATTCCACAAAGGAAACAAAAGTATTAAAATATAAGGATCTTTTTTTTAAAAAAAAAATGGGGTAAGCCCTTTTTATTGATGGACATGAAAATCAAGCCCAAAGAGGACCGGATCCAAAAACTAAACATTTCGGAAATTAAAATAGAAACAAATTAAAGGGGATGGGAAAGGGAAAATAGGAAAGTGAATGGGAGTATCGGCGCAGTAAAGTGAATTGGATTAACATCCTCCATCCTCTCCGTTTTCATCGTCGTCGTGCTTATTCCATCAATCATACTCAATTGAACCGAAACCACAACAACAGTACTTCAAGTTTGGGGCTCTAATTCATATCGGATGTTGTCTAGTCTTACCAACATCATGAAATCATCCCCATTGGAGAATTCTCAAGCTCAAGGTACCTCAATTGAAGCTTCAACTCAGGTGATAGCCTCACTCCTTTGTGAAATTATATTATCTTATTGATCAACATATAATTAAAAATGACCTCGCAATCTTTATTCCTTTGCTTTGACAGGTTGAGCCCAAAAGGAGCTAATACCTCTGTCGAAAGCCTCAGAACGATGTTACTATCGCGTTCTCAGGTATTTTCCAATCTCTACAATCTACTCATCGCCATTTTACCATTTTCTCTCCGATTAACGCTTGCTATAGTTGCAACTGCGGAGTAGTGTATGAATGTTCCTGCAACCTTTTTATGTACTTCCCTTGATCTGTAATATGAACTAAAGGAAGCCCGTAAAAAGAAAAATTTCTCACTGAGAAATCTTGTTGTATTTATGTGGGCAGTATTGATGCTTTGTTCACTTATCATTTATTTTGTGTTTTATGATCTATTTCCTCTTATGTTCTGATTTGTCTCATCTATCTTGTGCAAAATTTCCATTCTGAATCTTCCTTTTCCTTAAATTAGGAAGTTGGATTTTATCCATACTTAGAATTATCTTAGCTTCAATAGGTAAATCTTGAAAATCATTGCAACAAATATAATCTGTACCTGCAAATGAAAACCCAATACTAGCCATAAAATCTGCAAGATTGTTTCCCTCTATCAGTGTGTGCACTATGGCCATCTCCAATCCTTCCATTAAAACATGTATCCTCCTGACCTCCATAGAGGCCTACCAAGGGAAGTTCCAAGCCCCTTTAATTATATTCACTGCAGCTAATGTATCAGTTTCTATAATCAAAGGGAACAAATTGTTTTTCCTACAAAATTCAAATTATAGTCATATAGCTACAGTTTCAGCAATTAGGTTGTTTGAAATTCCAATCAGATTTCCTTCAGCATACACCAGGTTTCCATGATCATTTCTAATACAGACAGGTGAAAAACTTAGTCATGGATTCCCTTTTGAAGTCCCACTTGTATTGCAATTGAAAGAATCTTGTAATTTCCAACAGATCACCTTACAATCAATTCTAAGATTATACCTTGTGAAACATTTGACCAAATAAAGCCAGTTATTAGGAAGGTTATGCATCCATGGATACAACTGCTTAGCTAGTGGACATAAATTATTTATTATCTTTCCTCTCATACTAAAATAAATTGAGCCAGGAAATTTCAAGGCATTTCTTCAATTACACACTTGCCAACAAATAAACAACAGCACAATCATTAACCTTTTTACAATATTTATTTCACCTAAAGTTAGACCAAAGAGTCTTTTTTGCTCTAAAACTCCACCATAATTTAACAAATCAAGCTTTAGAAACATCAAATAAAGTTCTAAATCCCACACCACCTTCCTGCTTGGGTCTACATAGATCTGACCAAGCTACCTAATGCTTGTTATTTACTTTCTCCATAATTTCAACTTTTTTTGCAAAGACTCTATATATTCAAGTCATGAATTCACGCCTCGGTGGATGAATAGCAGACTTGAGATACATAGGCATGTTGTTTAACATATTATAAATTAACACAACCTTACCTCAAAATGACAACATTTTCCGTTAACAATCTTGCAAATTGTTATGCTCTTTTTCATAAATTCTGCAAAGTGTACTTTCTTCTTCTTTGCATGAACAATTAGGCAACCCAAATACATTAGTGGAAACTTGAATCTAGAAAAGATTGTTTTCACTTCTATAAGGAAATTTTATTCCACAAGTAAAAGATATTAACGTTTAAGGATTTATTCAAGTAAAACCTTATTCCAAAAGGAAAATTTTAGGAAAAAAGTTCAATTTTTATTTGAAAAAAATTCTTATTAGAGGTGATATTTGAACTTGGATCACTCAAAACAAACATGATAATATTTACCACTAAGTTATTGGACATTTATGTTAACCTTAAGCCTTTTTATTCACTTACAAACATCAAAAAGGCAGAATAATTACAGAAAAATGAAAACTTACGCCGAACTAGGGAGCAAGTGGATTTGCAACAACTCTAGGCATCTCCACTACAAGTTACTTTGTTAATTCAGGGTGTCCAAAATATGATTTTTTCCAATATAAGTCAAGACTTTACATGTATATATCGTATAATTTTTCGACGAATTGGACACCCTAAGGACAAGGTGGCTCGCCTCTGTATATCCCTTGTCGAGTGCGTAGCTAGAGCTACCCTATGGAGTTTCTTTGTAGGAAAATTATGTTGTACATATATATGTCAGATTGTAAATTTAACGGATATATATTTAAATTGGACATCCTTGAAAAAATCTGTCTTTGGTGTAGTAATATGTGTCCATTTGAGTGAAGGATTTTTGAGTTTGAACCCCAAAAAATACAATAATTTTTTAATTTTATTTTGACAGCTACAACAATTATTCTTGGACACCCTTAATTAAATTTCAGGCTCCGCCACTAAGTACCTAGATCTCATCTTCGTTTGACTTCTCTCTCTCTCACACTCTCTATCTCTCTATTTCTCTCTCTTATCAAGTGCCTCAGTATATTTCTGAAGCCAAATGTCAACTGCTTGTCGGTGCATGATATTGCTATATTTTTTCCCATTATTTTCGCTTATGATTTCATAGATTGTTGTTAGCTGGATCTGTCGACACCCCTTACCCTAGAGTAGCTCCGCCCTGTCTATAACATACATTGTTGTTTTATCAATGTTACCAACATCTTCTTATGCGATGTGGTCATATTGCACCAAATATCTTTCTTAGAAAAAATATTGACTATAATTACTGGCGCCGCTTTAACATTCTTTTAAGTTCAAGGGGATTAAAATCTACAGTTGTCAAAGAGGGTTGGTCCAGCCCCACCCTGTCTAAGCCTTGCAGATCAAGGAACTTGATGGGTTAGGGCGACTCAGCCCTCCATTTGGAAGGGCCTGGAAATTCACAAACCAACCTAAGCTTAGAAGGGCCAAAGGATGGGGTGGGGGCAAAGGTTGAGGTTGGCTAGCCTTTCTATTTTTTTTTGTTTCAACTTAAAATTCTATAACATCAACAAAATGAGAAGATTTTCAAATGAAGCATGGCAAACAATGGTGTTGTTTCAATAAGTCTACAAAAATAATGTAGTGTTATTACCGTGTATATAAGATATTACATACACGAGATACATGTAAACCTGATGTGATTCATCTCAGATACACGAGTGATATAAAAGAGTGATGAGTTAGTTGGGAGGGTAGTGAGGGTGTTGGATTGTCTATATATCTTAGATACATGTGAATCCAATTAAATAAGGTGTATCTAGAACAAATTAAACTAATTTTGAGTTCATGTATCATGAGATACATGCATTTGGACTTACCAAAATCTAGTAAGATTTGTAATATTACAAATTAACATGCATTTAAGTAATTCAGTCATATAATAGTGACTTTATTGTTAAATTACCCTTAAATGAATAGTTTTGACCCGTGGGCCTACCCCAAACCAATCTTAATCAAGCGTCAAGGGCCAAGGGCTAATATGGGTCGGGCTTATAAGCCCTAGTTTTAAATTAACTTAAAAAAATTATCTCAATCCTAATCAATAAAGGATAGGGTTAAGCTGACTGCTTGGGCTAAGCCCATTTTGACGAATTTAATGAAATGATTATACATTTCTTTTCTTAGGGACCTATTTAACTATTAAAGAAATTTTTAATTGAAAGGATTAGATATTTAGACTCTTTGACAGAAGGGTACAAGAGATTATCTTTTATCTTCTCTTTTAATATATGTTGAAATGGAAAATAATAATAAATGTAGATTAAATGTTAGTTTAATCTTGATGTGCCATAGTGAGCATAGACCTTTGTGAGTTTCCTATATAATAAGCCAATCTGGTTAACTTTTCTTCATGTCAATTTTTGATTTTCATTTTTCTACCCACTACGAAAAATTCTCAGTTATTTCCTTCTTAAACCAACTTCCTTTTTTTTTTATCTTTTCCCAACTCTTCTCTCATAGAAAATATTATTTGTTTTATTATAAACGTATTAATAAATCGTTAATGATTTTCTTGCTCCTATCTCATTTTTTCTGCGGTTAACTGAAGCTAAATTGGAGGATAATCATTGGGATTTAAGCATTTTTGTAAATGGACCTAACAATGGTACAATTTCTAACTTAAGCTTGGCGTCCTTTGAAAATGATGTGAATACTTTTGACAAAAAGTTTTCTACTGACATGCCTAATTTAAAAGACCTTGCTGAGATTTTCTCTATAGATTTTTTAGCTACTCTTCAGGGAAAATTAGGCGATCAGGTCATAATCATGGACCAAAATAATAATCAAGATATGAACTATAATCCCATCAAGAAAAATCAAATTATTCAATAGATCGTCCTTCCTCAATTACAAAGTGCAACGTGTGCGCCAACAATAACTATGACACCACAATAATTTATTGTTGTCGATCAATCAATTCTTGTGGTGTCTTAATTGTTGTTGGCACACATGTTATCTTTGTTTCTAATAGAGGAAGAATAATTTGTTGACTAATTTGAGTTTGCTGAATGGGATGTGAGTACATCTCTTGATTATTAATTTTGTACATCATTATGACCTGATCCGCTATAGAGAAAATCTCCGATAGGTCATTAAAATTAGGCATGTTAGTACAAAAAATTTTGTGAAATGTATTCCAATCATAATTTCAAAGGATACCAAGCCGAAGTTTAGAGTTGTAATTCCATTAACCACAACACTTAAATCTCAATTATTACCTCTATTCTAGATCTAATTAACATCAGAAAAATGAGATAGAGCAAGAAAATCATTAACAATTTATTAATGTGTTTATGATAAAACATATAATATTTTATGTGAGAGAAGAGTGAGGAAAAAGATAAAAAGGAGGCTGTTTTATGAAGGAAATATTTGAGAATTTACTGTAGTGGGTAGGAAAATTAAAATCAAAGACTAACATGAGGAAAGTGAACGAGATTACCTTATATATAGGGAACTCAGAAAGGTATCCACTAACTCCGGCACATCCATATTGAATTACATTAAATGAACATTTAATGTTCTTTTCCATTTCAACATGAAAGAAAAGAGAAGATAAAAATATATTCTCTTGTACCATTTTGTCAAATAGTCTAAAAATTTGGTCCTTTCAATTATAAAATTCTTTAATGTGAAACAAAGAACCATAAAGAAAAGAAATGTATCATAATTTAACTACATCTGTCAAAATGGGCTGAGCACTAGAGGTCGGCTTAACCCAGTCCGTTATTTGTTAGGGTTGAGATAGGATTTTCAAGCCCATTTAAAACTAGGGCTTATAAGCCCGACCCATATAAGCATTCGGCCCTTTGAGGCTTGATTCAGGCCGGGTCAGGATCGACCCATGAGTCAAAACTATTTTTAAGGGTACTTTACAACAATCTCACTAATATATAAGCGAATTACTTAAATGCATGTTATGTTGTATTATTACGAATTCTACAAAATTTTGGTACGTCCAGATACATGTATCACACGATACATAGAACTAAAATTAATTTTATTTGTTTTTTATACACTCCATACATAGAAAAATCCAGCACCATCACCTTTCTCCCATCTCATTCATCACTCTCTTATTTCACTCAGGTATCTGAGATGTATCACACCATGTATACATGTATCCCGCGTATCTAGTATCCTAGATACTTAATAACACTGAATTTTTTTGCTAGTTTTAATAAAAAAACATCATTGTTTTTCATATTTAATTTGAAAATCTTCTCATTTTATTTGTGATATAGAACTTATGTTTTTTTAAAAAAAAGGGTTAGCCCACCCCAACCCTCGGTCCTTCTAGGGTAAGGTTGGTTTGTTTATTTATTTTCAGGCCTTTCCAAATGAAGGACCGGTTCGCCTTAACCCATCAAATTCCTTGATCCTCAAGGCTTCGACTAGGTGGGGCTGGACCAACCTTTTTTTGAAAACTCTAAATTTTATGCTCCTTGACATTAAAAGAATATTAAAGTGAGGCCAATAATTATAGTCAATATTTTTCCTATGAATGATATTTGGTGCAACATGACCACATCACATAAGAAGATATTAATAACTTTGATGAAGCAACAATATGTGTTCCAGACTAGCGGAGCTACTCTAGAGCAAGAGGTGTCGAGCGACATCATTCGTTAAAAATTACATTGTATATGTAGGTTAAAATTTGGTTTACTAAATATATATACAAGACTTAGTACCTCGTAATACAAACTGAAGGTTTAGTGTAATAGTTAAGGGGTAACAAAAAATTGTTTAGGATTGTGTGTTCTATCCTTAATAGCAGTACTTATCTATATTTACTTTATATTTAGGAAGCCCTTAATAAATTCCTCACGCAGCAATGTTGTAACATGTAATGTAGTGAAAAGGAAAATTACACGCATGCACTTCCAAAAATCGATACAACACACAAAATATTGTTAAATACAAAAGCTTTCATAGATTACAATAACTGTATAAATCTTATGTTGAGTAGTTTCCTTGAGATCACTATGTAAGAAAACATTGTTGACGTCTAGCTGATTAATCTCACAATGTAGGGTTGTTGCAATCGACAACATACCCTTACTGTTGTAGCTTTGACGATGGGACTGAAAATGTGTTGAATGTCAATAAAGACAAGTTTATTGTAACCTTTGGCAATAAAACGAGCCTTAAAGTTTTAACTAACTTATTTGAATTTAGATTTTTTTTGAACACATATCTAGAACCAGCAATATTCATTTGAGATAATTTTTCAATTTGCTATGCGTACATGAGATGTTGTTAGAGCTGGTGTAATATAGACACCTTATGTCCAATCAACAGAAGGAGATGTACAATCACATTGAAGATTATTTGTACGTAAAGATACTTGAACAGTTGTAAAGTGGAAGAATAATATTTTGCAGAGAGATCAACACTAGAAGACACATAAGGTAAAGACATTTCATCAAAAAATAACACGTCCAGAAATAAGAACCTTTTTTGTGTGAGGATAATAACATTTGTATACCTTTGTGATGTATATTCCTTGTTGGGTTGTCTCGCCTATGAAGGAAGGAAGGAAAGACAACTATGTTGATAGGAGATATGTACATATCAAGACTACTCATCAATGTAAAACAAGTTCAAGAGGACAAGTTGAGGGATAGAAAAGAGTTTACAAATAAAAAGAGGGCTAAGACATCAGGGAGTGAGTCTAGGCAATAGAAGGAAAATGCCACCCGATATTTCTTCAAAAAGAAACAAAAGAGACATTCTCCATCATTTTGTACAAAGAACAAAAGTGAGTACTATAGTTAGAATTTGAGAGCTAAACCTGCATATTCTCAGGATAGTATGGCACAAGGGGGTAGTAAGCCTTTTGCATGTGGTAAGTGTGGTAGGAACCACTCAGGGTAATGGTAATGCGGGTTATAAAGCCTAGTCCTCTTCAATTTCTTCACAAGATAGAGTTGCATCTAGATAATCTATTTCATTGGAAGGGGGAGAGGAAACCATCTTTATTATATCATTAGTCGGAAAAGTAAGAGGATTCTCCAGATTTTGTTCCTGGCATTATCCAAGTGTTTAACTTTGATGTTTATGTTTTGCTAGATTCATGAGTGACTTTGTCATTTGTAACTCCTTATGTTGCAATGAATTTTGATGTTATTCCTGAGTAACATAGTGAGCGTTTCAGTGTTTCAACAACTATTGGTGAGTCTATTCTAGTTGAGAGATATTCAATCGTGATGGAACTATCTCCGTCAATCATAAGAACATTATGACCCATTTAGTAGATTTAGACATGATAGATTTCGATGTGATTCTATGTATAGACTTGCTTTATGCCTGTTACTCCCTATTTTATTTTAGAATTTGAGTTACAAAGTTCTAGTTTCTGAATGAGCTAGTTGGAGAGTGGAAGAGAAGTTCAACAGTGCCTTAGGGTCATTTCATTCTGTACCTTATGGCATGAAATTTAGTTCCCAAGGGGTTTTCCTCTCACTTAATCTTAGTTAATGACTTTAGTATTGAGATAACTCCTTTTATGCGAGTTTCAGTAGTAAAAGACTTTCGAGAAGTCTTTCCAAATGATATTCACAAAGTTCCTCTGGAGAGAGAAATAAACTTCGGTATAAACCTTCTTCCAGATATTTGTTTAATATCTATTCCGCCATATAGGATGACACCAGCAGATTTAAAAAAGTTATAGGAGCATTTGAAAGATCTCCTAAAGAAGGGTTTTACTCGACCGAGTGTACCACCTTGGGGCAGTCCAGTCTTACGTGTGAGGAAAAGGCTGGTTCCCTTGGAATTTGTATAGATTACCATTAGTTGAACAAGTTTATCATGAATAATTATTAGCGTCATCCTGATAATTGATGACCTCTTCGACCAACTGAAGGGTGCTACTTCGTTTTCAATGATAGATCTCAAATCAGGCTACAATCTTTGATGAATAAAGTATGGTCATTATGACTTTCTGTTCATGTCGTTCGGTTTAACTAATGCGCCTGCAGCAGTATGAACCTTATGAATATAGTATTCAAGCCTTATTTAGATACGTTTGTTATTGTGTTTATTGATGAAATTTTAATCTATCCATTGAATGAAAAGTATCATGTTATACATCTTAGGATAGTTCTCCAAACTATAAAGTATAGAGAGTTGTATGTCAAGTTCTCAAAATGTTAGTTTTGGCTTTTGTATGTTGTGTTGTTGGGCAAAAAAATTTTCGATAATGGTATAAGCATTGACACTTAGAAAATTGAGGCAGTGTAGAATTGAGATAGACCCACATCTCCAACTCATATTAGGAGTTTCTTGGGTTGAATGGATATTTTGGAAGAGGGGTTCTAATCTATTTCATCACCTTTGACCAACTTAACTAAAAACAATTAAGTTTCAATATCCTGAAGCTTGTGAGAAAAGCTTCCAGGAATTGAAAATGAGGTTGAGTACTACCCCAATATTGACCTTACAAGAAGGTACGCAAGGCTTTTGTTTTATATTTGATGAGCCTAGAGTTATTTTGGGTTGTTTGTTAATAAAGGATTTTTATAAATTATAGATTATGCCTCAAGATTGTTGAAATACACAAGAGGAATTATTCAACCTATGTTCTAAAGTTGGCTATCGTAGAATTTTTTTTTGAAAATATGGAATCATTATCTTTATGGTGTTTATTTTGATGTGTTAACCGATCACAAGAATCTTTTATATATGTTTAGTCAGAAGCTTAATCTTAGAGAGAGGCGGTGGTTAGATTTACCCAAATATAATGACATGAGTATTCTATATCACCCAAGTAAGGGAAATGTTGTTGCTGATACCTTGAATAGGTTATCTATGGGTAGTACCACCCATGTTGAGGAAGAAAATGAAGAGTTAGCAAAAAATGTGCATAGATTGTCACGATTAAGAGTCAATTAAATAGATTCCATAGACGTAGGAATAGTGGTGATTAGTGGGGATGAATCATCATTAGTGTCTGAGGGGAAAGAAAAGCATTATCAAGATCCTATATTGCTTGAATTAAAGGCAAATGTTCATAAGAGAGGAATGATGACTTTTTTTGAAAAAGGAGAAGATGGTGTTTTGAGGTATCAAGGTATATTGTGTGATTGATTTTAATGGTAATTGGGATGATAACCTATCTTTAATTTAGTTTGCCTACAACAGTAGTTATCATGCTAGAATCCTAATGGCTCCATATGAGTCTCTTTATGGGAGAAGATGCAGATCACCCATTGGATGTTTTAATGTGGGTGAAGTTGGGTCAAGAGAACCAGACTTATATCATGAAGCCATGGAGAAGGTAAAATTTATTCAACAGAGATTGAAAACAACTTAGAGTTATCACAAATCCTAACGTGATGTTAGGAGAAAATTACTAGAGTTTGAAGTAGATGATTGTTATACTTGATGGTTTCACCGATGAAGGGTGTTAAGAGATTTGGTAATATAGAAAAACTAGTCCCTGATATATTGGTCCTTACAAAATATCCAAACGGATTGGTAATGTAGCTTATGATTTGGATCTACCACAACAGTTAACTTTGGTCCATGTGGTATTTCATGTTTCCATGTTGATGAAGTGCATGATATATTCTTCACTTATCATACCTACTGAAGATATTGGTATCAAGGATAGCTTATCTTATGAGGAGATTCCTGTTCGGATTTTTCACCGCCAGGTTCGCAAGTTGAGTACCAAGGAAGTAGCATTAATTAAAGTTCTTTGGAGAAATTAGTTTATTAAGGAAGCTTCATGTGAAGCCTAGGCAGATATGAAGAAGATATACCCACATCTCCTACAATCCGGAGTAGTTCCAAATTAAGGTACTAATCCTTTCTTGGCATTTATTTTTTAGTTGGAATGTTGTATTTGCATTTTCCAAGATGGGTGTTTGACCTAAATTTTAGATGTCACGCCCATAGCCTGCTAAGATTTATCTCATTCGAGGAAGAATGTTCCCAAAGGGGAGATTATGTAACATCCCTTGTTACGAAGAACTAGAAAATAGAGAGAAACCGTTAATGGAAATACTCTGATTTTAGGAAGTTGGGCAAAGTTAAATTATGAGTTTGGCTGAATTTCAAATGACTATAACTCGTAGATCAGAATGTTTTAGTTGTGCTACAAGATTCTGCAGGAAATATCCTTGAATTATCTTTCTAACTCCATTTAGTTTGCGCCATTTTTAGTTCGTATTAGTGAGATATGCATATTTGATGTTGGGCTGTCTGGATAAGGAAAAATAATTATGTTCATTTTTGGGTTATTACTTAGGGGTCGAAACTGAATTGGTTCTGTTTAGGTAGTTGAAACAATACGCTAGGGTTTTCGGAGAAAGAATTCAAGAATATAAAACAAAATAAAAATTCAAGATTCGTCAAATTCTTGTGATTCTAGTTGTGGATTTCACAAAGGATTCAATCCTACAAGGTATGTGGGACTTTAATAGCATTGGGTTCTTTTACCCATGCTCCAATCATGTTTATTTATGCGCAAATTCGTCCATAAAAGGTTGAAAGTTTCATGTTTTTAATATGTGTTCTTGAAGTTGCTTTCATTCTTGATTCGGGCCAAGACTGATAAGTTCTTGATGTTATTGCGTCGATTATAGAGGTTTTTTGAGTTACATTTCTGTGTACGTGTTCTGGGTATCTTCATCTAAAGAGAATTTGGGAAAAAGGAATCGAGTTTAGATAAATTGGGGTTAGAAAAAGAAGAAGAAAAGAGTTGGGTAAATCTGGGTACTAGGTCAGTGTCGCAGACTAGTTCCGCCGGAATGGAAACATCTTCTTCGCAGCGTGGAGTGGTCATGGACCCTTCTGCCTCAAAAATATGTTTCGCGACCAAATATTTAAACGTTTCTCCCCTTCATGGCTTTCTTTTGGACATTCATTTATTGATTGTTTCTCATGTTCAATTACGTAAAAACACTCTTAAGCGTTATGAGATCTTTCCTAACACAAATTACAATGCTTGAATACATAATTCAATTCAAGGAAATTCAAGAGTCAAGTCAAGACATAGAGTGTTGCAAAAGTCTTTTACAAATGCATCAACTTTGTTTTAAGACCTGAGTTTTGAATTTTGTAACGATTGAAGATTGAAGTTCATATCTTCGAAATCTTATATCGAGAATATGTATTCCGAAAGAGTAAATTTTTTTCAAATTTAAACAAGAAAGGGAACCAGATACGTAAAGGGCATTTGATCTAGTTTTCAGGAAAGAGTAAATGCTTTCACGATAAATCAAGAGGGGAAATTTTGATTTCTAAGAGAGACATTGAACAAAATTTTAAGTAAGTATCTCAAATTATGTTTTTAAACTTATTAATTAAGTAAATTTTGGGCGTAGTATGGATTAGGGATATGGGGGAGAGTTTAGAAAACTCCGAGCCCCCATAAACCATGTTAACACATGGGTAGAAAAGGGTAAAACTTTTAGAGGAATCCTTATTTCTTTTTTGATTATTCTAGGGTATCCACTTAGTAGTCATGTTCTATACCCTTTTTGACAACAAAATAATATTGTTGGCCCTTTTTGAAATCCATTCTTCATGAAATTGTTGCTTAGAAGACCCTCTAGATGCTTCATCAATGCAGATTTACAAATATTTTTGAAATATGTATGTATAGTTTTTGCATTATGAAAGTAAAAGTATGTCATGCCACAAGCCTACACCTGGGGCGTGGCCGGCATTCAATGATCATTGCTGACCTGGAGCGAACCCTTGAAATGCCTTACTTAACTCAACGGATGACAAAAAATCATACTTATAAGAATGAAAGAACTTAACTGAACTGAATTGTAATACTATCTAGAATGTTTTAAAAGTTTAAACATTCAAACTGGAAAAAATGACAACTCAAGTCTTTCACATAAACCTGAAAATTAAAACACTACTAAACTACTAACGGTCTACGAAGCATCTAAATTGACTGAGATGGATGTTGGAACAGACCTCCCAACAACCTAATGAACTAATCTAGAAAGGAGTTAAAAGGTGATGTCTTCTTCAATGCAATGAGGCTCACCAAGTGATTGTGGAGTGCTCAAGGGGATCAACGGTGTGTTGCGTGCTTATCTTGGTTACTTGCGTCTACATCAAGAAACGATGCAGGCCAATTGGCATCAGTACTTTGAATGTACGATTATGCAAGTTGGAAATCTAAAAAACACTTAGGCTTGAAAAGAAGTAATAAAGAACACTTATCTTGGATCTTTTACACTCATGATGTACTAACTATTATTCAATATACACAGTTTAAGAGTAATTGCAGTATAAAGCAAATATAGACTTAAAGCATGTTGTGAACTCTGAATGTACACCAGTATACAAATAATATCTGAGATGTATGTAAAAATACAAATAACTGATGTATATGAAAATACAATACTTCTATGAGATCTTCTCTAACTGATAACCATCACTTAAGAGCTATAGTGATGACACAACGTTATTCAGCCCACGCTTCTCTACAATCCTAACCTTGCCAAAATATAGGCACTGAATTGCCTAATGGATCCACTAGTAAACTATGAAGAGGGTTCATCAAAAAATTGTGACCCTTTTCTACCCATGATGGCTACATGGTTTACATGGAGACTTGAGTTAATCTAAACTCGCATCCCCACATCGGTGCTCAATACTACTCCCAAAAAATATATATACCGACTCTTATGTTTTTAAAACATATTAATTTGGTTATTCAAGATTAGTGCTCAAAACTTAGCTTTTTACCAAAGTATCTTGGATATAATAGTTTCCTCTTTCTTCTATTAAAACTAGCAATAGGCTCTGTGAAAGTATAGATTCCTTTCTTTCTAAAAAGTTGGAAAGAATTTTAGTTCAAGCTCTGAGAGACTACTTATTTCCCTTATAATTCTTGAGATATGAACTCAACTTTATGCTCTTTGCTTACTCGAAACTTAACTCTTAGGGAATACTTAGTTCCCTTATAGCATTTGAGAATTTAACTAAACTCTTTACTTTAACCTTAAAATAAAGTTAAAACATTTGTTTAATACTTTTGAATGCTTTAGGAACATACTTTGACTTTCTTCTTAAACTTTAAACTTGACTCTTAACTTCCTTGACTTTGATCTTAACTTTCCTTGAATTGTAATATGATTCAGGGATCATGTTCTCATATTTATGGATGATTCTTGATATTTAGATATGCTTTTTAGTGTTGGAACCAACTAGGAATGATAGATACATCACTTAGGAACTAGTACGAAAAGATAGGGAAAGAATGTGATCACCAGGGGGTCGTGGCGCTCTGAGAGGAGTGGGGTTCCAGGGCCTGTCGGACAGATCTGGTTTGGGGTGCTCTTGTTGGTGTGGTGCGCCATGGACTTCTAGAAAAAGCCTAACCTGAAGGGCTCTTGCAGACGCGGCTCCCCAGGGCCTATCTGACAGGACCTCTGACATTTCTTCTCCTTTTTTCATCTCTAAACCTCCAAAAATTTTATGGATTCAAAATTTCATGAATCCAACTCCTAATACTTAGGATACCTAAATACCTCATTACCAAATATATTAGACTCAAAAACAGTCCAAAAACATGAATCTAACTTACTAGAGATCAACTACAATTCAACAAACAAGAACTTCAAAACATTTCAACAAAAACATCAAGATTTTCATTCAAATAAACTCTAATTTGTTGTATTGAATCAAATTAGGGTGTGGGTGAAAGGAGATAACACCAAATTATCTCACACACCTCCATAAGGATCACCCTCATTGAAATCCGCTCAACTATCTTAGCGTTTCTTGAACATTTCTTGATTTTCCTCTTCTTTTCTCTTTTCTACCAAGCCCTAAGCGTTCTTTGTTTTTCTTTGACTGATTTGTGACTTAGTTTTACCCCTAATGTAACCTAAAAACGAATAAGGAAATACTAGGGTGAAAAGAGAACTTTACGCCCATTAAAATCCTGATTGGATTTTCCTCAGCTCAACAACCCAACTTCCGAAAGGCATATCTCTCTCATACGACATCAGATTTTTGCAAACATGGAGCCGTTGGAAAGATCTTCCCAAAAAATTTCCAAACATATAAAGAAGGCATCCAAACTCCTCTTGAGCTTGAAGTCATTTCCGTTTAAAAATGACCAAAACAAGATTTTGAATGATGGAATTTTCCGGATTTCTTAACTTATTCTCAAAATTAATTATTCTTTGTTTTATTAGCTTGTTCTTAGTTAGTTCGAGTTCAGAGATGTTAAAATATCTCCCCCTTGGGAACATTCGTCCTTGAATGAAAACTCTTTCACTAAGCTATGGTTAGTAACATCATTTAGCATTCAAAAGACAAAAGCAAGTAGTAACATTCTTATGAATAGCCTTATAAAGTTCTTAGAAGAGAGTTTAGAACCTTGATCTGCGTTTTCTCCGGATTCAAAGAGACGTGGATATCACTTCTTCATATCCTCTTAGCTTCCCAAGTCTTTTCTTCAACGAATTGGTTCCTCCAAAGGACCTTGACTGAAGCAACTTCCTTTGACCTCAATTTGTGAACTTGACGATCAAAAATCTGAACGACAATTTCTTTATAGTATAGGTTATCCTTAATCCCAACAATATCTGTTCGTGCTATCAATGAAGGATCACCCAAGAAGTTCATCAACATTGAAATATGGAATACGAATGAACCACTTCTTACTCTTGAGGTAAGTCAAACTCATAAGCCACATTTCCCACTCTCTTGGATATTCTATAAGGTCCAACATACCGGGGAATAAGTTTCCTTGTCCAACAAACAATGTCCTTGTCAATAATGCCATCAAAATGTCCCTGGAAATATCAACAAGTTCAGAAAAAGAGTAAGCATCAATAAGAGAAGAGTTGGCAAAAGGATTAGAGTCAAATCCAACCTTATAAATACATGCATGAAGCTCAAACCCATCTCCGCTTTATCCATACCCACAAGCACATTCAAGATTGTTGTGAATATAAATGGGTTCAGCTCATGAACTTCTCTATGTAATCTAACAAACAACTCAACAGTTGTACTATACTACGCTGCCTTAAAATGTCCCTTAAGTAGACATTTCATGGCACAGCTGAACTGAATCAAGTAATAACTCAGACTTGACATATAAGTTGACCAAATTGTTCTTGCCAAATAGGTCTAAACATCCTCCTCTCTTTAAAACATCGCAATCGAGTTCCTTTCCAATGATGAAATCCGTGTTCTTTGTGCAATTCCGAAGCACATTGGCGTATGCAGATGATTCGAAAGATGAAATTTCCAAATTCGTGTATTGCTCTTTCGACAAGTAGAGGGATTGGGATGAGAGTTGGAATTCCCAAAATTGAGCGATAATGGGATGCTAGAAAGGTTGCGAATTTCATCCATGGTTGTCTTTTGTCCAGTATATATCTCAGCATGCATGCTTCGCCAAGAAAACACATGTTTCCTTTATGACATAGGCGGACCCAATATATAATACAATGGGCCACCTATATTTAGTACTTTATTGATGTCAATTTATGTGACTTTTTTAACTTAAAAGTACAAAACTTAAGAATAAAAAATAATTTATTTTTTTTGTCTAAAGTAAATTATACATATTTGTGTAATAATATTATTTCACTAAGGAAAAAATGTTTATTTGAAGTCATATTGTTATTAAATATAGAAATGTGTAATGGTATTTGAAAACTTAAAAAAAGTAAGTCATATAATTTGGGACAGAGATAATGATACTTCTTATGTCCACCCAATTTATGTCTACTTTTTCTGTTTGATTGTCTCGAAAAAAATGTCACAGTTGGTAGGTACATTCACCTTTAACTCCATTATTTCAAAAACAATTTTTTTTTGTTATATGATACTTAACTTTAGTCATTAAATAGTAAATTATTTTTAAAAATTAAGTTGGGTTGTGCATATATGAGATCTTATTTTTGTAATTTGACCATATTTAATGGGTTGGGGGAGTGACAGTTTACATGGGTAAAATATGGTTTGACACACATATTAAACCCATACAAATATGGGTAAAATACGGATTATCCAAATCATGTGCTAGTATTGACATTCCTTAAAGTGCGTTAAACATGTTTTACTGTTTGTTTGGTATGAAGGAAAATATTTTTGCCTCTACCCTCGGCAACCCCCCACAAACCCCTTAACACCCCCCACCCCCAAAAAGAAATTTAAGTTTATTTTTAAAAATATTTGGAACATCGTTTTTTCACCCTTACCCTCGATCCCCCACCTACTCCACGCCACCCCTACTCCCCCCCCCCCCCCCCCAAAATAAAAAGAAGTTTGTTTATAGAATATGTTTTCAACATAAAATATTCATTTTTTCATCCCAACCGTCGATCAACCTCCAACTCCCTGCCCCTACCAACCCCCACCTCCTAGAAAAAATATAAGTTTATTTTTAAAAAATAGTTTCAACTTAAATTTTTTTTATTTTTCCAACCCTAACCTCGATCCTCCTCCTCCTCTATCTCCCCACCACAACCACCACCACCCACCCACCCAACCCCAAAAAAAATTTAAGTTTTCTTTTAAAAGATTTTCAATTTCAAATATTATTTTCTACTCTAGTAAAAATAAAATATATTTCTCAAAAATATTTTTCATTCATAAACAAATGAGTACAAAAATTTTCAGAAAAATATTTTGTACTCACCAACTAAACATGAAAAAATATTTTCACCCATATCAAATATGGGTGGGTTGAAAATTACCATTTTACGTTGACTCATTTTCAACCAACCCAAATTTGACTCAACCACCCATTTACCAATACTACTCACACTTCATAGCACAAAAGACAATCGCAACCCACACTCCAAAGGTCTTCCCTTTGACTATTCATCGGAATCTCACTCTTCGCAGCTGTCGACGTGACTTCTCTCTCTCACTCTTTTCATTTGCTCATGTGACTTCTCTCCGACGGTGTAACCCTGTAAGGCGCCTCTTAGTCGAGATGGTATATAAAGAGTGGAGAAGCCATAAATTTTATGAAGGAGGTCCAAAAATTTAATAGTAAATTGTTTTTTAAGGAAACAATGATTTAAACATTTTGTATTTTCAATAATATTGTGATATAATTTGGGTAAATAAGTATCCTATTTATATAGAATGAAAACCGTACTCCAAAAGGAAAATGTATTAAAATTTATGAAAATCTTATTCTACAAAGGAAACAAAGGTATTATAATACAAGGATTTTTTTTTAATAAGCTCAAAGATAGGGCAAGCCCTTTTTATCGATGGATATGAAAATAAGACCCAAAGAGGATCCAATCCAACAATGAAAACGGGAAAGTGGAAATTTAATGGGATTAGTAGAACAATAAAGTAAATCGGAGCATCGAATCAACATCCTCCATTGTCATTGTTCTCATCGCCGGCATGCTCATTCCGTCAAACATCCTCCACTGAATTGAAACCACAACATCAATACTTTGATTTTGGGGTGTATTTCATCTCTGACATTGTCTAGTCTCACTAACATCATGAAACCATCCCCATCGGAGACTTCCCCAACTCATGGTACCTCAATTGAAGCTTCAATTCAGGTGATGGCCTCACCTACTTTGTGAAAATATTCTATCTTATTGATCACCATATACCTAAAATGGCCTCGAAATCTTCATTCCTTAGCTCTGAAAAGTTGATCCCAACAAGGAGCTAATTCCACTGCCGAAATCCTCGCAACGTTGTTACTATCACCTTCTCAAGTACTTTCAAATCTCTGCAATCTTCTCATAGCCATTTTAGCAATTTCTCTTCGATTAACACTTGCTATAGTAATAAACTGCAGAGTAGTGTATGAATGTTCCTGCAATCTTTTTATGTACTTTCCTTGACCTGTAATATGAACTGTAGGAAACGTGCATATAGAAAATTTTCTCACTGAGTAATATTATGTTTTTATTTGTCTAATCTATTTTGTGCAAAATTGTCTTTCTGAATCTTCCTTATCCTTAGATTAGAAATTGGTTTTTATCCATATTTAGAATTGTCTTAGATTCACTAGGTAAATCTTGAAAATCATTGTAACATATATAATTTGTACCTCCAAAAGAAGGCACAATGTTAGTCATAAAATTTGTAGCTAGTTTACATCTCTCATTGTGTACTATGGCCACTTTCAAACTTACTTTAAAACGTGTATCCTCCTGAATTCCATACATACCCCCGAAGGGATGTTCCAAGACCCATGAATCATATTGATTGTAGCTAATGAATCAGTTTCTATAACTAGATGGAACGAATTGTGTTTCCTACGAAATTCCATTCCTAGTCTTATAACTACGAAATTCCATTCCTAGTCTTATAACTACGAAATTCCATTCCTAGTCATATTTTGTAAATATGATTTCCATGATCGTTTCAAATACAAAAATAAAGTTGACGAACTTGGTATGGGATTCCCTTTTTAAGACCCATCTTGAAATTTAAAGAATCCTTTATAGGTAATTTCTAATAGACGAACTTACAACCAATTATATGAGTATACCCTTTCAAATATATAACAAAATAAGGAAAGTTAGGCATCCATGGATACAACTGCTTAGCTATTAGACTTAAATTATTTGTTATCCCACCTCTCATACTCAAATAACACCATGATACACAAAATTTCAAGCCATTTCTTCTCTTCCACACTTGCCAACAAATAAAAAATGGCATAACCATTAACGCTGGTGTACGCTTTCAAAAAGCATCTGCATTCCACCATTTATATAGAGTATCTTTCAACTTCAAGAAAGGACCCTCCATCCCTCATCATCCTTCAAAGTATCTCCATAAAAAATATATAATGAACATATAATAAATAACTGTTCACTAGTCTCCTGAACACCATCATCACAACAACCACACACTACCCAATCACTCATCCTGTTCCTGAAAAGAACTTCACTACTGGGAAGTCTTTGTTTCCATAATCTCCAATTGAAAATAGATCTTTTAAAATGAAATTTCACCGTGCAGATATACTTTTACTTTGAACAAACTTCATATTTTTCTTTTAGAAAATCCCAAGCAGAACACGTAGTAAATTCTCAAAAAGTATTCATAATCCACCATGGTTTATCCCACTGCTCTTCATCTTCTGTTATTCTCAATAGTTGTATTACATGTCTGCTGATATTTTCCACAGAGCTAGTTTGAAGCAAGTCAACATTCCATTCCCCATTCAATAAACACTGTTTCACTTCATCCAATCGCACATTTTTTGCACCGTCTATAGGAACAAAATAATTAATGGTCCTAATATTGACAAATAATCATACCAGATAATTGAATGGACACACTTAGGTTCGTACCAAATATGTTGATCCATAAAATCCCTAGAATCTAGCATATACTTCAAAGTTAAAGATCCATTCTTCCATTCAACCACCTGAGGTTTCTTCTTTTTACAATATTTATTCCACATAATATTTGATCAAATAGTCTTTCTTGTTCTAAAAACCCACCATAGTTTATGAAATAAAGCTTTAAAAACATCAAATAAAGATCTAAATCCCACACCCTTCCTGCTAGGGTCTACATATATCTGACCAAGCTACCCAATGCTTGTTATTTCTTTCCTCCCTAAATTCTACTTTTTAGAAATGCCCTATGCAAGTCATATCACGACCCAAAACGGGTCGCGAGTGGCACCCACATTTATCCTCCTATGTGAGTGAACCAACCAATCTAAACCCCATCATTTCAAACATAATGAACTAAATACATTGCGGAAGACTTAAAACTCATTAACAAAATAAATCAAATAACTTCTAAAAACTCAACACTTATTATTATCCCCAAAATCTGGAAGTCATCATCACAAGAACATCTATCCTAAAATTACTAATCTAAGAGTTTCAAAGAAGCTAAAATAAGTAAAAAGTTAGTCCATGCCGAAAGTTCAAGGCATCAAGACATGAAGAGGAAGATCCAGTCCAAGCTAAAAGCATTAGCTCAAACTGAAATCAGGTGTAATGAAGACTGGCTAGAGTTTCGGTTGAGTTGAAGACGACGGCACGTTTGCTGCACTCCACAAATGACAAAGAAATAAATACACAAGTAGGGGTCAGTACAAACACAAGTAATGAGTAGGTATCATCGGCCAACTCAAAATAGAAAATAGTATATATCAGATAATATCATAAATCAACTACAATACTCAATCTGTAGCAACAACATGTACAAGAATCATTGATAAATAACGTCAAGTACACTCATGAGAACTCAAGCCTCCATATCATACTCATTTGGGAAATAGGTTCTTTTCATTCGAATTTACTAACATAATTTCAAGATTCATTATCTTTATTCCTCTTGTGTCGGCACGTGACACTCCGCTCCCCTACTACTATGTGTCAGAAACGTGACACTCCGATCCCCTAATTCTACGTGTCGGTTCGTGACACCCGATCCCCTAATTCTACGTGTCGGTTCGTGACACCCGATCCCCTAATTCTACGTGTTGGTTTGTTACACCCGATCCCCTAATTCTATGTGTCGGTTCGTGACACCCGCTCCACTAATTTCATCTGTTAATTCATCAATCCTTCTTTTATACCAAGGCATCATCAATCTCATTACTTTAGTTCATCAAGCCTTCTCTTATACTAAGGCATGATCAATCTCATTACTTTAGTTCATCAAGCCTTCTTTTATACCAAGGCATCATCATTAACAAGAGGTTTTCAAGATTTAGGATTCAATAGTTTCATCATGCTTATTTCATCACAATTATATCATCACATCATGCAAACACACAATTAAGCATATAGAAGGGTTTTACAATACTACCCAATACATATAATTCGCTATTAAGAGTTTACTATGAAAAGCATAAAAACCATAACCTACCTCCACCGAAGATTCGTGATCAAGCAAGCAATCTCCCAAAGCTTTGTTTCCTCTTTGTTTCCCTCTTCTCTCGATCGTTCTCTTTCCTTCTCCTTGTTCTTTCTATTTTTCTTATTCAAACCATCTTTCTTTTACCCTAATTAGCATATAATTAAGTATAAAAGATGATAAATCAACCCATTAATTAATTAAAGGTTATCTCCTTTAACCCTCCAGTAGTTAAGTTATCAACATTAACCCACCGAATTTATAATTATAGCAGGAATAGTCCAAAACGCCCCTTAAAATATTTAACAGAAATCCGACCCCACCTGGGATTACGCAGTCTATGACGGTTTGTCGTGCCTGTGACGGTCCGTCCTGCTGCTTCCGTCACAGAGTTCAGAGACTCAATTCCCTGAAGAGTCTGTGACGGTCCATCGTGCCCACGACTGTCCGTCCTACCATGCCGTCACGATGTTCAGAGAGTCAATTTCAGTACCCAAATTTCAAAAATCTAAGTGTTTTGGAACGAGACCCCCTCGACGGTCCGTCGTGCCCACGACGGTCCGTCGTGGGATCCGTCGTCTCAGCCAGTTTTCCAAAAATGAATCTGCTGCTCAAAACGACTAAGCAAGTCGTTACAATAGATACCAATTTACCCATTGTTCGTCCTCGAACGATCACAAGAAGAAAAACAAGGGCGAAAAGGAGTACCTGAATCTGTGAACAGGTGTGGGTATCTTTCTTGCATATAAGCCTCTTTCTCCCAAGTGGATTCTTCAACCGGCCGATTCTTCCATTGAACTTTGATAGATGCAATATCCCTTGACCTCAACTTACGAACTGCTCTATCTAAAATAGCAACAGACTCCTCCTCATAAGACAAAATCTCATCAAGCAAAACTGAATCCCAACGAATAATATAGTTTCCATCCCCATGGTATCTTTTCAATATAGACACATGGAATACCGAATGCACCCCTGAGTGTCTTGGGGATAAGGCTAATTCATAAGCTACCTCCCCCACGCGCTTCAGAACTTTGAAGGGACCAATATACCTCGGACTAAGCTTACCTCGCTTACCAAACCGCATCACCCCTTTCATGGGTGAAACCTTCAGCAAGATTTTCTCACCTTCCATAAACTCCAAGTCTCTAACTTTCTGATCTGCATATTCCTTCTGCCTACTTTGAGTCGCTAAAAGCTTTTCTTGAATGCATTTCACTTTGTCTAAGGATTCCCTCAGAAGGTCGGTATCCCAAGGTCTAACCTCAAATGCATCAAACCAGCCAATGGGAGACCTACATCTTCTTCCATACAGTGCCTCAAATGGGGCCATATCGATACTTGAGTGATAGCTATTGTTGTATGAGAACTCCTCTAAGGGTAAAAAGTTATCCCAATTGCCACCAAATTCTATCACACATGCACGAAGCATATCCTCCAATACTTGGATCGTTCGCTCAGACTGACCATCGGTCTGAGGGTGAAATGCGGTACTAAGATCCAACCTAGTACCCAATTCAACATGCAATGTTTTCCAAAACATAGAAGTAAACTACGTACCTCTATTTGATATGATAGAAAGTGGAACTCCATGCAATCGAACAATCTCTGAGATGTAAAGTTTAGCTAACTTCTCTGCATTGTAAGTCACCTTAACAGGAATGAAGTGAGCAGACTTAGTTAACCTATCAACGATTACCCAAATAGAGTCATACTTACCCATTTTTTTTGGAAGACCAACCACGAAGTCCATTGCAATTCTCTCCCACTTCCATTCCGGAATGGGCATTCTCTGAAGTGTTCCTCCGGGCCTCTGTTGTTCATATTTTACTTGCTGACAATTTGGACATTTGGCAATAAAATAAACAATGTCACACTTCATTATACTCCACCAAAAATGTTGCTTTAGGTCACGATACATCTTGGTTGCACCAGGATGTATAGAGTACCTTGAACTATGAGCCTCTGTCAGAATAGTGTTGATCAAATCATCAACGCGGGGTGCACATACCCTTCCCTTGATTCTCAAAACACCTTCCTCATCGATTTGTGCTTCCTTAGCCTCTCCTCGCAATACTTTATCTTGGATCCGGATCAGTTTCTCATCGGTAAACTGCTTTCCTTTAATCTTGTCAAGAAAAGAAGATCTTGCCTCCACACAAGCCAACAATCCTCCCTTCTCATTTACTTCTAACCTCATAAAGTCGTTAGCCAGAGTCTGAACCTCTCTAGCCAATGGATGTCTAGAAACTTGCAAGTGAGCTAGACTTCCCATGCTCCCTGCCTTTCTACTTAAGGCGTCTGCTACAACATTAGCCTTTCCCGGATGATACAAGATAGTGATATCGTAGTCCTTCAGTAGTTCCATCCATCTCCTCTGTCTCAAATTAAAATCTTTTTGAGTAAAGACATACTGTAGGCTACGATGATCCGTGTAGACTTCACACTTAACCCCATATTAATAATGTCTCCATTGCTTTAATGCAAACACTACCGCAGCCAACTCCAAATCATGGGTCGGATAGTTACGTTCATGCACCTTTAATTGCCTTGAAGCATAAGAAATTTCATTCTTCTCTTGCATTAGTACTGCACCCAAACCCGAATAGGATGCATCACAATAGAAAATGAAATTCTTACCTTCCACGGGCAAGGTGAGATTTGGTGTAGTAGTCAACAAAGTCTTGAGCTTCTGAAAGCTTTCTTCACACTCGTCCGACCATACGAATGGAACATTCTGTTTAGTCAAGCTTGTCAATTGGGAAGCAATAGAAGAGAACCCCTTGACAAATCGGCGGTAGTAGCTAGCTAAACCAACAAAGCTCCTTACTTCTGACACATTAGTAGGTCTTACCCAATTCCTCACTGTTTCAATCTTAGATGGATCCACCATCACTCCATCCTTAGAAACCACGTGTCCCAAGAAAGACACTGAATCTGGCAAAAACTCACACATAGAGAATTTGGCATAAAGCTTTTTCTCCCTCAACATTTCCAATACAATTCTCAAGTGCTCCTCATGTTCCTTCTTGCTCTTTGAGTATACCAATATATCATCGATGAATACGATGACAAAGAGATCCAGATATGGCTTAAAAATCCCATTCATCAAGCTCATGAAAGCAGCAGGGGCATTCGTAAGCCCAAAAGACATTACTAAGAACTCATAATGCCCATACCTGGTCCGAAAAGCAGTCTTGGGCACATCTGTTGCCTGTATTTTCAATTGATGGTAGCCAGATCTCAAATTGATTTTTGAGAAGGTACAAGCACCTTGTAACTGATCGAGAAACAGGAGCACCCCAAGGAGATGCACTTGGTCTAATGAAGCCCTTTCCTAACAATTCTTGAAGTCTAGCCTTTAACTCTCTCAACTCCACGAGATCCATTCTATAAGAGGGGTATAGGAATGGGGAGAGTACCCGGTTCAAGATCAATGCAGAAGTCAATATCTCTATCCGGTGGCATACCAGGAAGGTCTACAGGAAACACATCTAAAAACTCACGGACTATCGAAACCGACTCGATTGAAAATACTTGGGTAGTGTCATCCTTGAGATGTGCGAAGAAAGCTAAACACCCCTTACTAACCATTCTCTTAGCACGAAGAAAGGAGATGATACGAACCGGAGTGGAAGTGTAGTCGCCCTCCCACACTAACGGATCTGTCCTAGGCTTGGCTAATGTCACAGTTTTAGCATTACAATCCAAGATCACAAAAATTCGGAGAAAGCCAAGTCATACCCAGAATTACATAAAAATCAACCATTTCTAAGATAACCAAGTCTACATAAGTATTGCTCCCCACAAAAGTCACCAGACCAGACCTATATACTTTTTCAACTATCATAGACTCACCCACCGGAGTGGAAACACGAATAGGCATGTCAAGCAATTCACAATGTAAATTAAGACCATTAGCAAATGAGGAAGATACATATGAAAATGTGGAGCCAGGATCAAATAATACAGAAGCTATGCAATCACAAACCAAAAGATTACCTGTGATAACAGCATCAGATGTCTCCGCTTCAGATCTCCCAGGTAAAGCATAACAATGGGCCCTATCACTTGTCTTCCCGTTACCCCTACCATGTTGTGCCGCAGTAGTTCCCATTTGTCCGTCACCCCGGCCATTTTGGTGACCACCATTACCTCGGCCACCACGTCCTCCAGAATAACGGCCTCTACCATGACCACCTCTACCTCTAGCTATTGGGGATCTATAACTCTATTTTGGACAATTCCTCCTAATATGTCCAGTCTCCCCACATCCATAACACTCTCTGGAGTCAAGCATAGGTCTCTCAGAGAAGTGTTGACTAGTCTGAGGTGGACCCCCAACTACAGTCTGTAGTGAAGACTGAATTGGTCGGACCGAGTAACCTCCTGAACCCTGTCCTCTAGAGTAAGAACCATTAAACTCACCTCCCTTTCGAAACCTTTTTGATGTCGATGCCATAGTGAAGTCATCTGGCTTCACTACTTCCACCTCTATCACGAAGTCTACCACTTCTTGAAAGGATTTTGCCGTAGCCGCTACCTGTAAGGCTGAAATCCGCAATTCTGACCTCAACCCCTTCACAAAATGGCGAATCCGCTCTTGTGGACTGAAACAAAGTTGGGTGGCATACCTGGATAATGCACGAAACATAGCCTCATATGCAGTAACCGACATCCTACCTTGCTCTAGGCTCAAGAACTCATTTCTTTTCCTATCCCTCAAAGTCCGGGGGATATACTTCTCCATAAACAAGCTAGAGAATGATGCCCAAGTCATAGGTGGTGCCTCTGTTGGTTGACACTCAACATGTGACCGCCACCACATTTTGGCGTTTCTTTGAAACTGATAAGTCACAAACTCAACACCAAACCGTTCTACTATACCCATCTTGTGTAGTAGCTCATGACAATCAACCAGAAAATCATAGGCATCCTCAGATTCAGCACCCTTGAAGACTGGAGGTTTCAATTTCAAGAACTTACTGAAATGTTCTGCTGATCATTTGTCATTATAGGCCCTAGAGTCAGACGAGGAAACGTGCCTATTTCCAATGAGGCATCCATGCGGGGAGCCACAATAGCCGCATGTTGTACCTCCGGAACCTGAGTTGCTGGTGCAGAAAACACTGGAGGTGTCTGGTCTTGATCAGATAACCCGCTAAGATAAGCAAGAACCTGATTGATCATATCTGGGGTAGGTTGGGGTGGTAATTCATCATTCTGTACATTCTCATTTTCCCTGTCCTCCCCCTCTCTTACTACTTCTTCAGCCGGTGGAGGAGTCACCGCCCTAGTGCCAGATGGGCTAGGTGCTTGTCCTCTTCCTCTAGAGGATGTCCTGCCGCGACCCCTTCCACGGCCTCTTGCCACTACTCCTCTTCGAGCTACAGCCCCAGTGGCTGGCTCAGACGCTTCTTGTCTTGCCGAGGTTAGTGTTGGCACAGTTGTTGCTCTAGTTCTAACCATCTGCGAAATAGAGTAAAGATGGTCAGATACCAATTTGTATCACCTAGATACCAATTGGATCCAAGTAATAGCACGAAAGAAAGAAAGAAAGAATGGAATTTTCCTAAAGTCTTATAGCCTCTCAAAGAAAAGTAAAGGCGTCCCCCTACCGTTCCTAAAGACTCTACTAGACTCGTTATTGTGTGATGAGACCAACAAACCTAATGCTCTGATACCAAGTTTGTCACGACCCAAAACGGGTCGCGAGTGGCACCCACATTTATCCTCCTATGTGAGCGAACCAACCAATGTAAACCCCATCATTTCAAACATAATGAACTAAATACATTGCGGAAGACTTAAAACTTATTAACAAAATAAATCAAAACACTTCTAAAAACTCAAACACTTATTATTATCCCCAAAATCTGGAAGTCATCATCACAAGAACATTTATCCTCAAATTACTAATCTAAGAGTATCGAAGAAGCTAAAATAAGTAAAAAGCTAGTCCATGCCGGAAGTTCAAGGAATCAAGACATGAAGAGGAAGATCCAGTCCAAGCTAGAAGCATTAGGTCACCCTGAAATCTGGTGTAATGAAGACTGGCTAGAGTTGCGGTTGAGTTCAAGACGACGGCACGTTTGCTGCACTCCACAAATAACAAAGAAAGAAATATACAAGTAGGGGTCAGTACAAACACAAGTATTGAGTAGGTATCATCGGCCAACTCAAAATAGAAAACAGTATATATTAGATAATATAATAAATCAACTACAATACTCAATGTGTAGAAACAACATGTACAAGAATCTTTGATAAATAACGTCAAGTACACTCATGAGAACTCAAGCCTCCATATCATACTCATTTGGGAAATAGGTTCTTTTCATTCGAATTTATTAACATAATTTCAAGATTCATTATCTTTATTCCTCTTGTGTCGGCACGGGACACTCCGCTCCCCTACTACTATGTGTCGGAACGTGACACTCCGATCTCCTAATTCTACGTGTCGGTTCGTGACACTCGATCCCCTAATTCTACGTGTCAGTTTGTGACACCCGATCCCCTAATTTTACGTGTCGGTTTGTGACACCCGATCCCCTAATTCTACGTGTCAGTTCGTGACACCCGATCCCTTAATTCTACGTGTCAGTTTGTGACACCCGATCCCCTAATTCTACGTGTCGGTTCGTGACACCCGCTCCACTAATCTCATTTGTTAATTCATCAATCCTTCTTTTATACCAAGGCATCATCAATCTCATTACTTTAGTTCATCAAGCCTTCTCTTATACTAAGGCATGACCAATCTCATTACTTTAGTTCATCAAGCCTTCTTTTATACCAAGGCATCATCATTAACAAGAGGTTTTCAAGATTTAGGATTCAATAGCTTCATCATGCTTATTTCATCACAATTATATCATAACATCATGCAAACACACAATTAAGCATATAGAAGGGTTTTACAATACTACCCAATACATATCATTTGCTATTAAGAGTTTACTATGAAAAGCATAAAAACCATAACCTACCTCCACCGAAGATTCGTGATCAAGCAAGCAATCTCCCAAAGCTTTGTTTCCTCTTCGTTTCCCTCTTCTCTCGATCGTTCTCTTTCCCTCTCCTTGTTCTTTCTATTTTTCTTATTCAAAACCTCTTTCTTTTATCATAATTAGCATATAATTAAGTATAAAAGATGATAAATCAACCCATTAATTAATTCAAGGTTATCTCCTTTAACCCTCAAGTAGTTAAGTTATCAACATTAACCCACCAAATTTATAATTATAGCAGGAATAGTCCAAAACGCCGCTTAAAATATTTAACACAAATCCGACCCCGCCTGGGATTACGCAGTCTGTGACGGCCCGTCGTGCCTGCGACGGTCCGTCCTGCTGCTTCCGTCACAGAGTTCAGAGACTCAATTCCCTGAAGAGTCTGTGACGGTCCGTCGTGCCCACGACGGTCCGTCATGCCATGTCGTCACGAAGTTCATAGAGTTGATTTCAGTACCCAAATTTTAGAAATCTAAGTGTTTTGGAACGAGACCCCCTCAACGGTCCGTCGTGCCCATAACGGTCCATCGTGGGATCTGTCGTCTCAGCAAGTTTTTCCAGAAATAAATCTGCTGCTCAAAACGACTAAACAGGTCGTTACAAGTCATAAATAAGACACCTCGGTGGATTAATAGCTGATAGGAGATATATGGGTATACTATTTAACAAATTACGAATTAACACAACCTTACCTCCAAATGACAACATTTTCCCTTTTGAAGATTATAACATTTTGGGCACTTTTTTCATCAATTCTATAGAGTGTACATTCTTTGTCTTGGCATGACCAATTGGGTAACCCAAGTACATTAGTGGAAACTTGCCTCTAGCAAGCCACTTTTCACTTCTCTAAGGAAATCTTATTCCACAAGGAAAATATATCAAAATTTAAGAATTTTTTTCAATTAAAACCTTATTCTAGAAAGACAATTCAAGGAGAAAGATTCGGTTTCTAATTGAAAAAAATTCTTATTGGAGGTGACATTCGAACTTGGGTCACTCAAAACAAACATGACACTCTTTACCTCCAAGCTAGTGGATATTTATATAAACTTATGCATGTATATTTACTTATAAACTATCCTTCAACGCTATGAATTACCTTATTATTTTAGAGTGTCCAAAATACCATTATAATTCTATATTTTACGCGTATATTCGTATAATTTTTCGACGATGGGTGTTCAATTTGACACCCAGAGTACAAGGTAGTTCCACCATCTGTCACGACAAGCCTACATACGCCATAGTTACATCATATAGATAAATATTAGCAGAAAATATGAACTTTTTGTTTAGTTGAAGTATACTTAGACTTCATTATAGGAAACATTGTATTCGAATAAGATCATCTACATAATTTCATAATCATTCGCAACCACAATCCAATACCAAGTACTCATATAAATAAAATAGTTCATAACTGCACTAAATGTATAATTGAAAAATGTAATCAATACATTGTATGAAACAAGTGATAAACAAAAGGTAGTAGGACATCCTCCACTAGCTCATGCGAACATCTATACTAGAATATAAAATATAGGCATCCTCGAATGCAAGAGGGCCTACCAAGTCTGGATGAATGCTCAACGTCATGATAACTTAAGCATAGTCGCGTAATGCTCTAGCGTTCACCCATCACTTGCACCCAAAAGTAGAGAGTTGTATGGGATTAGCACACACTTGTACTAAGTATTGGTATATGAAAGGACACACCAAGGACATGCATGATTAAGAAGAGCTCTCTCCTATTGATATGAATAACGTAAATTCAAGTAAGTGGACTTGCAAAAATCGGATGAGGAAAGTCATTCCATGAGAGTAACATGCATCATCATACGTATATTGCACAAAACACATAATATATTACTTATTAGCACATAACATATTTCATATCATTCGTCCACATGCCATGAGACCTTGGAATCATGTACTTGACATTAGGACTTCCCAAAATGAGGGCTTAACATATTGGACCTCAACTATGGATCCTTCTTTAACAATCACAGAGTCTGCTTCATTAATTCATACGTACTTCATTTTCATTCATTCGTAAGCTACAGTACACACTAGCCATACATAGGATGTAGTTTAAGATTTTCATCGTGTTCGCTGTGCAATGACCAATAATGACCTAGTGTAATTACTTAAGTCTAGCTCACCTATTTATTATCCTATCCTAACACCTTTCCTATCATTCATTTCATTATGTGCATTACTTGAGGCTGGCCTCATTCTTTCATTGGGAACTTTAACCTTAACTGACAAAGATCATGTGAGCATCATGAAATCCAGTGTTTAACCCCACACCGAAAAAAGGTTGAATCACCGACTAAAGTGAACCAAGACATACTAGCGTATATAGGGAATCGAAACCTGCTAGAACCCTAAATTTGCAATATAGGTTAAAAGACTAGGAGATATAAAGAGACCCATATCCATCTGGACAAATAGTCTCGTATCATGAGAATTACATGAACCTCAGCCTTCCAGAAAGAAGGAATCGCTACTCATAGCTAGCCTATCGGTGCTCCGTATAAATTTCTATTACAATCATCTTATACATCATAGAAGATGGCTTCTAGCATGATGCAACATAGCTCATTAGATGATTTCACATCTCATTATTACGTGTTAAGTGTGAATTTTCCTTACATTTACATATAAAGTGTGATTGAGACTTGTCTCTTAATATTCAACAATCTCTGAGGTGAGTACTTTTGGTGACCTTATATAGGTGTAGGTATAACTTGTCTCACTTTCACTAGCCTCATATTATGGTGTCACCATGTTCTCTCTTAACATCTATTCGTTTCATCATTACTCAGTTTTCATTATTTGATCATCGTAAAACATACATATGCTCTCTTAGAGTTCACATTGAGGGACATTGATTCTAGGCGTAGATAAAACTTGTTTCACTTGTACTAGCCTATCCTCATGCAGCCACTGTTTCTTTTAATATTCATCTTTTAGTATATATATACTCTCTTAGAAATTTCATTTAGTGGCACTGATTTTTAGGCGTAGATGCATCTTATCTCACTTGCACTAGCCTACAGTCATGTAGTCACCCTTTTCTTTACATATTAACTATAAATTAATTCTTAACACTTTCTTTTGGAGTATGCTTGAGATTTGACTTTACATCATTCTACACTCTCCATACGTGAATGTTCATTTCGTCGTATGTCAATTCACTTGGACTTTTAGTATGTTTCACACTATTGCATAAACCTCGTAGGTTCACATCATTTCATTACGTCCATCTTAGGTTCGCTTACTTGTAAATGTACGTTGGACTTATGGATCCATACGTACAATCCATGAGGCTTCATTCATAAATCATCTATGTGACTCATATTTACCCAAGATTATGTGGTACAAGACTTATGCATCTTCTTGGTATGGCAAAATCTGGAGTTCGACTCTTAGAGGCAGCATTCAATAAATATTTCTTCGCGTACGACTTATGCGTCAATACAAAATTGGGCAAGGGAACCTGATTTCGAATCCCTTGAGCAACACTTAATATTATATTAAACTTAGTACTTGCCTTTTTCGAATTTGGGGGACCCTAGATCGATCCACATAACCCCTATAATAGTTTCTTTCTTTACCCTCCTTTCTTTCTCGTTTAAGGCAAAGAGATTGTAGGATCAATCCCCCATAAACTCATTCTCTTTCTCTTAATTTTTCTCTTAACTTTATCCAAGAAGTTGTGGGTTCAATCCCCATTAACCTCATTTTATTTCTCATTTATTTCTTTCTCCTAACTCTCTCATCTATTCAGGAGGTTTTGGTTTCAATACCCACTCTCCACATTATTATTTTTTCCTTTATTTTTCTCCTAAGTCTCTCATCTATTCAAGAGGTTGTGAGTTCAATCCCCACTCGCCACATCTAATTTTATTTTCCTCTTTCTCCTGAAATTGGAAATGTTGGTCTCTTTCAATCTATATTTCTCTCAAGTCTTTATGTTGATTCTTGGAGTAATTCAGGTGACATTTTTCCAGCAACATTACCCTTATATGATCATCACACTTATCATTTAAATATCCGAAAACACAACATTTATAACACACAAGTTTTGGGCATTAACATAGTTAATTTACAGTACACCCATGCTCAATCAATTAAGGTAAAATACTTTTGTTGAATACAACTTTCATTCATTACATAATTTACAAATACACACTCAATACATAATCACAACCAGACCTAAAATTAGCTACCGGAAGACATACTAACGCATGCTTTGAATCTTTCAAAGGATCTAATGACAGGGGCATGAAACGGGGACAACCTTAGTTTTTCAATTACGATTAAACTGAACCTTAATGGTCTCTTGGGAAAGGGACCAACACAGAAAAAACCCATACCTTAATGTGGTTCAACACTTGTTTCAATGCATCCTATTCCAACGACATCATTGCCTCACCACCAAAATCCAAAATTCAATCCGTCGAGAAGAATGTTGTTGATTTTTGTTTTTATCTTAGCTTTTTGTTTGAGTTTTTTTGTGTAAGTTCTTCAAGAGTTAAGAAGTATTATGTTCAGTTCACTTGCTGAAGAAAAACGTGAGAATGAGAGTTAGAGAAATGAGAATGAGAGGATTAGAATTAGGAGAGTTAGGTTGAGACTTAGTCAAACTAGGACACCCCATTATTTATTTATTTATTTATTTATTTATTTATTATTATTATTATTATTATTATTATTTTATTGAAAATCTTATTATCTTATAATTAAATAAGCAGATTAAATATTAATTAATTTAACTAATTCACTAATATTAATAATCAAGTTAAATCATTGCTCCCACCTCGGTTCAAACCAGGGTGGAGCAAGATTTTCCCAATGGGCAATTTGGCCCTTTCTATCCAAAATGCCCCTCCACCTTATTAATTAATTAATTACATATTTAGGGAAATTACAATAATACCCTTAGCATGGAAAAAAACCATTTTACCCCTAGACCCTCCAAACATAAGATTTCTCCTTTTTAAGTTCGGTAAAGACTCATCCGAGTAAATCTCCATATTAGGGAGCCCTACATAGCTGGACCCACCCTTTCCTAGCTCAACAACTACCCAATTTAGTTGGTTTGGCTGTCGCAATGGTTTAGAGGTCTGTTTCTACGCGCATCAATCTGTGTGAACCAGGTCTAATTGTAGGCATTCTAGACACATTAAGCATTAATTAGCATATACATTTTTAGGGTTGTTACACCCTCGTATGTTACTCTTTCTAGGTGAGTAGGTGGAGCTACCCTGGAGTGTTTCTTTGTTTGGTATGCACGTTGTATATATATGTCAAATTCCATTTTTTATGGATAAATATTTAAAGATGGAAACCTTTGACAAAAACTATGTCTTTGGTGTAGTAGTAATATGTTTCCATTTTAGGGAAGGAGTTTTGAGATTGAACCCAAAATACCAAAATATTTTTTTTTTATTTTGACAACTATAACCTTTATCTTGGACAACCGTGATAAAATTTCTTGGTCTGTCACTAAGTCTGTAGCTCTGATCTTCGTCTGGCTTCTCTCACTCTCTCTGTCTCTCTTAAACAGAGAGTTACAATCAGAATACAATCTAATAGTGGGACTTCATATTTGAATGATTTCTGATTTCAAAGTGCAACCAACACAAGGAACAAGACTAAAGAACTTGATCCATATTCATAGGCATATGCATGATAGTTCTTTAAATTAAGTTTGCTTGTATTGACTTTTTATCGAGTTGTATCTTTAGTTATTTCTAGATGCAGCGAAGTATAAATTGGAGTAGGAATATATTTTTAACACCTTGGATTTCAGAAAACAAAAAAAATTTAGCTTTCCAAGACCTGGTGCCAGTACCATGCAAGCCACCGAAGGTTCGTGGTTTGACGCATGGTCTGTATGTGGGTCGGTCATTGGGGTACAAGATTTAGAGATCTCTAATTCCACCACGGCCAACAAGTACGGTATGTGTCTATACATACGGACAATAAGTCTTGCCGTTGGTGAGGGCCAGTAGACAAGTAGCAAAAAAACGTTGTTTGGTAAACTTTAAAAGGTCATATCTTTAAGCACAAAATGAATTTATTAGTCCATGACCTATCAATTTAAATAGAATTAAATCCTCTTTCAAACACCACCAGGTTTATTATATTCCAGGCTTGGAGTAAAACATTATGCTCATTTCAGTTATGCTCTGTCGGTAAGACCATGAACCACCACCCCAGTTGACGTCCGGTAGTCTAAACGATAGTTTGTTAGACCCAATGTGGTTGACCTTTCAGTATTTTAAGTAAGTGTCATTTTGGTCTTTTCCCTATGCGTTGGGGGCACTTAAACTACACTTTTTATGCCTAAACTACGTCATTTGATGCCTAAATTACGTCATTTCTTCAGTCTAAGCCTAATAACATAGTAGAACATACCAAAAAAATATATTATCTAAAAATTCATTCAAATTAGAACAAGAAGAGGATAAACAGCCACCAGTTTCTTTCAATAACAAGCAACAATGTTCTCCAAAGTTTCAGCCCAAAAATATGAAGGATTTCTCCGTAGATTTTACCACCAGGTATGTGGAATTTCACTAGTGGGTTCCTTTTATCCACTAGGTTCTTAGAATTTTTTCAATTTCATTATTCTACATAGTTTGTTTAGACCTAGGGTTTTTAAATCGAGGGAAATTTGTTGTGAATTCAATTTTCAAAGAATTTACACCCTATATATCATGTTTTCTTTAAAACGTTGCATGATTCCCTTGTGTGTTCATAGGCTACAGTCTACTTCACAAGGGATAAAGATGTTATTATCATCATACGAGAAAGGTTTTTATTTAGAGACGTGTCATTTTTTTGATGAATTGTATTTACCTTATGTTCCTACTAGTGTTGATCTGTCTGTAAAATCTTATCCTTCACTTTATAACCATTCAAGAATTTTTTGGTACAAATAATCTTCAATGCGAATAGACATATCATTCTATTGACTGTGCAGATGGTGCCTATATTACACTATCTCTACAAACACCTCATGTACACATACCCTCAATAGAACAACCTTTATCTTATCTCACATGAATACTGTTGGTTCTAGATGGGTGTTTAAAACAAAACTAGAGTTTATTGGGTCAGTGGAACACTTTTAGGGTTATTTCGTAGCCAAAGGTTACAATCAAGTTGTAGTTATCGACGTTCATGACATTTTCAGTCTGATGTT
The DNA here is from genome assembly GCF_036512215.1 of Solanum lycopersicum. NCBI lineage: Eukaryota > Viridiplantae > Streptophyta > Magnoliopsida > Solanales > Solanaceae > Solanum > Solanum lycopersicum. The sequence continues at coordinate 32,701,028 of NC_090804.1, forward strand.
CAAAGATGGAACAAATAGGGTTGCGTTATCGATTACAACAAACCTACATTGGGAGATTAACTAGCTAAACATCAAGAATGTTTTTTTTATCATAGTGATATCAAGGAAGCTACTTAAATAAGCTTTATACGGTTAATCTAATTTATGTAGGATTTTGTATTTAACAATATTTCGAGTGTTGCATCAATAATGGGAAGTGCATGTGTGTAGTTTCCCGTTTCAATACGTTAAAAGTTACAACATGGTGGATCCTAAATTGTATAATGGGCTTCCAAAATTTAAAGTAAAAATATATAACATTGCTATGAAAGATAGAAAGTATAACCTCAAACAATTTCTGTAACCTCATAACAATTACTCTAAACCATCAACTTGCATTACGATGTGTTAATACTTGTATACGTATATATTAAACCGAATTTCACTTATATATACAACGTAATTTTCCAAAGAAAGGATTGTCAGACGACGCCCCTTGCCCTAGAGTATATCTGCCGTATCTATAACATATATTGTTTCTTCATCAAAGTTTTTAACATCTTCTTATGCGATGTGGTCATGTTGCACAAAATATATTTCTTAGAAGAAATGGTGACTATAATTATTGGCCCCGCTTTGATATTCTTGTCAAGTCAAAGTGCATAAACTTTAAAGGTCACAAAAAGGGTCAGTCTAACGCCACTTGTTTTAAGCCTTGCAGATCAAGGAACATGATGGGTTAGGAAAGACCGACCCTTCATTTGTAAAGTCGTGAAAATGCACAAACCAACCTAACCCTAGAAGGTTCGAGGGCTAACCCTTCTTTTATTTTCAAACATAAAATTCTATACAACCAAGGAAATAAGAATATGTCAAATAAAAAATGACAAGAAATTGTGTTATTTCAACAAAATAACGAAACAAATGTAGTGCTATTAGCATGCATATAGGATACTACATATGCGAGATACATGTATACCAAGTCGGATGAATCACAGATACGCGAGTTAGATAAGAGAGTGACAAGTGAGATCGGAGGAAGGCAAGGGTACTTCATTTGTCTATGTATCCTAAATACATGTGAATCCACATGAATGTAGTGTATCTAGAAAAAATAAACTAATTTTGAGTCCACGTATCATGAGATAAATGTATCCGGGCCTACCAAAATCTTGAAAGATTCATAATATTACAAAATAATATACACCTAGGTAATTTGTTCATATACAAGTGAGTTTGTTGTAAATTACCCTTAAATAAATAGTTTTAGCCCATGGGACGACCCCGACCCGACAACAATTGTCATGCCCCGAGCTACCCCCGAAATTCAAACACGACACCAAGGACCACAAGTGATCCCAAGATAACCATGCTGGCATGATCATGAGAATAGTAAAGAAAATAATTACACTGATGCGGAAGCTATATCATAATTAAAATTATAGTATAACTGAGATTGTTGAAACTGATGAGTTTAATACAAATAACATATCATCTAAACACTAATCTGAACAATGTTTGAAAATAGCCTCTAAAAGATTGGAAATGCTGGGACAGACCCCAACTAAGTCTAGAAAATCTGAAACCAAAGCACTAAAAATATACAGAAAACTAACTCATGACAATTGTCCTCAGAGAATGATAACCCACATCTAATTCTACTGAACTGGAGACCGGGAATCAATCTAAGCACGATTTACATGCTGAGAACCTGAACCTACATCACGAAAAGATGTAGCACACATTTGCATTAGTACTTGAAAGTTACTGAGCATGTAGGATACAGTAAAGCTTAAATAAAACATAACTGAATAAGCACAAAAGAAAGTATAACATTCTGAACATGATAATACAAAATGTTGAGCTAACTGGATGCAATGATCAAATTTCTAATCTGCTACGACTGGATACTAACTAAACTTTAAATTTGGTCAATGCAATAGAGTCTCACTGTACTGTAGGAGCAACTAATAACCGATAATAAATCTCATAATCTAAATGTGGAGTCCGATGTATACACTGCACCGAGAGGACCCAACTTACCATGTTAAAGGCATAAAGGAATGCTGCCGTGATCACTAAACTGATGCCCACATTGGGGACTTACAACCTACTTGGCTAGTAGTTCTGGGACTATTTTGGCACGCTGAACTCTAGTTCAACTCGGTATTATGCTACTCCCAATCAATTAAATTATTAACATATTATGACTGAAATTCTGGATAGCTCAGGCTGAACATGCAAAATTATAATGTAACTGTTGATGATAATGATGCATTAATAATAGAGGCATGCATATCTGAAGTAACTTAAATATCTAACCTAGCATGTGTAAATTAAAAACTAAATAAATACATAGAAAGAGTTCTAAAATTCATGCAATAAGTTGATTAATAAAATGGTAATTTGATTTGGAACATATAACTTACTAATTCGTGATAATCTACTGAAGTTCTAGATACCCTAGGTCTAATCATGATAAGGGAATCAAGAATCTGACAAAAAACTAGGGATCTAATGGGTGAAAGGAACCCACTAGTGAAATCCCACATACATGGTGATGAAATACAGAAAGAAATATTTAGATTTTGGGTTTGAAACTTATGGAACCTTGTTGCGTTCTTGAACTAGGGTTCTTGACATTTTTCTCTTCTCTTGCTTCAAATTTTCTATGTTCTGATTAATGATATGACTTAGGTAAGTTTTAGTTATGTTTCTAGGCTTAAACTGACTAAAATCTCATGATTTAGTGTTTACATGGCGTATCTTAAGGGTTAAACGAACTAGGAAAATACTAACAGACCCCGGTAATAATTGTTTTCGAAGAAATCAATGACCTGTACTGACGGGCCATCGTTAAGTCAACGGTAAGTCATTTGGGTCTTCTCGGTAGGCGTTCACTAAAATATGCATATAATTTTATGAAGACGTCGGAGTTTAGCAAACTTGGTGGCCTTGGAATAATAATTCAATTATCTATCATATCATAGGTCATAGGACACCTAATTCATTTTGAACTAAAAGTTATGAGAATTTGAAGTTGACCGAACAATATTTTCCCATAATGACTGCTAACTTCTTCATATGGTCAGACATACGGACCATAGATCGAAGGACGGTCCGTGCTGGTCATCCGTAGTTCATGTCAAAGGCTGGGTAACAGGAGTCTCAATCCATGGACCGTGGATTGACTTAGGGACCGTAAGTTTGTCCGTGGTTCGATACCTAGTCTATTTTCTGAGCTGAGTTTTGGGATGGGTTGTAGATGTAAATTACAGACCTACAGTTTTGGCCGTAGATTAAACTACGATTTGTAGATGGTTACCATCGATTGTGCCAATAATTTTCTTGAACAGATGATTTCTAGTCTATTTTGGATATGGGGTGTTACACTAATCAAGCCTCATGGGCCAAGGGTTTATATGGGCCAGGCATATAATCCCTAGTTTTAATTCAAAAATCCTATCCCAATCCTACTCAATAAAGGTTGGGTTAAGAACATTTTGACGAACCTAATAAATTTATTATATCTGTCTTTTCTTATGGACCTCTATTTCATTATATAAGAATTTTTTCATTTGAAAGGATTAAACTTTTAAACTCTTTGACAAAAGGGTACAAGAGATTATCTTTTATTTTTTCATTTATTATATGTTGAAATAGAAAAGAAAGTTGAATATTCATTAAATAATAATTAATTAAGGATGTGCACGGGTGAGTGGACACCTTTGTGAGTTCCCTATATAATAAGCCAATCTGGTTCACTATTCTTCATCTAAGTCATCGATTTTCAATTTTGTTCCCACTAACAAAAATTATCAGGTATTTCCTTCATAAATCAGCCTCCCTTTTTAATCTTTTTCCTCAATATTCTCTCACATAAAATATTATTAGGTTTGCGATAAACAAATTAATAAATCATAATGATTTTCTTGCTCCTATCTCATTTTTTCTGCAATTAACTAAATCTTATATGAAGGATAATAATTGGGATTTAAGCGTTGTAGTAAATTGACCTAACATTGTTACAAATCCTAACTAAGGCTTGGTGTCCTTCGAAAATGATGATTGGAATACTTTTGATGAAATTTTTTCCACTGACATGCCTAATTTTAATTACCTATCTGAGATTTTGTATATAGAATTTGCAGCTACTCACTAGGAAAAATCAGGTATCAGGTCATAATCATGGACCAAAATAATAATCAAGAGATCTACTCACATCCTATTCAACCAACTCAAATTATTCAATAAATCATTGTTCCGCAATTACCAACAACAATAACGCTTGTGCCAACAACAACTACGACACCACAAGAATTTATTTTTGTCAATCAATCAATTCATGTGGTATCGTAGGTTTTGTTGGCACACATATTATCTTTGTTGGTAATGAAGGAAGAATGATTTTTTGACTACTTTGATTTGGGTGAATGGGATGCGAGTACATCGCTTGATTATTATTTTGGTCCATGATTATGACAAGATCCTCTGTAGTGAAAATCTTAGATAGGTCATTAAAATTAGGCATGTCATTAGAAAAACATTCGTCAAAAGTATTCCAATCATCATTTTAGAAGGACACCAAGCCTTAGTTAGGAATTAAAACATTGTTAGGCCCATTTACCACAACACATAAATATTATCCTCCATTTTAGATCTAGTTAACAACAGAAAAAATGAGATAGGGTCAATAAAATCTTTAAGATTTTATTTTATGTTTATTATAAAACTTATTGTATTTTCTGTAGGAGAAGAGTGAGTAAAAAGAATTTTTTAAAAAGTGAGGCTGATTATAGATGGAAATACCTGAATTTTTTTTGTAGTGGGTAAAAAATTGAAAATCAAAGACTGACATAAAGAAAGTGAACCAAATTGGCTTATTATATAGTTCATTAAAATTAGGCATGTCGGTAGAAAAAATTTCGTCAAAAGTATTCCAATTATCATTTACGAAGGACAAGAAGCCTAAGTTAGGAGTTGTAACATTGTTAGGACCATTTACCTCAACACTTAAATCCCAATTATTATCCTCCATTTTAGATCTAGTTAACTACAAAAAAGATGAGATAGGGGAAAGAGAATCATTAAAAATTTATTACGTGTTTATTATAAAACATATTGTATTTTATATGAGAGAAGAGTGAGGAAAAAGATAAAAAAAAAAGGAGGCTAATTTAAGAAGGAAATACCTTAATTTTTTTTAGTGGATAGAAAATTTAAAATCAAAGACTGAATTAAAGAATAATGAACAAAATTGTCTTATTATATAAGGATCTCGGAAAGGGATCAACTCACTCTGGCACATCCATATTCAATTAACATTTAATGAACATTTGACGTTTTTTTCCATTTCAACATACAAGAAAAGAGAAGACAAAAGATAAATTGGCACCCTTTTGTTAAAGAGTCTAAGATTTTAATCCTTTCAATTAAAAAAGTTCTTTAGTAGAGAAAAAGAAGTCCCTAAGAAAAGAAATGTATAATAATTTTGTTAGAGCCATAAAAATGGCCTTAACATGACGGGTCGGCTTAACCCAACCCGTTATTGGGTAGGGTTTAGATAGGATTTTTCAAGCCAATTTAAAACTAGGGTTAATAAGCCTGACTAATATATGCGCTTGACCTGATTGGGGACGGGTCGGGGTCGGTCCATGGGCAAAAACTATTTATTTTATGAGAATTTACAACAATCTCACTAGTATATGAGCAAATTACTTAAAAGCATGTTAGGTTGTAATATTACGAATCTTACCAAATTTTGGTACGTCCAGATACATGTATTTCATGATATATGAATTCAAATTTAATTTAATTTGGTCTAGATACACTCTATCAAGTGGATTCACATGTATCGAGGATACATACAAAAATTCAGTGCCTTCCTCCCATCTTACTCATTAATCTCTTATCACACTCGTGTATCTGAGATGCATCACACTAGGTATACATGCACCTGATGTATCTAGTATCCTAGATACATGTTAATAATACTAGATTTTTTTCTTGTTTTATTGAAACAACACCATTGATTGACAAATTTGATTTGAAAATCTTCTCTTTTTCTTTATGTTATATTATATTATATTCTAAATAAATAATAAAAATAAAAAAGGGCTAGCTCACCCTAGCCCTCGGCCCTTCTATGGTAAGGTTGGTTTGTTCATTTCGATGGCCTTTCCAAATGAACGGTCGGTTCTCCTTAACCCATCAGATTCCTTGCTACACAATGTTTTGACCGACTAGGGCGGGATCGAACCTTTTTTCACAACTCCAAATTTTATCCCCCTAGACTTAACAAGAATGTCAAAGTGGGGTCAATATTTATAGTCAATATTTTTCCTGAGTAAGATAATTGGTGCAACATGACCACATCACTAAGAAGATGTTAATAACTTTGATGAAGCAACAATGTATGTTATACACTGGCGGGAGCTACTCTAGGGCAAGGGGTATCAAGCTACACCCATTCATTGGAAAATTACATTGAATATATAGGTCTAAGGGGTTACAAAAATTGTTTAAGAATGTGTATTCTATCCTTGAAACAATGCTTATATATTATTACTTTATATTTTGGCAGCCCTTAATAAATTATTGTCTCTTCAATGTTGTAACTTGTAATGTATTGAAATGGAAAACTACACGCATCCAGTTTCAAATTTCAATTCAAAAACTCTAAATATTGTTAAATACAAAATCCTACATAGATTAGATTAAACATATAAAGCTTTTCTAATTATTTTTCTTGAGATCACTATGTAAGAAAGTATACTTGACGTATAGATGGTTAATCTCCAAATGTAGGGCTGTTGCAATTGACAACACAACCCGACTGGTTGTAGCTTTGATGATGGGACTGAATGTGTCTTGAAAGTCAATAAAGGAAATTTGATTGTAACCTTTGGCAACAAAACGAACCTTAAATCTTTCCACTGGCTTATCCGACTGTTGTTTATTTTCGAACACCCATCTAGGACCAACAATATTCATATGAGATAAATATACAGGTTGTTCCATCAGGGCATGCGTACATGTGGTGTTGTTTGAGATAGTGTAATATAAGCAGCTTCTGCATTGTTAATAGAATAAGATGTTTATTCATTTCGAAGATTATTTGTACTTATAAATTCTTGGAAGGTGTAAATGGGAAGCATATGATTATGTAGAGAAATACATGATGCATAAGGAAAATACATTTCATAAAAAAATAGCATGTCTCAAAATAAAAACCTTTCTCGTGTGTGAATAATAACATTTGTATCCCTTGTGATATATATTCGTTATCGGGTTCTCACGCCTATCAACAAAGAAGGCAAGAAAACTATCCTGATAGGGGATATGTACATATCAAGGCTACTGTCAATGAGCAATAAATTGAAAAGGACAAGTTGAGAGACAGAAAAGAGTTTAAGATTAAAAGAGGGCTAATACATAAGGGAGTGAGTCTGAGCAACAGAAGAGTAATACAAACCGGTCTTCTTTCAAACATAAACAAAAGAGACATGCTCTATCATCTGGTACAAAAAATAAATGTCAGATGAATAGTGATACTTTCAAAGCTAAACATTCCCATTATTAGGATAGTATGGCACAAGAAGGTAGTAAGCGTCCTGCATGTGCTAAGTGTGGTACGAACCAGTCAGGGATGTGTCTTCATGGCTCTAGTGGTTTCTTCAAGTGTGTTTAGAGTTGATATTTTCTACGAGAGTGTCCAAAGAACAGATACTGTAATGGGGAAATAATGTCTAGTATTATTTAATTACTCCACCAGATAGAGTGGCATATATAGGACCTACTTCAAGGGAGATTGAGCAGGAAACCATCTTTATTATTTCATTTGTCGGCAAGAGCAAGTGTATTAACCAAATGTTGTTACTGGTACGATGAAATTCTTTAACTTTGATGTTTATTCTTTGCTTGATCTAGGAGTGAGTTTTTCCTTTGTAACTCCTTCACTTTTGATGAATTATTATGTTATTCCTAAGAAACATAGTGAGCCCTTAGTGTTTCTACACCTATTGGTAAGTCTATTCTAGGACAAAGAGAGAGTGTTGCGATTATACTGTCTCCATTAATCATAAGATCACCATTACTGATTTTTTTGAGTTAGATATGGTATATTTCTATATCATTATAGGTATGGAATGAATACATGCCTGTTATGCCCAGTAGATTTTAGAACTAAACTTGTCAAGTTCCATTTTCCTAGTGAGCCAATTGTATAGTGGAAGAGAAGTTTAGCACTGCTTAAGGGTCCTTTAATTTTATACCCTAATGGAAAAAAATTGTTTACAAGGGGTGTATCTATCACTTAGTCCGAGTTAATGACTCTAGTGTTGAGATAACTCCTTTTCATTCAATTCCAGTAGTCAAAGAGTTTCATTAAGTCTTTCCAGATGATCTATCCGGAGTCTCTATTTAGAGAGAAATAGACTTCACTATAAACGTTCTATAAACTACCTGTTATATCTATTCCACCATATAGGATGGAACCAACAGGGTTTTAAGAGTCAAAGAATAAGTTGAATGATCTTCTAGAGAAGGGTATTAGTCGACCAAATGTCCCACTTTGGGGCGCTCTGGTCTTATTTTTGAGGAAGAAGGATTGTTCCCTTAGAATTTGTATAGATTACCATTACTTGAAATAGGTTACCATAAAAAGTAAGTATCCTCTTCCGAAAATTAATGATCTCTTTGATCAAATTTATGGTGCTACTCGTTTTTCCAAGATAGATTGCAAATCAGGTGACCCTCATTGATGAATAAAGTATGATCATTATGTGTTTGTTGTCATGGAGTTCGGTTTAATTAATGGGCCTGGAATGTTCATTGACCTTATCAATAGAGTACTCAAGCCTTATTTAGATAAGTTTGTTATCACGTTCATTGATCAAATTTTAATCTATTAAAGGAATGAGGAAGATCATGCTAGTCATCTTTGAATACTTCTCTAAACTTTAAAGGATATAGATTTGTATGTAAAGTTCTCATGAGTTTTGGCTTATGTGTGTGGCATTGTTAGCTTAGATTTTTTCCGGTTATGGAATTAAGGTTGATAATAAAAAAATTGAGGCAGTTTAGAATTGGCCTAGACCCACATATCCGTATCATATTAGGAGTTTCTTGGGGTTTGTTGGATATTATAAAAAGTTTCTAGAGGGAATCTATTTCGTCCCCTTTGACCAAGTTAACTCAGAAAACAGTTACGTTTCAATTGTCTAAAACATGTGAAAAAAACTTCCATGAATTGAAAAAGAAGTTAACTAATACTCCAATATTGACCTTACCAGAAACTACACAAGGCTTTGTTGTATATTGTGATGCTTCTAGAGTTGGTTTAGTTTGGGTATTAATCAAGAATGGAGAAGTTATAGCTTATGCCTCCAGACAGTTTAAAATTTACTAAAAGAATTACACAATTTATCATATAGAGCTTTCCACCATAGTATTTTCTTTGAAAATATTGCCTCATTATCTTCATCGTGTTCATGTAGATGTGTTCACTGATCACAAGTGTCTTCAGAATGATTTTAGTCAGAAAGAGATTGATCTAAGACAAAGGAAGTACTAAGAGTTACTCAAAGAATATAACATGAGCATTCTATATCACCCAGGTAATGACATTGTTATTGTTCATGCCTTGAGTAGATTATTTTTGGGTAGTATCGCCCATGTTGAGGAAGAAAATAGAGAGTTAACGAAATATGTGAACAAAGTTGCATAATTAAGAGTCCATTTAATGGATTCCATAAAAGTAGGAGTAGGGGTGGTGAATGGGGCTTAATTATCATTGGTGTTAGAGGTGAAAGAAAATCAAGAACAAGATGTTATATTGCTTGAATTAAAGGCAAAAGTTCACAAACAAAAAGTGATGGCTTTTGATCATGAGGAAAATGGTATTTTGAGGCATCAAGGTAGACTGTGTGTTTGATTTTAAGGATAATTAGAATAATCATCTACCTTTTATTTAGGTTTCCTAAAACAATAATGATCATCCAAATTACTCCATATTAGGCTCTTTATGTTAGAAGATGAAGATCACCTAATGTATGGTTAAAAATGGGTGAAGCTTTGTTGATACGACCATACTTAGTTCATCAAGCTATCGAGAAGGTTAAAGTTATTCAATAGAGATTAAAAACAATTAGAGTCGTCAGAAATCCTACACTAATGTTAGGAGAAGAGACCCAGAGTTTGAAGTAGATGATTGGGCATACTTAAAGATTTCTCCGATGAAGGGTGTTATGATATTTTGTTGGACGAAGGGAACCATTCCCCGGTATATTTATCCGTATAGAATATAAAAAAGGATTGACAATATAGATTATGAATTTGAGCTAACTCAAGAGTTAGGAGAGGTCCATGTGGTATTTCATGTTTTCATGTTGAAGAAGTGCATGAGAGATCCTTAACTTATCATACATCAAATTTTTGGAAGTTGGGCATAGTTAAGGAAAGTATTAGTTCTTCGTAAACTTCAAACGACCATAGCTCCTACCTCAATATGTGTTCGGTGTTCTACAAGATACCATAGAAATTTCTTTTATAAGTTCTTGAGGTTATTGCGCCGATTATACAGTTGTTTTGAATTAGGTTCTTTTGTACATATATTGGGTATCTTAATAAAAAAAGAATTTCGTAAAAAGGAATTTAATTTAGGCAATAGAGGTTAGAAAACTAAGAAGGAAAAAGTCTGGAAAATTTGGGTACCAGGTCCGCGTCGTAGACTTGTTCCTCAAGATTGGAAAAATATTCTTTGCATCGCGGAGAAGTCACGGAACCTTCTGCCTTAATAAGTTATTTCGCTGCGAAATATTTAAATGTATCTCCGTGTCGCGGGCTTGTATCTAGCCAGTGATTTCTTGATCATTTCTGATGTTTAACAATCTAAAAATACTCCTAAATATTATGAGAACTTTCGAATAAAAAATTACAATGCTTGAATCCATAATTCAATTTCAAGGAAAGTTAAGAGTCAAGTCAAGAGAAATTCACAGATTCTTACAAAAGTCTTTTACAAATGTTTTAACTTTATTTTAAGACCTGAGTTTTGAGTTGAGTAAAGATTAATGATTGAAGTTTATTTCCTCAAAAGCATATATAGGGACTATTCATTGCAAAAAAGTAAAATACTTTCACATTAAAACTATAAAGGAAAATGAGATTTCCAAAGACCCTTTGAGCTAGTTTTCAGTCTAGAGTATATGCTTTCACAATTAATCAAGAGAGGAAACTATGATTTCAAAGAGAGCCTTTTTTCTATGTTTTGAGTAATTGTCTCAAACCATAGAGTTATGTTTTCAAAAACATATTAAGCTATTGTATTTTGAGAGTATTATTGAGCACCGATATTGGGAAGAGTTCAGACAACTTCGAGCACTTATAAACCGTGTAGCCACCATAGGTAGAAAAGGGTGATAAATTTAGATGATTCCTTAGTGCGCTTTTGCATAATTTTGGGAATCCACGTAGAATTTAGGTTCTATAGCCTCAGAAAAGGTATAAGACGACCGTGGCGGCGTTAAACAAAATGTATTTTCATCATGACACCTCTTATGTGATGGTTGTCAGTTAAAGAAACTCCCGCAAGATTATTTTGTATTCTTATATACACAAATTTTTTATATTTTCACATACAAACAAAGTTCATATTGTATATTTGCATACAACAGTCAATAATATATTTTTCAATACACAGAGTTTCTAATCATGTTGTAAAAGCTATTCTTTATATTGCATTTATATTACTTCTTTAGACTGAAATGAGTTTAGTTTAGTTGAGACTAGGTTTGTTTTTTCAGTTCCTTTCATGCTTAAATCTTGGTTTAGTAGTCACCTCGCCTGCTCGTACATTCAATGGACTGATCTAGTTGGCCTGCATCTTTTTATAAAGTAGACATAGGAAACTAGGATCAACATCCAACACATCGTTGATTCTAGTTGAGCTCCAGAGTTATTGGTGAACCTCATTTCTTCTTGAGGATATTTTTTATTGCTTACAATGTTTTTGTTCAGCGCGATGTCCTGGGTCTTTTCCCGACATCCATCTTAGTATTAGAGGCTTCATAGATAGACAATCAGTTAGTTCATTAAACACTATTTTTATTATCGGCTTATGTTTTGAGACATGACTTGACATCTTTGCTAGTTGAATCTTCTTTTAAGACATTTCACGTTTTTTTCATGAGTTTATCATTTAAGAATATTTTCTTGTGTTTAATTCTTCCCTTAGTACTAAGCCAGACAAAGGTTTTCTTGGGTCGAACAATGGTTCTCGAGTGCCCGTCCCTCCCAGGATGTAGGCTCGGGGAGTGACAGGATTCAAGGGTTATGATTCATGTAGTGAAATATCATCTCTCCATTTTTTGATGTGGTTTACTATAATTAGAATACATTGGGAGTGAAGGTACCCTTTGGAAGAACTGAGAAAGGACAAACGAAAAAGCGGGTGTCGGAGAAGGCGACCCTTGCGCACTAAGCCAACCCCTAAACTAAAGAAGTGTTTTTCTGGCGCACTAGTTGGGCAAGGTGCCACCCTCCACCCAAATTATTTTCGGACAAACTTTGTTTCTTGATTTTTGACCCTAATTCCCTTATAATTGAATGGTTTCTTCTGAACGCACTTAGATTTGAATATCAAAAATAAGTACACGATAATTTACTAAAAAACAACCCTCAATTCACTAATACTCATCTGAAGAAATCTTCAAAACCCCAAAAATAAAAATTACAAATGAAATTTCACGAGAAGTCATTAACTCAAATCCTTCAACTTTTAAAATAAAACTGCATTAAGATGGCATGATTGGTCTGTGGGTGAACGTACTGAACACTATGAGAACAGACATACCTCTTAGGGATCAAACATTTGGTGAAACAACCTTTGATCGGCAAGAAGTTTTGATGAACACCTTGAATCTTCCCTCCTTTCTCATATTTTTCTTCTTGAACACTTTTCTCCTAAGTTTACGTTAGGATTGTAAAATTGAACCAAATCAATTGAGACCCCAAAAAAACCTTACTAAAAACGAATTAATCTCATTAAGTAAGGAAAATACCAAAATACACCTCATATTTTTGGATTACTTTCCTTAACTAGAGAGACTAACTTTAAATGGTCATATCTCCTTTATTTTAATGAAAATTAGGAAAAAGAAAAGACAACTAAATAATACATAGTATTTCCGCTTTACCATTTGATGTGGCAGTATTTACATTTTAGGCATAAGTCATTTCTGACCCCTTAAAGTTGTCTGCACAATTCACTTAGACTGCTTAATTAGGACATGTACCTAGTAAACATCTCTACCATCTCAAATTTAAACCACTTACATACTTTATGCTGATTTGGCACAAAAATGTAATTCACACTTTTGTAAGTTCTTAAAATCAATATTTCAATATTTTCCCTTTTACTTTTCAGTCTTTTTTTTCTACATTATCTTTTTTTAGAACAATACTTTAACAATCTTTTTCTTATTTCATTTTTTCAATAGACATGATCCTAACAACCACTCACCATCAATTTTTTTTACAAATTCCTCTCATCTTTTTTCTTATTTTTTTTAAATTTTATTATTATTTTACTGTGAATTTTGCATATGTAAAACTACCCTGGTCATATTTTTTATCGAAAAAAGAAATGGAGACCATCATTTAAAGTTTTTTGTCGAAAAAATGGAGATTTTCATCTATGTTTTATTTGTCTGGAAAAATGGAGACCACCATCCATTGTTTCTTTGTCGGAACAAAATGGAGATGATTATTCATATAATTTTTTTCTCCTTCTTCCGTCGCCCCACGCACACCGCCCCTAAACCACATCCCTTCATTCTCACAAATCAAAGAAGAAACAAAAAAAATTAAATTCAAAATCAAAATAACCAAAAGAAGAACAATTTTTTTTTTATAAAAATACTATTAGTTTAATTGAGAATAAGAAATAAGGCATGAAGAGAAATAAAAATGATAAATTCATACATCAAAATATGGTAACACCTCCAATTTTAAGCAATGGTGGACTATAGTCATAAGTCACTGTTAGGGAAATAAAAGAAAGTAGAGGTTTGGGGTTGGACGGGGGGGGGGGGGGGGGGGGGTTAGGTGTGTTTAAACTTTTATACATTCAAATTTGTTTTTATAAATATTTAGAACTAGTAATATTATTTGTGCCTCGCCGGGAAGTTTAATATCAAAAATATTTTAAGATAGTACGTAAACTATTTGTCATTAAAAATTAAAAGGTTATATTTCTTCGAGACAAGATTATGTAATAACGACCATTAATAGTTCAAAGGGTTATGATAATTACAAAATAGAAAAATTAATGCCATTGATGTACAATTTTCCCTTACAGAAATTATTATACTATAGTTCCGAGATTTAACTCGGATAAATAAATAGAACCTCTCAAAATGGAATGATTCTATTAAGAAGTGTATTTATACAAAAATAATGGCGTCACTGATCCACTCAATAGAAGAAAAGTACATGAATATTTAATTGTGCAGAAGAAGAAGTTCAAAATTCATTATTTTGAAATGAGAGGAAGTTCTTCTATTTATAGACAACAAAGACTATTGTAAATAAATTCATATTGTGTCATATCGGAAATGTCACATTTTTGAAAAATTTACAACTCTTCTAAAGAGTCACCACCTTTCATAAAAGTCATACCTTTTGCATAAAAGTCGTAACGCTTAATTTAAGTTCCAATATTTCATAAAAGTCAATTTATTTTTTTAAACAGTCACAACAACGCTTAAATATGAATCATTATCCTATATTTTAGATCTAGTTAACAGCAAGAAAAATGAGATAGAGCAAGAAAATCATGAACAATTTATTAATGTGTTTATTATAAAACATATAGTCTTTTCTGTGAGAGAATAGTGAGGAAAAAGATAAAAAAGAGGCTGTTTTATGAAGGAAATAACAGAGAATTTTCAGTAGTGGATAGAAAATTTAAAATCAAAGACTAACATGACGAAAGTGAACCAGATTGTCTTATTAAATAGGTAACTCAGAAAGGTATCCACTTACTCCGGCACATCCATGTTCAATTACATTTAATGAACGTTTAACGTACTTTTCCATTTCAACTTAAAAGAAAAGAGAAGATAAAAGATATTAACTTGTACCCTTTTGTCAAAGAGTGTAAAAGTATGTTCCTTTCAATTTAAAAAGTATTCGGTGAAACAAAGGTCCCTAAGAAAAGAAATATATAATAATTAATTAGAGCCATCAAAATTGGCTTAGCCCGAGAGGTTGACTTAACCGGATCCCTTATTGGGTATAGTTGATATAGGATTTTGAAGCCCATTAAAAATTAGGGCTTATAAGTACAACCCATATAAGCGCTTGGCCCTTTAAGGCTTGATTGGGGCCGAGTCAACGTCGACCCATGGGCCAATACTATTTATTTAAGGTTAGTTTACAACAATCTCACTAGTAAATGAGTGAATTAATTAAATGAATTTTATGTTGTAATATTACGAATCCTACCAGATTTTGGTACGTCAAGATACATGTATCTCATGATACATAGACTAAAAATGGATATAATTTGTTCTAGATAAACTCTATTCGAGTGGATTCACATACATCAATTATACATTGAGAAATCCAGAACCCTCACCTTTCTCCCATCTCACTCGTCACTCTCTTATCTCACTCGCGTATGTGAGATGCATCACACTATGTATACATGTATCTCGTGTATCTAGTATCCTAGATACCTGTTATTCTAGAAACTTTTTGCTAGTTTTAATAAAACAACACCATTATTTTCCATATTGATTTGAAAATGTTCTCAGTTTCTTTGTGTTATAGAATTTAAGTTAGAAAAGAAAAAAAGGGTTAGCCCACCCAAGCACTCGGCCCTTCTAGGGTAAGATTGGTTTGTTCATTTTCAAGCCTTTCCAAATGAAGGACTAGTTCCCCTTAACCCATCAAATTTCTTGATCCGCAAGGGTTGGACTAGGAGGGGCTGGACAGACCCTTTTTTGACAACTCTAAATTTTATGCTCCTTGACTTTACAACAATGTCAAAGTGGGACCAATAATTATAGTGAATTTTTTCCTAGGAAAGATATTTGGTGCAACATGACCACATCACATAAGAATATGTTAATAACTTTGATGAAACAATAATATATGTTATAGAGTGGGCGGAGCTACTCTAGGGAAAAAGGTGTCGAGCGACACCCATTCGTTGAAAATTTACTTTGTATATATAGGTAAATATTTTTTTTACTAAATATATATACAATTCTTAAAACCTTGTTATACAAGTTGAAGGTTTAGTGTAATTGTTAAGGGGTAACAAAAATTGTTTAGGGTTGTGTGTTTTATCCTTGATAGCGTACTTATATATATTTACTTTATATTTTGGAAGAACTTAATAAATTAATGGTTCAGCAATGTTGTAACTTGTAATATACTGAAATGAAAATTACACACATGTACTTCCAAACATCGATGCAATAGTCAAAATATTGTTAAATAGAAAGGCTTTCGTAGATTAGAATAATCGTATAAATCTTATATTAAGTAGTTTTTTTTAGATCACAATGTAAGAAAGCTTTATTAACCTCTAGCTGGTTAATCTCCCAATGTTGGATAGTTACAATCGACAACACAACCCGACTTTAGTAGCTTTAACGATGGGACTTAAAGGTCTTGACAGTCAATAAAGAAGAGTTCATTGTAAACTTTGGCAATGAAACGATCTTTAAAGCTTTCAACTGACCCATCCGACTTTAGATTTGTTTTGAACACCCATCTAGAACCAGCAATATTCATATGAGATAAAGATACAATTTGTTATGGGTACATGAGATGTTGTTAGAGTTTGTGTAATATACACACCTTATGTGCTGTCAATGGAAGGAGATGTATATTCACATTGTAGATTATTTGTACCTAAATATTCATGAATGGTTTTAAAGTGGAACAAATTTTGCAGAGAGATCAACATTAGAAAACACATTAGCTAAATACATTTTATCAAAAGATAACATGTCCCAAAATAAAAACCTTTCTCCTGTAGGATAATAACATTTGTATCCGTTGTGATGTATATTCGTTGTCAGATTGTCTGGCCTATCAAGTAAGGAAGGAAAGATAGCTATGTTGATAGGAGATATGTACATATCAAGGCTACTCATAAATGTGCAACAAGTTCAAGAGGACAAGTTGAGGGATAGAAAAGAGTTTACGAGTAAAAATAGGGCTAAGACATCATGGAGTGAGTCTAGGAAGCAGAAGGAAAATGTCAACAGATATTCCTTCAAAAAGAAACAAAAGGGACCTGACCCGTTGTCTTGTAAAAAGAACAGAACTTCTATAGTAAAAATTTCATCGCTAAACCTGCCTATGCTCAGGATAGTATGGCACAAGGGGGTAGTAAGCATTCTGCATGTGCTAAGTGTTGTAGGAACCACTCAAGGATGTGTGGTGATGGCTGTAGTGGCTGCTTCAAGTGTGTTCAAAATGGACATTTTCTAAGAGAGTGTCCAAATAACAGGAAGGGTAATGGTAATCGAGCAATGAAGCCCAGTTTTCTTTAGTTTCTCCACGACACAATGTTGCATATAGAGAAGGTACTTCATAGGAAGTCAGAGGAGGAAGCCATCATTATGACATCATTAGTCAGCAAAACCAAGAGGATTCTCCAGATGTTGTCACCGCATTATCTAAGTCTTTAACTTTGATTGTCATGCTTTGCCAGATCCAGGAGCGAGTTTGTCCTTCGTAACTCGTTATGTTGTGATGAATATTGATTTTAATCTTGAGCAACCTGGTGAGACTTTCAGTGTTTCAGTACCTATTGGTGAATATATTCTAGTAAAAAAGATTCTATCGTGATTGAACTATCTCTATCAATCACAAGAGAACTATGAACCATTTAGTTGAGTTAGACATGGTAGATTTCGATTTCATTCTAGGTATGGATTGTCTCTATGCCTGTTATGACCCATTTGATTGTAGAGCTTGAGTTTTCAGGTTTTAGTTTCCTAATGAGCAAGTTGTATAGTGGAACAACAGTTCAACAGTGCCTAAAGGTCATTTCATTCTATACCTAATGGCAAGAAATTTAGTTCCCAAGGGGTATGCCTCTCACATAATTTGAGTTAATGACTATAGTGTTGAGATAAATCCATTCAGTCATTTCCAGTAGTAAAAGTGTTCAGGGAAGTCTTTCCAAACGATCTTCAGAGAGTCCCTCCCGAGAGAGAAAAAATCTTTGGTATAAACCTTCTTCTAGATATTTGTCCTATCTCTATTCCACCACATAGTATGGCACAAGCAGCGTTAAAAAAGTTTACGGATCTATTGAAAGATCTCCTAGAGAAGGGTTTTATTCGATCGAGTGTACCACCTTGGGGCGCTCTAGTCTTATTGTGAGGAAAAGGATTGTACCCTTAGAATTTGTAAAGATTACCGTCATTTGAAAAAGGTTACCATGAATAACAATTATACTCTTCTGATAATTGATGATCTCTTCCATCAACTTAAGGGTGCTACTTGTTTCTCTAAGATAGATCTCACATCAGGCTACAATCTTTGAAGAATAAAGTATGGTCATTATGAGTTTCTGGTCATATAATTCGGTTTAAGTACTTCACCTACAGTTTTTATGGATCTTATTAATATAGTATTTAAGAATTATTTGGATATATTTGTTATCATGTTCATTGATAAAATTCTAATATATTCAAGGAATGAGGAAGATCAAGTTATCAATCTCATAATAGTTAGAGAGTTGTATGTCAAGTTCTCTAAATGTTAGTTTTAGATTGGTTCTGTTGAATTATTAAGAAAAAGTTTTTCCGGTGAAAGAATAAGAGGTAAATCTCTGAAAATTGAGGAAATGAAGAATTGACATAGACCCACATATCCAACTGATATTAGGAGTTTCTTGGGTTGAATAAATATTACTTTGAGGCGTTCTTATCTACTTCATCCCCATTGACCAAGTTAACTCACAAAACAATTATGTTTCAATGGTCTGAAGCTTGTTAGAAAAGCATCCAGCAATAGAAAAAAAGGTTGAGTACTACCCCAATATTTACCTTACCACAAGGTACACAAGGCTTTGTTTTATAATGTGATGCGTCTAGAGTTTGTTAAGGTTGTGTGTTAATGAAAATGTCAAAATTATAGCTTATGCCTCTAGACAGTTGAAATTCACAAGATGAATTACCCAACCTATGATCTAGTGTTGGCTACCATAGAATTTGCTTTCAAAATATGACCTCATTATCTTTATGGCGGTCATGTGGATTTGTTCACTGATCAAAAGATTCTTTAGTATGTGTTTTGTAAGAAAGAGCTTAATCTCTGATAGAGGAGGTGGTTAGATTTATTCAAAGATTATGAAATGAGTATTCCATATAACCCATGTAAGGAAAATATTGTTGCTGATACCTTGAGAAGGTTATCTATCAGTAGTACCGCCCTTGTCAAGGAAGAAAATCGAGAGTTAGCAAAAGATGTACACAGACTGTAACGATTAAGATTCCATTTAATAGATTCTATAGAAGTAGGAGTAGCAGGGATAAGTGGGGCTGAATCATCGTTAGTGTTAGAGAATAAAGAAAAGCAATACAAAGATCATATATTGCTTGAATTAATGGAAAATGTTCGTAAGAAAAGAATAATGGCTTTTTTTTAACAAGGAGAAGATGGTGTTTTGAGTTATCAAGTTAGATTGTGTGATTGATTTTAAGGGTAATTGGGATGATCACCTACCTATAATTGAGTTTTCTTACAACAATAGTTACTATTCTAACATCCAAATGGATCCATATGAGGTTCTTTATGGGAGAAGATACAGATCACACATTGGATGGTTTGAAGTGGGTGAAGCTGGGTTGATAGGACAAGACTTATATCATCTAGCTATGCAGAAGGTGAAAGTTATTAAAGAGAGATTGAAGACAACCCAGAGTCATCACAAATTCTACTGTGATGTTAGGATAAGATAACTACAGTTTGAAGTATATGATTGTTATACCTGAAGGATTCACCGATGGAGGTGTTATGAGATTTGGTAATACGGATAAACTAGTCCCTGATATATTGGTCCTTGAAGAATATGCAAAAGGAATTGTAATGTTTAAGAGTTGTATCTACCACAAAAATTAGCAGCGACCCATGTGGTATTTCTTGTTTGAATGTTGAAGAAGTGCATGAGAGATCCTTCACTTATCATACCTACTGAGCATAGTGGTATAAAGGATAGCTTATATTATGAGGAGATTCCTGTTAAGATCTTACACCGCTAGGTTTGCAAGTTGATGACCAAGAAAGTATAATCAATCAAAGTTCTTTGGAGAAACTAGTTTACTAAGGAAGCTTCTGGGGAAGCTAAGGAAGATATGTAGAAGAGATACTAACAGCTCTTCAAATTTGGAGAAGTTCCAAACTAAGGTAGTAATCCTTTCTTGGCATTTATTTTAAGTTGACATTTTTTATTTTCATTTTTCAAGTTCGGTGTTGGAGATAAATTTTAAATGCTACTCCCTTAACCTGCTATGATTTATCTCATTCGACGACGAATGTTCCCTAGAAGGAGATATTTTAACATCCCTATTTAGGAATACCTAGATAATAGAGAGAAACAATTATTACAAATAATCAAATTTTGGGAAGTTGGGCAAAGATATGCTATGAGTTTTGGGTTAATTTCAATTAACCATAACTCCTAACTCATGATGTCTTAGTTGTGCTACATGATTCCGCAGGAAATATCTTTGATTTATCTTTCCAACTCCGCCATGTTTGTTCCATTTTGAGTTCGTATGACGGAGGTATGCACATTTGATGTTGGGTTGTCTAGGTAAGAAAAGTTAAAACCGGACTTTAGATGGGAATTATGGTCTGTTCAATACCAAATTAATTAACTTCATTTTTGGGTAATTATTTAGGGGTCTAAACTGAACCTCGAAAAATATGCTAGAGTTTTTGGAGAAAGAATTTAAAAAGAGAAAGAAGAAGAAAATTTCAAGATTCATCAAATTTTTGTGATTTTTATTGTGGATTTCACAAAGCATTTAGTCTACAATGTATGTGAGACATTCATATTGTTGTGTTCGTTCACCCATTCTCCAATCATTTTTATATCTGCGCGATTCGTTGTAAAAAGGTTAAAAGTTTGATGTTGTTAATATATGTTCTTGAATTTGATTTCATTATTGATTTGGGATAAGATTCATAAGTTCATGATGTTATTGCGTTGATTATAGAGTTTTTTTGAGTTAGGTTTTTGTGTACCTATACTAGGTATCTTAATATAAAGAGAATTTGGGAAAAAAGAATAGATTTTAGGTGAATTGGGCTTAAAACAGGAAGAGGGAAAAAGTCGGGTAGATATGGCTATCAGGTCACTGTTGCACACCTTTTCCTCATGATTAGAAAATCTTCTTTGCATCGTGGAGCGGACCGGGCCCTTTTGCCGCAAAAGGTTATTTCTCAATGAAATATTTAAATGCATTTTCACTCGTGGAATTGCTTCTCGACATTGATTTCTTGATTGTTTCTCAGGTTTAACTATATAAAAACACTACTAAACATTATGAGATATTTCCTAACACAAATTACAATGCTTGAATTCATGATTCAATTAGAGGAAAGTTAAGAGTCAAGTCAAGAGAAGTTAATAGATTCTTAGAAAAGTCTATTACAAATGTTTTAAATTTGTTATAAGACCTGAGTTTTTAGTTGAGTAAAGATTAAGGATTGAAGTTCATTTCTTCAAAAGCATATATCGGGACTATGTATTTCGAAAGAGTATAATGTTTTGACATTTAAACAAGAAAGGGAACTGAGATATTTAAAGAGCATTTGACCTAGTTTTAAAGAAATAGTAAATTCTTTCACAATATATCAAGAGATGAAACTTTGATTTCCAATAGATCCTTTCAGCTAAATTTTGAGTATTTATCTCAAACCACATAGTTTTGTTTTTAAACTTGTTAAGATACTTAAATTTTGGGAGTAGTATGTATCACTGATATGGGGGAGAGTTTAGAAAACTCCGAGACCCCATAAACCATGTAGGCACATGGGTAGAAAAAGTTCATACTTTTAGAGGATTTTTGTGCCTTTTCGCATATTCTACAAGATCCACTTAACAATCAGGTTTTATACCCTCGCCAAGGTAAAGGATGACATTAGCAGCGTATACAAAATTTATGATATCACATAGCTCTTATGTGATGTTTGTTGGTTAGATAAACCTCCACAAAAGCCTTTGTATTCTTATATACACAAATTATTTGTATTTTCACATACGAACAGAGTTCATATTGTACTTATTCATTCAAACAAAGTCACTATTGTATTTTTTAATACACAAAGTTTCTATTCATGTTATAAAAGTATTTCTTTATATTGCATTTACATTAATGCTTTATATTGAAATGAGTTTACTTTAGTTTAGTTGAGACCATGTTTGTCCTTTCAGTTTCATTAAAAATTATATCATGGTTTAGTATTTACCTCGCATGCTCGTACATTCAATGGCCTTATGTTCTTTGCCTTCATCTTTCTAGGATGCGAGGTAACTACAATAGGCATCCAACGCATAGATGATTCTACTTGAGCTCCAAAGTTTTTGGTGAGCCTCTCTTCCGAAGGATCTCTTTTATTTTTTTCAGCATTTTAGTTCATTAAGATGCCTTGCGTCTTGTCCCGACATCCATCTCTGTTTTTGAGGCTTCATAGATAGACAATCAGTTCGTTCATTAATCACTAAGTTATAATTTTGCTTATGTTTTGAGACTTGACTTGGCATCTTGTCTAGTTGAATGTTCTTTTATGACATTCTAAGTTTTTTTCATGATTTTTTCATTCAAGACTATTTTCTCATGCTTAAGTCTTTCGTTGAGTAATAAGCCAGGCCAAGGGTTCGCTTGGAGCTAACAATGCTTCTGAGTTCCAGTCTTGCCCATCGTGTACGCTCGGGGCGTGATAGGATTCAAGGGTTATGAATAATGTAATCAATAATATCTCGATGTTTAGATGTGATTTAGAGTAGTTAAAATAAATAGGGAGTGAAGATACACTTTAAAGGAACTCGAACGGGCCAAACAACAGAGAAAGGGGGGGGGGGGGGAGAAGGCAACCTAGAAGCATAGCACCAACCACTAAACTAGAGAAAATTTTTTTTGGTACGCCAGTTATGGAAGGGTTCTACCCTTCACCCATATTATTTTCTTATGGCTTTTCTTTCTCGTTTTCTGACCCTAATACACTTAGAATTGAATGGTAGCTTCCCAACCCACTTAAATTCGAATACCCAACCTAAGTACACGATAATTTACTAAAAACAACACTCAAATCGCTAATGCTCATCTGAAGAATTTTTCAAAACCCCAACAATAAAAATTACAAATGAAATTTCAAGATAAATCTTTAAGAACTCAAATCCTTAAACTTTTACAATGAAATTGCATTAAAATAGCATGATTGGTGTGTGTGTGAAGGAAACAAACGCTATGAGAACTGACATACCTCTTAGGAATCCAACTCTTGGTGAAATGACCTTTGATTGGCAAGAAATTTTGATGAACACCTTGAATCTTCCCTCTTTTCTCCTCTTTTTTCTTCTTGAACTCTTGTCTAAAATCCTAAGTGTATGTTTGGATTGTGAGACTGAACTAATCAGTTGAGACCCCAAAAACCTTACTAAAAACGAATTAATCTCATTGAGTAAGGAAAATACCAAATTAGACCTCATATTTTTGGATAAATTTCCTTAACTGGAGAGACTAACTTTAAATGGGCATATCTCCTTGATTTTAATGCAAATTAGGAAAAAGAAAAGACTACAATATAATACAAAGTATTTCCTCTTTCCCATTTTATGTGGCAGTATTTACATTTTATGCATAAGTCATTTGTGACCCCTTAAAGTTGTCTGCACTTCTTACTGAGATATCTTAATTAGGACATGTACCTATTGAACACCTCTACCATTTCAAATTTAAACCACTTAGATACTTTATGCCGATTTGGCACAAAAATGTAATTCACACTTTGGTAAGCGCTTAAAATCAATATTTTAATATTTTCCCTTTTCCTTTTCAGTCTTTTCTTTTTTTTCTTCATTATTTTTCTATTAGAAGAATACTTTAAAAAACTTTTTTTCTTTCCTCTTTTCAATACTACATGATCTTATTGCAAGCCTGCAACTATATCCTAACAACCATTCACCATCAATTTTTTTTACAAATTCCTCTCATCCTCTTTTCTTCTTTTTTTCAATCTTTTTATCATTTTACTTTTAATATTGCAGATGTAAAACTACTTTCGTCATCATTTTAATCGAAAAAAGAAATGGAAATCATTATTTACATAGTTTTTTTGTCAAAAATTGGAGATTTTCATCAATGTTTTATTTGTCTGAAAAATTGAGACCACCATCCGCAACTTCTTTGTTAGAAAAACACAAAGATCATTATTCATATAATTTTCCTCTCCCTCTTTCTTTGCCCCACAAAACCAAAACAATACTAATATCAAATTCAAAATCATAATAAACAAAAGAAGAACATTTTTTTAAAAACACTATTAGTTTAATTTAGAATAAGAAAGAAAGAATGAAGAGAAATAAAAATGATAAATCCATACATAAAATATGGTAAAACCTGTCACATCCGGGTTTACTCCCCTAGACGTAACGGGCATCTTCACCCTTTTCAAGACTAAGACTAGACTCTATTTCATGTCATTACATTCATAGGTTGGAAAATGCAAAAAATATTAAAAGTTGTACATTCTCTACATGGAGGTTACGTAGACCTCTACATACACAAAATATAAATTCATATTTAGAATACATAGACCCTTTATATTGGAAGGTTACATAGCCTTCTACTTTTATTGCAAAAGCACGCGCACGCGCACGCACGCACACACACACATATATATATAGTCTCAAAAATTGTCTCGTCTCATACAATCTAAACGAATGTCACAATATGGGCATAACCCTTAGATCAATTCAACAAGACCACGTATAGGTCATACGAAAGTACAATATTCAATTAACAAGGAAAGGAATGATAGAGTCAATAAGCTCATAACAAAGTCTAAAGCTAGAATATGGCATTACCCTCGAAATTTGAGGACCTACCCTACTTGGATGAAAGGAAGAATCCAAGACTTCAACGATGTCGCCTTCAAAAATCTTCAACGAACGGAACCTAAAATGTTTGGGACAAGTAAAATAAAATGGGGTTAGTACTCCACATGTACTTAGTATGAGATCTTATGCACATACACAAACAAAACATGCTAAAAAGGGACTTTTATCAAAACATGCTATTTTTACCTCTTTTTGGGCAAAATGAAAGTCAAGTAAATCATTTTAATCAACCAAACATGTTTACAATCCCAACAAGTAACACTTATCCCAACACATTTAGAAGCATGATTTACTACAACCCTAACATCAAGGAATAATATCACAAGAATGAATATAAGTTAAAAGATATCATAATAAGCAAGACAACTACTCAAAAGTTCTTACTAATTCAATGAGTGCAATGACAAGGCAAAGCCTCATAACCTTACTCAATAAAGTATCCTCAACAATAAATTATGACCACTGTCCAACTTTACATTTTATGGCATTTAGGTTTACATGTTATCTTATATTATCATCATAACCCAAGGCATATTCATAAATGAACTAATCAACATATAATATCAACAATATCACATATTCATCATATATGTATATATATATCATATATTATCATAACATAAACAAATAAGAACCTCCTCCTAAGACTCCCTTCAAGACTAACTAATGCACTATATAGGTAGAGTCCCATACGCCTACCAAAACTAAGCTAGACCCCTTAGGTTATCCAACTTAGAGTTCAAGTCCTTTAATTCATTTTTACCTTTTCGGAACATCTTGACCTAATCGACACAATCCACATGATCTAATGTGGAATCCGGTGTCATAAAACCCTACACCAAAAGATGGCGGACTACTTGCCAAGGTAGTAAAAAAATACAAAACATAGAAACTACGTGGATCCACTAGCTAGTATTCCTATGGTGGAAACATAGTTCAAGAACTAGGATATTTAGTTGGGAACCTATTTATGCGCGATGCATTATGATCTTTAATATCAAGAGTAATGTAGTGCTCCTACCTTTCCTATCTAGGAAGGGACACTTCTCTATGTAGTTCGCTGGGTTCTAAGCTAGAGTCCCTTTATAAAATGTCTTTAAAACTTTAATTATCAATCTAACTTAATATACGTGATAGGGTCTAACCCTTGTATAATCATCATCATCAATATCTCAATACGAATTGTATGAGTGTAAGTCCTTTCTTAACAATTCATATAAATAAAGTTAATACTTTAGCAATTCATAACATTTTATGGCACATTGATAGTTTTCACCATCCTTATAGCATATACACCTTAATAAACCTCACAACATAACCAAGATATTTCAATTCAACATCATACCACTCTATAATCCTAGTATAAGGCATACTCCAATGTAATATCATAGCTTAACAACATATAATCACAATTGGAATTAAAGATAGAGATTGTAAGACTTACCAAATCTTTTTCATAGTTTATCATCAAGGTCTTACCATACACCCCTAAGTCAACCCAACTTGGGGAGTAACATCATAGCACACTGTTAATCAATAGAATAACAAGGGCAATTGCATCTTTATAACACCATTCATCTTTACCTCAAAACTTGAGAGAAGATACGTAGGCATATTTCACATTAAAATTGATAACCTAAATGACATCTCAAGAAATAGCATGATCCGCCTATTCATCCTAAATTAAACATAATAACACCATAGGATAGTAATCTAATCAACAACCATCTCAATTGAATGATTATAATACAATATAGGTCAGGATCACTACCTAGGGTTAGGGATAGAGGATCATGTTCTTCAATTAGATCAAACCATTAACAATTATCATAAACAAGTAGAATTAGATGTAAATATACTCAATATAACCCTAAGAATTCACTAACAACTCAATCCATAACTTCAATTTCGTAATCCAATGAAACTCATAAGAAAACTCAATTTTTTGAAATCCATTTTGAAGGAACCCTTTGAGAAAATGATCTCAAAGGTTAATAGAATCCATACCTTAATATTTCTCAACAATTTAATGAAGAATCCACCCTTTTCCAGCCGATAAACCCTAGTTTATGCTAGCCTTCAATGTCGAGTTCTTGTGGAGAGAGAAATAAGATAGAAGGATGAGATTTTATTTTGAGAGTTGGATTTAGGCTAATGAGGGTTGAGGGTTTTTATAGAGGGGAATAATTAACTTAATTATTTTCTCTTTAATCACTAACTAACCCCTAAAACATTTAATTAATTTAAATGAAATCATTAAAATTCATCAGTGAAATTCGACCCTCACTGACGAGACCCCGTTGATGGTCCGTCGGAGGGTCGACGAAAATCCCCCCTCCATCCTGCACTTTCATCGTCTCTATCAGAGACTTTGCAGGGAAGGCTTCCTCCAATTTTTTCTAAGTATGGGATGACGGTAGCCTCGATGCCCCGTCGAACCAATGCCGCTCCGTCATCCCTTTCCGTCGTGTGAAGCACTAGCTAGGTAAACAATAGCCTTCACGAATCTTTGTATGTGTGGGACGACGTGGCCTTTGACGCCCCATCGAGACACTTACGGACCGTCGTTTGCCCCGTCGATGCACACTACCAGTCAGTGCTATATCAAACTGCAGGGGTTCTCCTTAAGGGCCCTTGGTTGGTCCTTGGGGAGTCGTACCCAGATGTTCCAATCATGAAACAACTCAAACAACCAGTAGCTACCTTTTCACCCATTTTCATACACTAAAAATTTGTAAAATGTCTAAGGCACACTAACATCTCTTTGAACCAACTTCCCGGACATTTTAGTTCTTAAACTTTCTAAATGACCTATATTCATTAGAAATGGACTTACAAATAGTGTTTAGACTTTATGCATCCTATGTTAGGCTTTTCCATGATTCTTGGATTTACAAGGTTGTACATTCCCCCCCCCCTCCCCTAAGAACTTTCATCCACGAACGACACAAACTATTTTAAAGGAAGGAATAGACCCATGACTAGTATCCCAACCAATCAACAATATCAATTTAACATAAATCATATCACATCAACAAAGCAAATATCAAAACTAATATTAATACACCGAAGGCTTAAAACACTTCCTCATAAGGCATTTACTTCTCACAACACTTGTAAGCTCAACATACATCATATCAGTCAACTAGCACCAAGTTGAACTTAGCAACATGCTACCTATCATTTCAGGAAGACTCACCATATCAAAATGCACAACATAACTCAAAACAAGAAAAAAGAAATATTTCAAGTTTTTAATAGCAATACAACAGCGACTTCACAGTAAAACTTACTGAGAGGTTTTTCAAAAATGCCATTTTTGCAACATTTAACCAAAAAATCAAGAAACACCAATCTTTGTCATAATTATATAATTAAAAAGAATGGATAACCTTAATTCTCAAAAAGATGAGGATAATGGGATTTCATATCAGCCTTGGCCTCCCATGTAGCACCCTCAACTAATTGATTTTTGCGTAACACTTTTCCAAAAAACCACCTCTTTATTCCTCAATTTCTTGACTTTCCTATCAAGAATTTGAACCAGAACTTTTTCATAAGAGAGATTATCCATGACCAAGACCCTCAATAGGAATAATGGATTCGGGATCAACGATATACTTTTTAAACTTAGAAACATGGAAAATCAGATGAACCGAACCAAATTCATTAGGATGTTTCAATTCATAGGCAACCTTATAAACCCTTTGCAAGACTACATAGGGACCCACATAACGAGGAATCAATTTCCCTTTCTTGCCAAACCTAACAACCCCTTTCATTGGTGAAATTTTTAAATACACCTTATCACCTTCTTCAAACTCCAAGTCATTCCTCCTATTATCAGCATAAGACTTTTGCCGACTATAGGACGTTTGCAACCGGTTCCTTATGATATGAACCTTGAAAGTCTTATAAATCAACTCAGTACCAAGACCTGCACCTCCTATCGAACAAGGCTTCATAGGGAACCATGGAAATGGATGAATGAAAACTATTGTTGTAGGCAAACTCCGCTAAAGGTAAATGCCTATTCAAAGTCCCTTCAAAATTAATAATGAAAGCTCTAAGCATATCTTCAAGGGTTTTTATCGTACGCTCCGCTTGACGATTATTTTGTGGATGAAAAGCGGTGCTCAACTTCATTGTAGTACCTACCCCCCTTTTTGAAACGACCTCCAAAATCTAAATGTGAATTGTGTGCCCCGATCCGATATGATGGATAACGGAGTGCCACGGTTGCACACAATCTCATCTAGGATGATTCTTGCATAATCTTTAGCCGAATATGATGACTTGAAGAGGATAAAATGAGCGAATTTAGTAAATCGATCCACAATCACCCATATAAAATCATAGGATTTCTGGGTTCGGGGTAAACCTACTACAAAGTCCATATTGATATCTTCCCACTTCGAAGTTGGAATTTGGATCTCCTGTAGTAAGCCTCCCGACTTTAGGTGTTCGGTCTTTACTTGTTGGCAATTCTATCACTTAGCCACAAATTCCACTATGTCCCTTTTTAGAACTTCCTACCAATATACTTCCCTTAGGTCATGGTACATTTTCGTCGACCCTGGATGAATTGAGTAGCCGGACCCATGTGCTTCTTGTAAGATACGAACCCTCAACCTATCTACATCGGGAACAAATAATCTACCTTGGTAGTTGCACAAACGATCCCCCCTAAGGAGAATGATTCATTCGTCTTGCCAAGAACTGATTCTTTCAACTCCATCAAGGTTAAGTCAAGGTGTTGTTTGGACTTCACCTTAACCACTAACGATGACTCGGAGTTATGATGAACTATGGCACCCCCATCCGGAGTACTCTCTAACCTTACCCCCAACCTAGACAACCTATGCACTTCCTTTGCTAGGTCCTTTTGGCTTCATCAAGATGGGATACACTACCCGTAGTAATCTTACTTAGGGCATCCGCAACTATATTAGCCTTGAAAGGGTGATAAAGGACAGTCATATCATAATCTTTCTACAACTCAAGACATCTTCGTTGTCGGAGATTTAGATCCTTTTGGGTAAACACATATTGGAGACTCTTATAATAGGTAAAAATATCCACATGAACACCATTCAAATAATTTTTCTAAATTTTCAAAGTAAACACCACAGCCTCTAATACAAGGTCATGAGTGGGGTAATTTTTCTCATGTACCTTTAGTTGCCTTGATGTGTAAGCTATAACCTTACCGTTTTGCATAAGCACATATCCCAAACCCACTTGGGATGCGTCAAAATATACCATAAAACCCTTTGTACCCACAAGTAAGGTCAACACAAAAACGGAAGTAAGCTTATCTTTCAACAATTGGAAGCTATTCTCAAATGCCTCAGACCACTCAAACTTTTTACTTTTTTTGGTCAAAGTTTTCAAAGGAGACGCAATGGACGTGAAATCGTCCACGAACCCCCGATAGTAACCCTCTAAATCCAAGAAACTCCTAATGTTAGTCTGAGTCAAAGGTATCGGACGATTTTTCATCGTTTCCATTTTCCTTGGGTCTACTTCAACTCCTTCACTAGAATTGATATGCCCAAGAAAAGTAAGCGATCTCAACCAAAACTCACACTTACTATATTTGGCATATAATTGATGTTCTTTAAGGATTTGCAACACTACCCTCAAATGACCCATATGATCATATTCATTCTTCGAATATACAAAGATATCATCAATGAAAATATTGAGAAAAAAATCTAGGTAATTTTGAAATACTCTATTCATTAGGTCCATAAATACCGCCGGAGTATAAGTAAGACCGAAAGACATGACCAAGAACACATAATTTCCATACGTAGTCCTCTCCTCCCACCCTGAGTACATCCTCTCCTCCCACCCTGAGTGGATAATACACTGACCTCAAATCTATCTTTGAAAAATAACTCAGCCTTGGAATTGGTCAAATAAGTCATCAAAATGAGGGAGACGGTAGTTATTATTAGTGGAGACCTTGTTGAGTTGACGGTAGTCAATGCACATTCTCAAAGACCCATCCTTCTTTTTGACAAATAACATCGGAGCACCCCATGGAGATATATTAGGCTTTATAAAGCCTTTGTCAAGAAAATCCTTGAGTTGAGACTTCAAATCCTTCAATTCAGCCAAAGCAATCCGATATGGAGGGATTGAAATGGGATTTGCTTCAGGTAGTAAATCGATACCAAAATCAATTTCCTGTTCGGGAGGAATACTGGAAAGGTCATAAGAAAACCTTGGGAAATTCCTTCACTACGGGGACCGACTCAATATGAGGGATTTCGGAATCCAAATCATGGACTCTTACTATGTGATAGAGACAATCCTTTGAGATCATTTTACATGCTTGTAGACAAGATATGATGTGACCTATAGGAATAGAATTTCCCCCCTCTTCCACTCAATAATGGGTTCATTTGGGAAGTTAAACCTCACCACTCCTGTCCTACAACCAATGGATGCAAAACATGCATGCAAGCAATCCATACCCAATATAATAACAAAATCAGACATATCGAGTTCTACTAGATCGACATAACAAACTCTATTGGGCAATGAAAGAGGATAATTTCGATAGACTTTTTTAGTAACAACCGACTCTCCCACCGGAGTAGACACTAGAAAAGTCTCATGAAAAATATGCGGTAAAACATCAAACTTTTTATCTACTAGTAGTGTAACAAAGGACAAAGTAGCACCAAAATCAAGTAAACAATACACATCAAGAGTAAAGATTTTTAATATATCGGTCACCGCATCAGAAGAGGTATCTTGCTCACCCCTAGAGCGGAGAGCATAGAAGCGGTTCTTCATTGGAGCATCACTAGAACCACTTGCTTGAGTTTGGCCACTACCCTTGTCATGACTCTTCAAGTTTGAACAATCTCTCATTTTGTGACCTCTCTTGCCACAACTAAAGAAATTATCCATCCCTTTAAGGCACTCACCATAGCACTTTCCATAAGTTGAATTCTCTTTTTGTGAATTAGATCATTTTCCCTTCTTAAATTTAGGGTTACACACCCTATCATTACTAGCTCTTGGGAATTTGGTAGGGACTTGATTTGAACCTCGCTTCTTAAATTTAGGCTTATCTTGCATCTCAAATCTATTCTTTGAGGAGCCTCCATCAAATGACCTAGCCCTATTAGCATCTCTACTTTTTCTCTTCACTTTTGCCTTTTCTACCCTTCTTTCATAAACCATAAGATGGGAAATGTTTATGTTGTCAAGTAGCATGGACGATTGGTACTCCTATTGTAAGTCCTCCGGCAACCCCGTCACAAAATGGCTCATTTTCTCTCAAGTATCAGAGACTAAGAAAAGAGCATACTTGGAAAACTTAACAAATTCCAAAGAGTACTCATGAACCCTTCTCCCTCCTTGGCAAAGATTAATGAAC
The DNA here is from genome assembly GCF_036512215.1 of Solanum lycopersicum. Taxonomy (NCBI): domain Eukaryota; kingdom Viridiplantae; phylum Streptophyta; class Magnoliopsida; order Solanales; family Solanaceae; genus Solanum; species Solanum lycopersicum. The sequence goes on from NC_090804.1 coordinate 32,733,565, forward strand.
TCTGTCACTTTCTCCTCCTTCATCTCTCTAGGGAAGAGCCGATATAGAAATGTCGCCTTAAAGATCTCACAAGTCACCCGACCACCCCTCATTGGCCTATTGTCCCTCCAATACACATATCAACTTTTGGCCACATCCTTGAGTTGATATGAGGCCAACTCGGCCTTCTCACTTGAAGTCAACCCCATAACATATAGCACTTTGTAAATTTCATCAAGGAATTTTTGGTGCTCTTCATCAACCTTAGACCTTTAGAAAGCAGGAGGGTTCATCCGAGTGAAATCCCTTAGACGTGAATCCGTAGTAGTGACTTGTTGATGAGGATGAGGAGCAACATCCCAGTTGGCTTGATCCATCATAGCTTGGGCTTGAACTGTTTCAGCTTGTGCTTGGGCAGTTATAGCTTGGGCAATTTCAGCAAAAATATCCCTCATCTCCACTTCCGTCATTGGTGAAGGGTTAGCTTGGGCTTGATTAACATTAGCATTCTTCTCATGTGGAGGAACTTGCTCATCATGGGGAAGAGCTCCCACATTAGCAACTTCCTCTCAAGTCTTTGAGGCGCATTCCTTCGAGTGTTCATGCTACCTATAAGCACAACAATATTATCTGATGCAAAAGAGCACCATAAATATACTCTATTGGAACGATATTATATTTCTAAAGAAAGAGAGTAATTCCAAAATATCATATAGGTTCCTACTCATAAGTGTGGCGATCTGCACAATTATGAATACAAACCTACATAGACGTCCTAGAGAGAGAGACATAACTCAACGATATTCAACCTCATGTTCTAACATCATGTTTGTCACATCCGGGTTCACCCCCCTTTGACATAACCGGCATCATCTTCCTTTTCAAAGACTTATACAAGCCTCTTAGTTCATGTCATTACATTCATAGGTTGAAAAATGGGGAAAAATTTAAAAATTTTATATTCCCTACTTGGAGGTTTTCATAGACCTCTTCATACACATTATATATATTCATATCGAGTATACATAGACCCTTCATATGGGAAGGTTACATAGCCTTCTACTTTTACTGCACACACACACACAAACACACACACACACACATACAGACACACATATATATATATATATGGAGAGAGAGAGAGAAATAGTCTCAACAATTGTCTCTTGTTATACCATCTAAACGAATGTCACAATATGGGCATAGCCATTACATCAATTCAACAAGGACATGTATAGGTCATAAGAAAGAGAAATATTCAATTAACGAAGAAAGGAATGATAAAGTCAATAAGCTCATAACAAAGTTAAAAGCTAGTAGATGGCGCCTAGATAGTTGAAGACCTACCCTACTTGGATGAAAGGAAGAATCCGAACCTTAAACAATGTGTCCTTCCAAACTCTTCAAAAAACGGAACCTAAAATGTTTGGGACAAGGCAAGAAAATTGGGTTAGTACTTTACATGTACTAAGTCTGCGATCTTATGCACATAACACAAGCAAAACATGCTTAAAAGGGACTTTTATCAAAAAATGTTATTTTTACCCAATTTTGGGCTTAATGCAAAGTCAAGCAAATCATACTAATAATCAAAACATGTTTACAATCCCAACAAGTAACACTTATCCCAACACACTTAGAATTATGAGTTACTACAACCCTTACATCAAGGAATAATATCACAAGAATGAATAAGAGTTAAAACATATCATAATAAGCAAGACAACTACTCATAAGTTCTTATTAAGTCAAGAAGTTAAATGACTAAGCAAAGACCCATAACCTTACTCAATCAAGTATCCTCAACAAGAAAACATGACCACTGTCCAACTTTACATTTCATGGCATTTAGGCTTATATTTCATCTTATATTGTCACTATAACCCAAGGCATATTCATAAATGAACTAATTAACATATAGTATCAACAATATGACAAGGTCATCATATATATATACACAATATATTATCATAGCATAAACGTATAAGAACCTCCTCTTATGACTCCTTTCAAGACTAACTACTGCATTGTCTAGGTAGAGTCTCATTCCCCTATCTAAAGTAAGGTAGATCTCTTAGGTAATTCAAGTTAGAGTTTAAGTCGTTTAATTTGTTTTTACCCTTTGGCAACATCTTTACCTAACCTACATAGACCTCATGAGCTAGTGTGGAATCCGGTGTCATCAAACCCTCACCGAAAGAAGGTGGACTACTTGGCAAGGTAGTACCAAAATATAAAACATAGCAAATACATTGATCCACTAGCAAGTGTTCCTATGGGGGAAACATTGTTCAAGAACTATGAGATTTAGTTGGGACCCTATTTATGCTCCATGCATTATTATCTCCAATCTCAAGAGTAATGTAGTGCTGCAAACTTCCCTATGTGGTAAAGGACACTTTTCTATCTAGTTCGGTCAGTGCTAAGCTAGAGTCCCTTTTTGAAATTTCTTTAAGCCTTTAATATTCAATTATAACTTAATTTATACCATAGGGTCTAACCCTTGTATAATTATCATCATCAATAGCTCAATGAGAATTGTATGATTGTAAGTGCTTTCATCACAAGTCATATAAGTCAGGTTAACACTTTAGCATTTCATAACATTTTCAGGCACATTGAAAGTTTTAACCATCCTTATAGCACATACACCTTAATTAACCTCACAAAATAACAAAGATATTTTAATTCAACATCATACCAACCTATAATCCTAGTATAAGGCATACTCCAATGTAATATCATTTATTAACACAAGTTAATCACAACTCAAAATAAAGATAGAGATTCTAAGAGTTATCAATTCTTTCTTATAGTTTATAATCAAGGTCTTACAATCAACCCATAACTCAACCCAACTTGTGGAGTAACATAATAGCATAATTATAATCAATAGAATAATATAACCAAATTCATCTCCATAACACCATTCATCTTTAGATCACAACATGAGACAAGATACATAGGCTAATTTCACATAATAATTCATAACTTAAATGACATCTCAAGAATTATCATGATAGGACTATAATTCATCTTAAATAAATCATAACAACACCATAGGATAGTAATATACTCAACAACCAAATCAATTGAATGATTACAATAAAATATAGGTCAATATCACTACCTAGGGTTAGGGATATAGGATCATGTTCTTCAATTAGATCAAACAATTAACAATTATCATAAACAAGTTGAATTACATGTAAATATACTCAATATAACCCTAATAAGTCACTAACAACTTAATCTATAACTTCAATTTAGTAACTGAATGAAACCTATAAGAAATCTCAACTTTTTGAAATCCATTATGAAGAAACCCTTTGAGGAAAGCATCTCAAAGGTGAATAGAACTCATAAATTAATGTTTCTTAATAATCTTATGAAGAATCCACCCTTTGCCACCCCCCAACCCCTAGTTCTTTCTAGCCTTCAATGGTGAGTTCATGTAGAGAGTGAAACGAGAGAAAAGAAAGAGAGTTTATTTTGAGAGTTGACTTTAGGTTAATGAGGGTTACAGGTATTTATAGAGGAGCTTAATTAACTTAATTAGTTTTCCCTTAATCACTAACTTACCCTAGACCATTTAATTAATCTAAATGAAATAATAATAATCCATCAATAAAATTTGACCCTCACCGGCGAGACCTTGTCGACGGTCCGTTGGTGGGTCAACGGAAACCCCCCTCCGTCCTCCACTTTTATCGTCTTTATCATAGACTTTCCATGCTACACTTCCACTAATTTTTTTTCTAAATATGGAATTAAAGTGGCCTCAATTCCCCGTTGAGACAATGAAGCCCCGTTATCCCTTCTTTCAAGTGAAACCAAAGGTAGGTAAACAAGGGTCTTCACGATTCTTTGTAATTGTGGGACGACGGTGGCCTTTGACACCCCAACGAGCCACTTATGGATTGTCGTCTGCCTCGTTGATTCACACTACCAGTTGGTGATGCATCAAATTGTAGGGGTTCTCTTCAAGGGCCCTTAGTTGGTCCTTGGGGAGTTGTAGCCCGACATTCCAATCATGAAACAACTCAAACAACCAATGGCTATCTTCTATTCATTTTCATACATTTCCGACTTCTAAAAAATTAGTAAAAAGGCTAAGGCACACTAATATCTCTTTGAACCAACTTCCCGAACATTTTGGTTATTAAACCATCTAAATGACCTATATTTATTAAAAATGGACTAAGAAACAGTGTTTAGACTTTATGTCACCTATGGAAATAAGCTTGCTGAAAATAGTAATTAGTCATATCAAATATATTTAGTAGAGTTGAATGAGAAGGGAAAAAAAAGAAAAATATTAAAAGAACGAAAAGTTTGTCCAAGTGAGATCACATACATACCAACCCGAAAAATAATCAATGCAATTTTAAGGAGACAACAAATCATCGGGAAAAAACATACATTAATGGGAGTAAACTATGAGATATCAGATGATGATGACAATTCATTCTTACCAAAAAGTTCTTATGTTTGAAATAACATACATCAGAAGTTTAACTAACACTTCAATCAACTTTCAATCCTTCAATTACTCATAACATCTAGTGATAAACTTAAGTAAAAATAAATAACAACAACATAAAAATAAAATATATGGTTTTGCAAAGTTACTAATTCTCAACACAAAATCTCATCCTTGTATGTGAAGAAATGACGTTGATGAACAAATTAGAGATCTGTAATGGTTTATTTATTGTACCTTCAACAAATTTAGTAGAAAAAACTTGCTTGAATACTCAATTAACCTTTTTCATTTATTATGTACTAACAAATTCTTGTAGCAATAATATTGCGGAAGCTTAAACAACAAAATTTAAAAAATGTACTAAAAATGACAATTAATAGTATAATTATAAATTAATGAATGTAAAAATGTAACAGGATCTCTAAAAATATAATGAAAAAAATTGAGCCCACTGAATGCATAGTGTCCCTTAAGGAAAATTTCGCCTTACTACCTGAGATTTAAAAGGAATAGATTCTGTCATGAAGAAATGATTATATTTATCAGTGTATTGATACAAAAAATAGTAGCAGTGAGTCTTCCAACAGGAGGAAAGTATATAATATTTTAATTGTCCAGAAGAAGAAGAAAAATTTCAATTTTTTCGTTGTTTAAAAATGAGAGAAAATTCTCCTATATATAGACAACAAAAGGTATTGTTAAAGAATTCTTATTTTGTACCTTTTAAAAAATCACAACTTTTCCTAAAAATTGCAATTTTTCATAAACGTCACAACTTTTCATAAAAGTCTCAAATTCTCATAAAAGTCATAACTTTTCATGAAAAGGAAGTGGAAGATTAGTTTTGGAAATAAAATTAATCAAAAGAGAATCCTGATTAGTGGTGGCTCCATGTAGGCGAGTCTAAAATTCTCTTTCATGCAAAGGGAGTGGAAGACTAGTTTTTGAAATAAAATTAATTTCATGTGTCTTTATTTGATTTACTAGGTTTCCACATCATGTGCATGTGCATTACACACGCTTCTTGTTTTGATCAAGTGTTAGAAAAATTTTCAAAATTTAAGGTTAGAGTGTCTAATAGGAAATAAAGTCGGTTGAAGTGTCTAATTGAAATATGCACACAACTTTATATTGTTGTGAATGATTTAAACCTTCATTTTATCAGCATTTGTCCTTGAGAAGAAAAAACCAGTACGTTTCGTATAGATGGATACATAGAAAGACTAGGAGGTGTATTACCAGTAATCACCACATGAACAAGCTCTATTTTGGATGTGGTTAAACCTTCTTATATCTCTTATAACAATTTCTCGCTGCACAAATAATGATATAAACTTGATTGTTTCATGACAGTCCAAACTTGTTTATAGATTTTTAATAATTCAAATTGGGCTTCAAGGCGGCATTCTTACTAAAGCAAAAGCTAAAACTAATCTCACTATGTAACTATAGGAGGCGTATCTTTTCATCATCGTCCACATCAAGTAAAATAACATCAGAATAAGGAACATAGCCTTCCCCTTACTTTTAATGTTGAACCATTCAATCATTCCGTGTATAATTTTGAAATCAGGATTTGAAGATTAACCAAAAGAGAAATAATGAACACTCCCCTGGTTTTCAACCCATCTAAGTCCTGGTTCCTTCTTTAGCCGTTTTTTATTCATAGTTTTCCCAGCAAATCTAGATTACTCAACCTTTTCAAAGTGGCACACATATTTGATAACAACACCTAAGTCATGTCATCTTGTTTTTCCAATTCAATCCACGCTGTCCAGCTATTTTCTCAAGATCAACTTCATTATGTAGAACACAGGCACCAAGAAAAGCACGCCATACATTGACACTTGGCTCAAATGGGATGTCTCCGATCAACTTACGAGCCTTATAAAGGTGACCTAAGCGCTCAAAAGTAATACCATGCATGTATAATGTTCAACGCAAGGCTCAATACCATAATCATCCAGCATCAAAAAGAGATATGCATATCCATGATTGAAAGATAATGAATTGCTACATGCTGAAAGGACACCATGAAATGTTAATTGATTAAGTTTAACATGAGTTATGCGCATTCTCTCAAAGATACTAAGAGCTTCATTTTCAAGACAATGCATAACATATGATGAAACCATCACATTCCATGATACAATGTCAAGAACAATCAGCATTTCAAACACCAACCGAGCATCCTTAGTACTCCCACATTTTGCATACATATACACTAAAGCATTTCCAACTGCAAGATCTTGATCGTAAATGGTTTTTATAGTAAACGAGTGAATTTTGAAGACCTGGTTCCAATGCAGCCAGGGTTGCACAAGCGCAAACACAAATGGATATGCATATATGAAGCTCGCACTTGAGCTTCATGCATATCAATAAACAGAGCTAGTGCCTTCTCTCCATCTTCACATTATACCAACAATAATAGTATTCCATGACACATCATTTATGTTTTTAGTCTCCAGAAATATGTCTAATGTATTTTCCACCTTTCCACACCTGGCATACATATCAATGAGGAAATTCTAACAAACACATCTTAATCAAGCCCAAACATGGTCACATAGCAGTGGATTTGCATCCCAAGGTCTAAAGCCTCCACAAATGCACATTCTTACAACACACTAGCAAAAGTGAACTGGTTTGGAACAATTAATACTCTTCTCATTTGGGAAAAGAACTTCTATGCCTCATCACAGCGGTCACTCTATTAGTATCGTGCTCTAATAAAACTACAATGAACTACATGACGCTCAGGCGTCGCTTGAATTACACATGCAACATCATTCAAATATCTTTATTTATAGTATAGGTTAGGCAACAAAATACAAATAGAAAAATCTATGTCATACCTAGTTTTCAGTACACATCCATGAACACTCTTGCCCACATCAATGGCCTATAGACCAAGGCAAGCCATTATGACACTCATGGATTTGTAGTTGTTTGGAATCAAACATGCTAGCCTCATTTTGGAGAAGCATCCTAGTGTTTCTTAAAAGTAATCATTTTCTGCAGAGAAAGCAATCATCCTTGTCCAAGAAACCATGTCCTTGTAAATAATGCCTGTTAAAAACATCCCTTGAAGAATAAACAAGTCCAGAAACAGAATAAGCATCAATAAGGGAAGTGATGACAAAAGGATTACAGTCAAATCCAAGCTTATAAATACATGCATTAATGTTCCAACTCATGTCTGCTTCATCCATACCCACAAGCACTTTCAAGATTGTTGTGAAAACAAATGGGTTCAGCTCATTACCTTATCTATGCAATCTTATAAAATTTCAACAGCTAGAACATACTCCTCTGCCTTCAAATGACCCTGAAGTAATGTTTAACAACCCTAAAAAATGAATATGCTAAGTAATGCTTAATGTGTCTAGAATGCCTACGATTGGACCGGGTTCACACGGATTTATGCGCGTAGAACCAGACCTCTGAACTCTTGCTACAGCTAAGAAAACTAACTTGGGGAGTTAGGTGAGCTAAAAATGGTTGGGTCCAGCCATGTAGGGCTCTCGAATACGAAGATTTACTTGAAGGAGTCTTTATTGGAAATTAAAAGGGAAAATCTTAGGTTTGGAGGTCTAGGGGTAAAATGGTCTTTTTCAAGACTAAGGTTAGTATTGGAATTACCCAAAATATATGATAAGTTATTAAATCAAGAAGGTGGAGGGGCATTTTAGGGAGAGAGGACCAAAAATTGGCTCTTGCTCCACCCGGGTTCGAACCTAGGTGGAAGCAATGAATTAAATTATTTTTAATTTTAGTTGGTAAATTAATGGAATTAATTTATATTTATTATTTATTAGATTATTTAAAATAAAAGGAAATTATATTTTTAATAATTAAATAAAAAACTTATTTGCCTAAATCCTAAACTAGACTCCTAATCATAAGAAAACTCTTCTCTCCCACGCTCATCTCTCTCTCACGTCTCAATCACTCTCACTCACAATTCTCTCTGACAAATAACATAAAAAAATAGTAGGTAAACAAATGTTCTTCACACTTGAAGAACTCACAACGAAAATATAAGAAAACAAACGAAATCAATCACTAAGGATTGAACCAAGACATCATTACATGAAATCTACAAAAAAAAATAAACAAAAGACAAAAATGTATTAGAAAAGACTAAATTTCGAGCCCGTTGGAAATTGTAGTCTCGGCCAACTTTTGAATAAATGAGCTTCGTTTTAATTTTTTTTTTAAATGTGAGGTCATTGGGGATTGTAACCATGACCTCACTAAATAAAAATTTAATAATAATTTCGTGAGAAAAATGCAAGGAAAAATAGATGTGGTGAGTGGGGATTGAACCCATAACCTCTTGAATGGATAAGAGGGTTAGGAGAAAAATAAAGGAGAAAATAAATGTGGACAGTGGGGATTGAACCCACAACTTCTTGGATAGGTTAGAAAGTTAAGAAATAAAATAAAATAAAATAAAAATAATTAGCTTGTGGGGGATTGAACCCACAATCTCCTTGACTTAAACGAAAAAGGAGAGGAGAAAAAGAAAAGAAATATTATAGGGTTGATGGGGATCGAACTAGGGTCCCCCAAATATGAAAAATGCGATTATCAAATTTAAAATAAGACTACGTGTTGTCCAAGGTATTCGAAATCGGGTTCCCTTTCCCAATTGAGTATTGACACATAAGTCATACGTAAGTAAATATTTAATGAATGCTACCTCTAAAGATTAAAATCAATATCTTGTCATATCTACAAGATGCATAAGTCTTTTACCACACAACGTTGGGTTCATATGAGTCACTTAGACAAATTATGAATAAAGCCCCATGGCTTGTATGTATAGACCCTTAAGTCTAGCATACATTTAAAAGTAAGTGAAATTAAGATGTATGTAATGAAATGATGAAACCCTAAAAGGTTAAGTACGAGTGTAAAATACACTAGATGTCCAAGTGCATTGGCATAAAATGAAATGAACAATCAAATGATGGAATGAACAATGGAGTGATAAAATGAAAAATGAAACAATGAAACCCTAGAAGGGTTAAGTAAGAGTGTGAAACAAACCAAATGGCCAAGTGCATTGGCATATGATGAAATGAACATTCACGTAAAAAAGGGTGAGTAACTATGAAGAGAAAATGTGCTAATGATAATGAATTTGGTGACAACAAGATATGAGGCTAATGTAAAATATGAGAGCATTCTCAAATGAGCCTATGTAAATGTTACCAAAACGGACTCACCTAAGAGAGTATAAAGTTAATGAAGAGACCAGTCTATATGAACACTTTAATGAAAGTATTGAGATTAACACACTTAATACTAATGATGCGATGAGAAATAATCTATTGAGCGACAATGTCCTCATACTAGAAGCCAACTTCCATGATGTATGAGTTGAATGTAATGGAACTTTATACTGAGCACCGATAGACTAGCTATTGAGTAATGATGCCTTCTTTTGAAAGGGCGAAGTTCACGTAACTCTCATGAGATGAGATTGTCCGGCATACCGGGTATGGGTCTCCTTATATCTCCTAGTCATTGAACCTATACTGCCAATATAGGGATCTGGCGGGGTTCAATTGCCATGTAGGCTGGCATGTTTTGGGTCACTTTGGCAAGTGATTCCACCTCTTTTCGGTGTGGGGTTTCATGACACTGGATTTCATGATGCTTAGATGATTCATGTCGGTTAAAGTTAAAGTTCCCAATGAATGAATGAGGCCAGCCTCAAATGATGCACCCATGAAACAAATCATACCAAAGGTGCTAGGATAGGAAAATCAAGAGGTGAGTTAGATTTAAGTAATGACATGAGGTCATTCTTGGTCATTGCACAACGAACCCGATTAAATTCTTAAAATACATCCTAGGCATAGCTAGTGTTTATATTAGCCCATGAATGAAATGAATTAAAGTATGTATGAATGAATGAAGCAGACTCTGTGTTTGCTAAAGCAGACTCCCTAGTTCAGATCCCATATGTTGAGCCCTCTTTTTTAGGAAGTCTTAATGTCAAGTCCATGATTCCAAGGTCTCATGGTATACTAATGAACGATATGAAAATCGTTAAGTGTTATATGAATTATGATATGTGCTATGTGTACGCTGTTGTGTGTTGTGTGCAAAATCTTAAGTATGATGATGCATATTACTATCAAGGCATAAGTTTCCTAATCCAAATTTGGAAAGCTCATAAACTTACCTAATACAAATTTTGAAAGTTTACTCATTTTCCTAATCTCAATTTGGCAAGTCCACTGACTTTACCTGGTATAATCATGTTGCTAGGAAAGAGCTATTGTCACTCATGCATGTCCTTGGTGTGTGCTTTCATATACCCATACATAGTACAAGTGTGTACTAACCCTATACAACTCTAAACTTTGAGGCCCAAACATAGGTGGATGCTAGAGCTACAGGATCAACGTTGCCGCTATCCGGATGTCGATCATTCATCTAGACTTGGTAGACCCGCATGCTTTCGAGGATGCTTGCCCATTTACATTCTATATTAGTTGTAGGATTGAGCCATTTGAGTATGTTCCACTAGAGTTTCTTTCCCCTTTTTTTAAGACATTGTATAGGGGCCATTTTGGCAAGTATTTTTTTTATCGTTATAATAAACTGCTTCTTTTATTTGATTGATCATACTGTTAGATGGTTGATGTTGAACAATAATACATGAAATAGAATATTTAGTATGCATGTTAGAAAACAAAAATTTTCAAATAATCTAGCTAAAATTAATCTAGATGAAGTAAGAATTATGTATGTAGTCTTGTCTACGACCTCTGAGAGGTCAACGACACCGGTCTCGTCTGGGTCATAGACTCCGTTCATGACATAATATTACAAATGAACCACATTTTTCGTAGACACATCATCGAACAGTTGAACTGCATCGTGTAATAACTCAGACTTAACATATAAGTAGAGAAAAATATTCTTGCCAAATAGGTCTATGATGAAATTCATGAGTATGCAGAAGTTTCCAGCAATGGAGGAAACACAGAACTTAACTCAGATGCATAAAAAATTGATAGGCTCAAAGAAGAGTAAAGGGAAGAGGGAAAATTCTCATTCCAATCATGTGTTTCACAAAGCTGTATCTAGCTATCTATACATAAAATAATGAAAACACACTAACTAGTCTAGCTAAGCTGTACATTTCATAACTAACTAATTTGCACCCACTATCACTAACCGTTCTAATAATAATGAACTTTACTAACTTATGCCATGTCATTGATCCAGGTGAAACCTCCATGTTATCAATCCATGTGCTGCTAATTCTCAACACTCCACCTCAAGCTAGGTGTTAAAAAAACATTGATCATCCCTAGCTTGTTTTTTCTACAAGATACTCATAATGTCCTCTCCCTAGATCTTTAATAAATTGATCAGTTTTTTGATCCTTCAAAGGAAAATATTCGGTCTTGACCACTCCTTCTTGAATTTTGTCCGTGATAAAATGTAAATCAATTTCTATTTGCTTCGTCGTTTCATGAAAAATGGTAGTTGCAAGAATTTTTATTGCTGACTTGCTATCACTCTATAAAGTTACTTGCAATTCAACATTCCTATCCATTACTTTGCACAACCCAAAAAGACATGGTATCTCTGATACCCCTGATGTCATACTTCTATATTCCGCTAGATATAGTAGTCTGCTTCTTTGACTTCCTAAAGATCAACGAATAACCAAGCTTCATTACATAACATGTTACTGATCTTCTTGACATAGGTCATGTTGCCCAGCTGCATCAGAGAAACCTCTGAGTTTTTTTGTCTTCTTTGAACTCATAAGAACACTAAGTGCTGGTGCATTTTTAATACACCTCACAATTCTCAAGGCAGTTTCCATGTGAGACTTCTTTGGATAGTGCATGAACTGACTGAATGTGTGAATAGCATATGATATATCTGGTCTATTCATGGTTAAGTTTAGAATCTTTCCAATCAATCTCTTACATGGTCCTTCCTCATCAAACTTTTCATCACCCTTTATTCCTATTTGATCATCTAATTTAACTGATGTCAACTTCTGATTGAATTCCATAGGTGTAGTTCCTGTTTTAGATCCTGCTAGTCCTAATTCTGTAATTAACTCCATAGTATATTTTCTTTGATTCATGAAGATCCCATGCTTTGATCTTGCAATCTCAATCCCAAAAAAGTACTTCATTTCATCAAGATCCTTTATTTTGAACATGGATTGCAGTTTTTTTTGTTTTTTTCCAAAATAAGTTGGTGATCATTTCCTGATATCAGGAGATCATCTACATAAACCAATATCACCACCATCCTTGTATCAATCCTTTTTGTGAATAAGGAGTAATCATAATGACTTTGAGTAAAACCAGAATCAGTTAGTGCCTTAGTAAGATTCCAGTTCCACTGTCTTGAAGCTTGTTTGAGTCCATATAGGGACTTTTGCAGCCTGCATAGTTGGTTTTCCCCCTGGGTTGGAAAGTACTGTGGAACATCCGTATATACTTCTTCAAGAAAATCTCCATGCAAGAAGACATTGTATATGCCTATTTGGAGAAGACACCAATTCTAGCTCTTGGAGAAGCTTCAAGAGCTAGAATAACCACTGGAGAAATGGTTTCTTGATAATTTATGCCCTATTTCTGGTTGTAACCCTTAACTACTAACCTGCTTTGTATCTATTAACAACACCATTAACCTTGTACTTTATTTTATACAATCATTTATATCCAATGGGTACTTTATGAGGAGGTAAAGTAGTCAAGGAACAAGTGTTATTTTCTTCAAGAGCCTTAATTTATTGAATAGTAGCTAGAATCCATTTAGGATCCATAGAATCCTCCACATAAATTTGAGTCTCCTTGAGGGAAGTGAGCTTGGTGAGAAAAGCTTGATATGTACCACACAACCTTGCATTGGACATAAAGTTGGATATACGATGGTTACATGTATTGGAAGAACTAGTGGGAGGCTTATTACTGCAAATATACTCTTGCATCCATGATGGCTGAGTTCTCAGTCTAATAGATCTTCTAGGCTCCATATCAATTGCTGGGACATGTGGTACTGGAAAGGCCGTTCAGCAATGTCAGTAGGTGGAAAATCCATATGTGCTGGATCAGTCAAAACAACATGAAAAGGTCCTAAGTCTATTCATAACCCCAGATGGAAATAATGTCAACTTGCAAGTTTGTAGAAGCTAAAAATGAAAAATAGATTCCCTAAATTATACATTCGTTCTAATAGAAAAACTATTAGTCAATAAGTTATAGAGTTTATATCCTTTATGTGTGGTTGAGTATTCCATAAGAACAACCCCCATAGACTTAGGCTCAAACTTGTCCCCTTTGGTAAGAGTGTTTGCAAAACATAAACATCTAATAGTATTCATGAGTTGTAGGGAAGGACTTCTACCATACAACAACTCAAATGATGAATTTCCATTCAGGATAGACAGTGGAAATCGATGGATTATTTAAATCACATTATGAACACACTCTACCCAAAATATGACTGGCAAATAACCTAGAAGTGTTATTGCTCTAGCAACTTCTAGAATTTTCCTGTGTTTTCTCTGAACTAAGTCATTCTTTTGAGGTGTATTCAAGCAGGAACTCTCATGGATTATTCCATAAATTTGAAACAAAGCATTACATTTTGAGTTAAAATACTGTGTACCGTTATCACTTCTAATAACTTAAACAGTTGCACCAAACAGAGTTTTTGTTAATTCAAAAAACTGTTTCAGTATGACAATGACATCACTCTTTAATTTCAACAAAAAAAACCAAGTCATTCTACTATGATCATCAACCAAAGTAAAGTACTGAAGTATCTTCTCCAATCATGAGTACACACTCTATAAGGTCCCCGTATATACATCAATAGGCATCACCTCTAAAGGTGTAACAATTCTATTGTTTGTAATAGGAAAAGACATTCTCCTTTGTCTAGCCAATGGACAAATAGTACAATCTTTTATTCTATTACTATTACTGGAATCAAAATTCATGTTTGAAATCTTCCCAAATACTTTGTATGGAGCATGACCCAGCCTTTCATGGCCGACTGCTAAGTCTTTTCCTGCAGTAACAATGTTAGACTGTACGGTTGCCAACATAGTTAACTGAAAATCCTTTAGCTGTAACTGCATCCTGTACAATCCATCAACAACTCTACAATTCCCCTTCACCTTACCACTGTGAAGGTCCAGCATGAAGCGTACATCAAGGCAAACACTAACAAAACACCTTAAATCCCTTTTTAATTTTGAGATTGACAGAAAAATATACTGAAACTTTGCAATGTACAATACATTTTTAACTTTGCTCCCATTTTCCAAATCACAAGAACCAAAACATGATACTTCAATATAATTACCATATGGAAAATAAACCTTTCATGTAAATCTGTTATATATCATTCTAGTGTTATTAAGAAGGTTTTTGTTGTGAGTCATGTGATTGGTTGCTAAACAATCTACTATCCATTTAACATTATCAATGTTCTGTTTGGCTAGGAAAGAATGATGTATACCTTTTACATTTTTTTCCATTTGCCAAATTATCCTTGTTGATCAATTTCATCAGTTATTCGTACTTATTATGAGTAAACATGATGCTTAATTTAAGACATGTTTCATTTCCATTTGTCATACCTGGATAAGAATATTTCTCCTGACCTTGTTGCTCTTCATACTTCACTGCATTGGTTGCTGTATTGAAAACTCCAGATGCATTTTGATTTCCTCCCATTCTACTCCTTCCAGTAGAGTTTGATTGATACACATACACCTTCCAGCATCTTTCAATCGTATGACCTCTTATTCCACAATGATCACAGTAGAAGTCACTTTTTTTCCTATGCTTAAAATTGTTCTCAACAACTTTATAACTTCAACCAGGTTTTCTTTGACTTCCATTAACTCTGTTTTTGTTGCTAAACAAACTTATTGCATCCATGGGTTCACCTTCTTTTCTTTCTAGACAAAGTTGTTGCATCCATGGGTTCACCTACATGTACTGCCTTCCTAGTGATTTATGACTTTCTTCAGATATCACCATTGAGTAATCCTTGTTCGAGCTTGAAATTGGAGTTGTCATTATTATTTGACTTTGACAATGCACATAGGAATCATTTATTCCCACCAGGAACTGCAAAAAAGTCTTTGGTATTCAAAATGCTTTATATCTTTCTTCATTTCTACACATTCACACCAAAGGCATGGAATGACAACATCAAATTCCTCCTAGAGACCCTTCATCTTTGAAAAATAACTCAAAACAGAGGATATGCCCTTTGTCAAATTGTTTATCTTTGTATGCAGATAGAAACCTCTAGATCCATCAATCTTTTCCAACCTCTCTTAGGATCTATCCAAAACTTCTTGCACTTGAAGCATATATGATTCCACCTAACAACTCCTTGCACACAGAATTCATTTCCGGGGACAACACAATTGCATTACACCTTTTCCACAATTCATGCAGAGGATCAACACACTTATCATTTGTGTACCTTCCATCAACTAAACCTAACTTGCTATTTCCTACTAATCCAATTTTCATTGATCTACTCCAAATCGCGTAGTTCTCTAGACTAGTTAAAGAGAAACATATCAAATTGTTACCTGCAGTATCACAAGCCTGCAAATAAAATGGATGATGATGATCAATACTTAGCGGCGTGTTTAAATTCGTTTCCAGGAGCAAAAACAACTTTTGTAGTCTCCATTAATACTCTTTGAAACTTCCTAAAATTGGAGAGTTGTGCCTCAACAATGGCGGATAATAGACACGTACTCTAAACTACACTCTACTTAAGATCTATCTATCTCTGATACCGTGATGAATTCACGAGTATGAAAAAGTTTCCAGCAATAGAGGAAACACATAATTTAACTTACATGAAGAGAGAATTGTTAAGCTTAAAGAAGAGTAAAGTGAAGATGGAAAATTCTCATTCCAATCACGTGTTTCACAAAGAGGTATCTATCTAACTATATTTACAACAGTAAAAACTCACTCAGAAATCTCGCTGAGCTATACATTTCATAACTAAATAATCTGCACCAACTATCACTAACCGTTCTAACAATAATCAACTTAACTAACTTGTGCCATGTCACCAATCCAGGTGAAACCTCCAAGTCATCAATCCATGTGTAACTCATTCTCAACAGTCTAAACATTCTCCTCTCTTTAAAACATAGGAATTAAGTGCCTTTCCAACGATGAAATCCCTGTTCCTTATGCAATTCTGAAGGACATTGGCTTATATAGATTAACCAAAAGATCAAATTTCAAAATTTGTGTATTGCTCTTTCGAAAAGTAGAGGGATTGGGATGAGAATTGTCAGTGCAAAAATAGAGTCTAGCAATACGATGGTGGAAAGGTTGCAAATCTCGTCCATGGCTATGTTTAGGCCAGTACGTATCTCACCATGCGTGCTTCGCCAAGACGAACCCAATAATGTAAAACAATAGGCCACTACTATTAAGTAGTATCAATTTATGTGACTTAGTTTTTTATAATAAAAAACTTAAGAATAAAAAGTATTTTTAATTTTTGTCCAATATAAATTATTTATATGTGTGTGATAAAAGTACTTCACTAAGGATAAAATAAATTTTTTAAGTTATATTGTTATTAAATATAAAAATGTGTTATTTTCTTTGAAAACTAAAAAAATAAGTCAAATAAATTGGGACTGAGAGATTAATACTTCTTATGTGCACCAAATTTATGTCTACTTTTTATATTTGATTTTCTCGAAAAAATGTCACAATTGATAGGTAATATCAATTTTAACTCCATTATTTGAAATTTTTTTTCTAATATGAGCCTTAGCTTTAGTCATTAAATTATTAAATAATTTTTAAAAATTAAATAGGTTTGTGCATAAATAAGCTCATATTTTGTTAACCCATCTATATTTAATATGTTGGCGAGAGACTTCTTAATGGGTAAAGTATGGACTGACACACATATTCAACCCATAAAAATATGGGTAAAATATGGATTATCCAAATTTGATAAGCTTCTAACTTTTATTCACTCAAAATTCATGATATTATCAAATGTATTGTAATTTCTCTCCCTTTTTATGTTTTATAAAACTAATTATTTTTCACTATAATTGACAATGTCAAGTATTTGACCCTCAAAAATATATAACTAAATTTACATTTCTTTTCTTAATTATAATTATAATTTTTTTATTTGTTACTTTTATATTGGATGATAAATAATATAGTAAAATAAGCAAATCATGTATTAGTATTGACATTCCTTAAAGTGCATTAAGAATGTTTTAGGGTGTGTTTTGTATGAAAGAAACATTTTCGCCCCTACCCTCGACAACCCCCCACCCGCTGACCACATACCAGTCCCTAGCCCCCCCAAAAAAATTGAGTTTTTGTGAAAAAATATAATGAACTTCAAAATTTCATTTTTTCACCTATACCCTTGACACCACCCACCCCAACCCACCTCTTAATAGCCACACACACACCCCTCCCAATAAAAGATTAAGTTTGTTTTTATAAATGTTGAACTGATAATCAATTTTATATTGAGCATTTTTCAACCAACCAAAATTTGACTTAACCCCCCATTCGCCACTACTAGTCACACTTCATAGCAAAACAGACAATCACAACCCACACTCCACAGGTCTTCCTTTTGACTCTTCGTAGGAATCTCAATATTCACAGTTGTCGGCATGACTTCTCTCTCTCACTCTTTGCATTTGCCGACGTGACTTCTCTCTGATGATATAACCCTGTAAGGCGCCTCTTAGTCGAGATGGTATGTTACAGAAATTTTATGAAAGAGTTCCAAACTTTGAATAGTAAATTGTTTTTTAAGAAAACGGTGATTGATAGAGATTTTATTTAAATAATATTGTGATATAATTTAGGTAAATGTGTCTCCTATTTATATAGAAAGAAAACCTTACTCCCAAAGGGAAATGTATTAATATTAATGAAAATCTTATTCTACAAAGGAAACAAAAGTATTATAATATAATATTTTTTCTTAAAAAAATATTAAAGATGTGGAAAGACTTTTTTATTGAAGGACATGAAAATCAGGCCCAAAGAGAACCTGTTAAAAAAATGTAAAACGGTTAGGGAAAGTGAATGGGAGTATAGAGCACTAGAGTAAATCAGAGCATCGGAGCACCATCCTTCATCGTCGTTGTGCTCATCATCTCCATGCTCATTGTCGGCGTGCTCATTTAATCAAACATCCTCCACTAAACTGAAACCGTAACAACAATACTTTGAGTTTGGGGTGTATTTCATCTCGGACGTTGTCTAGTCTCACCAACATCATGAAATCATCACCATCGCAGACTTCTCCAGCTCAGGGTGCCTCAATAGAAGCTTAAATTCAGGTGATAGCCTCACCCCTTTGTTAAAACATCTTATCTTATTGATCAACATACACATAAAATGACCTCGCAATCTTCATTCCTTATCTTTGAAAAGGTGAGCCCAACATGAAGCTAATTCCGTTGTCGAAAGCCTCGCAATAATATTACTATCACCTTCTCATGTATTTTCCAATTTCTGCAATTTTCTCATAGCCATTATAACACTTTCTCTTCGATAAACACTTCCTATATTCACAAACTGCAGAGTAGTGCATGAATGTTCCTGCAACCTTTTTATGTACTTTCCTTGACTTGTAATACGAATTGTAGGAAGCCCGCAGAAAGAAAAATTGCTCACTGGGCAATCTTGTTGTATCTATGTGTACAATATTGATACTTTGTTCACATGTCATTCATTTTTTGTTGTATGAACTGTTTCCTCTTTTTTTGTGAATTGTCTAATCTATCTTGTGCAAATTGTCATTTTGTATCTTCTTTATCCGTAAATAGGAAGTTGGCTTTTATCCATATTTATAATTGTCTTAGATTTACTAGGTAAATCTTGAAAATCATTGTAACATATACAATATGTACCTGCAAACGAACACACAATGTAAGCCACAAAATCTGCCTGCTTGTTTCCCTCTCTCAGTCTGTACTATGGCCTCTTCCAATCCTTCCTTTAAAACTTGTATCCTTCTGAATTCCATAAACACCGTCCAAGGGATGTACCAAGGCCCGTCAATTGTATTGATTGCATCTAATGAATCAGTATCTATAACCAGATGAAACAAATTATATTTCCTACAAAATTCCATTCCTAGTCTTATAACTACAGTTTCTATAATTAGGTTGTTTGAAATTTCAATCAGATTTCCTTCAGCAAACACCAGGTTTTCATGATCATTTCTAATACAGAAAGAAAGTTGAAGACCCATATGTATTGCATTTTTAAAAATCCTTTCTAGGTAATTTCCAATCGACCAACTTACAACCAATTCTCCGAGTATACCTTGTCAAATATTTAACAAAATCAGGAAAGTTATGCATCTATGGATACAACTGCTAGTAGACTTAAATTATTTGGAATCACTCATCTCATACTCAAATAAGACACTAATCCACGATATTTCAAAGCATTTCTTCTCTTCCACACTTTCCAACAAATAAACATTGGCATAACCATTTACACTAATTTAAACTTTGCAAAAGCATTGCATTCCACCATTTATCCTTCAAAGTAAAGAAAGGACCCTCCATCCCTGTTTATCCTTCAAAGTATCTCCATAAAGAGTTGGATAATGAACATTTAATAAATAAGTGTTTACTAGTCTCCTGAACACAATCAACACAACAACCACACACTACCCCATAACTCATCATGTTCCTGGAAAAACCTCACTGACGTGATGTCTTTGTTTCCATAATCTCCAATTGAAAAAAGACATTTTAAGGTGAGGTGTGAAATTGGGTCACTCAAAACAATCATGAAACTATTTACTACCAAGCTACTGGATAATTATGTTAAACTTATGCATGTTTATTTACTTACAAAATTCAAGAAGGAAAAAGTATTAAAGAAAAATAAAAAGTCTCATACATGGAATCAAACTCCGGAAGTGAGTGGATTTGTGAAAGCTCTAGCCATCTCCACTAGGAATTACTTTGTTATTTAACGGTGTCAAAAATACCATTTATACAAATATAAGTCAATATTTTACGTGTATATATCGTATAATTTTGCAACGAAGGGTGTCCAATTGGATGCCCAGGGTACAGGTGGCTCCACCCTCACATGTAACTCTCACGAGGGGCGCAACTAGAGCTACCCTGGGGTGTTTTATTGTTGGATAAATACTTTGTGTATATATGTCAAATTATACATTTAAAGGATATATATTTGAAGTTGGACACCCTTGAGAAAAGCTATGTCTTTGGTGTAGTAGTAATATGTTCCCATTTGAGTGAAGGAGTTTGAGTTTGAACCATAAACACCAAATATTTTTATTTTTTTATTTTGACAACTATAGCCATTATCTTGGACAACCTTAATTAAATTTCCTGCTCCGTCACTAAGTCTTTATCTCTCATCTTCATCTGACTTCTCTCACTCTCTCTGTCTCTCTTAAACAAAGAATACAACCTAATTGTTGGAGTTCATATTTGAATGATTTATATATTTCGAAGTTCAACCAACACAAGAAAACAAGACTGAAGAACGTGATCAATATTTATAGGCTTATGCTTGGTAGTTCTTTAAGTCAAGTTTGCTTGTATTGACTTTTTATCGACTTGTTTCTTTAGTTATTTCTAGATCTAGTGAATTATAAATTGGAGTAGGAATAGATATGTAGCACCTTGGATTCGAGAAAAAAGAAAAAAGCTAACTTTGCCAGAACCACGCAAGCCACCGAAGGTTTGTGGTTTGACAAACGGTTCCTAAGTGGGTTCGTCATTGTGGTACAAGATTTAGAGATCTCTAGTTCTACCCAAGGTTGGGCAGTATGGTCTATGGCTGGACCTACGGACAATAAGTCTAGCCGTAGGTTAGGGCCAGTAGCCAATTAGCAAAAAAGGGTTGTTTGGTCAACTTCAAAAGGTCATATATTTTAGCATAAAATAAATTTACTAGACCATGAACTATCAAATATAATTTAATTAAATCCTCTTTCCAACAAAACCAGGTTTATTATAATCCAAGCTTGGAGTAAAACATTATGCTTATTTTAGTGAAGCTCTGTCGGAAAGACCATTAACCACCACCCAAGTGGACATCCGGTAGTCCAAACGATGGATTGTTAGTCCCACTGTGGATGACCTTCGTCATTATTTTAAGTCAGTGTCTTTTTGGTCTTTTTCTGATGCAGTGAGGGCACTTAAACTACACCTTTTGATGCCTAAACTACATCATTTCTTAAGTTTATGCCTAATAACATAGTCAAACATAGCAAAAAACCATATTCTCTTAAAGTTCATCCATTTTAGAATGAAAAGAGTTCTTTCAAGAAAAATAAAAACAATGTTCTTCAAAGTTTCAGCCCCAAAATGCAAAGGATTTCTCTTGTAGATTTTGTCACCTGGTCTGTGGCATTTAACTAATGGGTTCCTTTCATACACTAAGTACTTAGAATTGTGTTAGTTTATTTATTCTACATAATTTGTTTAGACCTAGGGTTTGTAAATCTTGAAAATTGTGTTGTGATTTTTATTTAGGAGAATCCACAGTCTATATATCATTTTTTCTTGAAAACGCTGCATAGTTCCCTTGTGTGTTCATAGGCTGCACTCTACCTCACAAGGGATAATGATGTTATTATCCTCATACGAGAAAGGTTTTCATTTAGAGACATGTTTTTTTTATGAATTGTATTTACCATATGTGTGTACTATTGTTGATCTCTCTACTGAATCTTATCCTTTAACTTTATAACCTTTCAAGAATTTTCGGGTACAAATTATCTTCACCCCGTACCTTGGTCCAGCTACGGGTGTCTAAGTTACTAACCCTTACCTTTACTTCATATTAAGCATCATATTCGATGTTTGAATTAGTCATTACTTCGCACCAATCAAAACTAGCCTATTAGATATTATCCACTAAATCTATGTGGATAATTCTTTTCCTATTTACTACCCCTTGGTCTGGCAAGTAGGAATAAGGTGAGTTCCAACTCATGCACTCGTTAAAAAGACTTCTAGACAAAAGAATTGTCGATGCATGCAATAACTTATTAAAGATAGCTAAGTTTATTTTCTAAATTACCCATGGTTCCCACAACCCTAGTTGTGGATTTAGTTACCTATGCTTAGAAGAACACAATTCATAATTGACAAATAATATATCATGAGCTTATTTTGACAAAGCTGAAGAAAATTCAGAAATTCAACTTGAAATCACATAGTTATCTTGAAAACAAAATGCGGAAATTTTATTAATTGCAAAAGAAATCTCCAAGAACAAAAGTATGAAACTATTAAAAGAATACAACCCCAAAATGAGGTTTTCACCATATTAATAATAAAAAGAGTCCTAAATTAAAAAAAGTTTGATATAAGGAAAGTTTGTCCAAAACGCGACTTCAATCGATAACCCCCAGAGACAGTTCGCTGGTTAAAATGATGGACCGTCGACCGCTACATTCACTCTACACAAAGAATCTTTTCAAATCCTGCAGTTTTCATCTTCTCTAATCCAATCGACAGACAAACAACACAGTCTGTCGATGCACTTACGGTCCGTCGATTCCTATCGTCATTCCATACTTAGCTTTTATTCAATATCGGGTACTGGCATAGTCTCGGATCACATCACGGATTTTCCAGGATGGTCTGTCGATCAGTCGATGGACCGTCGATCCCTCCATAGCCCCACACTTAGTCAGAATATCCCAAGTTGCTTCCATAAACATTAACCTTTAATCCATGGTCACCACCTACGGTACGTTAATGGGACGACGGGCCTCGATGGCTTTGTGGGTCTCTTCTGCACTGATTCTTCACAGCCTTTTGCATTTTTGTTTTTGATAACTTTCTTTCGAAACAAATACAAAACATATTAGAATTACTAAAAAAAGGCTCTAGACACACACTGATCTTAAGTAAAAAGAATTTAAAGTACCGTGAAACCACGGTATGTCAAAACCCTCAACTTAAATTCGTTGTTTGTCCTCAAGAGATGCACTATGACTTAATCACAACAGTTTATGCGCAAGTATCTTCTGTTAAGTTTCTGCAATCACATGGCTATCAATCCTATCTTTTTTCATTGTTTTAGTGCATGTTTCTTATCTTAGACTTGATAGGCTTACTCTTGTGGATCAGACGATGACACAGATTCGCCATGCACTAACACTTCTACTCTTTTTCCTCTCACCACGGTACCAACTTTTTGATATTGCAACTAATGTACTCACATCAAAGGACATCCTCCTTTTTCACACACTAATTTTAACATGAGTATAAGGATCATTATTGAAAACTCACGCTTAGAACAAATTCACGCCTAGTTGGTACATGTCTCCATAGGCTTGCTCTTATTTTTACTTCTTGAATTCAACATATTAGACTCTTAAGATCATGATACGATTTTCATGGCTTGTAACATAGGCTCAGCGTCAGGTATGGTACATATGGATTCATTTTAGTGAATTGTTGCCTTCCTTTACATTATAGTTAAGCGTCCTACCTCTTTCATTATTTATTATACCCTACTTTTCTAGTCACCTTTGCCTTATTTTCTACATTTTTTCTCTTTTGTAGAAGTGACTCTTATTTCTTTTTGTGTAACACTCTTCTTCTCATTTTTTATACTCAACTGGTAATATAGACTGAGTTACTTCTCTTGTTCATTGTCCCTTTTCTTTTGCACATTACTCTTCGTCATACCCACTTTTCAGGTCATCACTCATAATAGGCACTCCCAACTTATGGCTTTGTCGTGAGTCGAGGTACACCTTATCCAAGGTTGGGTCAGGGCCAATACGAGGTCAGTTTCTTCATTAGCCAGCCTCAACTTAATATTTTATCCTATTTTGAGGTGCGCATGTACAAGGAGGGACCAGGGAAAAAACTTTATGCCAAGGAAAGTTTAGTTGGTGAAGAAAACAAAGGTATATTATACTCTCAAACTATTTTGATCAAAAAAGGGGTAACAGTTTCATTCGGCTCATTCAACATTAGCCTAGATATTTGCTAATTTGAATAAGGGCCAATGATCCTTTCCTAATAATCAAACACAGATTCCTTTTGCATGACCAGTCAGGCAAGTTCTACCTAGGTATCAACAGGGGTACAATCCAATATCCTCACACTCTCTTGGAACCTCATTACACTATCAGAATATTGGTCACCTAGTCTGAGTATTAGAGTGAGGATCATGCAGTGGGTGCATCTATATGTCATGATTAGAGCCAACATTCAATAATTCATTAAACCTATTCATGCAAGCACATTCTTTGAATGGGATATCATTCAAGTTTTGCCATCATGCTTCATTTTTCACTTTCATACTTTGTACAAGTTACAGAACATGCCGGTTCAATAGTAAAGTAATTAGTCTCTTGGGGCAAAAGAACACCGATATGAAAACCACCAAGAGAAGATCATGAGTTGGGCTACTCTGAATTAACCCTAGCACTCACTTTTAATTTACCCCTCCCTGAACAAAAAAAATACAATTCTTCCCAACGCATAAAAAAAATATAGGGTGGTGGGTGAAGCAAACCAGAAGCGCATAGCGCCAAATATCAACTAGCAAGCGGGTCCGATTTCCTTAAACCCACACCCTCAGTAAGGATATCCTCAGTTGTCCACAACAGTATCTGCACCCTCAGTGGTGCTGCTCTCAACAACCTCTACTCTGGATCTAGACGCCCCAGTAGGCAACTCTCTATGCTGTCTCACGGGCCTTTTCATCAAGCAATGAAGCTCTCCTCGATGACTCCAAATCTGTCCACTCATTCTTCCGAGAATGAGCATCCTCGCCTTCACTGGTACGGATGGAACAATGCTTTTTTGCATGCTAACAAGGATTAATGGGTGGTGCAATGGGAGTGGTGAATAGTTGAGCAAGCATTGTATCCTCTGCTGTCTCAGCTGGAAGAGTCTCAGGCTTATGTCCCCTCATCACCAGTATGTTGTCCATATAAGCCTGCAGACTCTCCACAACCTCTTGAAAAGTAGTCAAATCAATGGTGGGGGTTGGGCATGCTAGAAATCAGAGCTCGAATGCACCTTCGCACTGATGGACTACCCGAATGTTCAGCTCTCTCTGCTGAGCCACCTTCTTCTCAATCCAGTCCTCAGCCTCGGCAATAGATCTGCATCCAAGGCTTTATATGGTGCAGCAAGGTGGCCATCTGGGCGTCTTGGTTCTACACCCTAGGAATTGGGACCAGCTGCTTATAGTGGGGTAGACCTGGAGGAACTAGGTGTCATATTGGTGCAAGGGGAAGAATCAGTCAGGGTGGTATAAGTAGGCTCTGAAGTGTCATGATTAGCCCCTAGGGCTTGCTTTACCATATCAGCCAAGTTCTCACCCACTGACTGCACATCAACTCTGGGCCTCGCCGTGGTGCCGCCTTATTGGCTTCATCCTTGATGAGACCGATATCCACTTTACCGGTAGGAGTAGAAGGAAAATCTCTGTGCCAAATGCTAAATCTAGCATCCATAAACAACTGAAAAATCATACAGGCAAACGACTAAGTGGTACAGGACTTAAAAGCCCTATCATGGATGACACATATCAATAATTTCGCAACATCAATCTCCAACTTGGCAACTAGAGTTGCTAATCCCAAGTAAGTATATTATCTACAGCCGTGGGGAATAGGGGGTGGCGGACTAACAACCAAAAGAACTTTGCCGAAAAAGTAAAGTTTGATATCTTGATAAGGCCTTTGTGGTCCAACCCCCTATCTGCTGCCTTACCGTTCATGTTGAGCCGCTTTGCAATTCACCTCTTTGTGGAGTCTCTCAGTTAACTGATTCAGTGAAAATGGAAACTCTTAAAAATGTGGCACCTATAGTCTAGCTCTTGGGTGAGGGGGACCCTCGCAGCATCAGTGGACCCACCGTATAGGAAGCGGCGGATGGCAGGAGAAGAAATGTCCACTTGGCATCCTCGAATGAGAACATCTCTAAGTGGGGTATATTTGGTGGGGTTCACCCGCCTCTCTAGAGAACCTAAGAGAGCCTCTATGTATGAGGCGTAGAACTCTTGCACAATATCCTCTTTGTAGGACCCCACACTCTTCGCCGTCCACTTGAGCCGGTGGGAAGTAAACAAGTCATGCACCATAGAAACTGTGTGTAGGCTGCCTATAAGAACTCGCCGCTCAACTGCTAACGTGCGAGTCATCACACTCTTATCATTCAGCAACTATGAATTCCTGTATATATGGTATTGGACATCAACGCACCACCAGTTGTCTTCATCAGCAACCGGTGTAGGGACAGCATAATGTGGTGCCAGAGCAGGCTCCGAACTCTGGGTCTCATTAGACGAGGCATTACGTTCAATCATGATTGCGAGAGTGTCTTCCTGTGATACGGAATTGAAGGCAGTGGCCTTATTCGACCCAGTAGAGTGGGCCGACTAAGAACCAAAGCCTCTTAAGAGACAATTTCTCCCTTAGAACCAGAGTTAGAGCAAGATAGTGTGCCAGTCAATGTGCTCTCTTCATCAGACTAGGTGGCAGTGACTACGCTGGGCGCCGCTTTCTTGGGGGTGCCCCGAGTGTCTCTAACAATAGATGTAGGGATCTGGGTACCAGGGGCACATATTCACGATCCCGTTCATCGTCGGACTTGCCAATTAGCTGACGGGATGGTGCAATAGACTTGGACCTCCCCGTTTAATAGAAGGTGTATGGTTTTGGGTTCATAAGTACCTGAAAATGAATTTTTTAGTCATGGTGTAATAAATATATACAAGAACCTTAATCAAGAAAGAATCTGGAAACACAACACATAGTTCATTTCAAGATTGCAGGATTGGGAGACAGGCACTATCGACGGCCGGTAGATGAACCGATGGTCCGTAGATAGTGTACGTTGATGGACACTTAGTAGAATTTAGAAGCTACAGTCGATGTAAAGCTCAGTTAGAAACGACGAATGTGCAGGAAGGCCCCTAGATCAATCGGCGGACCATAGTCCAGTTGTATAGTCTAACACTTAGAAATATTCTGTAAATATTAGGAATCACAATTACAGTTAGGAACAATGGACGTGCCGAATGTCTTGCGATGAATTGACGGACTGTAATCCACTTCCGTCGTTAGAAAGTTACTCAAAATCTGAGGTTAGCCATCGACGGTCCATTGATCAATCGGTGGTCCATAGAGGGGGTCTCGTTCTGTTGGTCAAACACAGGTTTTTTCAAGACATGGTTTTAACCCCACCTATGGACGATTTTAAGCACATAACAAGTTTACCCAATATGTAATAGGAAGCATAAGATCAAATAATCATCCATCGGTCTTCGATTTTGCAATTTTCAATCATTGATTCTACAAAACTGTCAAGCCCTAAGTCAGAAAATCGTGAGTTTGCACAGATTCCACCCCTAACCCATTCACTTTCTATCATTCTAAGGAACATAAAACCCACTCTTAACGAGTTTAACATGTAGTTTTATTCCTAAGTCAAGACCCACATACAAACTAATCGTTTCCTCAACAAAAAGAAATGAGTAGGTTATATTGCACAACCAACCGACGTGCCACCTACGAACACCAACCGGAGAAACAATGGCGATGGAGTAGAAACTAAGGGATTTGGGTTTTGGGGCTTATGTTATTTTTTTTGGAGAGTTATATTGTTTGGGAAGATAAAAGAAGTGAAGTAAGTGGGGCAATTAATGGGGAAAGAGGTTAATAAGGGGAGGAAAAATATTGGGAGGAAATTTAAAAAGGTGTGGGAGGGTAACTAAATGGTTTTATCTTAATATAGTCGGTCGGGTCACTAGTCTTTGTGAACTAACGATACCCCGTCGACGGTCCGTCAACTGGTCTGTCGATTGTTCCCTAACATAGACAAAATTTTAAAACATACAAGGAATCTACAACCACCATCGACAGTCCATCGATGAAATGACGGCCTGTCGGTTTGCCCGTTGATCTTTGCACCAGACCAATATCTGCCGAATTCTTGTGGCATGGTCTCTGCAGATTGAAAACCCATTAAGCCGTTATTTTTTTGTTTTCCAGACACTTTTTAGACATGTACCATAAACTGATCTCTAGCAAACATTCTAAAAAAATTAAATGAAAATTAACACATATAATTTAGTAAAACAAAATGAAACAAAAGAAAGCAAATATTCATACAAAGAAAAGAAAAACCTATTGTCGGCTAGAGGATACACATTGGGTTGCCGCCCAAGAAGCGCTTGATTTAACGTCGCGTCACAATGCAAGATCCTTGATTACTCAGACTTCATCAAGGTGATATGATTCTTTGCCCATTTACCGTGAACCTTGCACTCTCCTTGTATCTTTATCGCCCACATGGACTTGTGCTCCAACTCTACCTGGAAGTGACAAGTCTTCCCATATACAAGTTGGTGTGGAGACATACCTATGGGGGTCTTGTATGCAGTACGGTAAGCCCAAAGAGCATCATCAAGCCTCCTTGACCAATCCGTTCTATTACAATTCACCATTTTCGACAAGATCTGCTTTATTTCACAGTTGGACACCTCAATTTGCCCATTAGTTTCAGGATAGTACAAAGTGGCTACATTGTGGATAACCCCATAATTCTCCAATAGCCCTTTGAGAAACTTGTTGCAAAAGTGGGACCGCCCATCACTAATAATGTCCTTAGGTGTGCCAAATCTACAGAAGATATTCTTTTTCAAGCATGCGGTGACACTCTTCCCTTCATTGTTTGCAACTACTATGGCTTCCACCCATTTTGATACATAATCCACCGCCACAAGAATATATTTCATTCCATAATAACTCACAAATCGGCCCATAAAATCAATGCCTCATACATCAAATAACTCGATCACTAGAATGGGATTTAAAGGGAGTTCTTCCCTCTTCGAAATGCCTACATCTCTTTGGAACCTATCACATTACTTGGCGAACTGATGAACATCTTGGTGGATGGTTGGCCAATAGTACCTACACTACAAAATCTTATGAGAAGTCCGGGTACAATTATGATGCCCACCCACAGGCAAGGAATCGAATGCCTTCAAAACACTTAACGTCTCAACTTCCAACACACATCGACAAATAAGCCCATCAGCATAACTCCGGTATAAATAAGTCTAATCCCAAAAGAACTTTTTCATATCATGGATGAACTTTTTCCTCTAATGAAAGGACAAGTCCGATGGGACTATATCACTAGCCAGATAATTCACAAAATCGTCGAACGATGAAATCAAGTCATGAGAAGCGGCCAGTACATGCTCATCAAGGAAGGTATCATCAATTTCAGCCTTTTCACCTAACTCTCGCATAGCTTCATCCTCTAATTTTGACAACTTATTTACAACTTGATTTTTGATCCTGTTTCTATATTTCACCTAAAAATCAAACTCTTGCAATAGTAGCACCTATATAATCAACCTTGGATTAGCATCATTCTTTGACATCAAATATGTCAAAGCGGACTAGTCAGTATGCACTATAACTCTTGGGCCAACCATATAGGAGAAAATTTTTTCGAAAGTGAAAACCACCCCAAGGAGCTCTTGTTAAGTCATAGTGTTGTTCTTTTGTGCTTCATTTAGGGATTTAATAGCATAATATATGGGGTGAAGGATTTTATCCCTTCTTTGTCCCAATACCACACTAAGAGCAACCCCACTAGCATCACACATCACGTCAAATGGCTTACTCCAATCTAGCAAAATAATTACGGGCACAGACATCAACTCTCTAAATTCCATCAGACAGGAACATCAAAATAGAACTTACATTCCTTTTGAAGTAACTTGCACAGAGGATGTGCAATTTTTTAGAAATCCTTAATAAACCTCCGATAGAAGCCTGCATGCCCAAGATAACATCTCACTCCTTTTACAGAGATAGGTGGAAGAAATATCTATATAACCTCAAATTTGGATCGATCAACCTCTATTCCCTTCTCTGAGATGCGATGACGCAATACAATACCCTCTTTCACCAAAAAGTGATATTTTTTCCAATTTATCACAAGGTTGCAATCTTTACATCTTTAGAGAACCTCGGTCAAGTGACTCAAACAACGATTAAAAGAGTCACCAACAACTAAAAAGTCATTCATAAAAACCTTAATAGTATCCTCCGCGATATTGGAGAATATCTACATCATACATCTCTAAAAAGTCGCAGCTGCATTACACAACTGAAAAGGCATCCTATTGAGTGCAAATCACAAGTAAAGGTAGTTTCTCTTGACCTTATGATGCAATAGAGATTTGATTGTTACCCGAATAACCATCAATTAAACAATACCATCATTGTCCTCCGAGTCTATCTAACATCTGATCCATGAAGGGCATCGGGAAATGGTCCTTCTTAGTCCATGCATTCAACTTCAGGTAATCCATACAAACTCTCCATCCTGTCATCGGCCTCATTGGAACATGCTCATTCTTCTCATTAGGGACCATTTCATTCCCCCCCTTTTTGGGCACACACTGATGATGTACCATGGTTTCATCGTATTTGTAGTGCTTTTTCCTTAAGTTTAGCGTGCGTCCAAATGCCTTTTTGTATTGTTTTTTATGTATGTTTTTCCTTATTTGTAGGAAATTTGTCCAAAGATGAACGGGGAAGTTTTTGAGCAACTAAATGTAGAAGAGACCACCTACGGAGCTGATGATGGTCTGTCGATCCTGTGACGGTCCGTAGGTGGCATCGAAGTGAAGCTGCTAAAAAAATATGGGGAAGTCTAACTTAGTGTGGGATTACGGAAGTCCACGACGTAGAGTCATAGCCACGACGGTTTGTCCTGCTGGTTCGTCGCAATGATGAGAGAGTAGTCCCAGTACCCAAATTTCAAGAAGTTCAAGTATTATGGAATGGAGACCCTCGATGGACCGTCGTGCTTGTAACGATCCGTCATACCTATTCGTTGAGTGTAATGAAGAAAGAACCAAAAGAATTTGTGAACTATGGGACGACGGAGGCCATGACGGCCCCTCGTGACCACGAAGGTCCGTCATGAGGGCCATCGACCCAGACTCATTTTGATAGATTTTCAGTAATTAGAATCCTTCTTTTATTAGGTTTTTGTTTTTATTTTAAATAGTCAAAAAACCTTGTTTTGGGGGTTAGACTTTTCGAGACTTAGACTTTTCGATGGTAGACTTTTCAATAGTTAGACTTCAGGATAAGTTTTAGTTTACATGTTATGTCTGAAGTATTTTTTTTGTGGGAACGATCCCAACCTCATTAGTTGGGTTCTTTACTTGATATGACCGCTTTACATCTTATTTGAGAAGTAAGTTTGAGCGTATCAAATTTTGGCGCCGCTGCGGGGGAAATTAGCTTTAAGATTAACTTAAACTTATTACTAAAGTTTAGTCAATATTTACTTAATTTTTCTTTCTTGGTGCTTTTGATTCCTGCAGAACTAACTTTCTTGTATGCCAAATACACGTAGAGGAAGAGAACCCTTGGTTCCCTACGACCACGAATTACAGCGTACACTATGCAATATGAATCGAAACTTGGGTATTAACTATGATTATCCAAACCAGAACATCCCAGCTCCAGTTGATGTTCATGGTCAGTTATTACCCGATGATCCTAGTGAAAATCAACAAAGGGGACCAAATCCGCTACACGCCCTCGAGAATACTACGGAGCTTATGATAACATTGCAGACTATGACAGGCCACTTGTCTTGCCCCCTCTACCACAAGACCACACCTTTGTGATAACTAGTAGTCTGATGCAAATGCTCATTGCTAGAGGTTTGTTTTCAGGGCTACCTTCTGTGGACCCACATGTCCATATACCTAAGGTAAGGGCAGTGTGTAAAAGTTGTGTAGGGAGGCCTGATTTGGATTTGGATGTACCAGGGTGAAGAGTAATACCTCTCTCACCGATGAGAGAAGCTGCTATTTTGTTCACTAAGCTCTCTTATAACTCAATTTTCACTTGGAACCAACTAAGGGAAGTTTTATTAGGACATTACTACCCGGTCTCCAAGTAACTAAACCACAAAGACAAAGTTAACAACTTTGTGGAACTACTAGGAGATTCAGTTGGAAGTTCTTATGATAGATTCACTTTATTTTAGAGAAGTGTCCCCAATCACCGCCTAGATGATGAGTCACTGAGGGAATACTTCTATCAAGGATAGGATGATAATAATAAAGCGGTATTGGATAATATAGCCGGTGCTTCTTTTGAGGAGTGTCCTTATGCCGAGATTGCCAAAAAGTTAGAGAAAATCTCCCGGAATAATAAAGCTTGGAGTACTAGGAAGTTATATACTCGAAGAAATACCTTCCCCGTGCTATCCACCCACAACCCACCCACAGATGAGATTTGTGAAGAGATGGCTCAGATGAGAACGGAGCTTGGGTTGCTATTAAAACATTTCACTGGGGTGCAAAAAAGATAAATGCAGTTAACTTCTTGTCTAAACCACCACCACAAAATGAGGAATGTTATTATGAGGAGAATTTCTATGGAGTAAATAAGCAGACGGAGAATTTCTGACCGAGTGCCCAAGGCTCAAATCAGGAGAATTGGCGCCAAGGTCAAGGAAACCAAGGTCAGATCTATGGTAACTATAAATGTGAGGGTCATTATGTCAAAGATTAAAATTAAAACTGCGACAACAACTTCAACAGGGGTAGCTATGGTAATAGAAATTATAGGAATGGGCCCTAGTTCCTCCTCGAAATTGTGAACTTACTCCTAGGGATGGTGGAGGTAGTATGGCGCAAGTTGAGGACATGTTGCACAAAATGATGAAGAGGTTCAATGCTAGTGATGAGCACATCAAAGAGTTAAGGAGCGATTTAGCGGGTATTGGGCAGAAACTCGATACACATGCAATATCGATTAAGCAGCTTGAGTTGTAAATGGCCCAATTATCCGCGATTGTGAACACACAGAAAACGGGCACTCTTCCTAACAACACTGTCCAAGATCAAAAAAATGATGGACATTGTATGGCAATCACTACTCGGGGTGGTAAATAAACCGTTGACTCACTTATGCCATCTAATGAGGAAAAGGTGATCAAAAGGTAATGATAAAATGTTAGAGGTTAGTGGTGAAGTAGAAAATAACACTGGAAAAGATGTTGAAGTGCCTACAAAGGTAACTCCCATGCCTAGAACACCACCACCCTTTCCTCAAAGTTTAGTGAAAAATATCGAGGATGGTAAATATCGGCGTTTTATAACAATGTTGAAGAAGCTTTCTATCAATGTCCCTTTGATAGAAGCTTTAGAACAAATGCCCGATTATGCCAAGTTTATGAAAGAACTGGTTACAAAGAAAAGATCGGTCACTTTTGAGGATGATGATAGAATGCAACATTGTAGTGCTATTGCTACGAGATCTCTAGTGAAAAAGAAAAAAGATCCGGGTGCATTCACTATTCCTTGTACAGTCGGGTTATTACATTTTGCGAAAGCATTATGTGATCTGGGGCAAGCAAAAATCTCATGCCCCTCTCAATTTACAAGAAGTTGGGTTTGGATGATCCAAAGCCCACTACGATGCGGCTAGTGATGGCCAATCGAACAATAAAAAGGCCTATAGGGATTCTCCACGATGTGCTAGTAAAACTGGAGTCGTTCATATTTTCGGTAGTTTTTTTATTCGTGATTGTGAAGTCAATTTTGAAGTGTCTATTATTCTTGGGAGGACATTCCTTGCTATGGGTATGGACTTAGTTGATATGGAAAATGGGCAGATGAAATTTCGGTTCAACAATGAAGATGTGACCTTCAACATTTGTAGGTCAATGAGACAAGTGGTGAGCTCCAATTGGTATCTTCTATATCCTACAAAGAAAATATGAAGAAGTACCATAACCTCAAAATTGAAAAATGAGAGTTTATGGTCGGGGATTTTTTGCTTTTATACAATTCTAGGTTGAGCTTGTTTCCAGGCAAGCTCAAGTCCAAATTGACTGGCCGTTACTTGGTTACCCAACTATTTCCTCATGGAGCAGTTGAGTTGGAAACGAAGGAGGGTGTGCAGTTTAAGGTGAATAGACAACGTTAAAAATCTATTTCGGGCATGCTTATTCCGCGAATAATGTGATCGAGGCATACCATCTTGATGAAGTCTGAGTAATCAAGTGTCTTCAGTCGTGCCGCAACGTTAAACCAGGCGACTGTTGGGAGGCAACCCAATAAGTATAGTTTTGTTTCTAGTAATTGTAGCATTCTCTACTAATGGGTTTTAAATTTGCAGGAACATCACTAGGAAATGCTGCAGAAAATAACTCTGCAACATTCACTAACAGATACATCGACGGACCGTCACGCTTGCGACAGACCGTAACATGAATCCTTCGTGCTTGCTAAGGTTTTAATTTTTTTTCAAAATTAGGGCACATGCGACAGAACCGAAGATGGACCGTCGCATCTAAGATGGACAATCGTCGGGGACTGGTTGTGTCACTAACCAGCAACCTGACCCGACCCGGCTGGAGAATTTTTAAAAAAATATTCAACCTTCAATTAACGATTTCTTTCCCTCTTTCTCCCATTCCATCCCTTTCAAACTTCAAACATCCTACCTCTCTTCTCTATCAAATGATAACTTCCCTAAATCCCCAATTCTAGAGATCTTCTTTCTACTGGTTGGAGTCTGTTGTTGTGGTTCTGCTCTTGATAACCAAGTGCCTCACTTGCTTGGTTTTTCTCCTCTCCTAAGGTATATATCTCTGATCTCTACCCATTTACATTGCATTTTTATTTTTCAATTACTATTCACATATTTCTTTTTGGTAGGTCTTTGTTCTTTGATCAAAAATTTTCTGACCTAGGTTTAGAGTCCTCGAATTGCCTTGTTAAAACTCGAGAAATTGGTGCTTTAGCATTGCTAGTTTTCTAGGAATTTGGGTTACAAACATGTAGGTTAACATTAAGTATTCTTTTTGGGTAACAGGGGATGATTGTGGAGTCCTCAGTTCTTCCACTGACTGATAGAACGAGACCCCGATGACGAACCGTCATACCCACGGCGGACCGTCATAGGGTCTGTTCCAACACCCCACTATCCGTTTTTTTCTAACTGTCCACCAACGAACACATTCCATTCTAGTTTTCAGAGACCCTATTCCTAAGTATCTCCAATTTTTTATAAGTATCCTCTGACGGACATCTAAGACAGACCTTCATTAACACGACAGTCTGTCATGCACAACCGTCATGGTTGTCGGAGACCCTTGTCCTAAGGGTCTCCAACTTTTTCTAAGTGTACACTAACAGACATCTAAGACGGAGTGTCATTAACACGATGGTCCATCCTCCACAACCCTGATGGTTGTTAGTGACCCTTGTCCTAATAGTCTCAGTTTTTTTCAATGTGTCCACTAATGGACATCTACGATAGAGCATTGTACGCTCAATTGTGCGTCCTGCGCAACCGTCATGAGGGTCAGTCCCTAGTTCTAAGGTTCTTCAACTTTTTCTAAGTGTCCTCTGACGGACATCTACAACGAACCGTCATTACCACGACGGCCCGTCCTACACAACCTTCATGACGGTCCGAGACCCTTGTCCTAAGGGTCTCCATTTTTTTTAAGTGTCCACTGACGGTCATCTACGACAGAGCGTCGTACCCTCGATGGTACGTCCTTCACAACCGTCATGACGGTTAGAGACCCCTCTCGTAAGGGTCTCCATACTTTTTTCCACGACGAATATCGACGACGGACCGTCATAATTGTCAGAGACTTTCTTCAGGCATCTCCACATAAACAAAGTTGAAGTAAGACATTACGGACCCCATGACGGTCCATCATACTCACGATGAGTCGTTACCTGGTCCGTCGTGTTTCATTGTTCCTACATAGATGTCATTACAGCTTTGCTCTTATGTGTATTTTGTGTCGTTTTTGCATGTCTTTTTTGCTCTTTCTAGTACTAATAACGACTCTTTAGAAGTACATTCTGTAATGGCACAAAAACAACATCGATTTTACGCATGTGGGCTTTCAAAGTCTATCACCCCGTTTGCACGACTGGTTATAGGCTATGATGAAGAGCATGATCCGAGTACTTTCCCCCAGGCACTGCCACTCCAGCACGAGCTGCACGTGCACCTAGAGGTTTGCCCAAAAAGGTGGCGTCTGGCGTAGTCACTACCTCCTAGTTTGATGAGGAGCGCACACTAACTGACACACCTTCTGGGTCAGCTACACAAGAAGATAGAGCGTCTTGTTCCTTAAGAGTTTCGTGGTCGGAGAAAGCCTCTAGATCTGCAGAAGTCCCTGCACCCTCCACGGCTGCACGGTCTCCCTCGTTTGATGAGGCTGACAGTCCTAATTCCAGTCCATGCTCACCGATCGGTGTCCTCACCTAGTTTCCGACAAGACCCTTCGGTGGACGTTTAGACCCTTTAGGCTGCGGTTGAGAGTCTGCGAGCAGATACTGATATGATCCTTGAGGCTAGGATGTCTATGTTTGAGGCCCTTCTCTAGAGCCTACTGCGGACATAGTGTTGGCTGCGTTATTCTTCACTTCTAAGATTCCACCACCTCCCCCTCGAGAGCATTCCAAGAGGCGCAGGGGTTATGAGGAGGATGAGGCTAGAGCAAGGAAGAAGGAGCGCCCTTAGATAGAGGCTGCGAGGAGAGCCTTGATTGCTAAGGAGGAGACGCGTCAGATCAGGGCTGTAGAGTCAGCTGCTGGGGCATCTAGCTCCAGAGATGTGGAAACAGTGGTAGGCACTACTGATAGTGTTGTTGCTGATGAGGACACCACTAAGGGTGTCCAGACTACATAGGTAGTGGGTTCCGCGGAACCGGACTCACCATCTTGTTGATCGCCGGCGTTTTGCGCCTAAGGTCTGCTTCACCTACCACTCTTGTATTTCAGTTATCTATGCATGGGGTACAAGTTCATATCTTTTTGTTGGGGGTGTGGTAAATGAAAAGTGAGTGCTAGGTTTAAGTCTGAGTAGCCCGATTCACGATCCTCTTTTTGGGTTTTCTTTCTTGTGTTCTTTTCCCCAAGAGACTTATTATTTTTATTGTTCAACCGGCATGTCTATATCTTGTGTACATAGTATAACTATGAATGATGATGGCTAAGAAAAAAAAGATATCCTGATGTAATCAAAATTATGCCTGGCTAGGCACAGTAGTTGATAAATGTGTGGCTCTAAGCATGACATAGAGATACACCACTACATGACCCTAAGTCTAAGACTCGAACTAGGTGTCTGATAATCTGATAAAGTAATGAGATGTCAAGTGAGTGTAAGGAAAATTTGAATAGTCCACTATTTGTACTGAGTTAGAACTTGCCTGGTTAGTCCTGCTAAAAGTAAGTTGTAATAAACAATTAGGAAAGGATCATAGGCCCTTGTTCAATATAGCCAATTTTTAGCCTAAAAAAACCGGAATGAAAATAATCCCTCTTTGATCCAAATGATTTGAGCGTAAAATAGACCTTTCTTTTTAACCTCAACTGATCTTTTCTGGGAATAATGTGTTGGCCCTAGTCCCTCCTTCGACATGTGCACCTCAGCTTATACCAAAAGCATAAGTTAAGGGTGGCTAATATAGTAAACAACATTTTCGTGGCCCTGACCAAACATTGCGTATTGTGTACTTTGATTCATGGCAAAGCCATGAGTTTAGGGTGGCTATTATGAGGAATACTCAGGAAAATGTGGTTGAAAGAACAAAGAGAGAGAAAGAACAAAAGTTAAGTGACTCAAGGACCAGTTGAAAGGAAAGTTAAATAAAAAAATATAATAAATAAAAGCAAGAAAATAAAAGCCACTTATAAAAATGATGAAAGAAGGGAAAATAGAAAGGTGAAAGAATATAAGAAAAAGGGCGGAATAAAATGTTGAAAAGGTAGGACGCTTAACCGATATGTCAAGGAGGGAAACAAGTCACTAATGTATACCTAAATATACCCTACCTGACCTTGAGCCTATGTTACAAGCTAAGAAAGTCATATCGTAATCCTAAGAGTTGTATGGCTGATTTAAAGCAGTGAAAATAAGAGCAAGCTTATGGCAATATGTATGAATGAGTTGTGAATTTGTTCTGTGAGTGAATGTCGAAAAGTAATCCTTATATTCAAACTGAAATCATTGTGTGAAAAATGAGTATGTTGTTTTGAAGTGAGGACACTAGTTGTAATATCGGAAATATTAGCACCTCGGTGAGAAATTAAAGAGGATAGGTGTCAGTGCATGGTGAGTCTGTGTCATGGTCTGATTCCACATAATTCAAGCCTAATAGTAATAATATGCATAAACATGATGAGAAGAATAAGGATTGATAGCCAAATAATTGCGAAAGCTAAAATATGGATACTCTTGTACAAAGATTTTGTAGTGAGTCATAGTGCGTCGCTTGAGGACAAACAACGAATTTAAGTTGAAGGTGTTGATGTACTGTGGTTTCACGGTATTTTTAATGCTTCTTCCTTAAGTTTAGTGTGTGTAAAAAATCTTTTTTGTATTGATTTTTATGTAGGTTTCTGCTTATTTGCATGAAATCTATTCAAAGATGAACACGAAATTTTTTTTGTGAAGAAATGCAGAAGATACTATCTACGGAGCTTATGACGGTCCGTCGAGCCTGTGACGGTCCGTAGGTGGCATTGTAGTGAAGCTCCTGAACTAATATGGGGAAGTCTGACTTAGTGTGGGATTACGGAAGTCCACGACAGACCGCCATAGCCACGACGGTCCGTTTGGCTGGTTCGCCGGAATTATCAGAGAGTAGTCCAGTACCCAAATTCCAACAAGTTTAAGTTTTATAGAATGGAGACCCTCGACGGACCATCGTGCTTGGAACTCTCAGTCATACTCTCCGTTGAAGGTAATGAAGAAAGCAGAAGAAGAATTTG
Source organism: Solanum lycopersicum (assembly GCF_036512215.1). Lineage (NCBI taxonomy): Eukaryota > Viridiplantae > Streptophyta > Magnoliopsida > Solanales > Solanaceae > Solanum > Solanum lycopersicum. Next base: position 32,772,925 of record NC_090804.1, read on the forward strand.
TGAAGTATGGGATGACGGAGGCCATGACGGCCCGTCGTTACCACGACATTCCGTCATGAGGTCCATTGACCTAGACGCGTTTTGACAGATTTTAAATAATTACAATCCTTCTTTTATTAGGTTTTTGTTTTTATTATAAATAGTATTAAAAACCTTGTTTTTAGGGTTAGACGTTCGAAGAGTTAGACTTTTTGATAGTAGACTATTGACTAGTTAGACTTTTGGATAAGTTTTAGTTTCTTGTTCAAGTATTGAAGAATTAATATTAGTAATTGATACACTTTTTTCTTGAATTGATTGTTGGTGCTTTTGTTGATTAATCAAGTGAATTTCTGAATTTTATTCTTTTTTTATTAAATTAAGTGCTTGAATTCTTATATTAAATATATGAATAGTGTGATTATGACTATGGATAACTAAACTCCATAACTAGGGTTATGGGAACCATAGGTGAATAATGAGGTAAAATTTAACTAAAAAAGTAACTCTAGAATAGTGTCTTGCATGTATTGACAGTTCTTTTGTCTAGAAGTCTTTTTAACAGATGGACAACGTTCGAACTCGCCTTAATGCTACTTGCTGTACCAAGGAGGTAGATAATAGGAAAAGAATAATCAACATAGATTAAGTGAATGCTATCTAATAGGCTAGTGTCGATTGGTACAAGGTAATAACTTAGATAAATATCAAATACAATGCTTAATATGAGGTAAAGGTAAGGGTTAGTATAGAAACACATGTATCCGGACTAAGGTGCGAAGTGAAATTTTCTTGATGCCGGACCAAGAATATAGACATACATAACTTATCACTTTACATGCAAGATACTAGGAAAGAATTGTTACAGTTAGAATTACAAAGTTAGGAACCTGTGGGGAACACTTAAGCCCTAGTTACTTTTATTAATTGATTAAGCTCCAAGAATTAAATCTGTTAGTTGTTTACTTTAATTAGGTTAATTATTTTCATTAATTTAGATATAACCCCCCCCCCCCCTTATTGTCTTTTATTTTCTAGTGAAAAAATTGAGAAAATAATAGTAATAATAGAATAAAGTTAAGTCTGAACTATTTTCCTCGTGGGAATGATCCCAACCTTATTAGTTGGGTTCTTTACTTGATACGACCGCGTTACTTCTTATTTGAGAAGTAAGTTTGAGCCTATAAAATGTACAAATCAATACCCAACTACTATCTACATTAGGATATTTGACTCCGTCATCCAACCACTTAATCATCTCCTTCTTAACTACCTCTTGCATATGTGGATTCAAACTCTTTAGTGCTCCACACTTGGATTTTTATCGGGCATGTGTTGGATTTTGTTTGAACAAATACTGCGTGGTATCCCAATAATGTCCGCAATAGTCCAACAAATGGCCTGTTTGAACCTCTTTAACACTTTTACCAGACACTCTACTTGTTCCACATTGAAAGTCCTTGCAATGGTTACCGGTAAAGTCTAATCTATTCCAAAAAATACATACCTCAGATGAGGTAGTAGATTCTCAAGCTCTAATTTTGGGGCCTTCTAAATAAATTGTTTCGCGGATGGAAAACTTGTGATGCTTCATATGTTATTCCAATTTCTTTGGTTACAATCAAAAATCAACTAGATCAAGTGACGCAACCAACGACCCATACTCTTCAATACCATCACTTTCAAAATTCACGATCACTGCCGCTAGTGCCTCTACACCAAGATGCTTTTTGATTTGTACCTCAAATGTACTCTCAACCCTGTAGGATATAGCAGATACCGTTTGGAGCTCACCACCCTACTTCATAGACCTACAAAAATTGAAAGTGTCTTCTTCATTGTGTGACTAAACTTCATCTGCCCTTTTTCAATGTCAACTAAGGCGCGACCAGTATCAAGGAACGATATCCCAAAAATAATAAGCACCTCAATATCTACCTAAAAGTCATGAATCACAAAATTTGCCGGATATATTAAATGACTCCACCTTCACTAACACATCGTGGAGTATCCCAATAAGACTCTTCACCGTTCGATTGGCCATCAGTAACCGCATCGCAGTGGGTGTCACAACTTGAATCTAGACCCCAAATGAGAAAGATATCATTAACCTCTCAGAGGTCGCAGACAAGCCTTCTTACGTCATTCTTACTTCTAGGTTAATGTTAGCAAAAAAATTGAACTCTTTGTTTTGTGAACATACTTGTATACGTACTCCTTAACTTTAAAGGCGTTCACAAGTAAATCATCTAATATAGAGGTAAACATATAAAAGAAACAGTTCATAAATTTAATAACGTATTTTTGCCAAAATGGCACCAATACAAAGTCTGAAAAAAAGTGAAAAGAAACACTAATGGAACATGCTTCACTATCTATAACCTAAATCTAATATAGATAATAAAGATAGACATCCTCGAAAGCATGATGTCCTACAAAGTCCGAATAAAAACTCCACGTCCGGATAGCTGCAACGTCAACCTGTAAGCTCTAGCATCCACGTGTACCTGCATCTATAATTGTAGCATTGTATGGGATTAGTACACACTTGTACTAAGTACGACCATATGCAAGAACACACCAAGGACATTCATGATTAATAACAACTCTTTCCTAACAACAGAATAATGGAAAGTCATGTTAGTGGACTTGCCAAATTGGGATTAGGAAAGTTAGTGAGCTTTCAAAATTTGGATTAGGAAAGTGAGTGAACTTTCCAAATTTAGATTAGGAAAGTTATGTCATGAGAGTAACATGCATCATCATACTTATCATATTGCACACAGCACATAACATCTTGCACATAGCACATAACATATTGCATAAAATACATAACATATAGCATATAACAGATACCATTTTTCATATCATTCGTTCATATGCCATGAGACCTTGGAATCATGTGCTTGACATCAAGACTTCCCATAATGAGGGTAAACGTATGGGACCTAAACTAGAGAGCCTTCGTTAGCAAAAATAGAGTTTGCTTCATTAATTCTTATGTACTTCATTTCGTTCATTCATAAGCTAGTGTAAACACCAGCTATACCTAGGATCTAGTTTAAGACTCTCATCGAGTTTGTTGGGAAATAATTAAGAATAACCTAGAGTCATTACTTAAATCTAGCTCACCTATTGATTATCCTATCATAATACCTTTGTTATCGTTCATTTTATTATGTGCATCATTTGAGGCTGGCCTCATTCATTCATTGGGAAATTTAACTTTAACCGACATAGTTCATGTGAGCATCATGACATCCAGTTTCTCCCCACACCAAAAAGAGGTGGAATCACCGGCCAAAGTGACCCAATTTAACTTTAGGGTTTCATCATTTCATTACATAATATTCTTTTCATCGTATTTCAATTCACTTGGCCATCAAGTGTGTTTTACACTCTTACTTAACCATTCTATGGTTACATCATTTCATTAAATAATCTTAGGTTCACTTATTTTTAAACGTATGATAGACTTATGGATCTATACATACAAGCCATGAGGCTTCATTAATAGTTCGTTTAAGTGATTCATATCTTCCTAATATTATATGGTATGAGACTTATGCATCTTGTGTGTATGTCAAGATCTCGATATCGATCTAAGTAGGTAGCATTATTCTTGAATATTTAATTCACATATGGTTTATGTATCAATACGAAATTTGGGCAAGGGAACCCGGTTTTCAAATTCCTTGGACAATAGTTTACATTTTTCTTTTTATTTAATTTCGATCCACATGATATTTGGACCCAAGGTCGAGCCCCAACATCAATGTTTCCTTTTTATTTCTATCCTTTGAAAAATCACTACCTTGGCCGGGGGGTTGTGGGTTTAAACCCTCACATCCCCTTTTATTTTTTTAGTTTTCCTTGACTATCTCTAATTAACCATAAGGTTGTCGGATCGAACCCCCACAACCTGACGTTATGTTTCTTTTAATTCTCCTTTTCTGCTTAGAGGTTGTGGGTTTCATTCCCACACCTCAAATTTATTTTATTTTAGTTTTTCTTATGTTTTTACCGAGAGGTTGGGGGTTTGAATCCGACTCCTCTCATTCTTAATTTTTTGTATTTTATATTTCAGCCATACACACCCGAGATCGAATCCCCTTAACCCCCATATCTTTTCAAATTTTTAGTGTATCTCACGGGTGAGGTCGCGAATTCGAATTCTAGTGACCTCACCTAATTTACACTCAATTAATTATCCAGATTTTTTCATCTACGTTTAGCCAAAAACGAACTTGTAAATTGCTGGAAATTTGTCACATTTCAGCTCACTTTCTTCAACATTTTCACTTGAACTCATAGGGTAATTCGTAGACCATTTAACACGTTTTTGGGTGCATTTTTCATAGATTCGTTTAGCCAAGAGATTATCACTCGAATCAGACACATTTCATCTTACCTGAAGATCACGATTTACATAAGTTTATGCACGTAAATTACAACCATGACATTACAATTTTGGAACATCAATCAAGGAACATTAGTCACGGTCACATCCTTGCACACACATACACATAGTTTCGAAAGTACATAGGTTGTCATTTATACGATTTCAAACATATAAACATGAACATATTTATCACGAAAACATAACACACGCCTAATATCTACCAGCAAACATACCCAACCGAAGAATCATTGGGAGCTAGTGACATGGACATGCAACGGGGAACAACCCTAGTTTTTGGACTGAATATTCTTAACCTTAAGAGGTCTCTTGGAAAAGGGACCAAGACAGAACAGAACCCATACATTTTATGACATTTAAACCTTTAAGTGCTTCCAAAACCTTCTCCAACACTCACGTACAAAACAAATTTTCAACACCATACTTTTGACGGAAAATCCTCCCTTTTCCTAACGTATTTTGCTTAGCGATTGATTTTATTTTTCGTTGTGATTTCTTCAAGTGTGAAGAACTTAGGTTTACCTTCTATTCTTGTACGTTATTTTTCATAGAGAACGTGAATGAGAGTTATAGAGACGTGAGAGAGAGATGAGCGTGAGAGGAGAGAGTTACCTTAGGCTTAGGAGTCTAGTTTATCACTTAGTCAAATAAGGTTTAGTTAATTATTATAAAACTCTTATTTCCCTTTTTTTTTAAATCAGTCAGTTAATAACAATGTTAATTTATTTGATTAATTACCAACTTAAATAAAAACAATTTTAATTCATTGCTTCCACCTAAGATCGAACCCATGTGCAACAAGACTTCACTTCAAGAACAAATTTTCGACCCTCTCTCCCCAAAATTCCCCTCCACCTTATTAATTAAATAATTAATTATATATTTAGGGTAATTACGATACTAACCTTTGCCTGGAGAATTACCATTTTACCCCTAGGCCCTCCAAAAAAATGATTTTCCCTTTTTATGTCTGGTAAAGACTCATTCGTGTAAATTTTCGTATTCGAGAGCCCTACATGGTTGGACCCAACCTTTCCTAGCTTAACTAACTCCCTAGGTTAGTTGGCTTGGGTGTCGTAAGCGTTCAGAGGTGTGGTTCTACGCGTATCAATCTTTGTCAACCCACTCTAATCGTAGGCATCCTACACACATTAAGCATTACTTAGCATTTCCATATCTTTTGGGTTGTTACACTATCCCCCCCCCTTAGGACCATTCGTCCCCGAATGACACTACTAAATATCTAGCGTAATGTCAGCCAGATCATGACATTGTTAGTATACACAATCAAGCAATAGCAACAAAGAATAAAGAGATAAGGAAACATAGAATTAAGAGTAGAAAGTCTAACATCAAATACTGAAAAGATGAGGGTGGCGGGATCTTATATCGCCCTCGCCCTCCCATGTAGAACCCTCAACAAGATGATTCATCCACAATACCTTAACTTTGGCAATCTCCTTGTTCCTTAACCATTTGACCTGGCTGTCTAAGATCTCAATAAGTACCTCTTTATAGGACAAGTCTTCATCGACCCCAAAACCTTCAACAGGTAGAATCTATGCTGGATCACCTAGGCAATTATTTAACATGGATACATGAAACACTGGATGAATAGGAGTTAGCTCCGTAGGCAATGTAAACTCGTAGGCCACCTCACCCACACATTGTAGGATCTCATATGGCCCAACATACCTCGGACTCAACTTCCCTTTCCTGCCAAATCTCATCACTCCCTTCATAGGTGATATCTTCAAATAGACCTGGTCACTGACATCAAACTCTAAGAGTCATTTTCTGCTGTCTGCATAAGACTTCTGCCGGTTGTAAGCAGTAGAAAACTTGTCCCTAATCACTCTGACCTTCTCTAAGGCCTCATGAATGATCTCTAGACCCAAAATTGATGACTCTCCAACCTCCAACAACCCAATTAAAGAGCTACACATCTTACCATACAATGCCTCAAATGGTTAAATCCTAATGCTGGAGTAATAGTTGTTATTATACGAGAACTCTATGAAAGGCAGATGGTCATCCCAACTACCCTTGAAGTCAATCACACACGCCCTCAACATGTCCTCCAATGTCGGAATGGTACGCTCTGTCTACCCATCAGTCTGAGGATAAAAGGCAGTACTAAGTTTCACCTACATGCCTACTCTATTCTGGAAGGATCTCAAGACATGTGAAGTGAACTAAGCACCTCTATCTGAAATGATAGACAAAGGAATCCCATGCCATCTCACAATCTCAACAGTGTAGAGTCTCGCATAATCCTCGGCTCTGTCAGTGGACTTCACATGGATAAAGTGGGAAGACTTAATCATCATGTCCACGATAACCCATATGGAGTGAATTTGTCTCCTAGTCTTCAGAAGACCAACCTCGAAGTCAATATTAATGATATCGCATTTCCAAGTCAGAACCTCAAAGACCTGAGCTACACCACCAGGTATTAGATGTTCTACCTTAAAATGTTGACAATTATTACACTTTGCCACATGTTCTACGATGTATTTCTTCATGCAATCCCACCAATAGATCTGCTTCATATCATGATACATCTTGGTGGAGCCTGGATGTATGGAATATGTGGAACCATGGGCCTTTGCAATGATCCTGGTCTAAAAATAATCCACATCTGGTACACACATCCTGTCTTGGTACCTCAGTATGCCTTCATATCCCATAGCAAATGACTCATTCATCATAATCAACATTGAGTCCTTAGGCTCCATCAACTCAGGATCAAGGTGATGACCCTCCTTGACTTCAACTACTAAGGATGATTTAGAAGTAGGACGAACTGAAACACCCCCACCGGTAGAGTCAACAAACCGCACACCCAGTCTGTCCAGTCTATGTATATATTTCACCAATTCCTTCTTCCCATCCTCAACGGGGGTTATACTTCCCATGCTCATCCAACTCGAAGCATCAGCTACAACATTAGTTTTACTTTGATGGTAGTGGACATCCATGTCATAGTCCTTCAACAGCTCCAACCATCTCTGCTGACGTAGACTCAAATCTCTCGATCTGAACAGATACTGGAGACTCTTGTGGTCTTTGAATACATCCACATGCATCCCATACAAGTAGTTCTTCAACAGCCTTAGTTCAAACACCACAGCTACCAACTCCAGGTCATGAGTGGGATAATTCTTGTCATGAACCTTGAGTTGTCTGGACGCATAAGCTATCATCTTACCACCCTACATTAGAAAACAACCCAAACCATCCCTACTTGCATCACAATACATAGTGTAATTCTCACCACACATAGGCAAGGTAAGCACCAGGGCTGAAGTGAGTTTATCCTTGAGCTCCTGCAAACTCTTTTTCGTTCCACGAACCTCCGATAATAACGAGACAATCCCAAGAACCAACGAATATCTATGGGAGTATGTGGTTTTTGCTAGTTCATCACAGCTTCAGTCTTCGTAGGATCTACCTACACACCTTTGTAAGACACAACATGACCCAGGAAGGTCACTAATCTAAGCCAGAATTCACACTTGTTGAATTTGGCATTCAAATGATGTTGTCTAAGTACCTACAAGGTCAGCTCAAATGTTGTTCATACTCTTCCTTGGTTTTTAGTACATGAGAATGTCATCAATGAATATTATGACGAAGGAGTCATACTATTAACAGAAGACCCTATTCATTAGATCCATTAATGCAGCTGGTGCATTCATGAGACCAAATGACATAACTAAAAAACTCGTAATGACCTTAATGGGTACGAAAGGTTGTCTATTGAACATCTTCATCCCTAACCCTGAGCTCATGGTACCCTGAACGAAGGTCAATCTTCGAGAAGAAACTAGACCCTTATAGTTGGTCGAACAAGTCATCTATTCTATGAAGTAGATACTTATTCTTGATAGTGACTTTGTATAGCAGCCGATAATTGATACACATTTTAAGGGTTATATCTTTCTTTTTCAAAAAAAACACTGCAGCGCCCCAAGTGGATATGCTTGTCTAAATGAAACCCTTATCAGTGAGATCTTTAACTGTAGCTTAAACTCTTTGTGTTCAGCTGGAGCCATTCTGTAAGGAGGAACTAAAATTGGTTTACTATCGGGTTCTAAGTCGATACCAAAGTCAATCGCTCGAGTGGAAGGAACTCCAGGCAAATCATTAGGAAATACATCTTGGAACTCGTTCACTACAAGCACTGAGTCCATGGAAGGAATTTCTTGATCTAAATCATTAACACTCAAAAAAATTACATAATAACCCCTTCTACATCATTTTATTGGCTTTAAGGTTCGAAATCAAAGGATTATGGACGACTCGAGTTGTAGCCCTCCAAGACTATCTCTTCTTCATTAGGGAAACAAAATCTCACAACCCTATTACGACAATCTATACAAGCATAACAACTATGAAGCCTGTACTTGCCAAGAATATTATCAAAATCATGCATTAGTAACCCACCCAAGTCTGCAGACATAGTCTTACCACATACAACTATTGGGCGCTCTTTGTATACTTTATCAGTTCTTACATTTTATCCTAAAGGTGTACTAATCACAATAGGATCATTCACAACTACAGGAAATATCTCAAAAGTTAGAGAAAGTAAAGGAGTTACAAAGGAAAGTGTAGACCCTAGATCAAGTAGAGCATAAACAGAAGTTGAGAATACTTGAAGCATACCTGTGACCACATCAGCGGACTTCTCCTGCTCCTCTGCCCTTCAAGGCATAAAATGTGTTCCTCATAGGAGGCTCGGCTACTACTGCAACCTGTGGATTAGGCCTAGGTTTAGCATCACCACCATCCCGACCTGTGTTCTGTGGGCAGCCTCTAACCATGTGCCCACTCTTACCGCAACAAAAGAAGGCATTAGTGCCCTATTTGCACTCTCCACAGTGAGCACGTCCACACTTAGCACAGTCTTTTCTGGGACGCTGCATCTCACCTTCATTGCCCTTCCTGGGCTCGGGTCTGCCTCTTCTAGGTACTCTACTCCTCTGAGAGTTAGAGTTCACAGAAATTTGTTCCCCTTTTTGAACCTAGGATGCTCGCGGACCAAAAAAATTTTCTGTGGCCTCCATGGCTGGAACCTGCCTGATCTAGCATCACAAACTCCCCTCTTCTTGCAGTTGTACTCCACGTGATGGACATGCACCATCAACCTTTATAGGTCCATTTTATCATGGAGCATTGCATACCAACACTCCTCCTCAAGATCTGTGTTGATTCGTATGAGGAACCTGCTCATCTAATCCATACTGTTAGATACAAGGGAAGTAGCATACCTAGATAGCTTAACAAAATTCAGGGAATACTCGCTGATTGTCATGGATCCCATCTTCAGGCTGATAAAGTTCTCAACCTTAGCCTCCCTCATCTCTATCGGATAGAATCTCTCCATAAAGGTTGTCTTAAGCATCTCCAAGTGACCTCAACTCCGCCCAAAAATTGGCTATCTTGCCACATCCTGCACCTAGTTTGTGCAACATCCTTGAGTTGATAGGAAGCCAACTCTGCTTGCTCAGTATATGTGGCCCCCAAAGCCACAAAGATCTTATGCACCTCATACACAAACTCCTGAGGATCCTCCTAAGTCTTAGACCCTGTGAAAAGAGGAGGATTTATCCTAATAATGTTTCTCAGCCTGTCAGCCATACTGCAAGCCAGTGGGTCCTCCCTCTGAACATTCTGTTGGTTCACCTGGTCAGTCATGGCCTGGTCCTGCATCGTGATGGTCTGTACCATCTAGTCCAGAGATGCCCTTATCTCTATTTAATTAAACTCCAGTAGGGTTAACCGGCAAAGCCACTCCTTCGAATGAAGCCTGGGGTGGAACCTGATTGTCCCCAGCAGCTGCTCATCCTCTCCTCTTACCAATGGTTCTCCTAGCATTCATTTTCTGAAAAACAACCAGGATTGATGGTAGACACGCTCATAATATGAAGAAATCATACATTAGGAGAAGGCACGATAAGATCAGAAGAAGGGAAATTTTCCTACGCAACATGTAGTATCTATTTCATAATAGTGGTGTACTTCCCTACCATGACTTAGAAACTACTCAATGTGGTTGATGTGAACTTACTATCCTCTAAATTTAACCTAGTGCTCTGATACAAACTTTGTCACGACTGGAATCTAGAACACACACGAGACCGGCATCGTTAGCCTCTCAGAGAATGCAGACAAAGCTGCATCCGTCATTCTTACTTTATTTAGGTTAATTTTAGCGTAAAATTAAAAAAAAAATTTCTTATCATACTTTTATACATACTACGTAACATCATAGGCGTTCACAAATCAACTATCTAATATAGAGGTAATTAAATGAAAGAAAAAGTTCATAATAGCGTTAACGTACTTTTACCAAAATGGCACCAATACAAAGTCTAAAAAAAGTGGAAAAAAACACTAGTGGACCATGCTCCACTATATATAGCATACATCTAAGATAGATAATAGCGATAGACATCCTCGAAATCACGAGGTCCTACCATGTCCGGAATAAAACTCCACGTACGGATAGCTGCAACGTCAACCTGTAAGCTCTAGCATCCACCTGTACTTGCGTCTAAAATTGTAGAATTATATGGTATTAGTACACACTTGTAATAAGTATGGGATTATGGAAGCACACACCAAGGACATGCATGATTAAGAATAGGTCTTTCCTAACAATATGATTAAGGAACGTCATGTTAGTGGACTTGCCAAATTGGAATTAGGAATTTGGATTAGGAATGTGAGTGAACTTCCCAAATTTGGATTTTGTAAAGTCATACCATGAGAGTAACATGCATCATCATACTTATCAAATTGCACACAGAACATAACATCTTGCACATAGCACATAACATATTACATATAGCACATAACATATTGCATATGCCATGAGACCTTGGCATCATTGACTTGACATCAAGACTTCCAAAAATAAGGTCTCAACATATGGGAACTCAGCTAGGGATCCTTCTTTAGGAAACACAGAGTCTGCTTTATTCATTCTTATGTACTTCATTTTATTCATTCATAATCTAGTGTAAACACCAGCTATACCAAGGATGTAGTTTAAGACTCTCATCGGGTTTGTTGTGCAATGATCAAGAATAACAAAGAGTCATTACTTGAGTCTAGCTAACCTGTTGCTTATTCTATCCTAACACCTTGGTATCGTTCATTTCTTTATGTGCATCATTTGAAGCTGGCCTCAATCATTTATGGGGAACCTTAACTTTAACTGCCATAGATCATGTGAGCATCATTATCTAGTGTCTCCCCCACACTGAAAAAAGTTTCAATAACCAGCCAAAGTGACCAAAACATGCTAGCGTACATGCGGATTGAACCCCGCGAGATCCCTAAATTGGCAGTATAGGTTCGTAGACTAGGATATATAAGGAGACACATACCCGGCATGTCGGACACTCTCATCTCATGAGAGTTACGTGAAACTCCACCCTTTTCGAAATAAGGCATCACCGCTCATAGCTAATCTATCAGTGCTCTGTATAAAGTTCCATTACACTCAACTCATACGTCATGGAAGCTGGTTTCTAGTATAAGTACATCATAGCTCAATAGATAAATTCTCATCTCCGAACTAGTATTAAGTGTGTTAATCTCAATACTTTGATTTGAGTTTTCATAGAGACTGGTCTCTTCAATAACTTTACACTCTCATAGGTGAGTACGTTTTCGTAACATTTACTTGGGCTCATTTGAGAGTGCTCTCATCTTTTACATTAGCTTCATATCATGTTGTAACCACATTCATTAACATTAGCACATTTTTTCTTCATAATTACTAACCCCTTTTTATGTGAATGTTCATTTCAGCATATGCTAATGCACTTGGTCATTTGTGTGTTTCACACTCTTACTTATCCCTTCTAGGGTTTCGTCATTTCATTACATAATGCCAATCAACATTGCCATTTAGTGTTTTTAACACTCTTACTTAACCTTTCTAGGGTTACATCATTTCATTACATACATCTTAGGTTCACTTAATTTTAAACATATGATAGACTTATGGATCTATACACACAAGCCATGAGGCTTCATTCATAGATCGTTTAGGTGATTTATATCTTCCAATGATTATGTGGTACAAGACTTATGCATCTTGTGTGTATGTCATGATCTTGAATTCGATCTAAGTAGGCAGCATTATTCTTGAATATATAATTCAAGTGTGTTTTATGCATCAATACATAATTTGGGCAAGGGAACCTGGTTTTCAAATCCCTTGGACAGTACTTTACATCTTTCTTTTTATTTAATTTCAAAACCACATAAAATTTGGACCCTAGATCGATCCCCAACATCAATGTTTCCATTTTATTTCTATCCTTTGAAAATTCTCTTCCTTGGCCGGGGGGTTGTGGGTTCGAACGCCCACATCCCCACAGACTCTTTTTATGTTTCTTTTAATCTCTCTTTTACTGCCTAGAGGTCATGGGTTCGATTTCCACGCCTCACGTATATTTTATTTTTGTTTTTCTTATGTTCCGACCGAGAGGTTGTGGTTTCAAATCCACTCCTGTCATTCCTAATTTTTTATTTTATTTTTCAGCCAAATATACCAGATATTGAATCCACTTAACCCCTATTTCTTTTCACATATTTAGTGTATCTCAGGGGTGAGGTCGCGGGTTCGAATTCTAGTGACCTCACAAAATTTACACTCAATTAATTTTCCATATTTGTTCATCTACGTTTAGCCAAAACTAAACTTTTAAGTTGCTGGAAATTTGGTCACATTTCAGCTCACTTTCTTCAACATTTTCACTTGAAATAATAGGATAATTCGTAGACCATTTAACAAGTTTTATGATGCATTTTTCATAGATTCGTTTAGCCATAAGATCATCACTCAAATCAGCCACATTTCATCTTGCATGAACATCAAGATTTATATACGTTTATACACATGCGATAACAACCATAACATTACAATTTTGGAGCATCAATCCGAGAACATTAGTCACGGTCACATCCTTGCACACACATACACATAGTTCCAAAAAGTCATCCATACGATTTCAAACACACAAATATGAGCATATTCATCACAAAAACATAACACACGCCTAATACCCAACCTAAGAATCATTAAGAGCTAGTGACATGGACATGCAACGAGGAACAACCCTAATTTTTGAACTAAATATTCTTAACCTTGAAGGGTCTCTTGGGAAAGAGACCAAGAGAGAAGAGAACCCATAACTTTAGTGACGTTCAAACCTTGAAGTTGCTTCCCAAACCTTCTCCAACATTGACATCCAAAACCAATTTTCAACATCAAACTTTTGACGAAAAACCCTCTCTTATCCTAACATATTTTGCTTAGCGTGTGATTTTATTTTTCGGTGTGAGTTCTTCATGTGTGAAGAGCATTGGTTTACCTACTATTCTTATACGTTACTTGTCAGAGAGAACATGAATGAGAGTGATGGAGACGTGACAGAGAGTTGAACGTGAGAGGAGAGAGTTACCTTATGCTTAGGAGTCTAGTTTAGGACTTAATCAAATACGGTATACTTAATTATTATAAAATTTTGATTTTCCTTTTATTTTAAATCAGTCAATAAATAATAGTATTAATTAATTTCATTAATTTACTAACTTAAATAAAAACAACTTTAATTCATCGCTTCCACCTAGGTTAGAACCCGGGTGGAGCAAGAATTCACTTCAAGAGCCAATTTTAAGCCCTCTCTCCCCAAAATGCCCCTCCACATAATTCTTTAGCAGAGTGTAACAACGATATGGTACATGGAATAGTGAAAACGTCTGGATCTTTTTTCTTTTGCACAAGAGACCTTGTAGCAATAGCGCTACACTGTTGCAGTCGGTCATCATCCTCAAAACCTACCGATCTCTTCTTTATAACCATATATTTCATAAACTTGGCATAACCGGGCATTTTTTCAAGAGATTCTAGCAAAGGGACATTGTTGGAAAGTTGTTTCAACGTAGTAATAAAATGCCGGTATTTACCATCCTCAGTCTTCTTCACCAATCTTTGCGGAAATTGTGGTGGTGGTCTAGGAACGGAGATCACCTTTTGGGGTATCTTTACTTCTTTCACCGCTTTATGTTTCATCAATATTATTGTTATAAGTATTTGTTAGTACATAATAAATAACAAATGTTAATTCAGTAGTCAAGCAAGTTTTCTCTGCTAGATTAGTTGAAGCTACGACAAAAAAAACCCTTACAAATCTCTAATTTGTTCATCAAAGTCATTTTTCACATACAAGGATGAGATTTTGTGTTCCTTAGAGGAGAGTTAGTAACTTTTCAAGCCCATATTTTTTTGATTTTATGTTGTTGTTATCTATCTTTACTAAATTTTATCACTAGATATTATGAGTACTTTGAGGATTGAAAGTTGATTGAAGTGTTAAGTTAATTTTCTGAGATATGTTATTTTAAAACATGAGAACTTTTCTGCTTAGAATGATTTTTTATCATTATCCGATATCTCATAGTTTACTCCCTTCAGTGTATGTATTTTCTCGATGTTTTGTTTTCTCCTTAAAATTGTATTAATATTTTTTGTTTGGTATGTATGTGATCTAACTTGGACAAAGCTTTTGTTCTTTTGATGGTGTTTTTTTTTTCCCTTCTCATTCAACTCTACCAAATATTTTTGGTATGACTTATGACTATTATAAGCAAACTTGATTTGAAGAATATAAAACAAAATATGACCTAAATAAAAGTAATATATTAAGCTACAAAATATATGTCTATTAACATAGATTTGTTCACAAGTCATTACTGAGCATTTGAATTATCTAGGTTAGAGTCGTTTTTAATTTATTAATGTTGTCAAGAATATTTCATTAATATAAGTCTAGAATACAACATTTTGATCTACTTGTACTTTCATAATACAATTACTATATATATATAATTCTGAAAAGTTTGTAAAGCTGCATTGATGAAGCATCGAAAAGGGTCTTCAGAGAATCAGTTTAATGATGAATAAATTTCTAAAAGGCTCAAAAATATTATTTTACTGTTGTTTCAAATTTATTTTTTCCTTATATATTATCTTAGAGTAACAATAACAAAATTTGGTGAATGTTTAACCTCGGACAAGTAGATTGTCTCTTAAAAATTTTATTTAAGTCGTTAACAAAGATTTATTTAAATTATTTATAACTTGTATTTATTTAATTTATTTGTAACTACTATTTATTATCAAAAACTTTTATATAATTTGTTTTTAACAAGGAGTTATTGATGTACCGTCGTTTCACGGTTTCTTCAGATTGGTGTGTGTCTAGGGCTTATTGTATTAATTCTAATGTGTTTTGTCTTTGTTATTTCCGGAAAGTTGTCCAAAAAGAAAATGCAGAAGGTTGTGAAAAATCAGTGCAGATGTGACCTAGGAAGTCATCGATAGCCGATCGTCCGATCGATAAAGTGTAGGCGGTGACCGTAGATTGAAGGGTCAGGCATTTGGAAACAACTTGGGGAATTCTTACCATGTGTGGGGCTACAAAGGGATCGGTGTTCCGTTGACGGACCACCCTAACAAATCATTAATGTGATCACAGACTATCCCATTACCTGATGTTGAAGAAAAGCTAAGTATGCAACGACGATAAGCATCGATAGACCGTAAGTGCATCGACGGACCGTGTTGTTGGTCCGTCGATAGGATTAGAAAAGGTGCAATGTGCAGGCTTTGAAAAGATGCTAAGTATGGACCGATGGAGGAAGTCGACAGTCCGTCGTTTTTACCGACGGACTGTCGATAAGGATCATCGATCAAACCCGCATTTTGTACAAATTTTCCTTATTTTGAACTCTTTTTAGGACTCTCTTTATTTTAAATAGGGTAAAAACCCTCATTTATGGGGTTGGATTCTTTTACTAATTTCATAATTTTATTCTTGGATATTTTTTGTTTTGAAATTAATTCAAATTTCTAGATTTGGTTTTCAAGATAATTGTGTGATTTCAAGTTGAATTTCTGGATTTCCTTCGAATTTGTCAAAGTAAGTTCATGATTTATTATTTATCAATTATGAATTAATTTCTTCTAAGCATGGGTAACTAAATCCACAACTAGGGTTGTGGAACTATGAGTGATTAACAAAATAAACCTAGATAAATAACAATTTTTAAATAGGTTATTGCATGCATCGCCAATTCATTCATCTAGAAGTCTTTTTAACGAGTGCACACATTATAAATCGCCTTATTGCTACTTCCCGGACCAAGGGGGTAGTTAATAGGAAAAGAATTACCGACATAGATTTAGTGGATACTATCTAATAGGCTAGTTTTGATTGGTGTGAAGTAATAACTAAGCCAAACTTCGAATATGATTCTTAATATGAAGTAAAGCTAAGGGTTAGTAACATAGACACACGTTGCAGGACCAAGGTATGGGGTGAACTTCTTTAAATGCCGGACCAAGGATTTAGAGATTCATAACTTATCACTTTGCATGAAAGAAAGTAGAAAAAAATTGTTATAGCTAGGATTATGGCATTATGAACCTATGGGGAACATTTATACCCTAGTTTTTCTCACAAATAAATAAACAACAATAATTCACTTTTGCTACTTCTTTGATTTCACAACATTGCAACACTTTTGTTTCATCAAAACTCCCTTTTAAATTACTATTTTTCAGAAAGGACTTGACTAGATCGAGGTAATTGTACATTAAAGTTCAGTCTAAATCATTTTCCTCCTGGGATCGACCTCAACCTAATACTTAGGTTCTTTACTTGATACAACTACTAATACTTCTTTTAGGGGAGTGTAATTTGACCGTACCAAATTTTGGCGCCGCTGATATACCCTGGTTTCACGGTATTTTTTAATACTTTTTCCTTAAGTTTAGTATGTCCAAAATCCTTTTTGTACTAATTTTTATGTAAGTTTCTCTTTATTTGCAGGAAATTTGTCTAAAAGATGAATGCGGAGGTTTTTGAGTAAGAAATATATAAAAGTACCACTTACGGAGCTTGTGACGGTTCGTCGTGCTCGTGACGATCTGTAGCTTGCATCGTAGTGCAGCTGCTAAAGGAAGATGGGGAATTCTGACCAACTGTGGGGTTACGGAGTGCTTGACGGACGGTCGTAGCCATGACGGTCCATTTTATTGGTTCGTCATGAAGATAAGAGAAGTAGTCCCAGTACCCAAATTCCAAGATTTCAAGTGTTTTGGAACGGAGACCCTCGACAGACCGTTGTGCCTATGAAAATCCGTCATACCTACTGTCGAGGGTAATGAAGAGAGTAGCATAAGAAATTGCACAAGTATAGGATGACGAAATCCATGACGGTCCATCGTGACCACGACGATCCGTCGCGAGGTCCGTCGACCCAACCGTGTTTTGACGGATTTCAAGCAAATTTAATTAGGTTTTTGTTTTTGATAAATAGTTCAAAAAACCTCGTTTTTGGGGTTAGACTCTTTGGTGGTTAGATTTTCATATAGTTAGACTCATGATTATTTTTAGACTCTTTGTTAGACTCTTGATTATTTTTAGACTCTTTGGTAGTTAGATTTTCATATAGTTAAACTCTTGGTTATTTGAGCTTCTTTAGTGGATTAGACTTGCAGAACCTTTAGTCTTCAATTAATTACAGTAATTTATTGTTAGTGACTTTTGTTGATTAATCAAGTGAACTTGTGGATTTTATTATTTTTCATTGAAGTAAGTGCATAAATTCGTATATTACATATTTGAATATAGTGATTACGACTATGGGTAACTAAATTCCATAACTAGGGTTGTGGGAACCATACGCGAATAATGAGGTAAAACCTAACTAAAATAATAATTCTAGAATAGCTTCTTGCATGTATTGATAATTCTTTCGCTTAGAAGTCTTTTTAACGGATGGCCAATGTTAATACTCGCTTAATTCTACTTGCCGGACCAAGGAGGTAGATAATAGGAAAAGAATTATCAACATAGATTAAGTGTATGCTATCTAATAGGCTAGTGTCGATTGGTACAAGGTAAAAACTTAGTCAAATATCGAATACAATGCTTAATATGAGGTAAAGGTAAGGGTTAGTATAGCAACACACCTATCCGGACTAAGGTGCGGAGTGAAATTTTCTAGATGCCGGACCAACAATTTAGACATACATAACTTATCACTTTACATGCAAGATATTAGGAAAGAATTGTTACAGTTAGAATTATCAAGTTAGGAACCTGTGGGGACATACATAACTTATCACTTTACATACATAACTTATCACTTTACATGCCCTAGTTACTTTTATTAATTGATTAAGCTCCAAGAATTAAATCTGTTAGTTGTTACTTTAATTTCTCTAGTTGTCTCATTTATTTAGAAATAGAAAACCCCCTTTTTATTGTCTTTGCTTTCAAAGGAAATAATTGACTAAATAGTAGTAATAATAGATTGAAGTTCAGTCTGAACTATTTTCCTCGTGGAAACGATTCCAACCTCGTTAGTTGGGTTCTTTACTTGATACGACCGCTTTACTTCTTATTTTAGAAGTAAGTTTAAGCGTATCAAATTTTGGCGTCGCTGCCGGGGAAAGTAGCTTTTAGATTAACTTAATCTTACTACTATAGTTTAGTCGATATTTTCTTAATTTTACTTTGTTTATTATTTTTTATTCATGCAGAACAATCTTCCTTGTATGCCAAATACATGGAGAGGAAGAGAACCCTTGTTTCCCTACGATCACAAATTAGAACGTACACTACGCAACATTAATCGAAACTTGGGAATTAATGATGATGATCCAAACTAGAACATCCCAGCTCCGGTTAATGTTCATGGTTAGTTGTTACCCGATGCTCCGGGTGAGAACAAACAAAAGGGACAAAATCCCACTCTACGTCTCCAACAATACTACAGAGGCTTTGACGATATAGAAAACTCTGATGGGCGGCTTGTCTTACCCCTTTTACCACCAGGCCACACCTTTGTGGTATCTAGTTGCCTGATACAAATGCTCACTGCCAGAGGTTTGCTTTCAGGACTACCTTCTGAGGATCCACATGCCCATATAGCTAAGGTAAGGGCAGAGTGTAAAAGTTGTGTAAGGAGGCCTGACTTTGACTTAGATGTAATAGGTCTAAGAGTGTGTCCAATCTCACTGACGGGAGAGGCTGCTATTTGGTTCACTAAGCTCCCTTACAACTCCATTTTCACTTGGAACCAACTAAGGGACATTTTCTTAGCACGCTACTACCCGTTCTCCAAGAAACTAAGCCACAAAGACAGAGTAAACAACTTTGTGGCACAACCAGGAGAGTCAATTAGTAGTTTATGGGATAGATTCACCTCGTTTTTAGAACCCTCCCAAATCACCGCATAGATGATGAGTCATTGAAGAAATACTTCTATCGGGGACAGGATTATAATAATAAAGAGGTGGATACTATAGCGAGTGGTTCTTATGGGGTGTGTCCTTATGCTAAGATTGCTGAAAATTAGATAAAATCTCGTGGAACAATAAAGCATGGAGTATTAGGAAGTCAGTTAGAAGAAGAAATACCTTTGCAGTGCAATCAACTCACAACGCAGCCACAGATGAGATTCGCGAAGAGATGGATTAGATGAGAACTGAGCTTTGGTTGGTATTAAACATGTCACTGGGGTGCAAATAAGATAAATGCATTTCACTACATGTCTAAACAACAACCACCAAATGATGAATGATATTATACATATGATTTCTATGCAGTAAATTAGCATACGGGGGTTTTCCAACCGAGTGCCCAAGGCTCAAATAAGGATAATTGGAGCCAAGGTCAAGGGAACCAAGATTGGATCTATGGTAACTATAACTGTGAGGGTCATTATATTCGAGATGAAAACTACAACCGCGACAACAACTTCAACAGGGGTAACTACGGTAACAGAAATGATAGAAATGGGCCCTATGTCCCTACCCAAAATCGGGAAGTTACTCTTACGGATGGTGGAGATAGTATGGCGCGAGTTGAGGATATGTTGCACAAAATGATGAGGAGGTTCGATGCTAATGATGATCACATTAAAGAGTTAATGAGTTATTTAGCGATTATTGGGCGGAAAGTCGATACACATGCAATATCGATTAAGCATATTGAGTTGCAAATGGCCCAATTATCTGCGACTGTGAACAAACGGCAACCGGGCACTCTTCCTATCAACACTGTGCAAAATCCAAAAAATGATGCATACTATATGGCAAGCACTACTCGGGGTGGTAAGCAAACCATTGACCCACCTATGCTTTCTAATGAGGAAAAGGTGAGAAAGGATAATGAGAAGGTGGTAGAGGGTAGTGGTGAAGCAGAAGATAGCACTGGAAAAGATGCAGAAGTCCCTGTAAAGGTAATTCCCATGGCTAGACAACCACCCCCTTTCCTCAGAGATTAATGAAAAAGACCGAGGATGGTAAATGTCAGCATTTTATAACAATGTTGAAGCAGCTTTTTATCAATGTATCTTTAGTAGAAGCTCTAGAATAAATGCCCGGTTAAGCTAAGTTTATGAAAGATCTGGTTACAAAGGAAAAAATTGGTCACTTTCAAGGATGATGATAGAACGCATCATTGTAGTGCTATTGCTACAACATCTCTCGTGCAAAAGAAAGAAGATCAGGGTGCGTTCACTATTCCTTGTACAGTCGGGTCATTACATTTTGTGAAAGCATTATGTGACCTAGGGGCAAGCATAAATCTCATGCCCCTCTCGATTTACAAGTGGTTGGGTTTGGGTGACCCAAAGTCCACTGCGATGCGGCTACTAATTGCTGATCAAAAAGTGAAAAGGCCTATAGGGATACTCCACGATGTGCTAATAAAAGTGGAGTCATTTATATTTCCAGCAGATTTTAATAATCTTGATTTTGAAGTAGATTTTGTAAGTGCCTATTATTCTTGGCAGGCCATTCCTTGCTACGGGTAGAGCCTTAGTTGATATGGAAAAGGGGCAGATGAAATTTTGGTTGAACAATGAAGAAGCGACCTTCAACATTTGTAAGTCCATGAGGCAGAGTGGTGAGCACCAATCGGTACCTGCTGTATCCTAAAAAGAAAAGATGAAGATGGATAATGACCTAAAAAGTGAAAAACGAGAGCCTATGGTTGGGGATTTGGTGCTTTTAGACAGTTCTAGGTTGTGTTGGCTTCCGGGTAACCTCAAGTCCAAACGGACTGGCCCTTACTTGATTACCCAAGTATTCCCTTATGGAGAAGTTGAGTTAGAAACCCAGGAGGGAGTGCGGTTTAAGGTGAATGGAGAATGAATAAAACTCTATTTTGGGCATACTGCATCGATGAATGAAGTGATAGATGCATACCATCTTGATGAAGGCTGAGTAATCAACTCGTGCCGCGACTTTAAATAAGGCTCTTGTTAGGAGGCAACCCAATACTTATAGTTTTTTTCTTTTTAGTAATGGTAAAATTTTATACTAATGGGTTTTAAATTTGAAGGCACATAACCAGGAAATTCTGCAGAAAATCACTCTGCAGCAGTCACTGACGGATACATCGACGACCCGTCATGACAACGACGGACCGTCGCATGAATCCATCCTGACAGGTACATCTATCTGTTATTTTCAAAACTAGGGCACACGTGACTAAACCAATGACGGACTGTCACAACAATGACGGACCGTCGTCGGGGACTCATCGCGTCATAAGTGAAGCATACCCGACCCGACCCGGCTGGGGTTTTTTAAAAACTCTTAACATTTAAAAACCCCACACCCTTCATTTCACCCATTTCCTTCCCTCTTCCTCCCATTTCCCTCCCTTTCAACTTCCAATTTCATACCTTCCTTTCTTACAACCGATTATTTTCCCATATTCCACAATTCCTAAAATTCACTATCTATTAGTCGGAGTCTGCTCCTGTGGTTCTTTACTTGATCACCAAGTACCTTTCTCGCTTGTTTTTCTCAAATTCTAAGGCATGTGTCTATGATTTCTACCCACTTACATTGCATTTTTATTTATCAATTAGTATTAGCCTAGTTCTTCTTGATGGGTTCATTCTATAATAAAATTCTGTCTGACCTAGGTTGAGAATCCTCAAAATTGTTGTGTTAAAACTCTAGAATTGCTAGTTTACTAGGTAGTTGGGTAAGACAAATGTAGGTTAAAACACTAACAATTCCATTTGGGTCATAGGGCATGAATGGGTCATCCCAGTTCATTCATTGAATGACAAAACGAGATCCCGATGACCAACGGTCGTACCCACAACGGACCATCATTGGGTCCGTTCCAACATCCCTAGCACCCCACTGTCAATTTTTCTCCAAGTTTCCACCAACATACACATGCGACGGGCCGTCGTTCCCTAGACGGTCCATCCTGCACAACCATTCTGGTTGTCAGAAACCCTGTTCCTATAGGTCTCTCACTTTTTCTAAGTGTCCTCCAACGGACACATGCGAAGGACCGTCATTCCCACGATGGTCAATCCTTCACATACCGTCATGACGGTTAGAGACCTTATTCCTAGGTCTCTCACTTTTTCTAAGTGTCCTCCAACAAAAATCTACGACGGACCATCATACCCTTGACGGTACCCGTCCTGCATAACCTTTATGATGGTCAGAGACCCCTCTCCTAATGGTCTCCATACTTTTTCCAAGTATCCTCTGACAGACACCTACGATGGATCGTCATACCCTCGATGGGATATCCTGCATAACTGTCATGACGGTCAGAGACCCCTCTCCTAAGGGTCTCGATTTTTTTCTATGTGTCCCACGATGGACATCGACGATGAACCCTCACAATCACAACGGTCTGTCCTGCATATACCATCATACTTGTCAGAGACTTAGCTTCAATGTTCTCCACATAAACATAGTTTAAGTAAGACATGACGGACCCCATGACGGTCCATCGTATTCACGACGAGCCATCAACTGGTCCATCATGTTTCAGTGTTACTATAGAAATGTCATTACATCTTAACTCTTTTATTTATTTTGTGTCATTTTGATTATATTGTTTGCTCCTTCTAGTACTAACAATTATTCTTTACTGGTACTATATATTATGGCACACAAACAAGATCGAGTCTACACACGTGGGCGATCAAAGTCTTTTGCCCCGTATTCCCACGTGGTCATTATCTCGGATAATGAGTGTGACCCCGAGTATGTGCCCCAGGTGGCGTCCAGCCCATCTCGAGCTGCACGTGCTGCCAGAGCCACACCCAAAAAGGTGGCGTCCAGCGTAGTCACTGCCTCCCAGTTTAATGACGAGCGCACACTGACCGGCACACCTTCTGGGTCAACTACTAATAAAGAAGAAGCATATGGCTCCTTAGGAATTTCGTGGTCGGAGGAAGCCTCCGGATCTACTGAGGTCGCTTCACCCGCCACCGCTGCACAGTCTGCCTTGTCTAATGAGGTTAACAATTTGGAATCCACACACGGGGGACCGACTAGTGGTCTCTCCTCGGTTGCCGACCAGCCCAACCAGTGGTGTGTCTACGGGCAGCATAAAGTCTATTCCGATGCAAAGTTCTTGAATGACAGAGGAGTCATGACACAGACACATACATTGGAGAGGCGGGTCCTTACGGGAAGTCTCCCGACTATGCCAAAGATCCACAATCTCTTCACCAGACATCAACTAGAGTGGACAACGTGTTCTTTGGGACGTTGTAGTGAAGAGTTGGTCAGAGATTTCTACGCCTCTTACGTGGCTACGCTCATATCACAAATTGATAGGTGGGCTGCCCCCGCCAAACAGGCCACACTGGAGCATGTCCGAGTATGTGGCATTCAAGTTAATATCTCCCTGCCTGCCATCCGCCGATATCTATACGGCGAGGATGTTGAAGCCAACCAGACTCCTCTCACCGCCGAGTTTGACTACCAGTGGCAAATTGTCAAAAATGTCCAATTCCTCTGTGAGCCATCACTTAGAGAGACCACCAAGAGGTGGATGGCCCTGCACTTGTCTGTTGATGGAGAGGGTGCTGACTGGGTGACCGAGCTGAAGGGATCCATCAAGAAGACTAACCTGACCTTCACGACGAAGTTTTTATGGTTAATTGTCCGCCAGTGCCTTTCCCCCAAAGCCGGTGATAATATAGTCACATGGTATCGTGCAGTACTGATGGCGGCAATGATAGTCGGGTGTGAGGTAGACTTTGCTTTGCTTCTACAGGCGGTCATGCACGAGAGGGATTTTAAGGTCACAACTACTTAACCTTTCCCGTGCATGATATTTTCTCTATGAAGGTTCTCAGGTGTGCCTATATGGCACGTTGATCAGCTCAAGACCCTGCTGGGCACTGTTGATATCGGCCTCATCAGGGATGAGGCCAATGAGTTGGATCCACGTAGAGGGACCCGTCTAGAGTTGCCTCTACTTTGCGACAATCTGGCTGATACTGTAGCACAGGCCCGCACGGCTATGTAGGCGGCTTCCACTGACACTACCCCGGTCGAGTCTATCCCGGGTAGTAGCACTGCCCCGAGCTCCTCTCTCTCAGCCCCTTTCCCCGCTTTGGTCCCACTTGCTAAGGTCCATAAATTAGAGGCACAGCTGCATCTCATCCAGCCTTGGATGCAGAGGTCTATTACTGAGGCAGAAGAGCGCATGAAGTGAAAAATGATCCAGCACACAGAGCAGAAGATCGCTAAGGTTCATTAGGGCTTGGACGATTTTGAGTTGCGGGTGCTAGCCCAGCCAGCCCCTCTGGTGGATATGTGAACCCTTAAGACTGCGCTCGACAGTCTTCGCACAGACATCGATATGATCTTAGAGGCTAGGGTGCTTGAGTCTGAGGCCCCTTCTGTAGAGCCTGCTGAAGACAAAGTGATGGAGGCCTTATTCGCCACTTCTAAGATTCCATCACCTCACCCTCGAGAGCATGCCAAGAGGCGTAGTGGTCGAGAGGAGGATGAGGCTAGAAAACAGAAGAAGGAGCGCTGTTAGATGGAGGCTACGAGGAGAGCCTCGCTTGTAGATGAAGAGGCGCGTCAGATGAGGGCAGTAGAGTTAGCTGCTAGAGAATCTAGCTCCAGAAATGTGGAGATAGCGGGAGGCACTGTTGATAGTGTTTTTGATGTTGTAGACACTACTGAGGGTGTCCAAATTACAGAGGTAGTGAGTTCCGGGAAACCGGACACACCAGCTGGGTGATCGCCGGCGCTTTGCGCCCCAGGTTTGCTTCACCTACCACTCTTGTATTTCATTTTTTTTATGCATTGGGGACAATTTCATATCTTTTTATTTGTTGTGGGGTAAATGGAATGTTAGTGCTAGGGTGAAGTATGTGTATCCCAATTCACTATCCTCTTTTGGGGTTTTCTTGCCTGTGTTCTTTTTCTACAAGAAACTGATTATATTTTCTGTTGAACTGGCATGTTTATATCTTGTGTACATAGTTTAATTCTGAAGCATGATGGCTAAATTAATATCCTGATAAAATGAAAATGATGCATGACTATGCAAAATAATTGATAAATGTTTGGCTCTAAGCATGACATAGAGGTACACCACTGCATGACCCTAAGTCTAAAATTTAAGCTAGGTCTCTGATAATCTGGTAGAGTAATGAGATGTCAAGTAAGTGTGAGGAATATTTGAATAGTCCAATATTTGTACTGAGCTAGAACTTGCCTGGTTAAACCTGCTAAAAATAAGCTGTAATAGACAATTAGGAAAGGATCATAGGCCCTTGTTCAATATAGCCCATTTTTATAGTAAATAAACGAAAACCAAATGAAATTAATCCTTCATTGATGTAAATGATTTGAGCTTAAATTATACCTTTCTTTTTCACCCCAACTAATCTTTTCTAGGAATAATGTGTTGGCCCTGGTCCCTCTTTGGACATGTGCACCTCAGCTTATGCCAAAAGCATAAGTTGAGGGTGGCTAATGCAGTAAACAACCCTTTATATGGACCTGACCCAAATTTGGGTATTGTGTACTTTGACTCATGGCAAAGCCATGAGTTGAGGGTGGCGATTATGAGGAATGCTCTGGAAAGTGGGGTTTAAAGAACAAAGAGAGAGAAAGAACAAAACTAAAGCAACTCAGGAATCAGTTGAAAGAAAAGTGAAAAAAATAAAATATAAAATATAAAAAAAATACAAGAAATACAAGCAAGAAAAGAAGAGAGTCACTTATACAAATGAAGAGAGAAGGAAAAATAGCAAGGTGAAGGAATATGAGAAACTAGGCGAAATAAAATGATAAAAAGTAGTATGTTTAGCTTATATGTCAAGGAGGGCAAAAAAAAGTCACTAAAGTACACCTAAATATAACCTACCTAATCCTGAGCCTATGTTACGAGCTAAGAAAATCCTATCGTGATCGTAAGAGTTGTATAGTAAACTTAAAGCAGTGAAAATAAGGGCTAGCTTATGGCAATATGTATGAATGAGTGTAATTTGTTCTGAGTGTGAGTTTAAAAAACAATCCTTATACCAAAACTGAAATCATATGTGAAAAATGAGGATATTGTTTTGAAGTGAGGAGACTAGTTGCAATACCGGAAATATTAGCACCTCGGTGAGAGATTGAAGAGGATAGGTGTTAGTGCATGGTGAGTCTGTGTCATGATCTGATTCCACATAATTCAAGCCTAATAGTGATAGCATGCATAAACATGTTGAGACTGATCGGGATTGATGGCCAAATGATTGCGAAAGATAAAACAAGGATAATATTGTACAAAGATTTTGTACTGAGTCATAATGTGTTGCTTGAGAAAAAACAACGAATTTAAGTAGAGGGTATTGACATACCATGGTTTCACGGTATTTTTAATACTTTCTCCTTAACTTTAGTGTGTCCAAAAGCCTTTTTGTACTAATTTTTATGTAAGTTTCTCTTTATTTGCAAGAAATCTATCTAAAAGATGAATGCGGAGGTTTTTTAGCAAGAAATACAGAAAATTACCAACTACAGAGCTTATGATAGTTCGTCGTGCTCGTTACGGTCCGTAGGTGGCATCGTAGTGCAGCTGGTGAAGGAAGATGGGGAATTTTGACCAAGTGTGGGGTTACGGAGTGTGTGACGGACCGTCGTAGCCATGACGGTTTGTCCTGCTTATTCGTCATGAAGATCAGAGAAGTAGTCCCAGTACCCGAATTCCAAGGGTTCAAGTGTTTTGGAATGGAGACCCTCGATGGACTGTTATGCCTGTGATGATCCGTCATACATGCCGTCGAGGGTAATGAAGATAGCAGCAGAAAAAATTGCACAAGTATAGGACGATGGAATCCATGACGGTCCGTCGTGACCACGACGATCCATCGCGAGGTTCGTCAACCCAGCCGCACTTTGACAGATTTCCAGCAAATAGAGTCCTTATTTAATTAGGTTTTTATTTTTGATAAATAGTTCGAAAAACCTCGTTTTTGGTGTAAGACTCTTGGTAGTTACATTTTCATATAGTAAGACTCTTGATTATTATTAGACTCTTTGTTAGGCTCTTGATTATTTTTAGACTCTTTGGTATTTAGATTTTCATATAGTTAGACTCTTGGTTATTTGAGTTTCTTTTGTGGATTAGACTTGGTGATTATTGTTACACTTTTCGACAACCTTTAGTCTTCAATTAATTTCAGTAATTGATTGTTGGTGACTTTTGTTGATTAATCAAGTAAACTTCTGAATTTTATTCTTTCTCATTGAAGTAAGTGCATAAATTCTGATATTACATATTTGAATATTGTGATTATGACTAGGGGTAACTAAATTCCATAACTAGGGTTGTGGGAACCATAGGCGAATAATGAGGTAAAACCTAACTAAAATAACAATTCTAGAATAGTTTCTTGCATGTATGGATAATTCTTTCGCTTAGAACTCTTTTTAATGGATGGCCAACATTAGAAATCACCTTAATTCTACTTGCCGGACCAAGGAGGTAGATAATAGGAAAAAAGTTATCAACGTAGATTTAGTGTATGCTATCTAATAGGCTAGTATTGATTGGTACCAGGTAATTACTTAGTCAAATATCGAATACGATGCTTAATATGAGGTAAAGGTAAGGGTAAGTATAGCAACACACGTAGTCAGACCAAGGTGCGGAGTGAAATTTTCTAGATATCGGACCAAGGATTTAGAAATACATAACTTATCACTTTGCATTCAAGATACTAGCAAAGAATTGTTATAGTTAAAATCATCAAGTTATTAACCTGTGGGGAACACATAAACCCTAGTTACTTTATTAATTGATTAAACTCCAACATTTGAAGTTGTTAGTTATCTCCTTTAATTTCGCTAGTTGTTCTAATTTATTTAGAAATAGAAAACCCCTTTTTTATTGTCTTTGCTTTCCAAGGAAATAATTGACTAAATAGTAGTAATAATAGATTGAAGTTAATTCTGAACTATTTTCCTCGTGGGAACGATCCCAACCTCATTAGTTGGACTCTTTACTTGATACGAGCGATTTACTTCTTATTTGAGAAGTAAGTTTGAGTGTATCAGCCGCTGCCGGGGAAAGTCGCTTTTAGATTAACTTTAATATTTATTACTGAATTTTATTCAACAACTTCTTAATTTTAGTTTTTTTCTTTTGTTTCGGTTTGTCTCGGGTTTAGCTCTAGTGTATGACAAGTACACGGAGCCAAGGAGAACCAATCTTAACATTAGATCCTGAACTTAACCTAACACTTCAGTATAATGAATGATCAACAGAATCTCGCACATCTAGAAGATGGGATCAACCATCAACATCATTCGCTTATTGATGCTCATAACAAAGTGATGGTGGAGAATCCAGTTGATGGTGCTTTGAGGAGGCAACCTCCCATCCCATGCCCTCAAGAGTTCTATAGGGGAAACATCAACATCACTCACTCTGATGGGACTCTTGTCATACCTCCTCTACTACAGGATCACACATTTGTGGTAACTACTACCTTGATGCAAATGCTCACCGCCAGAGGTTTGTCTTCGAGGCTACCATTTGAGTATCCACATGCTCACATCGCTAAACTGAGGTCAATATGTAAGAGTTGCATAGGGAGACCAGACTGAACATTAATGTAATCGAATTATGGGTGTTCCATCTCTCACTCACGGGAGAAGCGGCAATATAATTCACTGAGTTGCCTATAATTCGATCTGTAATTAGGACCAGTTGAGAGATGTGTTCCTAGCACGGTACTGCACAGTGTCTAAAAAGATCAACCACAAAGATAGAGTGAACAACTTTGTGGCATTGCTTGGGGAGTTGGTGAGTAACTCTTGGGATAGATTCACCTCATTCGTAAGAAGTGTCCCAAACCACCGCATTAATGATTAGTCATTGGAAGAGTATTTCTATCATGGGCAACATTATAATAAGGAAGTGCTTGATACTATTACGTGTGGCTTTTATGGTGAGTGCACATATGCAGAGATTACGGAGAAGTTGGAGAAAATATCTCGCAATAATAAGGCTTCGAGAAATAGGAAGTCAGACACTGGGAGAAAACCATCGCAGTGCAAGCTACACACAACCCGTACACATATGATATTCGTGAAGAGATGGTTCAAATGAGAACTGAGCTCGGGTTGGTATTGAAACATGTCACTGGGGGTGCAGAGAAAGTAAATGTGGTAAATTTTGTGACTAAACCACCAACCCCAGCGGATTACTACTACTATAAAGAGGATTCTTATGCAGTGAATGAGCAAGCGGGAGTTTTCTGACCGAACGCCCAAGGCTCCAATCAGTACAATTGGCGGCAAGGTTAAGGAAATCAAGGTCAAAACTATGGGAAATCCAACAAAGAGGGACAATATGTTAGAGATGGAAACTACAACCGCAACAACAACTTCAACCAGGGTATCTATGGTAACAGAAATGATCGAAGTGGTACCTATGTTCCGCCTCAAAATCGGGAAGTTTCTTTTAGGGATGGTGGAGGTAGTATTGAGTGAGTTGAAGATATGTTGCAAAAAATTATGAGAAGCTTTGATGCTAGTGATGAGCACGCCAAGGAGTTGAGAGGTGATTAGGCCAATATTGGGCAAAAGGTGGACGCACATGGAGTCTCAATAGAGCACCTTGAGTTGCAAATGGCCCAATTGTCTACTACTGTGAACCCACGTCAATCGGATGTTCTCCCTAGAAATACCATTCAAAATCCTAAAAATGATGGACATTACATGACGTTCACTACTCGAGGGGGTAAGCAAACCATTGATCCACCTATGCCGTATGTAGTTGATGATGAGTTGAGAAAATATGATGAGGTAGTGGAAGGTAATGGTGAGTTGGTAGATAAAGCTGTGAAAGAAGTAGAAATACCCGAAAAGGTGATCTCCGTTCCTAGACCACCACCACAACTTCCGCAAAGATTGGTGAAGAAGACTGAGGATGGTAAACACCGGCATTTTATTACTACGTTGAAAAAGCTTTCCATCAATGTCCCTTTGATAGAATCACTTGAAAAATTCCCGGTTATGCCAAGTTGATGAAATATATGGTTATTAAGAAGAGATCGGTAAGTTTTGAGGATGATGACTAAATGCAACAGTGTAGTGCTACTGCTACAAGGTCTCTTGTGCAAAAGAAAGAAGATCTGGGCGCTTTCACTATTCCATGTACCATATTGTTATTACTCTTATCTAAAAAATTATGCGATCTTGGGGCAAGCATAAATCTTATGCCTCTCTCTATTTACAAGAACTTGGGTTAGGGTGACCCAAAGCCAACTGTAACAACCCTAAAAAATGGATATGCTAAGTAATATTTAATGTGTATAGGATGCCTACGATTAGACCGGGTTCACACTGACTGATGCGCATAGAACCAGACCTCTGAACCCTTGCGATAGACACGTCAACTAACATGGGGAGTTAGTAACGCTATGAAGGTTGGTTCAAACCATCTAGGGCTCTCGAATACAAAGATTTCCTCGAATGAATCTTTACTAACTTCAAAAGGGAAAATCATAGTTTTGGAGGCCTAAGGGGTAAAATGGTCTTTTTCCAGGATAAGGGTAGTATAGTAATTACCCTTAATATATAATTAATTATTTAAGTAATAATGTGGAGGGGCATTTTGGGGAGAGAGGGCTTAAAATTAGCTCTTGAAGTGAAGTCTTGCTCCACCCGGGTTCGAACCTAGGTGGAAGTGATGAATTAAAGTTGTTTTTATTTAAGTTGGTAAATTAATGAAATTAATCAATACTATTATTTATTGACTGATTTAAAATAAAAGAAAAATCAGATTCTTATAATAATTAAATAAACCTTATTTGACTAAGTCCTAAACTAGATTCTTAAGCCTAAGGTAACTCTCTCCTTTCACGCTCATCTCTCTCTCACGTCTATATCACTCTCATTCATGTTCTCTCTGACAAATAAAGTGTAAGAACAATCGGTAAACCAATGTTCTTCACACTTGAAGAACTCACAACAAAAAATAAAATCAAACGCTAAGCAAAATAGGTTAGGCAATGAGAGGGTTTTTTTGTCAAAAGTTTGATGTTGAATCTTGGTTTTGGACGTCAGTGTTGGAGAAGGTTTGGGAAGAAACTTCAAGGATTGAATGTCATTAAAGGTATGGGTTCTCTTCTCTCTTGGTCCCTTTCCCAAGAGACCCTTTAAGGTTCAGAATATTTAGTTTGAAAACTAGGGTTGTTCCTCATGGCATGTCCCTTTCAATAGCTCATAATGATTGTTAGGTTGGGTATTAGGCATGTGTTGTGTTTTCGTGATGAATATGTTCATATTTGTGTGTTTGAAATCATATGAATGACAACCTATGCATTTTCGGAACTACGTGTATGTGTGTGCAAAGATGTGACCGTGACTAATGTTCTCGGATTGATGCTCCAAAATTGTAATGTTATGGTTGTTATCGCATGTGTATAAACCTATGTAAATCTTGATGGTCATGCAATATGAAATGTGGCTAATTTGAGTGACAATATCTTGGCTAAACGAATCTATGAAAAATGAAACCAAAACGTGTTAAATGGTCTACAATTACCCTATGAGTTCAAGTGAAAATGTTGAAGAAAGTGAGCTGAAATGTGACCAAATTTCAAGCAACTTAAAAGTTTAGTTTTGGCTAAACGTAGAGGAACAAATATGAAAATTAATTGAGAGTAATTATGTGAGGTCAGTAGAATTTAAACACGAGACCTCACCCCTGAGATACACTAAATACGTGAAAAGAAATGGGGGTTAAGGGGATTCAATATCGTGTGTATTTGGCTAAAAATAAAATACAAAATTAAGAATGAGAGGAGTGGGATTTGAACCAACAACCTCTCGGTCAGAACATAAGAAAAACTAAAATAAAATAAATGTGAGGCGTGGGAACCAAACCCACGACCTCTAGGCAGTAAAAGAGAATTAACAGAAACATAAAGTGAGGCTGTGGGGATGTGGGGGTTTGAACCCGCAACCCCCCCCCCCCCGGCCAAGGAAGAGAATTTTCAAAGGATCAAAATAAAAAGTAAACGTTGATGTTGGGGCTCCATCTAGGGTCCTAATGTCATGTGAATTCGAAATTAAATAAAAAGAAAGATGTAAAGTTTTGTCCAAGGGATTTGAAAACCAGGTTCCCTTGCCCAAATTCCGTATTGATGCATAAAACACACGTAAATTAAATATTCAAGAATAATGCTGCCTACTCAGATCGAAATCGAGATCTTGAAATACACACAAGATGCATAAGACTTGTACCACATAATCATAGCAAGATATGAATCACCTAAACGGTCTATGAATGAAGCCTCATGGCTTGTATGTATAGATCCATAAGTCTATCATATGTTCAAAAATAAGTGAACCTAAGAAGTATGTAATGAAATGATGTAACCCTAGAAAGGTTAAGTAAGAGTGTAAAACAAACCAAATGGCCAACTTGATTGGCATTATGTAATGAAATGATGAAACCCTAGAAGGGTTAAGTAAGAGTGTGAAACACACAATAGGCCAAGTGCATTGGCATATGCTGAAATGAACTTTCACCTAAAAAGGGGTTAGTAATTATGAAGAAAAAATGTGATAATGTTAATGAATGTAGTTACAACATGATATGAGGCTAATGTAAAAAATGAGAGCAATCTCAAATGAGCCCAAGTAAATGTTACCAAAACGTACTCACCTATGAGAGTGTAAAGTTAATGAAGAGACCAGTCTCTATGATCACTCTAATCAAAGTACTGAGATTAACACACTTAATACTAATGAGGAGATGAGAAAACATCTATTGAGATATGATGTCCTCATACTAGAAACCAGCTTCCGTGACGTATGAGTTGAGTTAAATGGAACTTTATACAGAGCACTAATAGACTAGTTATGAGTGGTTATGCTTTATTTAGAGAAGGGCAGAGTTTCACATAACTCTCATGAGATGAGACTGTCCGGCATGCCGGGTATGTGTCTCCTTATATATCCGAGTCTTTGAACCTATACTGCTAATATAGGGATCTGGCGGGGTTCAATTCCCATGTACGCTAGCATGTTTTGGGTCACTGTTGTTGGTTATTCCACCTCTTTTCGGTGTAGGTTTCATGACACTGGATTTCATGATGCTCACATAATCTATGTCGGTTAAAGTTAAAGTTCCCAATGAATGAAGGAGGCAAGCCTCAAATGATGCACATAATGAAATAAATGATACCTAAGGTGTTAGGATACCATAATCAAATGGTAAGTTAGATTAAAGTAATGATATTGGGTTATTCTTGGTCATTGCACAATGAAAACGATAAAAGTCTTAAACTACATCCTAGGTATAACTGGTGTTGGCACTGGCCCATGAATGAAATGAAATGGAGTACGTATGAATGAACGAAGAAGGATCTGTGTTTCCTAAAGCAGACTCTCTAGCTGAGCTCCCATATGTTAAGCCCTCATTTCTCGAAAGTCTTAATGTTAAGTCCATTATTCCAAGGTCTCATGGCATATGAATGAATGATATGACAGATGTTATGTTCTATATGTGATATGATATATGAAATATGTTATGTGCTATTTGTAAAATGATAAGTTTGATGATGCATGTTACACTCATGGAATGACTTTCCAAATCCAAATTTGGCAGGTCCATTAACTTTCCTAATCTTAATATGGCAAGTCCACTGACCAGACTTTCTTTAAATCATGTTGATAGGAAAGAGCTATTATTTTTCATACTTGTCCTTGGTGTATGCTTGCATATACCCATACTTAGTACAACTGTGTACTAGTTCCATACAAATATCTACTTTTAGGTGTAGGCACAGGTGGACGTTAGCTCTTGTAGTACGACGTTAGAGCTATCCGGACGTGGATCTTTCATCCGAACATGGTAGGACCTCATGCTTTCGAGGCTGCCTACTGTTATTATCAAGCTTAGATGTAGGCTTTATCTAGTGGAGCATCTTCCACTAGTGTTTCTTTCCACTTTTATTTCAGACTTTGTGTTGGTGCCGTTTTGGCAAAAATACTTTTTAATGCAATTGTAAATTGTTTCTTTCATTTGATCATCTCTATATTAGATGGTTGATTTGTGAACGGCTATAATTTTAAGTTCAAAATGTTTATCATGAAATAAGAAAAATGAAACTAAAATTTTCCGCTAAAATTAACCTAGATGAGGTAAGAATAACATATGTAGGCTTGTCTGCGACCTTTGAGAGGTCAACAACGCCGGTCTTGTCTGGGTCTAGATTGCCGTCGTGACAGGTTTTCTAACCTATCAAGGATGGAAGGAAAGACAATTATGTTGATCGCATATATGTTCATATTAAGACTACTCATCAATGTGCAACAAGTTCATAAGGACAAGTTGAGGGATAGAAAAGAGTTTACGGATAAAAAGAGGGCTAAGATATCACAGAGTAAGTCTACGCAGCAGAAGAAAAATGCAAACCAATATTCCTTCAAAAAGAAAAAAAACGGATAGAACTTCAGAGATAAACCTGCCTATTCTCATGGTAGTATGACACAAGGGTGTATTAAGCCTTCAGCATATGCTAAATGTGGTAGGAACCACTCAGGGATGTGTCATGATGGCTCCACTGGTTGTTTCAAGTGTGTTCAAAATGGACATTGCCTAAGAGAGTGACAAAAGAACCGACATGGTAATGATAATGCGGGAAATAAAGCATAGTCTTCATCGGTTTCTCCATGAGAAAGAGCTGCATCTAGAGAAGCTACTTTAGGGGAAGGGGGAGGAGGAAATCATCTTCATGATATCATTACTCAGCAGAAGTAAGAGGATTCTCTAGACTTTATCACTGGAATTATCCAAGTCTTTAACTTTGATGTTTATGCTTTGCTAGATCCAACAACAGTTTTCCTGTAACTCCTTATGTTGCGATAAATTTTGATGTTATTCCAGAGCAACTTAGTGGGCCCTTCATTGTTTCAACATCTATTGGTGAATCTATTCTAGTAGAGAGAGATACTAACATAATTGCACTGTCTCTGTCAATCACGAGAGAACTATGACCCATGTAGTTGAGTTAGACATGGTAGATTTCAATGTCATTCCAGGTATAGACTGGCTTCATGCATGTTATTCCCCATTTGATTGTAGAACTTGAGTTGTCAAGTTCTAGTTTCCTATGACCAAGTTGTATAGTGGAAAAACAGTTCAACAGTGCCTAATGGTCATTTCATTCTATACCTTATGGCATGAAATTTATTTCCCAAAGGGTGTGCCTCTAACTTAATATGAGTTAATGACTCTAGTGTAGAGATAACTCCTTTTCAGTCATTTCTAATAGTAACACTTTTTCGACAAGTCTTTACAAAGATCTTCATAGAGTTCCTCCTGAGAGAGAAATAAACTTCCATATAAACCTTCTTCCAGATATTTGTTCTATATCTATTCCTTCATATAGGATGGCACCAACAGAGTTAAAAAAGTTAAAGGAGCAGTTGAAAGATCTCCTATATAAGGGTTTTATTCGACAGATTGTCCCACATTGGGGCGCTCCAGTCTTGTTTGTTAGGAAAATTCGTTCCCTTAGAAATTATATAGATTACCATAAATTGAACAAGGTTACCATGAATGATAATTATCCTCTTCCGATAATTTTTTATCTCTTCTATCAACTTTTGGGTGCTACTTGTTTTTCCAAGTTAGATCTCAAATTAGGCTACGATATTTGATGAATGGAGTATGGTCATTATGAGTTTATTATTATGTCGTTCAGTTTACCTAATGCTCCTGCAGCGTTTATGAATCATATAAATAAAGTTTTCAAGCCTTATTTAGATATGTTTATTATCGTGTTCATTGATGAAATTCTAATCTTTCAAGGAATAAGGAAGATCATGTTATTTATCTCATAATAGTTGTCCAAACTCTAAAGTATAGAGAGTGGTATGTCAAGTTCTCTACATGTTAGTTTTGGCTTGAGTATGTTGAATTGTTAGGCAAAAAACTTTCCGGTGATGGAATAAGAGACACTTAGAATATTGAGGAAGTGTAGAAATGACATTAACCCACATCTCCAACTAATATTAGAAGGCTTTTGGGTTGAATGGACATTTCTTAGAGGGGTTCTCATCTATTTTTCCCCTTTGACAATGTTAACTCAGAATATAATTAAGTTTGAATGGTATGAAGCTTGTGAGAAAAGCTTCTAGGAATTGAAAAACAGATTGAGTACTACCCAAATATTGACCTTACAAGAAGGTAGGCAAGGCTTTGTTTTACATTGTGATGCGTACAGAGTTGGTTTGGGTTGTGTGTTAAAGTAGAATGTCAAAATTATAACTTATGCCTCTAGACAATTGAAAATTCATGGGAGGAATTACCCAACCTATGATCTAGAGTTGGCTGCCATAGAATTTTCTTTGAAAATATGGCCTAGTTATCTTTATGGTGTTCATGTAGATGTTTTCGCTAATCACAAGAGTCTTCAGAATGTGTTTAGTCAAAGAGAGCTTAATCTTTGACCGAGGAGGTGGTCAGAGTTACTCAAAGATTATGACATGTGTATTCTATATCACCTAGGTAAGGCACGTTGTTGTTGATACCTTAAGTAGGTTATCTATGGGTAGTACTGCCCATGTTGAGGAAGAATATCAAGAGTTACCAAAAAATGTGCACAAATTGGCACGATTAAGAGTCTGTTTAATAAAATTCCACACAAGATTCAAATTCTTGCGATTTGGTTGTGAATTTCACAAAGGTTTCAATCCTACAAGGTATATGAGATTTTAGAAAAAACAAATTCGGAATGAGTCAAATCTGAAATTTTTCAAGTTATTCTTTGGACCAACTTCAAACAGTCATAATTTTCAAACAGACATAACTTTCATTACAAGTTGAGTTAGGTGGCTCATAAGATATCAAATGTATGGTCTTGGAATCTTTTTTCTAGCTCCACCGAGTTTGTTTAATTTTAAGATTGTATGAGAGAGATATGCCCGTTTAAAGTTATCCTCTCCAGTTAAGGAAAGTTGCTCAAAAATATGAGGTGTATTGTGGTATTTTCCGTAGTCAACAAGTAAATTCGATTTTAGTAAGCTTTAAGAGGTTTCAACTAATTTGGTTAAATTTTACAACCCTAACATACACTTAGGGTTTAAGAATAGATTTCAAGAAGTGAAAAGAGGAGAAAGGAGGGAAGATTCAAGGAGTTCATCAAAATTTCTTGTGGATCAAATGTTGTTTTGTCAAGGATTTGATCCTTAAGAAATATCTGAGTTCTCATAGTGTTCGGTTGGTTCACACACACACAAATCATGTTATTTATATATAATTTCGTACTCAAATTTTAAGTATTTAAGTTCTTGATGAATTTTCTTGAAATTTCATTTGTAATCTTGATTGTTTGGGTTTTGAACAATTCTTCATATGAGTATTAGTGGTTTGAGGGTTGTTTTAAGTAAACTATCGTGTACTTAGGTTGGGTATTTGAATCTAAGTGAATTTGTAAGAAACCATTCGATTCTAAGAGAATTAGAGTTGGAAAACTAGAAAAAAAATTTGTCAAAAAAAATCTTGGTAAAGGGTCGCACCCTGCTCCAACTAGTGCAGCAGAAAAGTACTTCTCTAGTTTAGGGGTTGGCGTAGTGCGCCAATGTAGCTTTATCCCACCCCTTCTCTATTGTTTGGCTTGTTTGAATTCTTCAAAATGGTAGCTTCACTCACAATTGATTCTAACTACTCCAAAACACATCTAAAGATTGAGAGATTAGTCATAGCATGAATCATAATCCTTGAATCGTGTCATGCCCCGAGCCTACACCCTGGGCGAGATTGGCTCTCGAGAACTATTGTTGTCCCCAAATGAACCCTTGGCCTGGCTTACTACTTAGGGATGAATTAAACACAAGAAAATAGTCTTAAATGATGAATTCATAATAAAAATCTTAGAATGTCTTAAAAGAACATTCAACTAGCCAAAATGTCAGCTTCATTCTCAAAACTTAAACCAATAATTAAATAATGATTAATGAACTAACTGTGTCTATCTATGAAGCCTCTAAAACTTATATGGATGTCAAACAAGACCCACAAAATCCTAATGAATGACAATATTGAAAGCAATAAAAGGTATTCTTCGGAAGAAAGGACGCTCACCAACAACTCTATAGCTCAACTAGAACCAATGTGCATTGGATGCTGATCTTTCTTACATATATCTAAATCATAAAAAGATGCAGGCCAATTGGCATTACTCCATTGAGGT
Organism: Solanum lycopersicum; assembly: GCF_036512215.1. NCBI lineage: Eukaryota > Viridiplantae > Streptophyta > Magnoliopsida > Solanales > Solanaceae > Solanum > Solanum lycopersicum. The sequence goes on from NC_090804.1 coordinate 32,811,929, forward strand.
ACGAGCATGTTATGTGAATACTAAAGCAAGACATAAGCTTTAAAGGAACTGAAACAACAAACCTAGTATCAACTCAACTCAAGTGAAGTGAACTCATTTTAATATAAAGTAGTAATGCAAATGCAATATAAATAAAAGCTTTTATAACATGAATAACAACTCTTTGTATTGAAAAATACAATAGTGACTTTGTTTGTATGTATAGATACAATATGAACTCTGTTTGGATGGGAAAATACAAATAATATGTGTATATAAGAATACAAAATTCTTATGTGGGAGTTACTCTTACTGATAATTATCACATAAGAGATATCATGATGATACACCATTTTATCTCAAGATTACAAGGAACTCTCTACCTTACCGAGGGTATAGAATCTGACTACTAAGTGTAGTTACTAGACTATGGTAAAAATCACTAAGGAATCATCAAAAAAGTATGACCAGTTTCTACCCATGGTGGTTATATAGTTTATGGGGGCTCGGAGTTGTCTAATGTCTTCCCCATATTGGTGCTCAATACTACTCCCAAATTATACTAGCTTAATATTTTTAAAAACATAACTCTGTGATTTGAGATACTTGCTCAAAACATAGCTCAAAGGCTATCTTGGGAATCAAAGTTTCATCTCTTGCTTAATTGTGAAAGCATTTACTCTTTACTTAAAACTAGCTCAAAGGATCCTGGAAATCTCAATTTCCTTTCTTGATTAAACCTTAGAACATTTTACTCTACGGGAATACATAGGCCGTATATATGATTTGGAAGAAAGAACTTCAATATTTACTCTTTATTTAACTCAAAACTCAGGTCTTAAATTCTCTTGACTTGACTCTTAACTTTCCTTGAACTGATTATGTATGGTTCCGAAAGTGACTTCGGTTTCTCCAGTTCGGTAAATCATGCCTGCATAGAATACTTGACATTTCCATGTGCAAGACCACAAAAAGTATTACCCCCTACAGCTCTCAATCATTGTAATTGGTAATAGGAACAATGTCATAATGCTTAGTATTGTTTTTACGTAGGTAAACATGATAAACGATCAAGAAATCACTATCCAAAAGGAAGAACACTTTGTGGAGATGCATTTAAATATTTAGCCGTGAAATTTTCGTGAGGCAAAAGGGTTCGTGACCACTCCAGGATGCCAAGAAGATTTTTCCAATCCTGAGGAACAGGTCTACGACGCGAACAAGCTACCCAGATTTGCCCGGCTTTTTCTTTCTTTATTTTATAACCCCAATTTGCCCAAATTCGATTCTTTTTTTCAAATTCTCTATAGATTAAGATACCCAGTATATGTACACAAGAACCTACCCAAAACAACTCTATAATCAAAACATTAACCTCAAGAACTTATCAATCTAAGCCCAATTTAAGAATGAAAGCAAATTCAAAAACACATATTAAGCACAAACTTTTAACCTTTTTAGGATGACTTCACGCCAAAATAAAAATGATTGGAGTATGGGTGAACCCAATGTTATGAAAGTTTCACATACCTTGTAGGATGGAATCCTTTGTGAAATCCACAACGAAAAATCGCAAGAATTTGACGACTCTTGAACTTTTCTTCTCCTTTCTCCTCTTGAGTTCTTTCTCCAAAAACCCTAGCATATTTTTCCAACTATCTTAACTGACCAAATTCAGTTTATACCCCCAAGTAATTATCCAAAACAAATTTCATTAATTGGATAGTACCCTTCTAAAATCTGGTTTTGACTTCCCTTATCTAGACAGCCCTACTACAAATGTGCATATCTCCCTCATATGAACTCAAACGGCACAAACTCGGTGGATTTGGAAAGATAATTAAAAGATACTTCCTAAGTTATCTTATAAAAGACCTAAAACATCCTGAGGTAGGAGTTATGGTCATTTAAAGTTGATCCAAAAACTCATACTTAACTTAAGATTGCCCAACTTCCCAAAATTTGATTATTTCCAAAAACAAATTCTCTCTATTATCTAGCTCTTCCTAAAGAGGAATATTAAAATATCTTTCCCTTAAGAAAATTCATCCTCGAATGAGATAAATCTTAGTAAGCTAAGGACGTAACATGTAACATTCATCTCAAACACCCAATATGTAAAATGCAACTACAACATGTCTTCTTAAAAGTAAATGTAACGAAAGGATTAGTACCTTAATTTGGATCTTATGTGGATTTGAAGAGATGTGGGTATCTTTTCTTCATATCATCCTCAGCTTCCCAAGAAGCTTCCCCAACAAACTGATATCTCAAAATAAATTTGATCTGAACGGGAATCTTCTCATACGATAAGCTATCTTTGATACCAATATCTTCAGTATGTATGATAAGTGAAGGATCTTTCATGAACTTCTTCAACATGGAAACATGAAATATTACATTAACCACAACTAAATCTTCAAGTACCTCCAACTCATAACCTATATTGTCAATCCGTTTGGATATTCTATAAGGACCAATATACCGGGAACTAGTTTTCTCGTCTAACTAAATCTCATAACACCCTTCATCGGTGAAACCTTCAAGTATACCCAATCGTCTACTTCACTCTCTAGGTACCTTCTTATCCTAACATCAGTGTAGGATTCTGACGACTGTGGTTCTCTCTTGAATAACTTTAACCTTCTCGATAGCTCGATTAACTAAGTCTAGTCCTATCAACCAAGCTTTACCCACTTCAAACCATCCAATAGGTGATCTGCATCATCTCACATAACGAGCCTCATATGGAGTAATTTGGATGGTCATTATTCTTTAAGGAAAACTCAATAAGAGGTAGGTGATCATCTCAATTATCCTTAAGATCAATCGCGCAATCTACCTTGATACCTCAAAACACCATCTACCCCTTTTTCAAAACCCATCGCTTTTTGCTTGTGAACATTTGCCTTTCATTAAATCAATATGAGATCTTGGTCTTAATTTTCTTTCACCTGTGACACTAATGATGATTAATCCCCATTCATCACCACTACTCCTCCTTCTATGGAATCCAATAAACGGACTCTTAATCATGCCACTATGTGCACATCTTTCGCTAACTCTCTATTTTATTCCTCAACATAGGCGGTACTACAAAAAGCTAATCTACTCAAGGCATCAACAATATCATTTACCTTACCTAGGTGATATTAAATACTCATGTCATATTCTTTCATATTAAACATTATGCACACTCAATAAGGCCATACCAATCAAAAAGGCATATTCCTTAAGTCATAGGCATATAAATCACAAAACCAATAATACAAAACATATTCAAGTTAATGATCATATAAACATACTTGCACATAATATGAGACAATTCTAATCATCAAGTTATAACCTCAACAAGCATGGATGAGATTACATTCCATCCTATCTAAAGAAAGACATTTACCCATGAACTCCTATCAAGTCAACAAGTCAATAACAAAGCAAAGTCCCATAACCTCACTCAATCAAGTAACCCAACAAGAATCATGACTAACATCCTACTTCACATATCATAGAATTTAACAGTACATGTCATCATAATTTAACAATTTAGACCAACACATATTCATAAGTGAAACTACTTAACATATAGTGTCAACAATGTGTGAGTTCATCATATACATATCATATGTCATGAGCGTATTCATATATAAGAACATCCTCCTAAGACTCCCCTCAAGGGTAACTAATGTAATGCTTAGGTAGAGTCTAATACCCCTACCTAGACTAAGCTAGACCCCTTAGGTTATCATAGTTAGAGTTCATTCCTTTAGTTCATTTTACCTTTTGGGAACATCTTGCCTTAACTGACATAGACCACATGAGCTGATGTGGAATCTGTTGTCATGGAACCCTACACTGAAAGAAGGCAGACTAGTTGTCAAAGTAGTTCCAAAACATGAACATAGAAACTACGTGGATCCACTAGCTAGTATTCCTATGGGGGCAACATAGTTCAAGAACTAGGAGATATAGTTGGGACCCTCTTTATGATACATGCATTATAGTCTCCAATCTCAAGAGTACAATAGTGATCCTACCTTCCCTATATGGGAAAGGACACTCTTCACTCTAGTTCATTCAGTGCTAAACTAGAGTCCCTTTTTTACTTGTTTTTAATTAATCATCATAGCTTAATGTAGCGTCTAATCCCTTGTATAGTCATTGTCATTAGCTCATTAGGAATTCCATGAGAATATCCTTTCATGGCAACCCTCATATGTGAGATTAGCATAACATCATCATCAGCTCATAATAAGGCACATAGGTACTTCATAACCAACCTTTTGTCATTTCATCTTAATGATAAATCTCGCAGTCACATAGTCAAGATATTTCAATTCAAAATCATACCAAAACCTACTAAGTCTAATCACAAGGCATGCTTCAATTAAACTACATCATCAATCACAAGCCATCATAATTGAATTATTAGGATCCTAAGGACTTACTCAATCTCCTTCAATAGTATTTATCATGGTCTTACCATCAACCAACCAATTACATCCAACAATATGTGTAGTAACATCAATCAATATTAATTAGCACAAGAACTAGGTTGATGGCATCATCACAATCCTAATTAATATCAATTCATAACCTATGGTTAGGGGAATTATGGTTCATCATGAATTTACCGAGAATTTGATCCAATCCCAACACTACATTACCCTAGTAGATCCATACATGAATTAGAATAGATAAAAACCAGTCTAATAATCAAATCATTCATCAATTACCATCAATTCATAACAAAGATCAACAATTTGGGAGATTGGGAAAGAGAACATGATCATCATGAAATTGATTTAATTAATCAACAATCTATACTCAATTAGAAATAGGAAATCATTATTCACCATCAATTTAAAGTTTAGAAGAAAACCCATTAGAATTGGAAAACCCCATGGAATTGGGTATTTCAAAATCAATTTTGAAAGGACCTCTTGGGTAAAGGAAACCCAAGAGTGAAGAATCCATACCTTAATGAAGATTTACCTATGAAATGGAAGTAAATTCCTATAGAAATTGACCTTCTTCTTCGAGCTTTCTTCCTTATTCAATGGAGGATTTTGGGGAGATAGAGAGTAGAGAGAGGCGAGAGCTTTTTAGTTTTGATTTGGGAATTTTGGGTTTGGGTGAGTGATAAATAACATAAAATTACCCTTAGGATATATATAATCACCCCCTAAATTACCCAAAACACACCTCATATCAATTGGTCTTTTTATTAAGTCTATATGTCAAAAATACAATTTTACCGAATCTGGGAAGTGGCTCCGTGTCGCGAGGCCAACAGACACTTTTTTCCCAAAAATAAATTTTTGGACCAGTGAGGTCCGTGTGGGCTGTGCGTCGCGCAGCAGCCCACTGATATTTTACACCTCTCTGGCTTCTTAGGCATCCTACCTACCCATGTTGAGGTCCTCTTGCTTGACCCTTCGTGTGGTCCTTGGGGCGTCTTTATGGGACATTTAGACTCTCTATACTACACTCTACCTAACCAAAGTATTTTTGCAAGTTTTAGACTTCATTTTACTCTCCAATACCATCCCCAAACATAGCAACGTCAACTAGTTCAATCAGGCTAGCTTCCGGACGTCATAGACATCCTTTGATGTGTTGACTCTAAAACTTCTCGAATGTCTTTTAAACATTATTTTAGGTCATAAATTAGTATCTAAAAATTTATACACTCATGTTAAGATCTATATTAGGTCTTGACTTTTCGGAGTGTTACATTATCCCCCCCCTCCCCAGGAACATTCATCCCCGAATGACAATAAACTTTTTAAAACGGAAACTATAAACTCAAGACTAGAAGGCCAACCAATAATATACAATATTATCATCAGTTACAGCTCAATCAATATAAATGTATGGGATTTACACAATGACTCAAAACTTCAATTTTAACACATAAGGATCAAAGTCACAAAATGAGGAATTTCCTTCTAACAACAACTAAATGAGCTAAAAATACTTTTCATAAGTCAATTATGTCAAAGTTCAACTTACCAACATGTTACATATCATTTAATAAAGACTCGCCATTTCAAAATGCACAACGTAACTCAAAACAACCAAAATTGTAAAATTTCCAAGTTGAAAGTACATTTCACTGTAAGTCACTGTAACAACCCCAAAATGCACATGGTTGCTACATTTCACTAAAAATAAAGGCAACTTCAATTTTTTGTCATCATTTTATTTATTAATAGGAACAATAAAAATTAGTTATCAAATAGGTGAGGGTAGGGACTTCATGTCGGGCTCGGCCTCCCATGTTGCACCCTCAATTATGTGATTCCTCCATAACACTTTTACAGAAGCCACCTCTTTGTTCCTCAATTTCTTTACTTGCCTATCAAGGATTTGAACCAAAACTTCCTCATAAGAGAGGTTATCCTTTACTCCAAGACCCTCAATAGAAACAATAGACCCGGGATCACCAATACACTTCTTAAGCATGGAAACATGGAAAACCGAATGAATCGAAGTCAATTCACTAGGAAACCTTATATCATAGGCAACCTTACCAACCCTTTGAAAGATGTCATAGGGACACACATAACGAGGACTCAACTTCCCCTTCTTTCAAAATCTTACCACACCTTTCATAGGTGAAATCTTCAAATACACTTTATCACCTTCTTCAAACTCTAAGTCACTTCTCCTATGGTCGGCATAAGACTTTTGTCGACTATAGGCCATTTGCAAGCGATTTCTTATAACATGGACTTTCTCCAAAGTCTTATGAATCAAATTGGGACCAAGTAGTGAAGGCTCTCCTACTTCAAACCATCCAATTGGCGATCTACATCTCCTACTATTCAAGGCTTCGTAAGGAGCCATAGATATAGAATAATGGTAGCTATTGTTGTAAGCAAACTCCACCAAAGGCAGATACTTATCCCAATTTCCTTTAACATCAATAATGCAAGATCTAAGCATATCCTCAAGGGTTTGAATAGCAGGCTACGCTTGACCATCTATTTGGGGATGAAGAGCGGTGGTTAATTTAAACTTGGTACCCAACCCTTCTTGAAATGACCTCCAAAACCTAGATGTGAATTGTGCACCCCGATCTGATATGATGGATAACGGAATACCATGGTGACACACAATATCATCTATGAAAATCCTTGCATAATATTTTCGCCGAATAAGTAGACTTGACAAGAATAAAATGAGCGAACTTGGTTAACCTATCCACAACCACCCATATAGTGTCATATTGATTTTGAGTCCGAGCCAAACCTACTACAAAATCCATATTGATATATTCCCACTTCCAAGTAGGAACTTGGGTTTCTTATAGTAAACAACCCATCTTTTGATGTACGACTTTCACTTGTTGGCAATTTGGACACTTAGGAACACTCCGCTATGTCCTTCTTCAAACCTTCCCACCAAAATACTTCCCTAAGGTCATGGTACATTTTTGTCGAACCCGGTGAATGGAGTAACAGGACCCATGAGTTTTCTCAATAATCTTGTTCCTCAACCCATCTACATTGGGAAAACACAACATTCCTTGTTACCTTAAGACACCATTCCCCCCAAGGAGAATGACTCATTAAGCTTGCAAAAAATGGATTCCTTCAACTCCATAAATGCTTGATCAATGTGTTTTTTGGGCTTCACCTCAACTACAAAAGATGACTCGGAGTGATGATGGACCATAAAACAACCATTTAGAGAATCATCCAACCTCACATCTGACCTAGCCAACCTATGAAAATATTTAACTAGGTCTTTCTTAGTTTCCTCTATGTGAAACACACTACCCATGGTCATACGACTTTGAGCACTCTGCAACCACATTGGCCTTTCTGGGGTGATACATAACACTCATGGCTTAATATTTCAACAATTCTAACAACATTTTTTGTCGAATATTCAAGTCCTTTTGGGTAAACACGTATGGATACTCTTATGGTCGTTATATATACATCAACATGGACACCATAAAAGTAATGCCTCCATATGTTCAAGGAAAATACCACGGCCACTAACTCAAGATCATGGGTTGAATAATTTCTCTCATACACCTTGAGTGGCCTAGAAGAATAGGCTATTACCCTCCTATGTTGAATAAGCACTCACCCTAAGCCCACTCAGGATACATCACTATAAACAACAAAACCCTTTGTACCTTTCGGTAATGTCAACACCGAAGCGGAAGTAAGCCTATCTTTTAAAATTTGGAAGATTCTCTCACGTGCCTCCAACCACTAAAATTTCTTACTCTTTTCGTTCAAAGTAGTCAAAGGAGATGCAATGGACGCAAAACCATCAAGAAACCTCAGAAAATAACCCGCTAGACCGAAGAAACTCCTAATGTCAGTTTGAGCCAAAGGTCTAGGCCAATTCTTGACCACCTCAATTTTCTTTATATCAACCTCAACTTCACCACTAGAGATGATATGACCAATAAATGCCACTGACCTCAAACAAAACTCACATTTATTATATTTAGCAAATAATTGATTTTCCTTATGCACTTGTAAAACCACCCTCAAATGGTTCATGTGATCACCCTCATTTTTCGAATACTAAGATTTTGTCAATGATGACAATGAAAAATGAATATAGGTAACTTCAAAACAACCTATTCATGAGGTTCATAAATTCCACCGGGGCATTTGTGAGACCAAAGGACATTACTAAGAACTCATAGTCACCATATCTAGTCCAAAATGCCATCTTTGGTATGTTCTCACCTCTCACCATAAGTTGGTGATATCTCGATCTCAAGTCAATCTTACAAAATTAGCTTGTTCTTAATAGTGACATTATTGAGTTGGTTGTAATCGATGCACATTCTAAGGGACCCATTTTTCTTCCTTACAAACAATACTGGAACACCCCATGGAGAATTAGTAGGCCTAATAAAGCCTTTGTCTAGTAAATCTTTGAGTTAAGCCTTCAACTCTTTCAATTTGGTCGGATCCATATGATAAGGAGGAATATATTTGGGATTTGTATCCGGTAACAAGTCGATACCAAAATAAATTTCCCATTTGCGAGGAATACCGAGTAGATCATTAGAAAAGACCTCCGGAAATTCCCTCACTACGGGTACCGACTTAATGGGAAGAATTTCAGAGTCTAAATCTTGGACTCTTACTATATTATATAAACACCCTTCTGAAATCATTTTGAATTCTTTCAACAAAGAAATGATACGACCTCTAGGAATAAAATTTCCCCCGTTCAACTTTAAAATTGGCTTATTTGGAAAGTTAAATTTAACCACCTCATTCTACAATCAATAGAGGCAAAGCAAGTATACAAAAAATCCATACTGAATATCATATCAAAATAAATCATATCATGTTCTACTATATGAACATAAGGAACTCTATTGAGCATCATTATAGGACAATTTCTATACACCCTCTTTGAAACAACCAACTCACTCACCGGGGTAGACACTTCAAAAGGTTCACGCAAAATATCAAGAAAAATGTCAAACGTTTTAGCTACTAGATAAGAAACAAATGATAAAGTATCACCAAGTTCATGTAAGGCATATACATCAATAGAGAAGACTTTAAACATATCGGTCACCACGTTGGGAAAAGTCTCTTGCTCACCCCTAGAGCGAGGAGCATAGAAGAAGTTCTTCTTCGGAGCCTCTTTTGAACCACTTGCTTGAGCTTGACCACTACTCTTTTCTTGACGCCTCACATTAGGACAATCCCTAACCGTGTGCCCACTTTTACCACAACAAAAAAATTATCTGTTCCCTTAAGACAATCACCATAGTGCTTCTTGCCACACTCTTCACAATTTGGATTTTTGGTTGGTGAACTAAAATGCCTCCCTTCTTAGTATTTTCGACACCCTATCATACCTAGCCTTAGGCAACTTGGAATGAACTTGATTAGAAACCCGCTTCTTAAACTTACGCTTATCTTGAATCTCAAGCCTATAGCATAGGCGAATGAAACTCCTCTTGCAAATAATCAGACACCCCCATAACAAAGTGGCTCATTTCATATCTAGGATCAGAAACCAAAGAAGGAACATATTTTGACAATTTAGTGAATTTCAAGAAGTATTCAGGCACACTCATACCTCCTTGGGTAAGGTTGATGAACTCCACCACTTTAGCTTCCCTCTTCTTCCTAGGAAAGAACCGATCATGAAAAGCCTTCTTGAACACCTCCCAAGTAACCGGACCACCCCTTAATGGCCTATTGTTCCTCCGTTGGACATACCATGCTTGAGCCACATCCTTAAGTTTGTAAATAGCTAACTCGGACTTCTCATTAGTCTCATCAATGAACTCTTGGGGGTCTTCTTCACCTTGGACCTATATAAAGTAGGAGGATTCATCCGAGTGAAATCCTTCAGATGAGAGGCCATGGTAGTTATTTGATGATCTGCTTGGGGTATAACCTCCCGATTAGCTTGGTCCACCATAGCTTGGGCTTGAGTAGCGGATACTTGTTCTTGGATAGTAATGGCTTGGGCCATTTGGAAGAGAGAAGCCCTTATGTTCTCATCCGTCAACGAAGGAGGATTTACCGGGGCTTGGTCATCATTCACTTCTTCCTCAAAAGGAGGAACTTGATCACCACGGGAAGGAACTCCTGCATTGGAAATCTCTTCTTCTACTCTTCGTGTCGCATTCCTTCGAGTATTCATTGCCTATAATCACAATAAGAGGATTAGATGCTAAAGGCACACCAAAAGTATAATCTAGTGGCATGACATTAGATTTTTAAGAAAGTGATATTTTCCTAAGCAACACATAGATTATTATTCATAAGACTGTCGCGCATAGGGCTGGCAAGGGGACGGGGAATGGGACTAGGGAAAGGGACGAAGGGGGGCGGGACGAAACGAAGGGGGGCAGGACGAGATGGGGAACGGGGAGAGGGGATTTGGACAGGGACCGGGATTGGAGGGACATGGATAGGGGGGTTAAAAATAGGTCTCATCCCGTCCCACTATATATACGGGATGGGATGGGATTTGGGGGGATGAGACGGGACAGGGGATTTTTTTGGGTTTTAAATACTTATATATTTGTTTTTAAATTATACGTCTTTATATAATAAATTTTAAATTTAATTTTTGATTTTCAAATATAAAAATAAATTTTAAAACTTAAAGTTTGAATTTTCAAATTTCAAGATTCATGTTTCAAATTTCAAGTTTCAACTTTAAAGTTTTAAATTTCAAATTTGAGAAGTTTAAATTTGTAATTTAAATATTTTAAAGTAATGTAAATTGTAAATTTCAAATTAAGTATTGTAAAGTTAGTTTAGTACTTTACTTAGTTTAGTACTTTAGTATATATTTAATTGTATAAAATAAATTAAACTGCAAAACAATAATTGTACTTAAGTACTAAACTAACTAAAGTAGAATTAACAAATATTAGTGGTGTAATTGATCTACGCAGCCACCTTCTAGGAAGGGTTCTCTTTCAATAAGTTCTCATACGTAAAACTAATATTTGTTACAGATATTAGATGAGTAACTAACTTTACGCAGCCACCTTCTAGGAAGGGTTCTGTTTCAATTAGTTCTCGAACGTAATCTAAAAATATCTGTTTTCTCCTTTAAAATTTAATTCTAATGTCGCATCATATCGATGGTGATATCCTCCTTTGTTGGCAAACATGCAAGAAATTCTTGTTCCTCTAATTCATCATCACTGCACTCAATTTGTTTTTTGATTCAACTTGCTTATTTTTTACTTTACTTTGGCAAATTATTATTCCTCCTTTCGTCATTGGACCAGTCTCTAAATAAAACTATTATTTCCAAACTGTCTTCCGCCAATTAATGATCACCAATTTGAAACCGTGTTGCACTGAAAGCAGCCTCCGATGCAACTGATGAAGCTTGAATAGCTAATACATCACGAACCATTTTGCTCAAAGTTGGAATTGAATCGCTTAGCCTACTCCACCATCCTAATAAATCTTCATTGCCATATTTGATTTCCAATATTTCTAAAGATTGATTAAGATATTCTTCAAAATCATCAAGGTTAATAGAATTAAGAACAAGAATACCTCCCATATAAATTGAAATTGGAAGAGACAAATCAATTTCAACATTAGAAGTTTGACCAAATTCTCCTTGAAAAATTTTCCATAAATCTATATTTTTCATAACAATTTTTATTCTACTTTTAAGATAGACATACACGTTTGACAATTTGGAATTTCTTCTGGTAAGATTTCTAAAGTTTCATAAAAAGTGTCAACAAGGCCTTGCACACCATTTAATTTATAAGAAGGATGAAGTAAATTAGCCGTTAAAAAAACTTGAGGAATAGGAAAAAATATTTTTTAAATTTTTTAATTAAACCTTCAATCACAACTCTAAATTTATCTATTTTTTAATATTTACAAAATCGAATTATAAGAGCACAAATATTTATTAATACGGATGAAATAGTAGGATAATAAATTCTAGAAAACATGGTAGTAGCATCATAATAAAGTCTTAAAAATTGTCATAGTTCTTTAGTTTCTTCCCAATCTTCATCATATATTCTATCTCATGGATCAGCATTATGAGCATTAAAAAACTATTTGTATGGGTCTCCTATATTTGTAAGCAACCGAAAGTATTTCGTAAAGAGAATTCCACCTTGTTTTAATATGCTCTGGAATTTTTCTAGGTGACAATTCACGTAGTAAACAACGCTCATTAAATTCCCTAATTCTAGCAGCATTGTTTCTACGAAAAATTCAGGTAAGGGCATATTCGATTTTTACACTACCACAATCAAATAATGAAATACCATCTTGTACAACTAAATGTAATATATGTGCAACACATCTAACATGAAAAGCATTATTATCAATTGGACATAATATAACTTTTAACATTTTAGCAGCGTTTGTATTATTAGATGCACTATCTAATGCGACAGACGTTATTTTATCTATTATATGTAATAATCTAAAACACTTAAAATATTTGAAGCTAAATATGCACCAGTTTTTTCCTCTATACATAGTTTATAACTTATAATTCTTTTTTGCAAATTCCAAATATGATCAATCCAATGTGCAGTAATAGTTGAATAATCATTTTCATTTACACTACGACCAATGTCCGAAGTTATAGACACTCTACTATCTAATATGCTAAATATACAACGAAGAAATTGACAATGTTTACCTTGGGATTCAAAAACATCAGATTTAACGGTATTTCTTAAAAAGCCTCTATAATCCGGATTATATGTTTATTGAATATATTCAATAAAACCGAGATTTTAAGAAAAACTATAAGGCAAACCACAAAAAGAAACCATTTTAGCTAAATTTTCCCGATCTAATTCCATATTATAGTTACATTGTGTTATTGGACCAGCGGGGTTTAAAGGATCTAATGTTCCTTGAACCATGTTAGAAGCCCCTATCGATGCATTACCGGTAATATCAAATTCATTAATTGAAATTCCTTTTTTTCTATTGGCTAATGCTTTAGCTTCTTTATATTGAATCGGCACACAAGATAACAAATGTTGCTCCACCTTATTTATGTTTAAAAGGTTGCTCCACTAAATTGATAGTCTCATTTGGAACTTCTTTCACCAGACTAGTAGGTGTTTCTTCTAACTTCTCTTCTCCCAAATCAACTTCTACTTCTTCACCTAAATTTTCATCAACAGTAGGATTAATATTACCATAACGTCGTCCTAAACTTTTGTGATCGAGTTGAACATTTGAATCAATATCATAGATGTTTCATCAACATAAGTAGAATCATTTATGTTAAATCTAACTCTACTCGTTGATTTAGATGAAGTATCACCACTTTTACTACTCTTTTTTTCTTTACTATTTTTTTTACCAAAAATAAATAATTTAAAAATTCTACTTTCTTCGTTATCTTGTGCTTTATATTTTCCTTAACCGCTATTTTTTGCTAAAACTCATACCTAAATATATATTAAGTGTAATATAAAAATAATAAAAAAACAAAAATAAAGACAAAAAATAAAATATAAATAATATGAAACGAATGTACCAAACATCTCCATTAATAGCAGACGTTAAACCAAATATTGAAGTTGTAACTTGTAGTTTGAAACACCTACCAATACTTGATAACAAATATGAGATAATATAATTATATGTATTGATATAATATGAAAATTTTTAATTGAGAATCGAAATATGTGGATTATAATAATATGAGAATTAAAATTGAATAAAAATTAAGATTTACACTTGAGAGTTGAGAGTTGAGAGGATATAGAAAAACAGATGAGATAAATGAGAATATATGATTTTGGAATAAATAGTAGGGGATAGGTGTATTTAAAATATTAAAATGGGTTAAAGTGTAATTACTATAACTTGAGTGTTTAAAAAAAGTTTTAAAAGTAGGCGAGTGGTAGGGGGTGTTTGGGAACACAAAAAGTGGAAAAAATCCATTGGTGGGGCCCACTAGCCATTTCCCCAACGGATTAAAACGGTAACTTTTTGAAACTTTAAAAAAAAAAGATCCCGCGAACCAGCCGGTTCAACCAGGATGGGACACTGCCGGGTCGACCGGGACGCAGGGGTGAACCGTCCACTGACCGGTCCCCTAATCCTTCACCCTTTAAACCCCCTAAACATAAGGGGATGGGTCGAGCAGGACACCCGTTGGATCGGGACGTGGGACGGGGAGGGATAGCCCGGTCCCCATGCCACCACTACACGCGCTTTACAATTATGAATTCAAACCTACATATTAGTGGTTAATAGAGACATCGACTCAAAGATATTCAGCTTCATGCTCTGATAGAAAGTTTGTCACATCCGGGTTAACCCCTAGGCGTAACCGGCGTCGTCGTCCTCTTTGAGGATGAATAGTAGCCTCTTAGCTTGCATCATTACATTCATAGGTCAAAAACGCAGAAAATTTAAAACTTTTAGTACTTCAACATTGAGTTTACATAGACCTCTACATACACATAATGGATATATATCGAGTTTATATAGACCCTTCATATATGAAGATTACTTTGTCTTCTACTTTTAACGCACATAAGTATGTAAAAGATAAAATAGTCTCAAAAACATGTCTGATCTTATAACCATCTAATAAGAGTGTATCAAATTTGTCATTGCCCTACATCAAGTACAGAAGACACATATAGGCTTATACAATTCGTACTCAACTGGAAATAGAATGAACATAAAAGTCTTAATAGTGAAACAACTTCATAAGCTCGATATTTGCATCGCCCTCAGAAAGTGAGGACCTACCCACTTGGTTGAATGAGTAACCCAAAGCCTTCTTCAAAGTGATCAAAGAGTTTTCAATGACTGGAACCTAAAATGTTGGGGAAAAGGGAAGAAACAGAGTGAGTACACCACTTGTACTAAGTATGATATCATATGCAAACATATCATGTAAACACGCTAAAAAGGGACCTTTCATAAAAACATGTTATCTCTCAATAAGGACATACCTATAAAAAGATATATTCCTTAACTCATAGGCATATACATTTAAAAACCAATAATATAAAGCATAGCAAAGTTAATGACCATATCAACATACTTGCACATAATACCAAGACAACTCAAATCATCAAGTTATAACCTCAACAAGCTTGAACAAGAGTACATTACATCCTATACAAATCAAGAAACTTACCCATGAACTCCTATCAAGTTAAAAAGTGTCATAACCAATCAAAGCCCCATAACGTCACTCATTCAAGTAACCCAACAAGAATTATCACTAACATCCTACTTCACATATCATAGCATTTAACAACACATATCATCACACTTTACCAAATAAGACCAACACATATTCATAAGTGAAACTACTCAACATATAGTATCAAAAATGTGTGAGTTCATCATATACATATCACATATCATCATAAGAATATTCAAATATAAGAACATCCTCGTAAGACTCCCCTCAAGGCTAACTAGTGCAATGCTAGGTAGAGTCGCATACCATTACCTAGACTAAGTTAGACCCCTTAGGTTATCATAGTTAGAGATCATTCCATTAGTTCATTTTACCTTTTGGAAGCATCTTCCCTTAAACCACATAGACCACATTAGCTAATATGGAATCCGGTGTCATGGAACCCTACAACGAAAGACGACGGACTACTTCCCAAGGTAGTACAAAAACATGAACATAGTAATTAAATGGATCCACTAGCTAGCATTCCTAAAGGGGCAACATAGTTCAAGAATTAGGAGATATAGGTGGGACCCCTTTAATGCTACATGCATTAGGTCTCTAATCTCAAGAGGACATTAGTGATCCTACCTTCCCTATGTGGGAAGGGACACTCCTCACTCTAGTTCACTCGGTGCCAAGCGAGAGTCCCTTTTTAAAATGTCTTTAAGTAATCATCATAGCTTAATGTAGGTCATAGGGTTTAATCCCTTATATATTCATTGTCATTAGCTCATTAGGAATTGCATGAGAATATCCTTTCATTGCAACCATCATATGTGAGATTAGCATAACATCATCATAATGTCATACTAAGGCATATAGGAACTTCATAACAAACCTTATATCATTTCATTTTAAGCATATATCTCACAATCACATAGAGAAGACATTTCAATTCATCATCATACCAACACCTACTTAGGTTAATCACAACTCATGCTTCAATTGAACTACATCATTAATCAAAAGCCATCATAATTATATATCCTTCAACACCCATTATCCATTATCATGGTATTACCATCAACCAACCAATTACATCCAACAATAGGTGTAGTAACATCAATCAATAGTAATTAACACAAGAACTAGGTTAATTGCATCATCACAATCCCAATAATATCAATTTATAACCTAGGGCTAGGGATATCATGGTTCATCGTGAATTTACTAAGATTTGATCCAATACCAACACTAAATTACCCTATTCAATCCATACATGAATTAGAATAGATAAAACAAGTCTAATAATCAAATCATTCTTCAATTCCAATCAATTCATAACCAAGATCAAATATTTGGGAGATTGGAGAAGGGAACATGATTATCATGAAATTGCATCAATAAACATAAATTAATCAACAATCTATACTCAATTAGTCATAGGAAATCATAGTTCATCATCAATTTGAAGTTTAGATAAAAACCCATTACAATTGGAAAACCCCATGGAATTGGGTATTTGAAAATCAATTTTGAAAGGACCTCTTGGGGAAAGGAAACTTAAAAGTGAAGAACCATACTTTAATGAAGATTTACCCACGAAATTTAAGTGAATTCCTATATAAATTGACCTTCTTCTTCAATTTTTGTTCCTTCTTCAATGGACGATTTGGGGGAGAGGGAAGGTAGAGAGCGGTGAGAGCTTTTGAGTTTTGATTTGGGAATTTTCGTTTTGGGTGAGTGATTAATGACTTAAAATGACCCTTAGGCTATGTATAATAACACACTTAATTACCCAAAACTCCCCTAATTTAAATTGGTATTTTTATGAAGTCTAAATATTAAAAATACGATTTTACCGAATCTGGGAAATGGCTCCGCGTCGCGAGGCCAACACACACTTTTTTTCCCAAAAATAAATTTCTGGACCAGTGAGGTCCGTGTGTTCTGTGCATCACACAGCAGCCCACTGAATTTTGACTCTCTATGCAAAACTATACCTAACCAAAGTCTTTTTACAAGTTGTAGAATTCATTTGATCCTCCGAAACCATCCCCAAACATAGCGACGTCAACTAGTTCAATTAGGCTAGTCTCCGGGCGTCTTTTGACGGCTTGTCTCTAAAACTTCTAGGATGTCTTCTAAACATTATTTTAGGTCACAAAACAGTACCTAAACCTTTAGACACTCATTGTAAGATCTATATTAGTTTCTGAATTTTCATAGTGTTACATTTTCAAAGAAATTACTATGGCAGCCAACTCTAGATCATATATTGTGTAATTTCTAGTGAATTTTCAACTGTCTGGAGGCCTAAGTATAACTTTTCCATTCTTCATTAATACCCAACCCAAACTAACTCTGGATGCATCACAATATACAACAAATCCTTGTGTACCTTCTGGTAAGGTCAATACTAGGGGTATTAGACCTCTTTTTCAATTCTTAGAAGTTTTTCTCACATGCTTCAGACAATGAAACTTAATTGTTTTCTAAGTTAACTTGGTCAAAGGGACGAAATAGATGTCTTCTTGGAAACCGTCTATAGTATCCAACCAACCCTAAGAAACTCCTAATATCATATGGTAATGTGGGTCTAGGCTAATTCTGCACTACCTTAATTTTTTTAATATCACTCTAATTCCATATCTGAAAAAAATCTAGCCTAACAATGTAACACACTCAAGCCAAAACTTTTTTTTAAGAACATGGCATACAACACTCTATCCTTTAAAGGTTAGAGAACTATTCGTAGATGACTAGCATGATCTTTCTCATTCCTTGAATAGATTAGAATTTGATCAAGGAACGTGATAACAAACATATCTTCATAAGGCTTGAATACTCTATTCATAAGGTCCATGGATGTTGCATGCACATTAATTAAACCGAAGGACATGAACAAAAACACATAATGACCATACTTTATTTATCAATGATGGTAGCCTGATTTGTGATCTATCTTGGAAAAACAAGTATCACCCTGAAGTTGATCAAAGAGATCATCAATTCTCGGAAGAGGATACTTATTTGTGATGGTAACCTTTTTCAAGTGATGGTAATCTATACAAATTCTAAGGGTACCATCCTTCTTCCTCACAAATAAAACTGGAACGCCCCAAGGTGGGACACTTGGTCGAATAAAACCCTTCTCTAGAAGATTATTCAACTTCTTCTTTAACTCTTTAAACTCTATTGGTGTCGTCCTATAATGGGGAATAGATATAGGAAAAGTATATCGAAGAAGATTTATACCGAAGTCTATTTCTCTCAGGAGAGACTCCAAGAAGATCTTCCGGACAGACTTCTAGAAATTCTTTAACTATTGGAACTGACTGAATAGGAGTTATTGCAACAGTAGAGTCATTAACTCAGACTAAGTGATAAACACACCATGGAAAAAAAATTCCCATAAGGTAAAAACAAAACGACCCTTAAGCATTGTTGAACTGCTTTTCCACTCTACAAATAGCTCATTTGGAAACTAGAATATGACAACTCAAATTCTACAATCAACTGGTGCATAATTGGCATGAAATCATTACATACCTAGAATTACATTGAAATCTATCATGTCTAACTCAACCAAATAAGTATGGTGCTCTTGTGATTAATGGAAACGGTTATATTCACAACATACTCTCTTTCTACACTAGAATGGACTCACCAATAGGTGTAGAAACACTAAAGGTCTCACTAAGTTGCTCAGGAATAACATCAAAGTTCATCACAAGTTAAGGATTTACAAAGGACAAACTCGCTCCTGGATCAAGCAAAGCATAAACATCAAAGTTAAAGACTTTGATCATACCAATAACAACATCTAGAGAATCCTCTTTCTTTTGCCGACAAATGATATCATAAAGATGGTTTCCTGCTCCATTAGACCCTGATGTAAGTCCTCTAGATGGAACTCTTTCTGGTGGAGTAATTGAATAAGACTAGACTCTGTTTCCCCATTTCCATTACCCTGTCTGTTCTTTGGACACTCTCTTAGAAAATGTGCATTTTGAACACACTGGAAGAATCCAGTAGAGCCATCAAGACACATACCTGAGTGGTTCCTAGAACCCTTAGCACATGCATGAGGCTTACTGCCCTCTTGTGCCATACTATCCTGAGAATAGGAAGGTGTAGCTCTGAAAATATCATTATTCTTTTCACATTTGTGCATATACCAGATGATGGAGTAGGTCTCTTTTGTTTCTATTTGAAGGAAGTCCTGGTGATATTACTCTTCTGTTGCTCCAACTCACTCCTTGATGTCTTAGCCCTCTTTTAATATTAAACTCTTTTTTATCCCTCAACTTGTCCTCTTCAAAATTATTGCACATTGATCAGTAGCCTTGATATGTACATATCTATTATCAACATAGTTCTCTTGACTTCCTTACTTGATAGGTGAGACAACTCCACAATGAATTTACATCACAAGGGATACAAATGTTATTATCCTCAACAAGAAAGGTTTTTATTTGGAGACATGTTATTTTTTTATGAAATGTATTTGCCTTGTATGCCTCGTAGAGTTGATCTCTCTAAAAAAATCTGATGCTTCCCATTTGAAACATTCAATAATTTTTAAGTACACAGAATATTCAATGTGAATATACATCTCCTTCCATAAAATGCGCAAAAAGTGCCTATATTACACTATCTCTAACAACACCTCATGTACGCATGCCTTCGATGGAACAACCTGTATGTTTATCTCATATGAATATTGTTGGTTCTAGATGGGTGATAAAAACAAAACAACAGTCAAAGAAGTCATTTAAAATATTTAAGGCTCATTTTTTACTAAAGGTTACAATCAACTTGTCGTTATTGAATTTCACGACACTTTGGGTCCCTTCGTCAAAGCTACAACCAGATGGGTATTGCAACCACCCTACATTGGGAGATTAACCAACTAGACGTCTAATATACTTTCTTACATAGTTATCTCAAGGAAACTACTTAGATAAGCTTTATACGGTTAATCTAATCTAAGTAGGGTTTTGTATTTAACAATATTTTGAGTTTTGAATCAAAGTTGGGAAGTGCATGTGTTTAGTTTTCCTTTTAAATGCATTACAAGTTACAACATTGCGGAGCCAAGAATTTACTAAGGGATTCCATGGTATAAAGTAAAAATATATAAGTGTTGCTGTCAACAATAGAAAACACAACCTTAAACAATTTTTGTAACGCCTTAACCATTACACTAAACCTTCAACTTGTATTATGAGGTGTTAATACTTGTTTATATATTTTTTAATCCAAATTTAGACCAATATATACAATGTAATTTTCCAATGATTGGGCCCTACAGTAGCTCCGCCCAGTCTATAACATACATTGTTGCTTCATCAAAGTTATTAACATCTTTTTAGTGTTGTGGTAATGTTGCACCAAATATCTTACATAGGAAAAATATCGACTATAAATATTTGCCCCACTTTAACATTCTTGTAAAGTCAAGGGGCATAAAATTTATATTTGTCAAAAAAAGGATCAGTCTAGCCCTAGTCGGTCAAAACCTTGCGGATCAAGGAATTTGATGGGTAAAGGTGAACGGGGCCTTCATTTGGAAGGACCAAGAAATGAAAAAACCAACCTTACCCTAAAAGGGGCGAGGGCAGGGCCGAGCTAGACCTTTTTTATTTTTATTTTTTCTTCTAAACTTAATATTCTATAACATAAAGAAAAAGAGAAGATTTTCAAATCAAATATGGCTAACAATGGTGTTGTTTCAATAAAACAAGAAAAAAAATCTAGTGTTATTAATATGTATCTAGGATACGAGATATATGATATACATGTATTCCTAGTGTGATACCTCTCAGATACATGAGTGAGATAAGATATTAACAAGTAAGATGGGAGAAAGGCGAGGGCGCAGGATTTGACTATGTATCCTTGATACATGTGAATCCACTTAAATAAAGTGTATATTTAACAAATTAAATTACTTTTGAGTCCATGTATCATGACATACTTTTATCTAGATGTACCAAAATCAAGTAAGAATCGTAATATTACAACATAACATGTTTTTAAGTAATTCCCTCATATAGTAGTGAGATTGTTGTAAATTGCCATAAAATAAATAGTTTTGTCCCATGGGCTGACCCCACAACTTAAAATTTTGCTCGTCCTCGAGCAACCATTAAAGTTCATCTAAAAAAATCATACTAGCAATGTCATCACTTTGGCAAATACTAACAACTAGGCCATATAACAACTTCAAAATATCAAGTGGACTTCTCAGTCATTATGCAAGACATTCAAATAAACAACAAACCTCTAACCTCCTAACTCCAAGGAAGGACTTTGAATTCATCAAATTTTAGCTTGCTCACCTACTCTCATCAAAGAAAGTTAATAACATCACCTATCTATCATAAAACAAGTGTCATTACAAAAAAAGATAGTCTACACACTCAATTCAAAATATTTAATTTAAATTAAGGACCTTATATCGAGAACAAATCTCACACTCACAAATAAAATCCACATGTATGCATAAACAACCATATGCTTGCCCATTATGTACATCTCCACTAATTAAGCATGCTTTAATAGATTCAAATAGGACTTTAACGGGTCATAACGTAGGCTAGGGGATGGGTAGGAATACTATATAATAGTGACTTCCTCTTCCTCGACCCTTCGGGTAGTCCTTGGGGTGTCGTTATGGGATTTTTAGACTCTCTATACTAAACTATATCTAACCAAAGTCTTTTTACAAGTTTTAGAATTTTTTGACCCTCCGAAACCATCCTCAAACATAGCGACGTCAACAACTTCAATTAGGCTAGTCTCCAGACGTCCTTTGACGGCTTCTCTCTAAAACTTCTAGGATGTCTTCAACAATTATTTCACAAGTAATTTTCATAATCACGAAATGTTTCAGTCCTCATTCTTTGATTTTTTTGGCTTTCCTTCATAATAGTCACCCTCAAATTTCTTATTTTACATGAGTTAAGGTGCACAATGTCGTTGGAAGGACCAGGGCCATCATCAAGGTAACTTCTATTTAAGTCACATTCCATTTTTTTTCATGTCACATTCTTTCAAAGAGGTCTTTTAAGCAATTTGTAGCTATCATTGATTACCTTTTCACTCATCCATCCCTTTTTATCAAAATTGATAATTAAAATAAGTCTATTATATGATGTTGAAGGAAGCAAGGTACAAAAACTAGGGATTCAACAAATAGTCAAGGGCAAAATATGGCTACCAACAAAGAGCTACAAGCTCAAAATGTCTAACTAGTAATAAAATATTTGAAAAAGGCTAAAATTTACAAGACAAATCAAAGAAAGACTATTATCATCTCCTAAACAAGGCAACACTTTTTTATTTCGCTTCAATAACATGTAGGGCAAGTTCTAGACTAAGATGCAAAATATGGAATAAACAAAATCTCACCACACATGGCACAAGTATCAATCAAGATGGAACAATTCTACTTCTAATAGAGACATGATCATAACAAACTACAAAATAAATAAGCTATATACAAAGTCACAACCATGAACCTAGATATCAAAAGGTTGAAATTTCATTAGTAATCAAGCATTCAAAAGAAAGTACTACTTAAAATTAGGCCCAAATAGTAAGTATCACATAACTAAAAAGGGTTTTTTATTTCTCTCCAAAAATAATAGCTAAAACAATTTATTCCAAAAATAAATAAATAAAAGACACTCGGTTTAAAGGGAATATCCTCAGGAAAAGAACCGAAAACAAAAGCCAAGGAACCCATCCTAAAAAAAAACTCAATAAAACAGTAAAAACTAGGAATTCATTCCTCCACCCCACACTTAAAAAATGCTATGTCCCTAAAGCATTAAATAAAATATAAAATAAGGGTCAGAAAAATTCCCTGGTACCTTTCGGCCTAACTAGTACGATGTTCTCCAAATTTATATCAAGGGTTTTCATTCCATACTTAAGCTCGAACATGCTCGTTTCCTTTTTTTTAGGTTGGCCACTCACACATCCCCTAATCTGCAAAAACAAGATAAAAAAGTGATCCTAATAAAATAAAATAAAAAATAAAAATCATTTAATAATAATAAAAGTGACACTACTAATTGGGTTGCCTCCCAATAAGCGATTAATTTAACGTCGCAGCACGACAATATCAATTTGACTATTTTTCCTTCCACTTTGAAGATATGAATTGCACCCCCATTTTGAATCAATTTTTCTATGACGCTCAAGGGTGGTGGTACAAAAAGAAAGGTCCCAAACAACAAATATCGCATTATGAACTTCTTGGATTCTAAGTGAGGAATTAAATTTTTTGATGTTGGAACAATAAATTCAATAACATAGACACAATTTCCCTTCTCCATGCACTCTTCTATAGGCTCAGATGACTCGATCATAATAATAATATTTGTATTATTCTTGAAAATGTACTTGTCTAGTGAAGAGTCTATTAGATTTCAAGAATATGTATTGGGGTACATAGTCATCCCAATGCCCAAATATTGGGTAAAATTGGGCATGTTAAACAATATTTGCTTAAGGGTGTTAGCCAATTTCTATGTATTAGCAAGTAACTTAACATGTACTTTGATGTTCAAATGCCCCAATCCAATCTTGTTTAAGATTATTATCTGCAATTACGACCCAAAGCTAATTAATTTCATTTCTTAGATACCACATATTAGGTACAGACATCCAAATGTCAAGCCTAGGTACCATAGCACATGATCATTTAAAATGATCATCTACATTAAGAAGTGACCAAGTACATAGTGAGGATCCTTGGGACAAGAAGTGGACAAGAGTGTGCAGCAACACATGTGCAATAACATGTGCTAACCGCCAAGAGACAAAGCGCCAAGACCAACAAAATTCTGTTAGACCGGTTAGGGGGCAGGCGCACGTAGGGGTAAAGCCACATTGGACCTAGCTTCCTAACAAATACTAGGATCTAACTAACTTACCTAACTAGATAACTAACCTAGAACTAACTAAAATAAACTAACTAGTGTACCTGAAATTCAAAGACCTAACCGGGTGACACTAGCCGAGTAACTAACTAAAGAAACATCCTAGTACCTACCTAGGATGGTCCAAAGGGGTTGGTTACGGTCCTAGTGACTTAGGATTACTTTAGTAATTACACAAGGTCACTTAATTAATTAAATTAGCAACTTAATAAAAAATTAAAAATCATGGTTAAACCTGAAACCTTAGCAAATATTCAGATTTGACTAAGTCTATTGCTCTCCTATTTTAGTTAATTTAGAAGGGGCATTTTGGTAATTAGCTAATTGATTATTTAATAAAGTTTATTAGCCTAAGTAGAATTAGACAAGAATTAGTTCCTAAGACATAGACTAACGTTATCCATAGAAGCCATCGATTGAAAAATAAAACAGTGAACAAACGTAAGAAAAAAAGATCGGTTATCCTTAGGCGATTTCAAGGCAATTCTTCAAGATTTTTGTGAAAAGTATAGGGTGATCTTCGTAGATTCAATTATACAAAAAGGTATGGGTTTTATCTCTTGGATTCCTCTCCCCAAGAGTCTTTTCAAACGTTTTGAATTTAAGAAAATCGAAACTAGGGTTGTTTCCAATGAGATTTTGAAATGTTCATCTCCCTAGTTCTCCTTATTTCAATTCTTCTAGTGTGTATATTGAAAATCTCGAGCATGTTGTTGGTATGTGGTGCTAACTGATCATTATATGTAGGTTTCTATGATTTGATAATGTCGAATGAGACCTGTAGGTTAGATCTGTATGATAAGAGTATCATTTACATGAAATAAGAAAAGTTGTAATGCCCATTGTGTTTGAGAAGATGAAATTGTTCATATAAGCTAATCAAATGTGAAAAATTGGCTTGCTTAAAATGATGAGATTACTATAGTATATACATGAAGCTAATTAACATGGCTAATGATATTCTCATGACTAGTGTTTAGTGAAAGTTTGGCTAATGTATGAGTAAACTCTATAAGTTGTAAAGTATGATAAATTGAGTAAAGCGCCAATAGACTAGCAATGAGCTTCTGCAAGCACATGTAAGCCTCATGAGATGAGACTACCACCAAGATGGATAAGGGTCTCCAAATACTCCTATTCTTTGAACTATGTTGTTAGCATAGGTTACTAGCTAGTATATCCACCTAAGAAATCTAGGAAGTATTCGGTTTCACTTTGGCCGATGAACCACCTCTTTTCGATGTGGGGAAGACACAGGATTTCATGTTAGCTCACATATCTATGTCGGTTAATTCTTAAGATTTATTTACGAAAGTAAGAATGAAAGAAGAGAAGTATGTTCAAAGTGAACATGAGATCAAAGAAGAAGAAACGTAAGTTCAAAGTGAACTACGTAAGCAAAAGCATAAGTATATCAAAATTATCAATATTTGACAAGAATAATGTTTTAACAGTTATTGGCTTATCCCAATAAAGAGAGCAAAACAAATAATGGGCATATAGACAATAAACATATGCCCAACATCTTTATATTATGCAAATAATCAAATAATGGGCATACCCAATAAATATATGCCCCAGCATCTTTATATTATCCAAAAGATCAAATAATGGGTATTGCCAATAAATATATGCCCCCAGCATCTTTATATTATGCAAATTATCAAATAATAGGCATAGCCAATAAAGATTGGCTTATAAAGACTTCATGTGCAATTTAACAAGAATGGAAAGAATAATTTGTATGTAGGGTAGTCCAATCATTTCCTGAGTCTTTGGGATTACTTACTTAATTCATTGTAGCAATGGGACTACAATGAAATATTGCACTCGTAAGTAAATCATAGGATCAAATTAGATCATTGAACTACACAACAAGAAAAAGAAAAGATTGAAAAATAAACTAACTTTGGATTAAGGAGCTCTGGGCCTAAGAGGGAGCAAAAATATTACTTGTTGTTCGAGTTGTTCTAAAATTATTATCATGATTCTAAGGTCTTATGTTCATAGAGAAAATGAGTTGTGTGCTTTAAATTCATGAAAATATGTCATATTCGTAACATGATTCATAAATAATGAATTAGTAAAGTAAAGTGACTTTACTTTCAAAAAATGGCATGTTGATATAGGAAGATCTTTCCTTGATCATGCATAGTCCTCACGTGTTATGTGCATACACCCATACTTAGTTCAAGTGTGTACGAACCCATATACTATTACTATTTTTATAGGTGCAGGTCCTTGAAGAAGATTGAAGATTAGTTGAAGTGGTTTGGACTAGTACCTCCAGACTTTGGTAGGTTCTCTTGAGTTCGAGGATGCCTATGCTTTATTCTCTATCTTTAGTAGATTATACATAGCTATTGGATGTTGTCCCTAGTGTTTCCTTTCAAACATTTGTTCAAGCTTTTGTAATAAGGCTTGTTAGGAAACTATTAATGATATTATTAATTCTTCATTTCAATTGTTCAATCTGTTAATAGATGATTGTTTATTTTGAGCTTTTTGTAATCACTCTTATGCAAAAATTATAGGAAGTCTAAGAACACTTCAGCAAAGTTAAAAAGTTTTAAATTTTCCGCTAGATTAACTGTATGATTGTGATGAAAGCTAAGAAGAGGCTTATCTGCGACCTTTGAGAGGTTAACAACGCTGGTCTCATATAGGGTCTCGGACCCGAGTATGCCAAACTTGGTATCAGAGCATGAGGTTAAATTACCTACGAACTAAGGCTCAAAACAACCACGTTGTGTAGTTTCTAGCTTATGGTTGTGAAGTTCACCATAACCATTACATAGAGACTTAGTGGTTTTAGGAATATTCCATTCTTCTACTCTTTATCGTGCTTTGTAGATCTTTGACATTTTGTGTCATTCTAGCAACTAACTTCCTTCTTATGTGTATGTGTAGAAAACTAAACACAAGAAGGAACGTAGGCAGGAGAGTTGGAGAAGAAGCTGCTGGGGGAAACCAAGCTCCTCCTCATGCCCAGCTGCTATGCAAAATTCAGAAAATATGAGTTTTGGCTGAGATCAGTGACCTTCCTTGGTCATGTGATATCCGACCAGGGTGTAGAAGTTGATCTGAAAAAGATTAAGATAGTAAAGAACTGTTCGAGACCCCTCACTCCTAGAGACATCTGGAGTTTGTTGGATTTCACTAATTACTATTGCAGTTTTGTTGAGGGGTTTTCTTCTATTGTTGCTCCATTGACAGCTTCAACAAAGAATAATGTTAAGTTTTAGTGGTCTAAAACTTGTGAAAAGATCTTCCAAAAGATTAAAGACCGACTCACTTCAGCCCCCAGTTCGCAAATTGCCGAGGAGTGGGGAAGGGTATGTGGTGTACTCTGATTCTTCCCGAGTAGGTTTGGGATGTGTGCTTATGCAGGATGGAAAGCTGATTGCATATCCATCAAGACAGTTGAAAATCCATGAGAAGAATTACCCTACCCATGATCTTGAGTTAGGTGTTTTTGTATTTGCATTAAAACTATGGATACGTTAATTATATGGTGTACATGTTGATGTATTTATTGACCATAAAAGTCTTCAGTATGTTTTTACACAGAGAGAATTGAATCTTTGACTCAAAAGATGACTAGAGGTGCTCAAGGATTATGACATGAGTGTCCACTCTCACCTAGGTAAGGACAATGTAGTGGCCGATGCTTTGACCCGATTGATCATGGGCAGTGTGTCGCATATTGATGATGAGAAGAAGGAACTAGTTAGAGAGGTACACCAATTGGATAGGTTAAGTGTACGACTGATAGATACACCAAGTGGGCGTGTTTCAGTTCATTCAAGTTTTGAATCCTCATTTGTTGTATATGTTAAAGCCCAGCAGCATCTCGAACCAATACTCATGGACTTGAAATACTCAGTGTTCAATAAGCTGGATGAATCATTCTCCCTGGAAAGAATGGTGTCCTTAGATACCAGGGCAGATTGTGTGTGCCCAATATTGATAATCTGAGATATAATATTATTGCAAAGGCTCATGGCTCCAGGTATTCCATTCATCCAGGTTCCACCAAGAAGTATCATGATCTCAAGGAGATCTATTGGTGGAAAGATATGAAGCCAGATATTTCTAAGTTTGTGAAGGAGTGCCCAAATTGCCAACAAGTTGAGGCTGAACACCTTAAGCCTGGAGGTCTTACCCATTCTATTGAGATCCTAACATGGAAGTGGGAGACTATTAATATGGACTTCGTGGTTGGTCTACCCAGGACAAGGAAACTGCATGATTCCATTTGGGTTATTGTTCATAGGATGACTAAGTTTGCTCACTTCATTCCTGTGAAGTCTACTTACAGGGACGATGATTATGCTAAGTTGTATATTGATCAGATAGTGAGGTGGCATGGTATCCCTTTATCTATCATTTCGGATAGGGGAGCCCAGTTCACTTCTCACTTTTGGAGATCTTTCAAAAAGAGCTTGGGTACACAGGTAAAGCTCAGTACTTTTTTTCATCCTCATATGGATGGCCAAGCAAAGCGAACCATTCAGACCCTTGAAGACATGCTGGAGCATGTGTTATTGACTTCAAGGAGAGTTGGGATGATCATTTGCCACTGATTGAGTTCTCTTATAATAATAGCTACCATTCCAGTATTGGGATGGCACCTTTTGAAGCACTGTATTGCAGGAGATGTAGGTCCCCAGTTGGGTGATTTGAGGTGGGAGAGTCTTCCATCCTTGGCCCGGAGATCATAAATGAGGCTATGGAAAAGTTGAGAATGATCAGGGATAGAATGGTTACTGCTTACTGTCGTCAAAAATCCTATTATGATAACAGGAAGAGGCTCTTAAATTGGAGGGAGGTGATCCAGTCTACCTGAAGATATCAGCCATGAAAGGGGTGATGAGGTTTGGTAAGAAAGGGAAGTTGAGTCCGAGGTATTTAGGTCGTTATGAGGTCTTACAACGAGTAGGGAATTTTGTCTATGAACTAAACTTAACAAATGACTTAATTTCCGTTCATCCAGTGTTTCATGTTTCGATGCTTAGAAAGTGTCTAGGCTATACAGCATCCATCCGGGCTGTTGAGGGGTTAGGAGTTAATGTGAACCTTTCTTATGAAGAGGTTCCAGTTGAAATTTTAGATCGACAAGGGAAGCAGCTAAGGAACAAGTAGTTTGCCACCATAAAGGTGTTATGGAGGAACCACCTTGTTGAGGGAGCAACATGGGAGGCCGAGGCGGACATCAGATCCCGTTACCCTCACTTGTTCAGTTCTTCAGGTTACATATACTCTTTGTCAATCTGATTTTGTTTATGAAACTCTAAATTTTATTGCATTAGTCTATTTTGGTGCTTTAAGTCCATAATTGTGTGTATTATACTTGTACTATATGAGTTAATATAAGTTCATGCTTGCATTCATGTTGCTGTTTTTTTATAGAATTGACGTGATTTTTATGTCGCATGAGTTGTGATGTGCATTGAGTTAATGTGAGATTGAGAATGAAGTTCCTCAATCTCAGATATGAAGCTTCAGATAAGCTTTGAGTGATGTGCATCATCAAGCGTAAGTTGTGAATCAGATATTCACAAAGAGTAAAGTTTCAAGTATGTTGACGTGTTTTTTCGAAAATACCCTCTTTGATTAAAATGATGTGTAGTGTCATTCGGGGATGAATGTTCCTAAGGGGAAGATAATGTAACATTCTAGAAAATGAACTTGTCTAGTGAAGAGTCTATTAGGTTTTAAGAATATGTATTGGGGTGCATAGGCATCCCAATGCCCAATATTGAGTAATATTGGGCATGTTAGAGAATATTGGCTTAAGGTTGTTAGCCAATTTCTATGTATCAACTAGTAAAATAAGATATATTTTGATGTCCAAATGCCCCAATCCAAGCTTTTTTAGGAACAATACCTGCAATGAAGACCCTAAGCTAAAATTTTCATTTATTAGATTCCACACATGAGGTACAGACATAAAACTGTCAAATATAGGTACCATAGGACATAATCATTTAAAATGATCATGTAGATTATGAAGTGACCAAGGACATAGTGAGTATCCTTGGTACAAGAAATGGACAAGAAGTAAACAAGAAATGTGCAGCAACACATGTGCAAGCAGATGTGCTAACCGCCACGAGACAATGCCCCAAGCCCAATTGAATTCTTTTAGGGCGGTAAGGGGGCAGGCGCGCATATGGGTAAAGCCACGTGTGTCCTAACTTCCTAAACAATCCTAGGATATAATTAATTGACCTAGTACTAACTAAAATAAACTATCTAGTGTACCCGGAATCCTAAGACCTAACCGGGTGACACTAGCCGAGTAAATAACTAAAGAAACATCCTACTACTTACCTAGGATGGTCCAAATGGGTTGGTTAGGGTCATAGTGACTAAGGGGTACTTTATTAATTATTCAAGTTCACCTAATTAATTAAATTATCAACTTAGTTAAATAATTATAAATCATGGTTAAACTCGAACCCTTAGCAAATTTACAGATTTTGCTAAGTTAAATGCTCTCCTATTTTTAGTCAATTTAGGAGGGGAGTTTTGGTAATTAACTAATTGATTATTTAATTTAGTTAATTATTCTAAGTTGAATCAGTCAATAATCAGGTTCTAAGACTTAGACTCACGTTCTCCATAGATACCCTCGACTGAAAAAGAAAACAGTCAACAAACGTAACAAAAACAGATTTGTTCTCCTTAGGCGATTTCAAGGCTATTCCTAAAGATTTTTGTGCAAAGTACTGGGTGTTATTCGTAGATTGAATTCTATAGTAAGGTATTTATTTTCTCTCTTCGTTTCCTTTCCCCAAGAGGCTTTTCAAACGTTTTTAATTCAAGAAAATCGAAACTAGGGTTGTTCCCCATGAGATTTTCGAATGTTTATCTCCCTAGTTCTGCCTATTTTGATTCTTGTAGTATGTATAATGCAAATCTCGAGCATGTTATTGGTATGTGGTTCTAACTGATCATTATATGTAGGTTTCTATGATTTGATTATGTCGAATGAGACCTATAGGTTAGATTCGTATGATTAGATTATCATTAACATGAGATAAGAAAAGTTGTAATTACAATTGTGTTTGAGAAAATGAAATTGTTCTTATAAGCTAATCAAATGTTAAAAGTTGGCTTGATTAAAATGATGAGATTACTATAGTATATACATGAAGTTAATTAACTTGGCTAATGATATTCTCATGATTATTGTTTAGTTAAAGTTTGGGTTATGCCAGTATATTGGCTAGCAATATTATTTCCAAAATATGATATAGAGTTGGCAAAGGACTAAGTCATACTAATATTATAGGACCAATGTGAATTATGATGTTTCTTGTAAGGCCAAATACATTTTAAAGATTGACTTGACAAGATGTAACTCAATGAACTCATAACCTAGGGCATGCAAATGATTGGGACAAGACACAACATACCCTATCTAAATGAACTTGTGAACATAGTAGCACAATAAAGAGTCTCCATAACTTTTATAAAAAATGGTACAAGACTACCAAATAACATTTAACAAGATAAGGTGAGTAATGAAATAACTAAGTTATGAAATTGACCTAGAATGGAGTGTAAAAGGAAGTGAGACAGGTCTCACTTGCACCTGAACAATTATGTCAAAGATACTTATATAAGAGGGTGTTAGAAATCGTGATACAAGTCTCATTCAGATCATAATGATAATGTAAGAATTAAGTTCAAATTCATCAAGTAATAAAGGGATGAGAAGTCATCCTTTGAGCTAAGCATACCTCATACTAGTAGCAAGTTCCATAATGTATGAGTCAACTATAAAAGTTATAAAGTATGATAAATTGAGCGAAGCACCGATAGACTAACAATGAGCTTGTGCAAACACATGTAAGCCTCATGAGATGAGACTACCACCAAGGTGGATAAGGTTCTCCGAATTCTCCTATTATTTGAACTATGTTGTCAGCGTAGATTACTAGCTAGTGGATCCACCTAAGAAATCTAGGATTATTCGGTTTCACTTTGGCCAATGAACCACCTCTTCTCAGTGTGGGCAAGACTCTGATTTTATGTTAGCTCAAATGATCTATGTCAGTTAATGCTAAACATTTCTTTAAGAAAGTAAGAAAGAAAGAAGAGAAGTGAACATGGGATCAAAGACGAATAAATGTATGTTCAAAGTGAACTAAGTAAGCAAAAGCATAAGTATTACAAAATTGTCACTATTTGATAAGAATGAAGTTTTAACAGTTATTGGGTTATGCCAATAAGGAGCGCAAAAAATATAATGGGCAGAGCAAATAAATATATGCCCCAGCATCTTTATATTATGCAAATGATCAAATAATGGGCATAGCCAATAAATATATGACACAGCATCTTTATATTATGCAAATGATCAAATAATGGGGATAGCCAATAAATATATGCCCCATCATCTTTATATTATGCAAATGATCAACTAATGGGCATATAGCCAATAAATATTGGCTTATAAAGACTTCATGCCCAATTTAACAAGAATGGAAAGAATAACTTGTAACTGGGGTAGTCCAATCATTTCCTGAGTCTTTTGGATTACTTACTTGATTCATTGTAGGATGGGACTACAATGAATCAGTGCACCCGTAAGTAAAAACATATGATCAAAGGATATCATTGAACTACACAACAAGAAGAAGAAAGTACTGACAACAACAAGAAGAAAATACTGAAATATAAACTAAGTCTGGATTAAGGAGCTCTCGGCCTAAGAGGGAGCAAAAATATTAATTTTTGTTCGAGTTGTTCTAAAATTATGTTCATGATTCCAAGGTCTTATTTTCATATTAAAATGAGTTCTAGCTTTAAATGCATGATAATATGTCATATTTATAGCATGAGTCATAAATAACAAATTAGTAAAGTAAAGTTACTTCACTTTCAAAAAATGGCTTGTTGGTATAGGAAGAGCTTTCTTTGATCATGCATAGTCCTCATGTGTTATGTGCATACACCCCTACTTAGTACAAGTGTGTACTAACCCATATACTATTACTATTTTTATAGGTGCAGGTCCTTGAAGAAGATTGAAGATTTGTTGAAGAGGTTTGGACTAGTACCTCCAGACTTTGGTAGGTCCTCTTGAATTTGAAGATGCCTACACTTTATTCTCTAGCGTTAGTAGATTAGACATAGCTTGTGGATGTTGTCCCTAGTGTTTCCTTTCAAATATTTGTTCAAGCTTTTGTATTAAGTCTGGTTTGGCAACTATTAAAGATATTATGAATTCTTCATTTCGATTGTTCAATCTGTTAATAAATGGTTGTTTATTTTGAGCTGTTAGTGTATCACTCTTATGCAGACTTTATATGAAGTCTATGTACACTTTAGCAAAGTTAAAAAGTTTTAAATTTTTCGCTAATTTTAATTGTATAATTATGATGAAAGCCAACAAGAGGTTTGTATGTGACCTCTGAGAGGTTAACGATGCTTGTCTCATTTAGGGTCTAGAACCCGGGTGTTACTATAATAAAAAATTTAAAACTAATCCTAAGAAAAAGATACAAGTTAAAATAAATACTAAAGACAATTTCTAAGCCATATTCCACGACAGCGGTGCCCATTCTTGATAGCGTGCAAATATACTTCTTGAAAAGAAATATAAACTATCGTATGCAATATATTTACCCAACTATGAGTTAGGGTCGATCCCACAGAGAATATGGAACAATATTATCAATAGCAAATATTTAACTTGATAGTCGTTATATAAAAATGGGAGATTTTAAATTGAAATAAAAATAAAAGAAATAAAAGTAGCTTTGAACTAAGTATTTATTTATATCTGAATTAATAAAAATAACTAGGAATGCGTTCCCCATAAGCTTATAACCCGATAATCCTAGTAATATCAATTCTTTCCTAGTATAATACATGCAAAGTGATAAGTTTCGTATCTCTAATTCCTTGGTCCGGCAACTAGAAAATTTAACCTCGCACCTTGGTTCAGCTACGTGTGTATAATTTATCAATACATGCAAAAACCTATTTGACAATTGCTTAATTACTATTCATACTTTGTTAATCGCTCGTGGTTGCCACAAACCTAGTTGTGGAGTTTAGCTACTCATTATCTCAAAACACAATCAAAATTTATTAAAATAAATATTTTTGTTTTAATCATAAAAAGTTTAGAACAATAGGTAAACTATATTTTATTAATAATGTATACAAATAAATAATAAAGTGATAGAAAGAATAAACCACAATTAAGCTAGAAGAAAATTTATATTATGTCTTGTGTTTTGTTTCTTGGCTTCCCTAAATGACAATTTTCCATACCTTATTTATAGATGTAGAAAACCCTAAATAAAATAATTGAGTCCAAACAAATTATGAATAAAAAAAAGAATTGGAGTATCTTTTCCTCTTTTTCTCTAGCGTGAACAGTAGTGCAGCGTGAACGGAAAATTCAGCATCGCCATTCATTGGCCAATGCATTGAGAGAATGCCACATGGCAACTTTACTTTTGCAATTCACAAATTACAGACATATGCATCTTATATATAAATACATTATTTTATTCACTTTTATCCATTAAGCTGTCTGCTTAATTTCTTTTTTCAACCTTCCATTTTTAATTTGTTTTAGCTCCAAACTTTTTCATTTTTTCACTAAATTAATCCTACAAAAAAATACATATTTTAGCACAATCCATAAAATTTAATATTTAGAACGGACACATATAAATAATAAATATGAGGTAAATAAAGATAATAATGTGTATTTTGGCCTCACGTCACAACATAACATCCTTTTAAGTAATTCGCTCATATACTAGTGAGATTGTTGTAAATTGCCATAAAATAAATAGTTTTAACCCATGGGCCGACCCTGACCCAGCACCAATCAAGCCTCAAGAGTCAAGCGCCTATGTGAGTCGGGCTTATTAGCTCTTGTTTTAAATCGGCATAAAAAATCATGTCCCAACCCTACCCAATAACGGGTTGGGTTAAGCTGACCGATTGGGCTAAAACCGTTTTGATAGCTCTAATAAAATTATTATACATTTATTTTCTTACGGACTTTTGTTTCACTATTAAAAAAATTAATTGAAAGGATTAAACTTTTAGACTCTTTGACAAAAGGGTGCCAGAGATTAACTTTTATCTTCTCTTTTCTTTTTTGTTAAAATGGAAAAGAACGTTAAATGTTCATTAAATGTTAATTGAATATGGATGTGCCAGAGTGAGTGGATACCTTTATGAGTTCCCTATATAATAAGCCAATTTGGTTCACTTTTCTTTATGTCAATATTTGAATTTCAAATTTCTGTCACTACAAAAAAAAATCAGATATTTCCTTCTTAAATCAGCCTTCTTGTTTATCTTTTTCCTCACTCTTATCCCACGGAAAATATAATAAGTTTTATAAGAAACACATAATAAATTGTTAATGATTTTCTTGCCCCTATCTCATTTTTCTATGGTTAACTAGATCTAAAATTGAGGATAATAATTGGGACTTAAGTGTTGTGGTAAATGGTCCTAACAATGTTACAACTCCTAACTAAAGCCTTGGGCCCTTTGAAATAATCATTGGAATACTTTTGATGAAATTTTTTCTACTGACATGCCTAATTTTAATGACCTATCAAAGATTTTCTCTATAGAGGATTAGGTCATAATCAAGGACCAAAATAATAATCAAGAGATGAACTCACATCCCATTCAGCCAACTCAAATTAGTCAACAAATCATTCTTTCTCCATTACCAACACAAATAATGTGTGTGCCAACAAAACCTACGACACCATAAGATTTGATTGATCGACAAAAAATAAATTATTGTGGTGTCGTAGTTGTTCGCATACACGTTATTGTTCTTGGTAATTGAGAAAGAATGATTTGTTGAATAATTTGAGGTAGTTGAATAGTATGTGAGTACATCTCGTGATTATTATTTTGGTCTATGATTATGACCTGACCACTTGATTTTTCCTAGTGAGTAGCTGAAAATTCTATAAAGAAAATCTCAAATAGGTCATTAAAATCAGGCACGTCAGTGGATAAAATTACGTCAAAAGTATTCCAATCATCATTTTCAAAAGACACCAAGCCTATGTTAGGAGTTGTAACATTGTTAGGTCTATTTATTACAACGCTTAAATCCCAATTACTATCCTCCATTTTAGATTTACTTAACTGCAGAAAAAATGAGATAGGAGCAAGAAAATCATTAACGATTTATTGATGTATTTATTACAAAAATGTTAATATTTTCTATGACAGAAGAATGAGGAAAAAGATAAAAAAAGGGAGCATGATTAATGAAGGAAATGCCTAAGAATTTTTTGTAGTGGGTAGAAAATTGAAAATCAATGACTGAGATGAAGAAAAGTGAACCATATCGGCTCATTATATAGGGAACTCACAACGATATCCACTCACTCGAGCACATCCATATTTATATAACATTCAACGTTCTATTCCATTTCAACATATAATAAAAGAAAATATAAAAGATAACCTCTTGTACCCTTTTGTCAAAGAGTCTAAAAGTTTAGTCCTTTCAATCAAAAAATTCTTTAATAGTGAAATAGAGGTCCCTAAGAAAAGAGATGTATAACAATTTTATAAGAGCCTTCAAAATAGGGTTAGCCCAAGGGGTCGGCTTAACCCAACCCTTTATTAAGTAGGATTGGGATAGGATATTTCAAATCCATCTAAAACTAGGGCTTATAAACCTGAACCGCATAAGACCTTGTCCCTTGAGGCTTGATTAGTGCATCACCCCATATCCAAAAGAGATTGAAAATTAGCTTTTCAGAAAAATTGCAGGTGCAATCAACGGTCACCATCTGCACACCGTAGTCAGATCTACGGCTCATACTGTAGGTCCGTAGTTTACATGTGCAACCCCTCCCAAAACTCATATAAGAAAATAGACAAAGTCTTGAACCACTGAGAAACCTACGATCCATAAGTCAGACCACAGTCTGTGGTCTGTGTCCGTGTACCCAGCCTCTGACATGAACTACGGATGACCAGTATGGACCGTCCTTCGATCTAGTGTCTGTAGGTCTGACCGTAGGTGGAACTTAGCAGTCAGTTAGGGGAAAATGTTGTTGGGTCAACTTCAAATGGTCATAACTTTTAGTACAAAATGAAAGGTGTCCTATGAACCCTAAGATACATCATTTAAACCCTGACTCATGAAATTCTTAAGCCTGGAAACATAACTTAAACTTACCTAAGTCAAATTGTTAATCAAAAATTAGAAAATACGAAACAAGAGAGGAGAAAAAGGTCAAGAACCCTAGTTCAAGAACGCATCAAGGTTCCATCGGTTCCAGCCCCAAAATATAGATATTTCTCCATGGAATTCATCACCAGGTACATGAGATTTCACTAGTGGGTTCCTTCACCCATTAGATCCCTAGTTTTCAGTCAGATTCCTGATTTCCTTTACATGATTAGACCTAGGGTTTCTAGAACTTCAGCAGATTATCATGAATTAGATAGTTATATGTTCTAAATCAGATTACCATGTTATTACTTAGATTATTGCACGAATTTCAAAATCCTAGCTATGTATTTCTTTAGTTCTTGAATTACACATGCTAGGTCAGATATTTCAGTTACTTCAGATATGCATGCCTCATTTATTAATGCATCATTATAAGATTAATTGTTGCATTCTCAGTTTGCATGTTTAGTTTCAGCTATCGAGTATTTACAAAATTTCAGTCATAATGTGTTAATCACTTATTATATTGGGAGTAGAATAATACCGAGTTGGACTAGGGTTCAGCATACCCAAATAGTCCCAAAACTACTAGCCAAGTAGGTTGTAAGTCCCCTCAGTGGGCATCAGTTTAGTGATTACGCCAGCATGCTTTTATACATCTAGTAGGGTATATTGGGTCCTCTCGATGGAACATATACATCAGACTACACATTTACCTCATGTGGTTTTTAGTGGATACCACAGTTCAATAAGACTCTATTTCATTGACCATATTTACAATTCAGTTAGTATTCAGTCGTAACATGTTAGAAATTTGGTCATTGCATCCAGTTAGCTCAAATTCAGTATATCATGTTCAAAATATTATACTTGCTTTTGTGCTTATTCTGATATGTTTTGTTTTAGTTTTACTCTACCCTACATGCTCAGAACCTTTCAAGTATTGATGCATACGTGTGGTCATCTTCTCATGTTGTAGGTTTAGGTTCTTAGAATCTAGATCGAACTAAGATCGATTCCCGATCTCTAGTCCAACAGAATAAGTGGTGAGTCCTCATTCTCCGGGTACAATAGTCTGAGTTTATTTTCAGTATTTCTTTAGTTTCACATTTCGCTAGACTTAGTTGGGGCCTATCCCAACATTTCTAGTCAGTTAGAGGCTACTTTCATATACAACTAGTTTTAACTGAGTATTGATTTCTATGTTCTTCATATTAAACTCATCAGTTTTAAAGATCTCAGTTATAGTATATGGGTATTCACCATATTTTCATTTTAATTATGATTTAGCTTCAACATCAGTTTATTATCTTTAGTATGCTCATGATCATGTCAGCAAGGTTAGCTTGGGATTGCTTGTGGTTCCAGGTCCCGTGTCCGCGTTTCGGGGGTATCTCAGGGCATGACAATTGGCTCATGGGCTAAAAATATTTAATTAAGGGTAATTGAAAACAATCTCACTAGTATATGAACGAATTACCTAAATGCATATTATTTTGTAATATTATGAATCTTTCCTGATTTTGGTACGTCCAGATACATTTATTTCATGATACGTGGACTCAAAATTAGTTTAATTACTTCTACATCCACTATATTCAAGTGGATTCACATTTATATAGGATACATAGAGAAATCCAGCACCCTCGCCTTCCTCCGATCTCACTCATCACTCTTTTATCTCACTCGCGTATTGGAGATGCATCACACAAGATATACATGTATATTGCGTATTTAGTATCGAATATACATGATAATAACACTAGATTTATTTGCTAATTTTGTTGAAACAACACCATTGATTGTCATATTTGATTTGATAATCTTCTCATTTTCTTGGTTTTATAGAATTTTAAGTTTTAAAAGAAAAAAAGGGATAGCCCTCAGCCTTTCTAGGGTTAGGTTGGTTTGTGCATTTTCAGGACTTTTTAAATGAAGGGTCGGTTTTCCCTAACCCATCGAGTTCCTTGATCTGCAAGCCTTGAAACAGGTTGGGCTGGACCGCCCTCGTATGTAACTCTCATGAGGGGCGTAGCTAGAGCTTCCCTGGGTGTTTATTTGATGGATAAATACATTGTATATATATGTCATATTATACATTTAAAGGATATATATTTAAAGTTGGACACCCTTGACAAAAGCTATATCTTTGGTGTAGTAGTAATATGTGCCCATTTGAGTGAAGGAGTTTTGAGTTTGAACCCCAAACACCAAATTTTCTTATTTTTTTTATTTTGACAACTACAACCATTATCTTGGACAACCTTGATTAAATTTTTGGACACCCTTCATCTAAAATTTATACGATATATACATGTAAAATATTGACTTATATTGGTATAAATTATATTTTCGACACCCTAAAATAACAAAGTAACTCGTATTGGAGATGGCTAGAGTTGTCGCAAATCCACTCGCTTCCCAGTTTGATTCCATGTATGAGCCTTTTCATTTTTCTGTAATTATTTTTCCTTGTTGAAGTTTGTAAGTAAATAAACATGCATAAGTTTAACATAAATATCCTATAGCATGGAGGTAACTACTGTCATGTTTGTTTTGAGTGACCCAAGCTCAAATCTCACCTCACCTCCAATAAGGATTCTTTTTCAATTAGAAATTGAATTTTTTTTCCTTGAATTGTCTTTCTGGAATAAGGTTTTAATTGAAAATATTTCTTAAATTTGAATACATTTTCCTTGTGGAATAAGATTTCCTTATAGAAGTGAAAACTGGCTTTGCTATAGGCAATTTCCACTAATGCGTTTGGGTTTCCCAATTGGTCATGCCAAGAAGTAGAAGGTAGACTTTGCAAAATTGATGAAAAAAGTGTCCAACAAGTTGTAAGCTTCAAAAGGGAAAATGTTGTCATTTGGAGGTAAGGTTATGTTAATTCATAATGTGTTAAATAGCATACTATATATCTCCTATCTGCTATTAATTTACCGAGGTGTGTTATTCATGACTTGATAGTGTCTTTTCAAAAAAAAATTAGGGAGGAAGGGAATAACAAGCATTGGGTAGCTTAGTTAGATCTATGTAGACCCAAGCA
Organism: Solanum lycopersicum; assembly: GCF_036512215.1. Taxonomy (NCBI): domain Eukaryota; kingdom Viridiplantae; phylum Streptophyta; class Magnoliopsida; order Solanales; family Solanaceae; genus Solanum; species Solanum lycopersicum. The sequence continues at coordinate 32,852,745 of NC_090804.1, forward strand.
GGAAGGTGTTGTGGGATTAGATCTTTATTTGATGTTTTTAAATCTTTATTTGCTAAATTATGGTGGGTTCTTAGAACAAAAAAGACTATTTGGTCTAACTTGATGTGGAATAAATATTGTAAAAAGAAGAGACCCAAGTGGTTGAATGGAAGACTGGATCTTAACTTGGAAGTATATGCCTAAATCTAGGGATTCAATAGATCAACATATTTGGTAGGAACCTAAGTGTGTCTATTCAAGTATCTAGTATGATAATTGGTCACAATTAGGAGCACTACATTATATTGTTACTATAGACAGTGCTAAAAATGTGCGATTGGATGAAGTGAAACAGTGTTTTTTGAATAGGAAATGGAATGTTGACTTGCTTCAAACTAGATCTGGGGAACATATCAGCGGACATGTAATACAACTCTTGAAGAGTTCAGAAGATTAAGAGCAGTGGGATAAACCATGGTGGATTCTTAATGTTTCTGGAAAATTCACTATGAATTCTGCTTGGGATTTTTTAAAAGAGAAAGAGGGAATTTGTTTAAAGTAGAAGTATATTTGGACTGTGGAAATTCCTTTTAAAGTATCTTTTTTCAAGTGGAGATAATGGAAACAAAGACTTCCCATTAGTGAAGTTCTTTTTCAGGAACCTGATGAGTGACGGGGTAGTGTGTGGTTGTTGTGATGATGGTGTTCAGGAGACTAGTGAACACTTATTTATTAGATGTTCATTATATTATTCTTTATAGATATACTTTGAAATATCTACAGGGATGGAGGGTCCTTTCTTACAGTTGAAAGATACTCTGTATGAGCGGTGGAATGCAAATGCTTTTGCAAAGCTTAAACCAGTGTTAATAGTTATACCATTGTTTATTTGTTGGCAAGTGTGGAAAAGAAGAAATGCCTTGACATTTCGTGGATCAACATCTTATTTGAGTATGAGAGGAGGGATAACAAATAATTTAAGTCTATTAGCCAAGCAGTTGTATCCATGGATGCATAACTTGCCTAATTTTGTTAGATATTTGATAGGATATACTCTACGAATCAGTTGTAAGTTGGTCTATTGGAAACTACCTAATAAGGATTCTTTAAAATGCAATACATATGGGTCTTCAAAAGGGAATCCAAGACCAATTTCTTCATCTTTCTTTCTGTATTAGAAATGAATATGGAAACTTGGTGTATACTGAAGGAAATTTGATTGAAATTTCAAACAACCTAAGGAAACACAATTTATTCCATCTGGTTATAGAAACTGATTCATTGGCAGCAATCAATATGATTGATGAGGCTTGGCACATCCCTTGGGAGGTTTATATGGAATTTAGGAGGATACAAGTTTTGAAGGAATGATTGGAAGTGGCCATAGTAGACACTAAGAGAGCGAAACAAGCTGACGGATTTTATGGCTAACATTGTGTTTCTTTTGTAGGTACAGATTATATATTTTATAATGATTTTCAATATTTACCTAGTGAAGCTAAGAAAATTCTAAATATGGATAAAATCCAATTTACTAATTTAAGGATAAGGATGATTCATATTGACAATTTTGCACAAGATAGATTAGACAAATCAGAACATAAGAGGAAACAATTCATACAACACAAAAAAATGACATGTGAACAAAGCATCAGTATTGGACACATAGATACAACAAGATTGCTCAGTGAGTAATTTTAATTTATGCGGGCTTCTTACAGTTCATATTACAGGTCAAGGAAAGTGCATAAAAAGGTTGCAGGAACATTCATACACTACTCAGCAGTTTGTGACTATAGCAAGTGTTAATCAAGAGAAAATGGTAAAATGGCTATGAGAAGATTGCAGAAATTGGAAAATACCTGAGAAGGTGATAGTAACATCGTTGCGAGGCTTTCGACTGTACAATTAGCTCCTTGTTGGTCTCAACTTGTCAAAGCTAAGGAATGTATATTGTGAGGTCATTTTAGGTATATGTTGATCAATAAGATAAGATATTTTCAAAAAGGAGGTGTGTCTATCACCTAAATGGAAGCTTCGATTGAGGTACCCTGAGCTGGAGAAGTCTCTGATGGGGATGATTTCATGATGTTAGTGAGACTAGACAACATCCGAGATGAAATACACCTCATAATCGAAGTACTGTTGTCATGGTTTCAATTCAGTGGAGGATGTTTGACGGAATAAGCACACCGACGATGAGCATGGAGATGATTAGCACAACGACAATGGAGGATGCTGCTCCGATGCTCCGATTTACTTTACTGCTTTGATACTCCCATTCACTTTCCCCTTACCCTTTTAGATTTTTTCCTATTTTGATTTCTTAAATTTTTAGTTGTTGGATCGGGTCCTCTTTGAGCCTGATTTTCATGTCTATCGATAAAAAGGGCTTACCCCATCTTTAATATTTTTTTAAAAAATTCCTTGTGTTATAATACTTTTGTTTCCTTTAAAGAATAAGATTTTCATAGATTTTAATACATTTTCTTTTTGGAGTAAGGTTCTTTCTATATAAATAGGAGACTCATCGTTTTATTAAAAAATAATTTACTATTCAAAGTTTGGACCTCCTTCATAATATTTCTGGCCACGCCACTGTTAACATACCATCTCGACTAAGAGGCACCTTACAGGGTTACACCATTGAAGAGAAGTCACGTCGGCAACTGCAAAGAGTGAGAGAGATAAGTCACGTCGACAGCTGCGAAGAGTGAGATTCCCACGAAGAGTCGAAGGGAAGACCTGGGGAGTGTGGGTTGCAACTATCTGTTGTGCTATGAAGTGTGACTAGTAGTGGCAAATGGGGGGTTGAGTCTAATTTGGGGTGATTGAAAATCGGTCAACAAAATATGGGTAATAATTCAACCCGCACATAGTTGATATGGGTAAAAATATTTTTTCATGTTTGGTTTGTGAGCAGAAAATATTTTTTGGAAAAAAATTGTAGTGTTTTTTTCATGAAAGAAAAATATATTTGAGAAATATCTTTTATTTTTACTAGAATAGAAAATTTTTGAAATTGAAAATATTTTTAAAAAAACTTAAAATTCTTTTTTGTGGTTGGGGGAAGGGGGAGGAGGATCGCAGGTAGGGGTGAAAAAGAAAAATTTGAAGTTGAAAATATTTTTTAAGACCATACGTAAATTTTTTTGGGGAAGTGGGGGGCTGGTAGGGAGGTGGAGGTGGATTGATGGTATGGATGAAAAAATTAAAATTTTAAGTTGAAAACATTTTCTAATAACAAACATAATTTTTTTTTGGAAGGGGGGCTAGTAAGGGGTGGGGGGTCGAGGGTAGGGGGAAAATAAAATTATAAAGTTCAAATATTTTTTAAAAATAAATTTGTGGGTGGGGACTTGTAAGGGGTGGGTGGGTGGGGGATGTCGAGGGTAGGGGCGAAAATGTTTTTATTCATACCAAACACTTCCTAAAACATGCTTAACGCACTTTAAGAAATGACAGTAGTAGTACATGATTTGCTTATTTTACACAACTATTTATCATCCAATAAAAAATTAAAAAAATTAAAATATATAAGTAATAAAAGAAATGTACATTTAATTAGATGTATTTTTAGGGAAAAATAAAGACTTCACATTTTCAATTATTGATAAAAATAATTAGCTTTATAGAACATAAAAAGGAAGAGAAGTTACAATACAATTGGTAATATCATTAATTTTGAGTGGAAAAAGTTAGAAGCTTAACAAATTTTGCTAATCCATATTTTAGCCATATTTTTATGGGTTGAATATGTGTGTCACATATTTTACGCATGTCAAAAATCACTCGTCCAACTTATTAAATATGGACGGGTTACCAAAATATGACCCTCGACCCCCCACCCCTTACTAGCCTATTGTGCAATGTCTAGATAGTGTCCCATACCACTACCTAAACTTTATAGAACTTCTCTAATGCTAGTAAGTATATCATATGATGAGAATAGGCAATAACCGACATAGACCATGATAGCAAAGCATGGAATCCGGAGTTCTTACCTACTCGATGAGGGTGTTCTACTTGCCAAGGGTAGAACTAGGACACAACCCATGTAGGCACATGGTTAAGGAATATGAGGGGCTTTTATGCACTCTAGTCTCATTCTCAAGTAGAGCTACGTTATATTCTAGTCTCATTCTCAAGTAGAGATACTTCCCATAACATAATCACTCGGTTCTAGCCTTGGTTCTCATAGAGTAATTGACATTAAAAAATCACAGGAAGAGGGTTCCTTATCTAGTTCATAACTTAATCACATTCACCCTACCAAAGAGGTTCACTAGGGATACATTCAATGGCGACTAAGAGAGATCATTATGACTTTCCTAAGGATGATATGATGTCATTCCAGCCAATCAGCCCTAAGTCCACCATTTCTTTTCATGAAGTATACCATTACAGCTCTCAATTTCAACATTTATAACATTACCTTTACCACGTACATGACCTTATTAACATCCTCTAAGTCTCACATATCTTTCATTTCTACATGAAAAGGGTGTACTAGCCTACCTTGTCAAGACATATCATAATCTCACAACATTCAGTCATATATCAAGTAAGGGACACAAGTCTACCAAACAAGACATTACATTCCTTTCCCTTATCACATATAGTGTATCATTCTTTTAAACACGTAGAAATGACCCTTATCATCTTTATGTCATCTTATACATTAGTATATCATCATCAATATAACCATCACAACTCATATAGTCAAGTAGGAATAATCATGTATCAACATCTAAGACTACACATATAAGAACGTACTCACAGTCTACATGATTTCCTAACGTACATAGAAAGAACACATACTTTCACATTACTTCACACGTAGATAGATATGCTCATACTTCCCATAAATCAACTACACGAATCATCATAATACTTCAAGTAGTGCCAACAAGGCCATGATCATCAATTTACATAAATTAATGCCGACAAGGCCACATCAATTCACATAGCACCGCCACCAAAAGTGGACCATACCAATCATAGAATAATTGAAGTCTAATTAACATTAAATAAAGTATATTAGGGGAGCATAACCCACTCCATCTTACCACTTCGATTCCAAAACTAAATCATCGAATTTGATACCATAAGGCCCTTACCCATGGCCATAACCAACAATTCAACAGATAAACTATAATGCTCAATGAAACTAGGTCAATTCAATAAAGATTAATCAATATAAGACTAATTAGACATAAACTGAATACAATCCTTACTTTATTCATTAGCCCATAGAAAACTACATTATAATCATAAGCATTAAGTCAATATCAATTCAATAGGCTTAATAGTCAAAAGATCTAAGAATATTCAAACTCAAGTGATCATATTGAGATATCTAATAAACTAATTAACCACAATATATACATGAATCAAAAGCCCATAACAATCTACACATGAATTCATCACTATCAAAACATGATCACATAACCCATATTTTAGTCAAATTGAGAGATTAGTGAAGGTCAAGGTTTCATGGAGAATTTCATTGGAAAACATCAATTATAAATATATTTCATCATATGTAAACATTTGAAAACCTTTTATGCAATAACCCAAGACTTAAGAGTAGAAATTGTACTTTTTCATCTTTTTGAAATCTTTGAAAATCATCTTTGAAATTGGCTCTAAGGTGATAGCAAGACTTAGATGAAGAACACTCATACCTTATTTGCAGAAACCAATGAAAAATGAAGAAGAAAATCCATTGAAGAACCATCTTCAATCTCCATCTTCACCTTGAACTCGTATGGAGGTTTTTGGAGGAACTTTTGGAGGGAATATATTTTGATTTAGGTGTTAGGGTTATAAAGAGAGTTTAATGGCTTATAGACTCTTAAAATACCCATAAACACTCAAAACAACTGTCCTTACACTTCATAAGACTTGGGGTGAACTTACAACTTCACCCCTCAACTTAAAAGAAAGCTGACAGGAAAACAGGTAGCCCATCGACGTCCACATCGACGGTTTGTGGTCTCACCCACGCCCCATCGATGGGGTCTCGTGGGTTGCACCTTCAAATCCTCAAATGAAGGCTTTAAGTACCCATCAAAACCACCTAACGACAGTCCGTCTCCTGGTGGAATGGCCGTCGTTTGGGTCTTAGATTGACACTGCCTGGCAGTGTTGAGTTCTAAGTTGGGGTACTCTTTTAAGGCCCCTTTGTGGGTCCTATGTGGAGTCGTACCTAGACTTTTTCAACCCAAACATGATTGTGTACGAGTTAAGGACCTACCACATTAGTTTCATCCAAAACAAACACATAAAACTTGACAAAACGTGCATAGACAAACAAGGTCGTTTCAAGGCAAACCTTTCAAAAGTAATGGGCGTTCTTGGACGTTTGACCTCCAAACTTCACGAAACTTGACACACTGACTATATACACTATAATAAATCATTTAAGGACCTTAAAACCTTATTAATCACACATAAACATATAAAACCACATATGAGGCACATCGGTGACTTAGTCGTCGAATGTCTTGGTTGTCCCTTGACGTTTGACTTCTGAAGCACCTAAACTCTTAGGCACTGAAACAAACCCACATTATAGAACATTTTAGGACGTTAGACCATCATTACAATAATGTTAGGATCTAGCTTCACCTAAGTCATTTTCGGGGTCTTATAGTGGGCAATTTGATTTTGAGGGTCCCGATATCGGGTGAGACGGGCCCTGCTTTGATACCATGTGAATGAACGTAAATATTATCTATTGACGTTGATGATGCAAGGATTAGGAGGAAGAATATGAATAAGAATTGGAAAACAGAACAACAGTGTGGAGATAAATCATGGTGGAGAAGAGAAAAATATCTTGCATAAAAAAAATGTGCTTGACTTGTTACACTTATAAAAAAAAATGTACAGATCATTGCTAGTTGTTAATCTCTAACAAACTATTTTAACTATGTCACCAGGTATTCTACTAATTACAACTTACATATAATCAATATATTAACTATAGTTAGGTATGTTGAACTGTCACCTTAAGGCACATCCACACACATGCCTAATTCCTTCACAGTTTGACAGAATGAGCACGCCAACGATGAACATGTAGACGATGAGCACAACAACGATGGAGGATGCTGCTCCAATGCTCCAATTTGCTCTGACACTCCCATTCAGTTTCCCCTTTTCCCTTTTCATTTTTTTCTATTTTTATTTCCTAAATGTTTAAATGTCGGATCAGGTCCTCTTTGGGCCTGATTTTCATGTAAAAAGGGCTTTCCCCATTTTTAATCTTTTTTTAAAAGAAAATTTCTTATATTATAATACTTTTGTTTCCTTTGTCGAAGAAGATTTTCAATTTATTACATTTTCCTTTCAGAGTAAGGTTTTCTTTCTGTATAAATAGGAGACTCATTTACCCAAATTATATCACAATATTATTGAAAATAACATCTCTATAAATCATTATTTTCTTCAAAAAAAAACAATTTACTATTCAAAGTTTTGAACTCCTTCATAAAATTTCTGGCTACGCCACTGTTAACATATCATATCGACTAAGAGGTGCCTTACTGGGTTACACCGTTAGAGAGAAGTCACATCAGCAAATGCAAAGAGTGAGAGAGAGAAGTCACGTTGACAGCTGCAAAGAGTGATATTCCCACGAAGAGTCAAAGGTAGGACCTGTGGAGTGTGGGTTGCGACTGTTTGTTGTGCTATGAAGTGTTAGTAGTAGTGGCAAATGGGGGGTTGACTCAAATTTGGGCTGGTTGAAAATGGATCAATGTAAAATGGCTAATAATTCAACCCGCCCAAATTTGATATGGGTAAAAATATTTTTTCATGTTTGGTGGTGAGTGAAAATATTTTCCGAAAAAAATTGTGGTGTTTTGTTTATGAAAGAAAAATATTTTTGAGAAATATCTTTTCTTTTTACTAGAGCAGAAAATGATTTTTGAAATTGAAAATATTTTTTTAAAAAAATCTTAATTGTTTTTTTCGGGGTTGGGTGGGAGGAGGATCGAGGGTAGGGGTGAAAAAATAAAAATTTGAAGTTGAAAATATTTTTTTTAAAAACAAACTTAATTTTTTTTGGGGATGTGGAGCCTGGTAGGGGGTGGGTCGGGGGTTGGTAGGGAGGTGGAGGTATATCGATGGTAGGGATGAAAAAATAAAATTTTTAAGTTGAATAAAAAAACAAACTTAATTTTTTATTTTTTATTTTTTAGGGGGGAAGAGGGGGCTAGTAGGGGGTGGGATGGGGGTGGGGGGATCGAGGGTAGGGGTGAAAAAGTGAAATTTTAAAGTTCAAAATATTTTTAAAGAATAAATTTAAATTTTTTTGGGGAGGGGGGGGGGGGGGTTGTCGAGGGTTTGGGCGAAAATGTTTTCCTTCATACCAAACAAACCCTAAAACATGCTTAACGCAGCTTAAGGAATGTCAATACTAATACATGATTTGCTTATTTTACACTATTATTTATCATCCAATATAAAATTAAACAAATAAAAAAATATAATTGTAATTAACAAAAGAAATATAAATTTAATTAGATATTTTTGGAGGGTCAAAGACTTCACATTTTTAATTATAGAGAAAAATATTAGCTTTATAGAACATAAAAAGGAAGAGAAGTTACAATACATTTGGCAATATCATGAATTTTGAGTGAATAAAAGTTAGAAGCTTAACAAATTTGGTTAATCCATATTTTACCCATATTTTTATGGGTTGAATATGTGTGTCAATCTATATTTTACCTATATTTTTATGGGTTGAATATGTGTGTCAATCCATATTTTACCCATGTAAAAGGTCACTCGCCCAACCTATTAAATATGAACGATTACTAAAATATAAGCTCATTTATGTACAATCCTATTTATTTTTTAAAAATAATTCACTAATCAATATAGTATATTCAATATATATATATATATATATATATATATATATATATATATGGGGGTACCTCTCAAGTGGCCAAGGATCCTATTTATCTTTTTTTGTGGTTTTTTTTACATTTTTCTAATTTTCTTCAAATTTTTTTATTTTATAAAATCATCTCTTTAATTCATACCTCTTCAATTACATAAATTCAAATCTTAATTAATTTAACAATATAGATAACCCTTAACCTTTTAATAATTTATATAACTCCTAACCTTTTAATAATATATGTAACTCTTAACCTTTTATATTCATAACCTTCAAATTATTTAATTTAAAATTTATAACTCCTAAATATTACACGTATAAAAACCTACTTTGAGTCATGTATGATGGTCATTTTATTTTCATTTTTGTTATTCTTCATTTTTTGTATCTTTGATTAGTTAATTTTTTGTCTTCTTTGATCTAATTTTGCTGGAGAGGGATGTATAATGAAAAATGTTAGATTTTTTTTTTGGATAGTATGATTTTGCAAGGTAAAATAATTTGACGTGTCTAATTATTACTATTGCTTTTTTCTATTGTAATTATACAGTTACTATTATTATTTTTGGATTCTTGATGACACAAATCATGATTCTTTTATGGAAAAAATAATTTGTTCTTTTTTTTTTTTGCTTTTCTTTATAGTTTTTTGAGATTATTTTTCTGATTCTTGTAGTTTCTAAAGACACTGGTTATTTTTGTTCACTTTGTCTCTTTGTAAATTTTGGAGAATTGAATTATGTTATGTTGAGAACATGATCCTTCTTTCCTCTTCAAATAATAACCTAAGTATTTTTATTATTTTTGTTTGATTAATTAACTATAATTTTATATCTTTTTGTTGTTATTATCGTAAGGATTGCTTATAGTTCTCCAATCAAACCTCCAACGCAACAGAGCTGATTTGTTCCTAATCAACTTAATTAGTTAATTGAAAAACCACCAGTGTATCTTATTTCATTAATTGGATATTAAATTTTGTTTAACAATATATTCCTCCTTACTAGCTCTAAAATTGTTAAACAAATATATAATAAAAGTAACTAATAAAAAACGTAATATCTCAAATCTTAATATAAAGTAATAATAAAATATTAATTATTAAGTTCAAACATGTTATATAGCTAAAAATCAAATAAATCGATGCCTCTTAGGATTTTGTATATTACAATCATATAATAGTGATATGGTCAAAATACATAATTTTAATGCTACATTATTAATTATATTGTTTATATAGAGAAATTATTTATAAGCCAAAAAGTTGATGCACAATTTAGAGAATTTAATCAACAAACAATTAACTATTTTTTTAATTTTATTTTAGGGATAATGCACAAGTATCCCCTCAACCTATGCCCAAAATCTCATAAACACATTTATACTATATTAAAGTCCTATTACCCCCTGAACTTATTTTGGTTAATAATTTTCTATCCCTTTTCGGCCTACGTGACTATATCTTGTGGGCCTAATGTTGTTAAACTTTTTTCCAAGGTAGTGCCACTTATATCGAAAAGGGGTAGAAAATTACTTATAAAATAAATTCAAGGGCGTAATAGGACCTTAGTATAGTATAAATGTGTCTCCGAAATTTCGGACATAGTTGAGGGGGTACTTGTGCATTTTCCCTTTATTTTATGATATATGTAGCATTACTTTTCTTGACAATTTTAAAGTTTTTCCATTCCTTTTGGTTTAACTTATTGATTCTCTGCCCCTTTTAAAATTTGTTCTTAATTAATTATTCCCTTAATAGATTTCTTTCCTATAATATAAACTAAGAGAAAAAGTATATATTGTTCAAAATAATAGTAATTATTAAAAATACATATTTATTAGTAGAAACATATAGAGAGACTTTTAATTAATTTGAAATTTCTTAAATGAGGTAAATAAAATATGCCAATTAATAAAATTAAATCATAAAAATGGTGGAGGATTTTATTTAAATATACTTTTGTTTATTAGAAAAATGTGTATTTTTTTTTTACTTTTTCTCTTATTTTTTTTTATCATGAACTCACACCTCTTCATCTTTCATAATCTCTGTCGCGCCCCATTTTCGCAGAAAATGGGTTTTGTGCGCGACCTAACAACTCTTTTGGGATTTTTGAGTTTGGAGTCGCCACCTAACGAATTAAGGCGCGTTAGGGCACCTATCTAACCTAACTAAGACTAGCTAAGGTCAGCGAGCCAGAGATTAAGGTAAGGGTTCAAGTTACCTCGGGGGGAAGGTATTAGGCATCCCTCGAGGTCCACAAATGTGGGTCCCTGCCGTATCTCATGCAATCTATGTGGGGGTTACAAGTAGCAAATAGGTCACTTCATTTATTAATTTATTTAAACTCGCTAAGTGATAACAAATATAAACAATTAAGACTATTTATTATTTTTATTTATTTAGATATGCAAAGCTAGGTGATGGCAATAAATAAACAATTAAGCTCATTTTTATTTATTTTGACATACGACACTATGTTATAAACAAAATTGGCAAATATTAAGCAATTAATATGTGCGAAAATAAAGTTTGAAAAATTGATAAGTTTTGAGTATAAAATTTTTATTTTAAAAAAAATGTTTGTTTCTTTGTAGGGATGATGCCACGATATTGTTGACTCGCGCTCCTCCACCATATAAACAATTTTGTTTTGAGGTCGGTCTAAAAAAGTTATGTGTTTTTTGTTTTGAAAAATGATTTAATAGATTTAGTTCACACGTAGGCACATAAACATTTACATATAAATGCACATAATTTCTTTTGAAATCCATGGGTAGGTGGTACTTCCGGGGATGCGTCGGGTTTAAAAAAAATTGGAACTAGACCTCGTAGTTCCTATGACTTTCCCACTAACGATAGGTTAAGAGATAGTACTTGTAATTTATTTCAAAATAATGTCATAATCAATCCAAAATTTCAATTGAAGATTGAATAATGACTTTTAAGAAAAATTATGTTGCAAAATTTTGTAAGTACTAAAAAACTAGTAAAACATTAAGGTGGTAAATTTATTAAATGCAAAGGTTTTACGATAAAATATATTTAAAGCCAAATAACTTGTTAAATGCATGAAATGATTCTAAATTAGTATTATTAAGAAAAAATATTGCATCATGAATGCGGCAGACAAATAGGATTACTAGTTAAATAATATTAACTAATTTTAGGGGGAGGGCTCAAATATGCTCAAACAAAATTTATTTTTTGTGGATATGCTGAAAGTTTATTTACAACCCTATAGACATGATTTCTAGGTGTTTAAAAAAACAGAGTAACATGTATATGCATGATTTTGTAAATGATATGAACAATTTAATACTTAGGCATAGTTTCTACGTGATAAGACAAATGAAAATTTATAATATATTTTGACATTTAACAACCTACTAGATTATTAGGATTTGATTTTACCATTTTTAAAAAATTAATGGAATCTAGTTATTATTTTTTAAGATTTATTAACAAAAGCGTCAAGCAAATTGAAAATTGATTAGATTATAACATCTACAAATATCAAATCCAGGTGGTTAAAGACAAACCTAGGCATGATTTCTAAAAAAAAAATATTGTGAACAAGTAAGCATATAAATCCCCCTCCCCTAGACGACCCCCCAAATAAATTTATTATATGATCTTTAGAGTTACAATTGTTACAACATTCGAATAAATAAAAATAGAAAATAAATAAAAATATATAGATATATATATACATTCAAAGAGAAAAGGAAAGGGAAGAGGAGAGACGGGAAGGGGAGAGAGGGGTGGCGCCGCCTGCCTGCTGCTGCTGCGTGATGGCTATCGCCGGCCTGCAAAAGAAGAAGGAGAAGAGAAGAGGGGCGAGAGGGAGAAGAGAGAAGGGATGAGGGGGAAACGAAGAGAGGGAAGGGAGAGAGGGGCGACTTCCACCACTTGCAGGGGCGATCGGGAAGGAGGGGGGAGAGAAAGAGACGGCTGGAGAGAGGGGGACGATGGGGCTTCGAAGGAGAAGGGAGCGATGGGAGAAGGGGAGAGGGAGGCGGCTGGCGCTGGATCTTCTGGTGACTTTCACCGGAAGATGGCGAGGAGAGAGGGGGCCGGCGCTGGAGAGAGAGAGAGAAGGGAGAGGGCGGCTGGTCGGAAAAAGGGAGAGAGGGAGGAGGTTCGACGGGAGAGGGAAGGAAGAGTGGGGTGGAGGCTTGGAGAGAGGGGGGAAGAGAAAAATGAATTAAAATTTTAGGTTTTAGGGTCTTTTGGTGTTGAAGAAAGAGAATGGGAGATTTAATCACAACCGTCGGTTTAGATAGAGATGAAGGGTTAGGATTCGATCTAGGATTTATTAATTAAATAGACGGATGAGATCAAAAGATGATTTCTTGAAATTAGATGAGTTAGATACGGAATGGCTAAAATTGCAATAACATTTGGCTAGAATTGGAATGAAAGAGAGTCTATGATTGTAATAAAACTCTAATTCATGTAGCTAGAATTGAAAGAAATTGGAATAGAATAGGCTAGAATTTAAAATTTAAGGAAAGTGTAGGAATTACTATTTAATTAAAATACTACATATATTAAAATATTTTTTATGTAATTGAAAATCATTTAAATTTTAACATTTGAAATTCATTAATAATTTTAAAATATTTTAATAATATTTACGATAATTTTATAGAATAAAACATACTAAAATATATGATTTTCAAGCAAAGTCGATTAAAAATTCTAAAATTTAAAATACGTATTTAATCGAATAGTATTCCTAAAAATGGTCAAAGGTCGGTCAAAATTGGGTATCAACAGCTGCCTCTTGGTTGATTGAAAATGAGGAATGAATTGTCAGGCAACCAACGTTGACTTCGTAGCCGATTTTGTCCGACCGGTGAAAGATGTCAGTTGGATCAATTGAAACGATATAGAGTTGAAAAGGGTACGACCGAGACTTTGGTGTTAAGCCGCCTATATATCTCTGGTTATACGAGAATCAGGTTGTGTGTAGTTCTAGATTCAAAAGCAAATGAAGCTCTTAAAAGTTGAAAGAGCGCTAAGGTGTTTGAAAGGTACGATATTGGCTTGAATGGATAAGATTAGAGTAGCGAGAAGAGAGAGATTGAGAGGCTAAAAGAGTATGACAGAGAAGCGAGAAGAGCATGATAGAGTAAGGCTATCAGCCTTTGAGCGAAGGTTCGGAGTATGAAAAGCGAAGAATTGATAGGATCATTGTTGTGATAGAGGATAGCGTGATAATTGTAATCAAGGGCGATCGATCATATCTGCAAATTCTAGATAAAATGTTAGCTTATAAATAGATAAAGTATGACCAATAATAATAAAATATGAGTTCTAAATAGGAAAGAGGTGATAAAAACATATCTGTTTGAGACGTAGTGCAAGCCTTGATAGTCTTCAACTTCTCGAAGGATTGAACCCATCTCTGAAGAATGACGTCAAACTCCAATAGATTTGATACTGTAAAGATATAATAATATAGACGAAAATATCTAGTTATAAGGAGAGTCTAAACGTCATTTTAAGGCAGACGAGCCTAAGTGTCGTTTTAAGGAGGACAGCCTAAATATCTTATAAAGCGAACAAAATATCTTATAAAGCGGACGAACATAAATGTCCTATGAGGCGGACAAGCCTAAATGTCCCTTTAAGGTGGACGGCCTAAATGTCCTATAAGATGGACAAACCTAAATGGCATTTTAAGGCGGACGAGCCTAAATGTACTATTGTAAGGCGGACGAGCCTACATGTCGTATTGTAAGGCGGACGAGCCTAGATGTTACATTGTAAGGCGGACGAACCTAGATGTCACATTGTAAGGCGGACGAGCCTAAATGTCGCATTGTAAGGCGGATGAGCCTAGCTGAAGACATAGAAAGTCATAGTGGCGAGTTGAATCCGAAGATATCTTCATGGTAGCCTGAATGATAGATGAGTAGTGAAACGATAGTGCGAGTAGCCAAGAATTTGTTGGAGCCTTTGTTTGTAAGCGAGGGAATAGGCGTTCAGAAGGCAGCTTTGTCTGTAATCAGCATAACTGTAACTTGTAGTAGAGTAATTAGAGCAGAAAAAGCGGTAAATGTAAACATGATGCAATTTCCCATATTGACCATGAATGTTTGCCTTAAGACCATGCAAAATGACGTCTTAGGCTATGATGTCTAGGGCCATGATATGCAGGGTGTATCCTCAGGTCATGAAAACGTTGTCTGCAGGCCATGAAGATGACGCCTTTAGACTATGACACCTTCGGATCATGATAGACAGAAATTAAACCCTTAGGCCATGATATGATGTCCGCAGGACATGAGGATGATGCCTTTAGACTATGACGCCTTAGGAACATGATATGCATAAAATAAGTCCTCAGGCCATGACATGAAGTCCGCAGGCCATGAAAGATGATGCCTTTGGAAGATGACGCCTTTGGGATATCAGTAATGAGTAAAGAGAGCGTATCTGTTTTTGACATCTGTTGATACTTATGACTTGATTTGATTCGGGCGCATGTAGACTTCGAGCACGATGCAATCTTGAGCTTATGCAAACTTCGGGCACAATGCGATGATGCATTTCTTCGGACACATGCAATATCGAGCACATGCAATGATGCATTTCTTGTGGCACATGCAATATCGAGCACAATGCAATGATGCACTTCTTCGGGCACAATGTAATATTGGGCACATGCAGTATCGAGCATATGTAATGGTGCATTTCTTCGGGCACATAAAATATCAAGCGCATGCAATAATGCAATTCTTCGAGCATAAGTCAATGTTGGGCATATGCGATGATGTATTTCCTCGGGCACATGAAATATCGAGCACATGCAATGATGCATTTCTTCGGGCACATAAAATATCGAGCGCAGGCAATAATGCGGTTCTTTGAGTATAAGTCAATATTGGGCATATGCGATGATGTATTTCCTCGGGCATATGAAATATCGAGCATATGCAATATTGTGTTTCTTCGGGCTCATGCAATATCAAGCACATGAAATGATGCATTTCGGCATTCTTGGGCATAACATAATGATGTAGTTCTTTGAGCATAGTGTGATATCAGGCGTAGGTGTGATATGATGCAATATCGGGCATAATGTAATTTGTCAGCACAGCAGTTGCTTGAGGGCATACAATAGCTTGGGCGTCCGCCTTATTGGAAAGATCGAGTGTCATATGTCGGGCTCAAATGTGGTGATGTTGATTGTTGCAGTTGCCTTTGTATATGTACCTGTATTTTCTACATTCAAAGAAAAACAGTTAGTTTAAAGGGGGGGAGGTTGATCTGTATCCATGATTTGGCGCAGCGTGCTCCTTTGGCTTGCCATCCATACCTCTTCGAGCGCTGTTTTTTTTTTCATAAAAAGGGGGAAAGGAAAGAAAAAATAAAAATAAAAATAAAATAAAATAAAATAAATAAAAAAACTTTGAAAGATTTTGAAATTATCACTTAATAAAAGCTGATGTCGAATCTTTGACTATGGCATAGGTTGAGACTTTACAACGTCTGACTCAAAAGTGGAGCTATCACTTAATCTTCGTTGTAAGCTGACTGCTTGATGAGAAGAAACTTTTGGTGAAATTTTGAGTTTACTCAAAATTTCTGCCCCAATATGAAGATGTGCCAGGAGAAATCTTGCTGGAATTTTTGAGATCCTCTCAAAAATTCTTCCCCAGTTATCAATAGAAAAGGGGGAAATGAAAGTTTTATTTATAATAAGACCGAACCCCATAGGAGCGCCTATGTATCCCCTCTTAAACGGAAATCAGGTCTGACGTAGTTCCAAGTTACAAAAAGCATGAATCAATCTCTAGATGTAATACTTTTTCACAGAATCTGAATTGATAGGTTTTGGCCAAACTTCTCCATCCATTTCTGCAAGTATGAGGGCTCCGCCTGTCAGTACTCGAGAGACTATGTACGGACCTTGCCAATTTGGTGAAAATTTACCCTTTGCCTCGTCTTGATTTGGAAAAATCCGCTTCAAAACCAGTTGCCCAGGTGAGAAATGTCTGGGTTTAACCTTCTTGTTGAAAGCTGTGGCCATTCTATTCTGATAGAGCTGACCATGACAAATGGCGTTAATTCTTCTTCCATCTATTAATGCCAAATTCTCTGCCCGACCTTGTATCCAATCAGCATCACTCAACTTTGCTTCTTGGATGATCCTTAGGGAAGGTATCTCTACTTCGGCGGGTATCACAGCTTCAGTGTCGTATACTAAGAAGTAAGGTGTGGCCCCTGTGGAAGTTCTGATTGTGGTACGATACCCCAGCAATGCGAAAGGTAGCTTTTCCTGCCAGTGTTTGTGATTATCGATCATCTTGCGCAATATCCTTTTGATGTTTTTGTTTGCTGCCTCAACAGCCCCATTCATCTGTGGCCTGTATGCTGTAGAGTTTCGATGACTGATCTTGAACTTCTCACACATTGATCTCATCAGGTCACTGTTTAGGTTGGTGCCGTTGTCGGTAATAATTGACTCAGGAATTCCAAACCTACAAATAATGTTGTTTTTGACAAAGTCATCCACAACTTTCTTTGTCACTGATTTATGGGAGGTGGCCTCAACCCACTTGGTGAAATAGTCAATTGCGACAAGAATGAATATGTGCCCGTTGGATGCTGTTGGGTCGATTGGACCAATGACATTCATGCCCCATGCTGCGAACGGCCAAGGTGAACTAGTGACATGGAGTTCGTTGGGAGGTACTCGAATCATATCTGCGTGAGTCTGACATTGATGACATTTCTGGACGTAGCGAATGCAGTCTGTCTCCATAGTTAGCCAATAATATCCTGATCTCAGAATCTTCTTTGCTAATGTAAAACCGCTCATGTGAGGGCCACAGGTGCCTGCATGTATCTCTTCGACCAGCCTGCGAGCCTCTCTTGCTTCGACGCATCTTAGCAGCCCCAAATCGAGAGTTCTCCTGTAGAGGGTTTCCCCACATAAAAAGAATTGGGTTGCTAACCTTCGAATTGTACGCTTTTGTACACTTGTTGCATCATCTGTGTATTCACCGCTCTTCAAATATCCTCTAATGTCATCGTACCAGGGCTTTCCATCAGGCTCTTCCTCAACATGGAAACAATAAGCTAGTTGTTCATGTATATGAATGTGAATAGGATCGATGTAATTATGATCAGGGTGTCGAATCATAGAAGACAGAGTGGCTAAGGCGTCTGCAAATTCATTTCGGACCCTTGGTACATGTCTAAATTCTGTTTTGACAAACCTTTTACATAGCCTGTGCACGCACTCCAAATACGGTAACAACTTTCAATTTTTTGTTGCCCAATCACCTCGAACCTGATGGATCAATAGGTCTGAATCCCCTATTATTAGCATTTTTTGGACATCCAAGTCGATCGCCCGTCGGAGACCTAGTATGCAGGCTTCGTATTCGGCCATATTATTTGAGCAAAGGAATCTGAGTTTTGCTGATACTGGATAATGTTGCCCGGTGGGTGAGATCAAAACAGCCCCGACGCCGCATCCATTCAGATTTTTAGCTCCATCAAAGAACATTCTCCATCAATCATATTCTTCAGAAATGTCCTCTCCCACAAAAGCCACCTCTTCATTTGGGAAGTAGGTCTTCAGCGGTCTGTAATCATCATCCACGGGATTCTCTGCCATGTGGTCTGCTAATGCCTGTGCTTTCACTGCTTTTTGCGTGACATACACTATGTCAAACTCGCTCAACAATATCTGCCATTGCCAGTTTACCTGTGGGTATGGGCTTTTGAAAGATATACTTCAAAGGATCCATCCTTGAAATCAGATAAGTAGTATGCGATGAGAGGTAATGTCGTAACTTTTGGGCCACCCATGTTAGAGCACAACAGGTACACTCTAATAGAGAGTATCGGGCTTCGCACGATGTGAACTTCTTTCTCATATAATATATTGATTGCTCCTTCCTCCCTTTTTCATCGTGTTTTCCTAAGATGCAACTGAAAGCATTATCCAATACTGAAATATACAAAAGTAATGGTCTACCTGACTCTGGTGGCACCAATACAGGAGGATTGGATAGATAGTCTTTGATCTTGTCAAATGCCTGTTGACATTCACTTGTCCATTTCACTGCAGCATCCTTTTTTAACAGCTTGAAGATAGGTTCACAGATGATAGTAGACTGAGCAATGAAACGGCTGATGTAGTTAAGTCGCCCTAAGAAACTCATTACCTCCTTCTTGCTCTTTGGTGGGGGAAGATCACGAATGGCTTTGATCTTCGACGGGTCCAATTTTATACCTCAACGACTGACAATGAAACCTAAAAGCTTTCCAGCAGGCACACCAAAGACACATTTTTCCGGATTCAGTTTCAGATTGTACTTGCGTAGCCTGGCAAAGAATTTCCGTAAATCCTCCAAATGATTTAAGCTTTCCTTTGATTTGATGATGACATCATCCACATAAACTTCAATTTCCTTATGGATCATGTCATGAAACAAAGTAGTCATCGCTCTCATGTACGTAGCCCCAGCGTTCTTTAATCCAAAAGGCATCACCTTGTAGTTATAGACACCCCACGGCGTGATGAAGGCGGTTTTTTCAGCGTCGTCTTTGTGCATCTCAATTTGATGATAGCCGGCAAAGCAATCCACAAATGACTGAGTTTCGTGCTTAGAACAATTGTCAATCAGTATGTGTATGTTTGGTAATGGAAAGTTATCTTTAGGGCTAGCTTTATTGAGATCTCGGTAATCCACACAAACTCTGACCTTGCCGTCTTTTTTGGGCACTGGAACAACATTTGCAAGCCAAGTTGGGTATTCTGTCACTTGGAGTATCCCAGCATCTAATTGCTTTGATACTTCTTCTTTGATTTCCAAACTCATCTCGGGCTTGTATTTTCTCAACTTCTGTTTTACCGGAGGACATGTTGGATCAGTGGGCAGTCGATGCGCTACGATTGAAGTACTTAGCCCTGTCATGTCTGCATAGGACCACGTGAAAATATCCTTATTTTCTATGAGAAACTCGGTATACTCTTTCTTGTCTTCTTTTGTCATATGGATGCTTACTCGGTTTTCTTGTATCACCTCTGCATTTCCCAAATTCACCACTTCTGTCTCTACCAAATTTGGATTGGGTTTTTCCTCAAATTCCTCAACCCTTTTGATTAACTCCTCGGGAACCTCATTGTCTTCGACTTATTCTAAGTCATTAATGTTAAGTTGAGCAGTCTCATTGTATGCCACAGTCTCAGATTCGACATTTTTATAATGAATTTTGCTGGTGAGAAAAAAATAGCAAAAAATTAAATACAAGACAAAAAATGGGGAAAAGAACTTTATTGATAAAGATTTGAAAATTCCATAAGTCCTCATTCGAAAGCAATACAGGGGACAGGAATTAAAACGTTTATTAAAAACTCTTTTATTTGAATTAAAACTTGATAGAAAAAACATCTTCCAAGGCTACCCAGATGCTCGACGAGGTCTGGATGGAGTCGAGGTCCAGTTGCTGACGCTGATCTTTGCTTCCTTGCTTCCACTAGGGCCCCCTTTCTCCTCCTCGTTGATCACGACGTTGCAAACTTTCCCCTCTTCTTTGGTTAGCGATAACCCCTTCAAGTCGTCTGAGATCTCATCAATATTGCCTCCCATGAAACCTGCTGATCGAAATGATTGATACAATGGCGGTATGGGTTTCTTCAATGGATAGTAGTACCCATCTCTAGGTGGTCGCCAATCGAGCCATTCTTTGGTGGTGTACTTATACCCCAAACCAAAAGTAGTGGAATGTCGAACAGGCTGTATAGATTCGACTATCCCTTGCAATTCAGCCCCCAAACCTTTTCCAAGCTCGAAACCGAACCAGGCCATCATATCTATGATTTTTTGGCTGAACCAAGGTTGCAACTCAATATTACCAACAAGCTCCACTGTATGGTACATTTCCCCATCCATATTCTCTCTTCCTTCAATCGTGTATACAGGATGCCCCTTTTCCCCATGGACTACAACCTCTTCGTAATCCCATTCAAACTTCAGGCATTGGTGAAGAGTAGATGGAACCGCTCCAGCCATATGAATCCATGGATGACCCAACAATAAGTTGTACGATGAAGGGATGTCCAAAATTTGGAAAGCTATGGGGAAAGTGACAGGACCAATGAGCATGTCCAAGGTTATCTCCCCACTAGTGCCTCTCTGAGAGCCGTCAAATGCCCTCACATTCATCTTCCATGTCTGAATTTTTGCACTATCCACGCCCAGCCTCGTCAGTGTGCTAAGAGGGCAAATATTTAAACCTGAACCTGCATCAACTAATGCTTTGTTTATCACCTTATCCTGATACTGAACCGAAATGTACAAAGCTTTATTGTGAGTTGTTCCTTCGATTGGCAGCTCATCTTTGTGAAAAGATATTTTGTAAGACTCAAAGACCTGCCCCACCATTTGGGATACCTCTCCATGAGTGATGTTAGATAGGACATAAGCTTCACCAAGGATCTTCAGAAGGGCATCTCGATGAGTTTCGGAAGATTGCAGTAACTCCAGAATTGATATTTGGGAAGGGGTTTTACTCAGCTGCTCAATGACAGAGTATTCTTTAGCTTTAACCTTTTTCCAAATACTTTGATCCTCAAGCTCTACGACTGGTGCTTTGGATTTGCTAGAGCTTCCCTGAACCAAATTTTCAGAAGTGTAAATTCTTCCAGATCTGGTGACCCCTGTTGCAACATCTGTCTCTTCCACATTTGTTTCTCTTTTGTTGTAATCCCAAGGTACAGCATGTGTGTCACATTGTATTGGGGAGAATGCCTTATAGACAGCGAACGGTGGTCTGGGTGCAGCAACTTCTACTTTAAATGGGGCGAGTCCTTGCACTATTAGTGGTGCTTGGGCAGTGGTAGACATGGCTTCTTCTGTTTCGACGGCCTAGATAGATTCTTCCCAATCCCAGACATTACTAGCTTCCACCATGTTGACTTGATGGTTAGGGAGAGGATTATTCACAACATTCGGTGTAGGATCCTTCAGTTGGATGGTTTTTGTATCAATCAACATTTGAACCTTATCCTTAAGGGCTCTGCAAGCTTCGGTGGTGTGGCCCTTCATCCCAGAATGGTAGGCGAAGACCTTGTTAGGGTCGTACCATTTCGCGCGAACATCCACAGGAAATGCAGGAATTGGAGAGACGTACCCAGCCTGTTTCAGTCTCTCATAAAGTTGTGCTATGGGTTCAGCCAAAGGGGTATAGGTTTTTGTAGGTCTTCTTTCATAGGAAGGTCTGTTTCGGTAATTTGGTGTTTGAGTGGGTGGTGGAGTTTGGAAGTGTGTTGGTTGAACATTATAGACAGGATATGAGGCATGCAAATATTGAGGAGGAGCGTTTTGGTAATATATTGGCATGGGTTGGGGAGATATAGGGGGTGAAGCTGAGGGATGTTGAGGGTATGGGGTGTGAGGGTATGGGGTGTGAGGGTATGGGGATGGTGGTGGGTTTGTTGTCTTGTGCCTGTTTTCTTTTGACTCTCTGTCATTCCACTAGATTGCAGAGCCTTGTTGGTTGCTTGTAAAGCCTCCAAGTTGATGATAGTCCCATTCTTTATGCCTTCTTCAATTCTTTCGCCTAGTTTGATGATTTCAGCGAAACTCTTTTCAGCCACCAGCATCATTCGGTCATAGTATTGTGGTTCTTAGGCACGGATGAAATAGTCTTTCATTTGAGATTCTTCCATAGGGGGTCTGGCCCTAGCCGCCTAAGACCTCCATCTTATGGCATATTCTCTGAAGGATTCACTCGGTTTCTTCTTCAAGTTCTGAATGTAAAACCAATCAGGCGCATTTTCAATATTGAAACCAAACCTATTCATGAAGTCAGTTGCCATATCAACCCAATTTATCCATTTCCGCGAGTCTTGCTCAATGTACCATGATAGGGCCTCCCCAGTAAGACTCCTCATAAACAACTTCATGAGTATCCTCTCATCTCTCCCCACCCCTACAAGTTTGTCAAAATACATTCGTAGGTGGGCTTTGGGATCCCCAATGCCATTGAACGTCTCAAACTTTGGAAGCTTGTATTCTTCGGGCAGTTCCACATCAGGATGCATGCACAGATCCTCATAGCCTAATCCTCCCAACTTCTTGTTTCCTTCCACGTGTTGTACCCTGTTGGTCAAGTTGTCTAATCTCTCAGTCAGGGTTTTTATTAGGATGTCTTTCTGATGGGACTCTGATTCATGGAGGTCATGAGTCAGAGGGGCAGTTTCAACGTATATGGGATTGGGATTGTTGTTCCCAAAAGTATATGGGATATGTGTGTTTGGGGTTGTTTCTGTGAAGGTTGGTTTGGTATGTTGGTAATAGTGGTGAAATGGTACTTGGATATTTTGGGAGTGGGGTGGTGGAAAGGAATTTGGACGAGTGGGTTCAGGTGGGGATATATGGATTGGAGGATTGTCTGGCGTGGCTGTTTGATTAGGAGGATTGTCTATGTTTTCTCCAAATTGGGTTCCAAGAGAGATAGACAACTTGGCCAAATCACGCATGCTGGCTACCTCTTCTTCCAATTGCGAAGTCTTGCGCTCGAGTCTTAGGATAAGATTACTTTGAAGTTTTCCTCCCTCAGAAGCTTCTACCCTTTCAGTGGTGGTGTTATCGTCAACCATTTTACTTTTGTCTTTTGAGCTTGCTCTTTGAGAAGAAGGAGAAGGGGGGTCCCTTTTGATCGTGTATGTGCCAGGATGAAGGACAGATCAACCTTGGGAAATGGGAAAACAATAGAATCAAAAGAAAAGAGTTAGGGGTTAGGATAATATCAACACGTTGTTTTGAAATAAACGCCCTAAATGCATGGAACCTCGTCGAGCCAGAGGTAGGCCTAAGCGACACGTAAGTGATGCATAATAATTAATTCAAGCCTTATTTGTCGATTTGGAGTTTAGAGTTAGATAATAAAACAACTTTTGATTATTGAAATAATTTCTATTTATTACATCAATCTAAAGATAACTAAAGGGCTAGGGATAACATATGGGGAATAAAGAGAAATAAATAAGAAAAAAAACTTTAATCATGTTGCTCTCCAATGTTAGGCACAATCTGCTTCTTCATTTCTGGGTAATGTCATAATCAGGGTTGAGGAGGTTGCGAGCCCATCTTCTCTCTTTTTCATCGCCAAAACCAGGAAGACCTCCTGCGCTCAAATCTCTATGCTCTGCATCTTCTAAAAGCCATACATAATATTCAGGTGTGTAGAAGGGTCGGTGCTCTTGAACATCGATAGTTATCACATTTTTCCATCTTCGCAGTATGGTGTTCACTTGCGGTAATTCTGACCCAAAATCATATCCATGGTGGCTCATGTGGGATCGCAGAGGTATCATTTGGATCTGTCCGAATTGTCGAAGGACTCGAAGTGGTGCGTATGGTTGCACACCATTCAAACTGATAAGCTCAATGAAGTAAAGTTCATTTCCTCTTATGATGGCATGTCGTGGCTTCAACCAATAATACTTCCATTGGATTTCAACGGCTGAGCGCTCCTTTAGGTATGTGAACCAGTCCTCCGTTCCCACAGGGGAGATAAAATGTTTCATCCTTAGGGGATGGTTGATAATTTTGTTCCCCATAGTCCCTCTAACAATGTCTACTTTATTAGCTCTTTGGTAGAAATGTTCGACGGCCCAAAGTTGCAGCAGAAAGTTGCACCCCTCAAAGTATCTTTTGCCTTTGGTGCATGCAGTCAAAGCTCTTAGAATTTGTGCAAGTATCATGGGGACCAAGGTTTTCCCACCTCGAGCCAGCATACGAACCACATAACATAAGCCGGTGTGGATCTTTCCTCCTTTTCTAGGAAAAACCAATGAGCCTAATAGGGCGACAGCGAATGCATTAGACGATACCTTTCCCATTTTGAAGAAGAGCAAGCAAATTCTCTATGAAAGTTTTGATGACCTTCCTAATCCCCAAAGCATGAATATAAGAACTCTAAAGAAATCCAACCTTCTTTCAGACAAAGTAGATTTGGATTATGACACATGCCCATTTGCTTCAGAAAAGATCTTGGACTTGGCTTGTGTGGAACAATCATTTCCAACTCTTTGTATGCGAGACCCATGAATCCTCCAACTTCTTCTATTGTTGGGGTTAGCTCAAAATCCCTGAACTTGAAGACTAACCTCTCAGTGTCCTAGAATTTCAACAATGCCTTGATTAAGTGACGATCTGACTCTACGGAGATCAAAGCAGTAAGGCCGCCTAACAATTCATTTGCTTCTAACTCTCGATTTTTTTTAATATCTTTCCACCAAGTCTTCAAAATGGGATTAACTTTAACCACCATTTGTGTGTTGGGAAAGTGAGGGTGAGCCATGACTCTGCAAACAAAGTAATAAACGACTTCTAAACTCCATTTTGGCAATGTTGGCTTGATTTAATTATTATGATCACGTTGACACATAAATATGCAATTTGTCTAAGGGTGTTGGGGCCCTTTAGACGATAGGTTGGCTACTAATTATGTGGATTGACACCAAGGGTCAAACCATCTAGGGCTTATGCAGCATGTATGACTTAACTAGGACTTCTAAGAGTGGATTGACACGGACTTGAAAGGGATTCTATGTGAGAGGCGCGTGGCTTCGCGGTAGTAAAACTATCCACTACGTCCACGCATATGCCGACTCTCTATAATGGGTATTTGAATAAGATTGGAGTAGTTGTGAGAGGTGCAAAGGCACAACATCACGAGAACAAAATAAAAAAAGAAGAGGGTCCCAATTGGGGGAAGTATGAGCGGGATGTCAATTATCAAAGCAGTAACATTTAACATTTAAATTGGAAAGAGTAACATATAGACAATTTAAACAAACATAAATAAGCATGGATAAAGGAATTTAAACATATTAAGATATTAAAATTACGCAAATAAGGAAAAAAGATACGAGACTAAATATGTAAGCAAATAAGGGAAAAGGGAAAAGGTAAAACATGATAATAAACAATTAAGGAAGAAGGGAAAGGGTGGAACATGGAGAGAAGATAATAACTAAGGCAACAAAATAAGCTAAACATGGTAAGCACCTAACAAATAGTGAAATGACAAAAATAAAGTAAACCCCACATGAATAAGCAGTTAACACGTAATGGTAAGAACCTAATATCCCCAGCGAAGTCGCCATTCTGTCGCGCCCCATTTTTGCAGAAAACGGGTTTTGTGCGCGACGTAACCACTCTTTTGGGATTTTTGAGTTTGGAGTCGCCACCTAACGAATTAAGGCGCGTTAGGGCACCTATCTAACCTAACTAAGTCTAGCTAAGGTCAGCGAGCCAGAGATTAGGGTAAGGGTTCAAGTTACCTCGAGGGAAAGGTATTAGGCATCCCTCGAGGTCCACAAATGTGGGTCCCGACCGTATCTCATGCAATCTATGTGGGGGTTACAAGTAGCAAATAGGTCACTTCATTTATTAATTTATTTAAACTCGCTAAGTGATAACAAATATAAACAATTAAGACTATTTATTATTTTTATTTATTTAGATATGCAAAGCTAGGTGATGGCAATAAATGAACAATTAAGCTCATTTTTATTTATTTTGACATACGACACTATGTTATAAACAAAATTGGCAAATAATAAGCAATTAATATGTGCGAAAATAAAGTTTGAAAAATTGATAAGTTTTGAGTATAAAATTTTTATTTTAAAAAAAATGTTTGTTTCTTTGTAGGGATGATGCCACGATATTGTTGATCGCGCTCCTCCACCTTAGAAACAATTTTGTTTTGAGGTCGGTCTAAAAAAGTTATGTTTTTTTTTTTGAAAAAATGATTTAAGATTTAGTTCACACGTAGGCACATAAACATTTACATATAAATGCACATAATTTCTTTTGAAATCTATGGGTAGGTGGTACTTCCGGGGATGCGTCGGGTTTAAAAAAAATTGGAACTAGACCTCGTAGTTCCTATGACTTTCCCACTAACGATAGGTTAGGAGATAGTACTTGTAATTTATTTCAAAATAATGTCATAATCAATCCAAAATTTCAAAGGAAGATTGAATAATTACTTTTAAGAAAAATTATGTTGCAAAATTTTGTAAGTACTAAAAAACTAGTAAAACATTAAGGTGGTAAATTTATTAAATGCAAAGGTTTTACGATAAAATATATTTAAAGCCAAATAACTTGTTAAATGCATGAAATGATTCTAAATTAGTATTATTAAGAAAAAATATTGCATCATGAATGCGGAAGACAAATAGGATTACTAGTTAAATAATATTAACTAATTTTAGGGGGAGGGCTCAAATATGCACAAACAAATTTTATTTTTTATGGATATGCTGAAAGTTTATTTACAACCCTATAGACATGATTTCTAGGTGTTTAAAAAAAAACAGAGTAACATGTATATGCATGATTTTGTAAATGATATGAACAATTTAATATTTAGGCATAGTTTCTACGTGATAAGACAAATGAAAATTTATAATATATTTTGACATTTAACAACCTACTAGATTATTAGGATTTGATTTTACCATTTTTAAAAAATTAATGGAATCTAGTTATTATTTTTTAAGACTTATTAACAAAAGCGTCAAGCAAATTGAAAATTGATTAGATTATAACATCTACAAATATCAAATCTAGGTGGTTAAAGACAAACCTAGGCATGATTTCCAAAAAAAAAATATAGTGAACAAGTAAGCATATAAATCCCCCTCCCCTAGACGATCCCCCAAATAAATTTATTATATGATCTTTAGAGTTACAATTGTTACAACATTCGAATAAATAAAAATAGAAAATAAATAAAAATATATAGATATATATATACATTCAAATAAACAAATAAATCTTTCTTCAATTAATCTTCAACTTGAACTTCAAGTTTGAAACCTGTCAAAGTAATCAAATAACTACACAAGCAATCACACCTATTAGTCAAGGTGAGACAATATGCAATTATTTAATGACGAATTCTACATAAAAAAAAACAGACAATAGCTTACACAAATATGTGAATGTGAAGATAGTATAAATGTTAAGAATACTAACCGGTTAAGCAAAACAAATTGATTCAACTTTTAAAGTAGCAAAATAGTGAAGAAGAACACTTGAATATTTATCGGATTCTTAATGTGTTGTTAAAGTAGCAAGAGAGCAATGAGAGAAGGGAGAGTGATGAGAGAATTTTTGGTTGAGAGTGAATGAATGTCTTTTTGGTTGAGAGTGAATGAGTGTGTGAATGAACAAAAGGAGTCTCTTTATATAGTAGAGGAGGGGGGAACAAATAAGGGAAATAAATATTTCAAGGAATCAATCATAATACAATTTTCCTTATTTTAAAGGGTATCCAAATCAGAAAATATGTTAATATATTTCATTACCAAATATAAACAAGTAAGAATAAATTAGTAAATTTAAAAATAAGAAAATCAATTAAACTTATTTTTTATTTTAAGAGCCAAATAAGATTATTAAAAAAAATTACTAAACTTAAGCAAGAAAGAATTAGGAAGAGCAATATATTTTCCTTAAATAAACAAGAGCCAAAAAATTATTTTACCATATACAAATCAGTTTAAATTCTTATTACCCAAGCAAATCAAATAAGGATATTCAATATATTAGTAATATACACAAATTGACGGAAATAAAAGGAAAAGAATTATTGAGAAATCAATTAAATATTTTTACTTCCAATGAGCCAAAATAAGATTTTTAAAATAACTAATATTATTCTACAAAATAACACAAGGAAGATAAATAAGGTTGTCATAAACAAACAAGTAACAATTGATCAAATCAAATATTAATGAAAAGGAGGGATTAAACATATTGCGGACAGATTATGAAAGCCAAATATTGAGTCAAAAACTAAAATTTTCAAATCAATAGAAAACCTCAAAGGATACTAGGAACTAAAGCATATAACACAAAGGCATATTTATATGGATCAAAGAAATAATAAAAAAATTCACAGATTATTAACAATATAATTGTTCAAGATAGTGATTTCGTATAATTTTTAACATACGACAAGCACAGCATTGAAAATTCAGCCACACCAAAAAATTAAATTAAAATAAAAGCGATTTTAGTCAAAAGTGAGCAAACCTGGACGGATTTGTAAAAAATCCGTCAAAACCGTTTTCAAATTCATCGAGCTCGTCGTCTCGCTGTCCGGAACTGCTGGTGGGAGTTGTTGTCGTCGCCGGTGCCTCGCCTGGCTGCTGCTGCATGGTGGCTGTCGCCGGCTGCTGCTACCTGCAAAGAGAAAAGGAAAGGGAAGAGGAGAGACGGGAAGGGGAGAGAGGGGTGGCGCCGCCTGCCTGCTGCTGCTGCGTGATGGCTATCGCCGGCCTGCAAAAGAAGAAGGATAAGAGAAGAGGGGCGAGAGGGAGAAGAGAGAAGGGATGAGGGGGAAACGAAGGAGAGGGAAGGGAGAGAGGGGCGACTACCACCACTTGGAGGGGCGATCGGGAACGAGGGGGAGAGAAAGAGACGGCTGGAGAGAGGGGGACGATGGGGCTTCGAAGGAGAAGGGAGCGATGGGAGAAGGGGAGAGGGAGGCGGCTAGCGCTGGATCTTCTGGTGGCTTTCACCGGAAGATGGCGAGGAGAGAGGGGGTCGGCGCTGGAGAGAGAGAGAAGGGAGAGGGCGGCTGGTCGGAAAAAGGGAGAGAGGGAGGAGGTTCGACGGGAGAGGGAAGGAAGAGTGGTGTGGCGACTTGGAGGGGGGGGGGGAAGAGAAAAATGAATTAAAATTTTAGGTTTTAGGGTCTTTTGGTGTTGAAGAAAGAGAATGGGAGATTTAATCACAACCGTCGGTTTAGATAGAGATGAAGGGTTAGGATTCGATCTAGGATTTATTAATTAAATAGACGGATCAGATCAAAAGATGATTTCTTGAAATTAGATGAGTTAGATACGGAATGGCTAAAATTGCAATAACATTTGGCTAGAATTAGAATGAAAGAGAGGCTATGATTGTAATAAAACTCTAATTCATGTGGCTAGAATTGAAAGAAATTGGAATAGAATAGGCTAGAATTAAAAATTTAAGGAAAGTGTAGGAATTACTATTTAATTAAAATACTACATATATTAAAATATTTTTTATGTAATTGAAAATCATTTAAATTTTAACATTTGAAATTCATTAATAATTTTAAAATATTTTAATAATATTTACGATAATTTTATAGAATAAAACATACTAAAATATATGATTTTCAAGCAAAGTCGATTAAAAATTCTAAAATTTAAAATACGTATTTAATCGAATAGTATTCCTAAAAATTGTCAAAGGTCGGTCAAAATTGGGTGTCAACAATCTCTATATAAACTTAACTAATACTTAAAAGTAACTTATTATAACTTTCAAATTTATACCTTCGTAACTCCCAATTACATAAATATTTAAATTCATGACATCTTAAAAGCACATCAAAAAAAAATTCCTAACAAAATATATTTACTTCTGATAAGGACGATACAATATAAGATATATAAAAGATAATAATTGATTTATTTTTTTATATGAAATTGTAAATCATTAATAAAAGTTAGCATAAAAAATAATTCTTTAAGACATTAAAAAGTAGTTGTGGACACGCTTAGCTGTAGGAGATAATCAAAATTATTGTGAAGTTATTTTTAAATTTTTAATAAAATAGGAATCATGAAAAATATTTAAAAAATTAATTAAGAGAATTTATATTTAACATTTTGCATTAATTAGTAAAACATTAAAGGCATACTAACTTAATTATGTTAAGATACGATTCTAATTGTTACTATTTTTAAAAAATACAAATCAATAAAAATTTTAAAGATGAGCTAACTTGATTCTTTTAAGATACGATGCTAATTGTTACTGTTTTCTTAGTGGAATTATATAAGCAAAGACGAAAAAATGAAAAAAAAATTAAAAAAAATGTGTTGAAATAAATATAAAAACATGTAGAATTACAGGAGAGAATTTATTAATGGAAAATTAATAGCGACAATTATTCCAATTATACTTGCCTAACCATTCATCCTCTATTATAATTATTCTAAAAATTTACTCAACTTTTTCCTTACACTTAAATTATAATTATCGTTAATAATTATAAATATTCATATTATTTGCGAACACTTTTTTTTATATTTACTTATTTAGAAAAAATCCTAGAGTCTAATTATAAGTGTTTATTAGATATTATAAGGATTAACTTTTAATCATTATAATATAAAACCTTTTATCATTCTTTTATAATTTCTCATTTATTACTTATTTAATTTTGTATTTTAACTACATTATATTATTTTTTTGTTAATTCTACATCACCAAAAATTATTTTGCAGAACTAAAATCATGTATCACTCGTTTCCTTCCAAAGAATCAACATATAGAGAATAAACTTTAAATTTTAATATACAAATTATTGAAGTACTTTTTTAAGTCTCAAATCATAGGTAACTTACCTATTGCAAATAATTATTCATATTTCTAAGAACGTTTTTAGATGTGTTACTATTTTAATCTTTTGACATTTTTTAAAAAATTTAAAAAACTAAAAATCCCACTTTAAATTTTTTACAAAATATCAAAGGTGACTGTCACGACCCAAAACGAGCCGCGAGTGGCACCCACACTTATCCGATAATGTGAGCGAACCAACCAATCTAAACCCCAACATTTCAACCATAATAAACAGAATATAATGCGGAAGACTTAAAACTCATTAACGAAACCAATTAATAACTTCTAAAATTTATCAATTACTATCCCCAAAATCTGGAAGTCATCACCACAAGAACATCTATCCTCAAATTACTAAATCTAAGAGTATCTAGGAAGCTAAAATAAGTAAACAGATGGTCCATGTCCGAACTTCAAGACATCAAGACGTGAAAGAAAGAATCCACTCCGAGCTAGGAATAATAGCTCACCCTGAAATCTGATTATGCTGAAGTCTGGCTAGCGTTGCGGTTGAGTTAAAGTCGATGGTACGTTTGCTGCATTCCATTAATGACATAGAAAAAAAATACAAGTAGGGGTCAGTACAAGGCACATGTACTGAGTAGGTATCATCGGCCAACTCAAAATAGAAAGTAATATATATCAGATAATAACATCAAATCAACCATAACACTTAACAGGTGACAACAACAAGTACCATAACCATTGGCCACAACCCAAGCACATCTATAAGGACTCAAGCCTCCACACCATACTCACTTAGGAATTAGGTTCTTCAAACCTGAGTATATTAGTATAATTCAAGATTCATTCTCTTTATCATTCTAGTGTCGGAACGTGACACTCCGATCCCCTAAGATTCATTCTCTTTATTATCCTGGTGTCGGAACGTGACACTCCGATCCCCAACTATCCTGGTGTCGGAACGTGACACTCCGATCCACTAATCTCATTATATTAGTTCATCAATCCTTCTTTATGCCCAGTCGTCATCTTACTAGAGAGATTTTAGGCTTAAAGATTCAATAACCTCCATATTCTAATCCATCACAATTACATAATCACATCATGCAAACACACAATCAAGCATATAGAAGATTTTACAAAATTACCCAATACATATCAATCGCTATTTAGAGTTTACTACGGAATAGCATAAACCATAACCTACCTCCACCGAAGAATCGTGATCAAGCAAGCTATCCCCAAAAACCTTTGCTTTCCTCTGCGTGCTTCTCTTTCTCTCGCTCGTTTCTCTCTTCTTTTCTTTGCTCTTTCTATTTTTCCTTATTCAACGTCTTTTCTTTTACCCTAATTATCATCTAATTAAGTATAAAAGATGGTAAAAGTAACCCACTATTTATTTCAAGGTTATCTCCTTTAACCCCCAAGTAATTGAATTATTAACATTAAACCACTAACTTTATAATCATAAGCAGGAATAGTCCAAAACACCCCTTAAAAACTTTTAACAGAAATCCGACCCAGTCAGGGTTTCGCAGCCTGTGACGGTCCGTCATGACTATGACGGTCCGTACTGCAGGTCCGTCACAAAGTTGAGAGAGTTAATTCAGTGGAAAGATTTGTGACGGTCCGTCGTGCAAACGACGGTCCGTCCTGCCATTCCGTCGTGAAGTTCAGAGAGTCGATCTCAGTACCCAAATTTCCAAAGTCTAAGTGTTTTGGAACGAGACCCTCTCGACGGTCCGTCGTGGGATCCGTCGACCCAGACAGCTATTACCAGAAATAAACTCTACTGCTCAAACGACTAAACAGGTCGTTACAATAGATACCAATTTACCCATCGTTCGTCCTCGAACGATCACAAGAAGAAAAACAAGGGCGTGAAAGAGTACCTGAGTCTGTAAATAGATGTGGATATTTTTCTTGCATATCAGCCTCCTTCTCCCAGGTGGACTCTTCAACTGGCCGATTCTTCCACTGAACCTTGATGGATGCAATCTTCCTTGACCTCAACTTGCGAACTTCTCTTTCTAAAATAGCAACAGGCTCCTCCTTATAAGACAAATTCTCATCAAGAAAAACTGAATCCCAACGAATGATGTAGTTTCCATCCCCATGGTATCTTTTCAACATAGACACATGAAATAGCGGGTGCACTCCTGACAGTCCTGGGGGCAAGGCTAATTCATAAGCTACCTCCCCCACGCGCTTCAGAACTTCAAATGGACCAATATACCTCGGACTAAGCTTACCTCGCTTACCAAACCGCATCACCCCTTTCATGGGCGAAACCTTCAGCAAGACTTGCTCACCCTCCATAAACTCCAAGTCTCTAACCTTTCGATCTGCATATTCTTTATGCCTACTTTGAGCCGCTAGAAGCTTTTCCTGAATGCATTTCACTTTATCTAACGATTCCCTCAGAAGATCAGTACCCCAGGGCCTCACCTCGAATGCATCAAACCAACCATGGGAGACCTACATCTCCTCCTATATAATGCTTCGAATGGGGCCATATCAATACTTGAGTGATAGCTATTGTTGTATGAAAACTCTGCTAAGGGTAAGTAGTTATCCCAATGACCACCAAATTCTATAACACATGCACGAAGCATATCCTCCAAAACCTGAATCGTTCGCTCACCAGTACTAAGATCCAACCTAGTATCCAATTCAGCATGCAATTTTATCCAAAACTTAGAAGTAAACTGCGTACCTCTATCTGATATGATGGAGAGTGGAACCCCATACAATCGAACAATTTCTGAGATGTAGAGTTTGGCTAACTTCTCTGCATTGTAAGTCACCTTGACCGGAATGAAGTGAGCAGATTTAGTTAATCTGTCAACAATTACCCAAATAGAATCAAACTTACCCAATGTCTTTGGAAGACCAACCACAAAATCCATTGCAATTCTTTCCCACTTCCATTCAGGAATGGGCATTCTCTGAAGTGTTCCTCCGGGCCTCTGGTGTTCATACTTTACCTGCTGCCAATTCGGGAATTGGGCGACAAAATCAACGATGTCACGCTTCATCCTATTCCACCAAAAATGTTGCTTTAGGTCGCGATACATCTTGGTTGCACTAGGATGTATAGAATATCCTGAACTATGAGCCTCTATAAGAATAGTGTGGATCAAATCATCAACACGGGGCACACATACCCTTCCATTAATCCTCAAAATGCCTTCCTCATCAATTATTGCCTTTTTAGCCTCTCCTCGCAACACCATATCCCAAATTCGGCTCAGCTTCTCATCAGTAAACTGCTTTTCCTTAATCTTGTCAAGAAAGGAAGATTTTGCCTCCACACAGGCCAAAAATCCTCCCTTTTCATTTACTTCTAGCCTCATAAAGTCATTAGCCAGAGTCTGAACCTCTCTAGCCAATGGGCATCTGGAAACCTGTAAGTGAGCTAGGCTTCCCATGCTCCCTGCTTTTCTACTTAACGCATTTGCCACAACGTTAGCTTTTCCTGGGTGATACAAAATAGTGATATCGTAGTCCTTCATTAGTTCCATCCATCTCCTCTGTCTCAAATTCAAATCTTTCTGAGTAAAGACACATTGTAGGCTACGATGATCCGTATAGAGTTCACACTTAACCCCATATAGATAGTGCCTCCATTGCTTTAATGCAAACACTACCGCGGCCAACTCCAAATCGTGGGTCGGATAATTACGTTCATGCACCTTTAATTGCCTCGAAGCATAAGCAATTACATTCTTCTCTTGCATTAGCAATGCACCCAAACCAGAATAGGATGCATCACAATAAACAATGAAATTCTTACCTTCCACTGGCAGGGTAATAATTGGTGCAGTAGTCAACAAGGTCTTGAGTTTCTGAAAACTTTCTTCACATTCGTCCGACCATACAAATGGAACACTCTGCTTAGTCAAATTTGTCAGTTGGGAAGCAACAGAAGAAAATCCCTTGACAAATCGACAGTAGTAGCTAGCTAAACCAACAAAGTTCCTTACCTCTGTAACATTAGTAGGTCTCACCCAACTCTTCACTGCTTCGATCTTAGAAGGATCCACCATCACTCCATCCTTAGAAACTACGTGCCCCAAGAAGGACACTAAATCTAGCCAAAACTCACACTTGGAGAATTTGGCATAAAGCTTTTTCTCCCTCAACATTTCCAATACAATTCTCAAGTGCTCCTCATGTTCTTTCCTGCTCTTGGAGTATACCAGTATATCATCAATGAATACAATGACAAAGAGATCCAGATATGGCTTAAAAATCCCGTTCATCAAGCTCATGAAAGCAGCAGGGGCATTCGTAAGCCCAAAAGACATTACTAAGAACTCATAATGTCCATACCTGGTCCAAAAGGCAGTCTTTGGCACATCCGTTGCTCGTATTTCAATTGATGATAACCAGATCTCAAATCGATTTTTGAGAAGGTACAAGCACCTTGTAACTGATCGAACAAATCATCGATGCGAGGAAGAGGATACTTGTTCTTAATGGTTACCTTATTCAGTTGTCTGTAGTCTATGCACATCCGAAAACTTCCATCCTTCTTCTTCACAAACAAAACAGGAGCACCCCAAGGGGAAGCGCTTGGTCTAATGAAGCCTTTGCCTAACAACTCTTGAAGTTGGGCCTTTAACTCCCTTAACTCAGCGGGAGCCATTCTATAAGGGGGTATGGAAATGGGGCGAGTACCCGGCTCCAGATCAATGCAAAAGTCGATATCCCTATCCGGTGGCATACCAGGAAGGTCTGCACGAAACACATCCAGAAACTCACGGACTATCAAAACCGACTCAATTGAAGGTACTTGGGTAGTATCATCCCTGAGATGTGCCAAGAAAGCTAAACAACCCTTACTAACCATTCTCTTAGCACGAAGAAAGGAGATGATATGAACTGGGGTGGAAGTATAGTCACCCTCCCATACTAGCGGATCTTTCCCAGGCTTGGCCAATGTCACAGCTTTGGCATTACAATCTAAGATTGCAAAGTTTGGAGAAAGCCAAGTCATACCCAGAATTACATCGAAATCAACCATTTCTAAGATAACCAAGTCTACATGAGTATTGCTCCCCATAAAAGTCACAAGACAAGACCTATACACCTTTTCAACTATCACAGACTCACCCACCGGAGTAGAAACACGAATAGGCATGTCAAGCAATTCACAATGTAAATTAAGACCAGTAGCAAATGAGGAAGATACATATGAAAATGTGGAGCCAGGATCAAATAATACAGAAGTCATGCAATCACAAACCAAAATATTACCTGTGATAACAGCATCAGATGTCTCCGCTTCAGACCTCCCAGGGAAGGCATACCAATGGGCCCTATCACCTCTCTGCCTGTTGCCCCTACCATGTTGCGCTGCGGTAGTTCCATTTTGCCCATCACCCCGTCCGTTTTGGTGACCACCATTACCTCGGCCACCACGTCCGCCAGAATGACGGCCTCTTCCATGACCACCTCTACCTCTGACTATTGGGGGTCTGTAACTCTGTTTTTGGACAATACCTCCTAATATGTCCAGTCTCCCCACATCCATAACACTCTCTGGATTCAAGAATAGGTCTCTGTGAGAATGATGAAGTCTGGGGGTAACCTCCAAACTCAGAGAAATGTTGACCGGTCTGCGGTGGACCCCCAGCTACAGCCTGCAGTGAAGACTGAATAGGTCGGGCTGGGTAACCTACTGAACCCTGCCCTCTGGAGTAAGAACCATTAAACTCGCCTCCCTTACGAAACTTCTTAGGTGTTGATGTCATGGTGAAGTCGTCTGGCTTCACTCCCTCCACTTCTATCACAAAATCTACCACCTCCTGAAAGGATTTTGCTGCAGTAGCTACCTGTAAGGCTGGAATCTACAAATCTGACCTCAATCCCTTCACAAAATGGCGAATCCGCTCTTGTGGACTGAAGCAAAGCTGGGTGGCATACCTGGATAATGCACGAAACTTAGCCTCATGCGCAGTAACCGACATCCTGCCTTGCTCTAGGCTCAGGAACTCATCTCTCCTCCTATCCCTCAAAGTCCGGGGCATATACTTCTCCATAAATAAGCTAGAGAATGATGCCCAAGTCATAGGTGGTGCCTGTGCTGGTTGACACTCAACATACGATCGCCACCACATTTTGGCATTTCCCTAAAACTGATAGGTTACAAACTCAACACCGAATTGTTCCACTATGCCCATCTTATGTAGCAACTCATGACAATCAACCAGAAAATCATAGGCATCCTCAGATTCAGCACCCTTGAAGACTGGAGGTTTCAATTTCAAGAACTTACTGAAAAGTTCGTGCTGATCACTTGTCATTTTAGGCCATGTAGTCAACCGAGGAAATGTGCCTATTTCCAATGAGGCATCCATGCGGGGAGCCACAGCAGCTGCATGTTGTACTCCCGGAACCTGAGGTGCTGGTGCAGAAAACACTGGAGGTGTCTGGCCCTGATCATATAACCCGCTAAGATAAGCAAGAACCTGATTAATCATCTCTGGGGTAGGTTGGGGTGGTAATTCGTCATTCTGCACTTGTTCATTCTCCCCTTCCTCACCCTCTCTTAATACTTCCTCAGTCGGTGGAGGAGTCACCGCCCTAGTACTAGATGGGCCAGGTGCTTGTCCTCCTCCTCTAGAGGACGTCCTCCCGCGACCTCTACCACGACCTTTTGCCACTGCTCCTCTTCGAGCTACAGCCCCAGTGGCTGGCTCAGACGCATCTTGTCTTGCCGGTGTTGGTGTTGGCGCAGTTGTTGCTCTAATTCTAACCATCTGCGAAATAGAGTGAAGATGGTCAGATACCAATTTGTATCACCTAGATACCAATTGGATCCAAGTAATAGCACGAAAGAAAGATAGAATGGAATTTTCCTAAAGTCCTATAGCCTCTCAAAGAAAAGTAAAGGCGTCTCCCTACCGTTCCTCAAGACTCTACTAGAATCGTTCTTGTGTGATGAGACCAACGAACCTAATGCTCTGATACCAATTTTGTCACGACCCAAAACAAGTCGCGAGTGGCACCCACACTTATCCCATAATGTGAGCGAACCAACCAATCTAAACCCCAACATTTCAACCATAATAAACAGAATATAATGCGGAAGACTTAAAACTCATTAACGAAATCAATTAATAACTTCTAAAATTTATCAATTACTATCCCCAAAATCTGGAAGTCATCACCACAAGAACATCTATCCTCAAATTACTAAATCTAAGAGTATCTAGGAAGCTAAAATAAGTAAACAGATGGTCCATGTCCAAACTTCAAGACATCAAGACGTGAAATAAATAATCCAGTCCGAGCTAGGAATAATAGCTCACCCTGAAATCTGATTATGCTGAAGTCTGGCTAGCGTTGCGGTTGAGTTAAAGTCGATGGTACGTTTGTTGCATTCCATAAATGACATAGAAAAAGAATACAAGTAGGGGTCAGTACAAGGCACAGGTACTGAGTATGTATCATCGGCCAACTCAAAATAGAAAGCAATATATATCAGATAATAACATAAAATCAACCATAACACTTAACAAGTGACAACAACAAGTACCATAACCATTGGCCACAACCCAAGCACATCTATGAGGACTCAAGCCTCCACACCATACTCACTTAGGAATTAGGTTCTTCAAACCTGAGTATATTAGCATAATTCAAGGTTCATTCTCTTTATCATTCTGGTGTCAGAACGTGACACTCCGATCCCCTAAGATTCATTCTCTTTATTATCCTGGTGTCGGAACGTGACACTCCGATCCCCTAATATCCTGGTGTCGGAACGTGACACTCCGATCCCCTACTATCCTGGTGTCGGAACGTGACACTCTGATCCCCTACTATCCTAGTGTCGGAACGTGACACTCCGATCCACTAATGCTATGTGTCGGAACGTGACACTCCGATCCACTAATCTCATTCTATTAGTTCATCAATCCTTCTTTATGCCCAGTCGTCATCTTACTAGAGAGATTTTAGGCTTAAAGATTCAATAACCTCCACATTCTAATCCATCTCAATTACATAATCACATCATGCAAACACACAATCAAGCATATAGAAGATTTTACAAAATTACCCAATACATATCAATCGCTATTTAGAGTTTACTACAGAATAGAATAAACCATAACCTACTTCCACCGAAGAATCGTGATCAAGAAAGCTATCCCCCAATACCTTTGCTTTCCTCTGCGTGCTTCTCTTTCTCTCGCTCGTTTCTCTCTTCTTTTCTTTGCTCTTTCTATTTTTCCTTATTCAAACTCTTTTCTTTTACCCTAATTATCATCTAATTAAGTATAAAAGATGGTAAAAGTAACCCACTATTTATTTCAAGGTTATCTCCTTTAACCCCCTAGTAATTGAATTATTAACATTAAACCACTAATTTTATAATCATAAGCAGGAATAGTCCAAAACACCCCTTAAAAACTTTTAACAGAAATCCGACCCAGTCAGGGTTATGCAGCCTGTGACGGTCCGTCATGACTGTGACGGTCCGTACTGCAGGTCCGTCACAAAGTTGAGAGAGTTAATTCAGTGGAAAGATTTGTGACGGTCCGTCGTGCAAACAACGGTCCGTCCTGCCATTCCGTCGTGAAGTTCAGAGAGTCGATCTCAGTATCCAAATTTCCAGAGTCTAAGTGTTTTGGAACGAGACCCCCTCGACGGTCCGTCATGGGATCCGTCGACCCAGACAGCTATTACCAGAAATAAGCTCTACTGCTCAAACGACTAAACAGGTCGTTACAGTGACTATATTTAATTTTGAGAACTCATTCAAATGGATAATAAAGTCATAAATTCTTAATTATATGTTATAACTAACATAAAAGAATAGGTAATATTCAACCAAAAAAATGTAGGTATTTGACATAATTTAAGGATATTTATTTTTTGTAAAATCAATTCATGAATTGAGTTGAAATTACAAATCTATATATTAAAATTTATTGGCTAATCTATTTGAATTTGAAAATTTAAAAGATTTAAAACTTTTATACACCGCGTATAGCGCGGGTAATTTTATTAATTTAATGACTAAAGCTAAGGATCATATGAGAAAAAGAAAAAGAATTGTTTTTGAAATAATAGAGTTAAAAGTAAACTTACCTAGCAATTGTGACATTTTTTTCGAGACAATCAAATAGAAAAATTGACATAAATTGAGTTGACATAAGAAGTATTACTCTCTTAGTCCCAATTTATATGACTTATTTTTTTAAATTTCAAATAAAATAACATATTTTTATATTTAATAATAATATAACTTCGAATAATTATTTTATCCTTAGTGAAATAATTTTATCACGTATATGTATAATTTATTTTAGATAAAATTAAAATATATTTTATTCTTATGTTTTGTGTTGATAAGTCAAACTAAGTAATATAAATTGACAATACTAAATATGGAGGCCCATTGTTTCATATTTGGGTCCGCCTATATGTAAAAGGGAACCTGCGTTGTCTTGGCGAAGCACGCATGCTGAGATACGTAATGGCCAGAACACAGCCATGGAAGAGATTTGCAACCTTCCCAGCATCCCATTGTTGGGCTCTTTGGCACAGGCAATTCTCATCCCAGTCCCTCTACTTGTCGAAAGGGCAATACACGAATTTGGAAATTTCATCTTTCAATTCATCTACATACGCCAATGTGCTTCAGAATTGCATAAAGAACAGGGATTTCATTGTTGGAAAGGCACTCCATTGCGATGTTTTAAAGAGAGGAGGATGTTTAGACCTATTTGGCCAGAACATTTTGCTCAATTTATATGTTAAGTCTGAGTTATTACATGATGCAGTTCAGCTGTTCGATGAAATATCTACGAAAAATGTGGTTTCATTTGTAACATTACTTCAGGGACATTTGCAGGCAGAGGAGTATGTTACAGCTGTTGAATTGTTTAATAGATTGCATAGAGAAGGTCATGAGCTGAACCCATTTGTATTCACAACAATCTTGAAAGTGCTTGTGGGTATGGATGAAGCGGAGATGGGTTGGAACATTCATGCGTGTATTTATAAGCTTGGATTTGACTCTAATCCTTTTGTCAGCACTTCCCTTATTGATGCTTACTCTGTTTCT
The DNA here is from genome assembly GCF_036512215.1 of Solanum lycopersicum. Taxonomy (NCBI): domain Eukaryota; kingdom Viridiplantae; phylum Streptophyta; class Magnoliopsida; order Solanales; family Solanaceae; genus Solanum; species Solanum lycopersicum. Next base: position 32,894,141 of record NC_090804.1, read on the forward strand.
GGGCTTGTTGATTTTTCCAGGGATGTTTTTAATGGCATTATTGACAAGGACATGGTTTCTTGGACAGGGATTATTACTTGCTATGCGGAAAATGATTACTTTGAAGAAGCACTGGGATGCTTCTCCCAAATGAGGCTGGCAGGTTGGATGCCAAACAACTACACATTTACGAGTGTCATAAAGGCTTGCCTTAGTCTACTGGCCATTGATGTGGGCAAGAGTGTTCATGGATGTGTACTGAAAACTAGGTATGAGATGGATCCTTCTGTTGGTATTTCGTTGCTTGACCTATACTGTAAATCTGGAGATTTGAATGATGCTGCGTGTGTTTTTCAAGAGATACCTGAGCGTGATGTAGTTCATTGGAGTTTTATTATAGCACGATATTCACAGAGTGACCGCTGTGATGAGGCATTGAAGTTCTTTTCCCAAATGAGGAGAGCATTAATTGTTCCAAACCAGTTTACTTTTGCTAGTGTGCTGCAGGCATGTGCATCTGTGGAGGCTTTAGACCTTGGGATGCAAATCCACTGCTATGTGACCAAGTTTGGGCTTGATTCAGATGTGTTTGTAAGAAATGCCCTCATGGATGTATATTCTAAGTGTGGAAAGGTGGAAAATACAGTAGACATGTTTCTGGAGACTGAAAACATAAATGATGTGTCATGGAACACTATTATTGTTGGCCATGTACAATGTGGAGATGGAGAGAAGGCACTAGCTCTGTTTATTGATATGCATGAAGCTCAAGGGCGAGCTTCATCGGTGACATATTCGTCTCTGCTGCGTGCTTGTGCAACCCTGGCTGCATTGGAGCCAGGTCTTCAAATTCACTCGTTTACTATAAAAACCATTTACGATCAAGATCTTGCAGTTGGAAATGCTTTAGTGGATATGTATGCAAAATGTGGGAGTATTAAGGATGCTCGGTTGGTGTTTGAAATGATGATTGAGCGAGATGTTGTATCATGGAATGCTATGGTTTCAGCATATTCCATGCATGGTCTTGGGAATGAAGCTCTCAGTATCTTTGAGAGAATGCGCAGAACGCATGTCAAACCTAATCAATTAACATTTCTTGGTGTCCTTTCAGCATGTAGCAATTCAGGATCTTTGAATCATGGATATGCCTATCTCTCTTTGATGCTGGATGATTATGGTATTGAGCCTTGCGTTGAACATTATACATGCATGGTATCACTTTTGGGGCGCTTAGGTCACTTTGATAAGGCTCGTAAGTTGATCGAAGACATCCCATTTGAGCCAAGTGTCATGGTATGGCGTGCTTTGCTTGGTGCCTGTGTTCTTCATAATGAAGTTGATCTTGGGAAAACAGCTGCTCAGCGTGTGCTTGAATTGGAACCACAAGATGAAACAACGTATGTGTTGTTATCAAATATGTATGCCACTTCGAAAAGGTGGAATAATGTAGCTTTTGTCCGGAAAACTATGAAGAAAAAACGACTAAAGAAGGAACCAGGACTTAGTTGGGTTGAAAACCAGGGCAGTGTTCATTATTTCTCTGTTGGTGATGCTTCACATCCTGATATCAAACTTATACACGGAATGTTGGAATGGCTCAACTTGAAAAGTAAGGGGGGAGGCTATGTTCCTAATTCTGATGTTATTCTACTTGATGTGGACGATGATGAAAAGATACGCCTCCTATGGTTACATAGTGAGAGATTAGCTTTAGCCTTTGCTTTAGTAAGAATGCCGCCTGGAAGCCCAATTCGGATTATTAAAAATCTACGAATATGTTTGGACTGTCATGCAGCAATCAAATTTATATCAACTCTTGTGCAGCGAGAAATTGTTATAAGAGATATAAATAGGTTTCACCACTTCCAAAGTGGAGCTTGTTCATGTGGTGATTACTGGTAATATACCTCAGCTCCTAGGCTTATATGTATCCATCTAAATGAAACTTGCCTGTTTTGGCCTCTTAAGGACTGATGCTGATAAAATGAAGGCTTAAAGCATCCACAACTATTTAAAGTTGTATGCCTATTTTAATTAGACACTTCAACCAACCTTATTTCCTATTAACACTTGATCAAAAGAGGAAGTGTGTATAATGCACATGCACATGATGTGACAAACTATTAAATCAAATAAAGACACATGACATTTCAATTATATATATATATATATATATATATATATATATATATATATATATATGTTTCTATTATATAGAAGAGTCATGAGAAAGACGACCAATGGCATATTAATAATTTTAACATCACTTTAGGGTAAAATAATAACTGTATAATTAACGGTCAAAATAAAAATCTAGAAGAATTCATACATGTCTTAACTTTTGTTATGAGCTCATAAGGATATTATTGTAATTTTGTTTAAATGAAGAGTTATTATTACTTAATTAACTTCTTACAAAGAATAACAAATGTCTTTTGACATATTTTGGAAAGAAAATTTTGAACTAATTAAAATAAAATGAGTTTGAATAGTTAATATTTTTTTCCTAAAAATACTTTAAAGGAATATTGCGTGAACATATTTTTAATATTATGTTACATAATATGACCATTAAATTCGTATTTTAATTATTAAAATAGTCCTTAAAATGATGTAGCAGTAGTTTTTAATTAATTTGAAGAAAATATCAATTTTTTTTACTAAAAGAATGAATAATGTTTGACTATCAAGGAATCAATAATTTGACAACATATTCGTTGAAAGATTAAAAAATATAAAATTTTCATTTTTATATTTTCTTTATATCAAATATGATAAACTATTTAACAAAGAAAATTTAACATTCAAATCCTAATGAATATTAAATTCAAACTAAAGAAAATGAGTAGTTAAAAAATAAAGAAGAACAAAAGAAAATGTTAATAGAAAAAGACTTTGTTTAGAAATATAGAGGAAGAAAACTAAAAAATAAATAAATTAGAAAAAAAGTATATTGATTTTATTTTTATTTTTTTTTGGGAGGGGGGGGGGGAGTTTAAGCTTTGGAGTTTTCTTTACGATATGATATTAAGTGTAGTATAAAAAAAAAGGGATAATGCACAAGTACCCCCTCAATCTATGTCCCAAATCACAGAGACACACTTATACTATAATAAGATCTTATAACCCCCTTGAACTTATTTTATAAGTAATTTTGTACCCCTTTTCGGCCTACGTGGCACTATCTTGTGTGGTCAACGCTGATTGACTCTTTTTTTTCAACCTAGTGTCATGTAGGCAAAAGGGGATAGAAAATTACTTTTAAAATAAGTTCAGGGGGTTATAGGACCTTAGTAAAATATAAGTGTATCTGTGCAATTTCAGACATAGGTTGAGGGGGTATAACATTAGGATAATTGTTATTGTATATAGAAATAAAGTTTCTTTCATAATTGTTTTTTATTTTTGTGGAGGCAAAAATATTTCTTTTAATATTACGAAAATTATTATTATATATAGAAATAAAACTGCTTTCTTGATTGTTTTTATTGTTGTGAAGTTAGAAATTAATTTTTTAAGTATTTCTATTTATCGAAGACAATAATAAAATGTATCACAAAATTCATCGACAAAGTCAAATACAAACACATTATACTTAAGTTAAAGCAATAGAGATTCGAAAGACTTTAAATCGATCTTTACGAATTGATTGATCAATGATTAGTATTTTATCAGATGGAAAGTTTATGGTGCAAATATCACAAAATGAAGATAAATAACATTGTGAAAAAAAGATACCACTTGTGAATATATATGAATTTTATACATTCCTTGAACATGAACTGTTTTAAACTCTTATTCTAAAGCAATTCTCTATTTCCTTGCTACAAAGAATTTTTTAAAATTAAACTTTCTCAATTTAGGTTGTAAACGACACATTTATGTTGTATGACCATTTGAAATAAATTAAAATGTAATATATTAAAAAATTTTACTAAAGAAAAAAATAGTATAAAGTACAGAAATTTCATATCTTTGGAGGCTAATTACATCATATCCGAGAAATTTTCTCAATTACAAAAATCTTGAATTTTTCATTCCTTTCGACTACATTCTTTGGTTGTCCAATACATTGCAAATGACATATTAGAAGGGATAGATATGTTTCCAAGAGGAAATAGAAGGATCCGAGAGGAAATAGGATGCATCCAAGAGAGGAATAAAATATTTTAAGCTGTGAATTTATCTAATTTTTTCAACAAAATATGTGAAATTATATTGGGCCCGTATTACGGGTGTTAAATATCTATTTTCTATTTCTATTATATAGAAGAGCCCAATTGAGGACAACCAAAGGCAATTTTGTCATTTCATAAATATTCTAGAATGTTTGTTTTTATGTTATGACACCAAAAAAAGTGGTAATAGATTTATAATAACAATACAACCAAATATCTGTTTTTAAATGACATTTGTATCCTAATGATTTGGCATTTAATTTGGATCCACATTTTCTATAAATTTTTTTTTGTGTGTGAAATTTTCATCAAACCAAAAATATCTATTAAACAATGGCATTTTAGTAATTTTTATATTATTTAAGGGTGAAGTAATAATTATATAATTAACGACCATAATGAAAATCTAGAAGAATCCATACATGTCTTTACTTTTAAAATTGCCCTATAAAGATATTTTTATAATTGTGTTAAAATGAAGAGTTTCTATTAATTAACATTTTACAAACAATAATAAATGCTAAGCTTGTTTTGACATGTTTTTGAAAGAAAATTTTGAACTAATTTAAAATAAAATGTGTTTGAATAATTAACATTTTTATTCCTAAAAATACTTTAAAGAATTATTGCATAAACATATTTTTAATATTTGTTAGAGAATATGATCACTAAATTTGTATCTTGATTATTAAAATAATATTTAAAATGACGTATCAATATTTTTAATTAATTTGAAGATATATAAAATTATATTTACGTGACTAAAATAATGAACAATGTTTAACTATTTAACAGGGAAAATTTTTATACAATATTTTCTTATATCAAATATGATAAACTATTTGACAGGGAAAATTCGACATTAGAAAAAGTTAATATACAAATCCCAAGAAATATTAAAATACAAACTAAAGAAAAATCAGTAGTTAAAAAATAAACAAAAAAACAAAAAATGAAAATGTCAATAGAAAAGGGCTTGAGAAATATAGAGGAAGAAAAAAATGAAAAAATAAATAATAACTTAAAATAAAAACAAGTATATTGGTTATTTTATGGGTGGTAAGATTCAAAGTTTCTTTTACGATATGATATTTAGAGTGTAGTATCAAGACAAATTATTAATGTAGTTTAAAATATAACATTATGTCAATTATTATCGTATTGTCACGACCCAAATCCGGGCCGCGACTGGCACCCACACTTACCCTCCTATGTGAGCGAACCAACCAATCTAAACCTTAACATTTCAATGTAATATCAACATAAAGTAATGCGGAAGACTTAAACTCATTAATAAAATCAATAACTATTATTATCCCCAAAATCTGGAAGTCATCATCACAAGAACATCTATGATCAATTACTAAACTAAGAGTATTCTAAAAGCTAAAACAAGTAAAAGCTAGTCCATGCCGGAAGTTCAAGGCATCAAGACTTGAAGAAGAAGATCCAGTCCAAGCTAGAAGCATTAGCTCACCCTGAATTTCCGATTTAGTAAGACTGGCTTGAATTACTGTTGAGTCGAAGATGACGGCACGTTTGCTGCACTCCACAAATAAACAAGAGGAAAACAATAAAAGTAGGGGTCAGTACAAAACACGGGTACTGAGTAGATATCATCGACCAACTCAAAATAGAAAACAGTATGTATTAAGCAATATCCTAAAATCAACTAATATCCTTAGCATGCAGCATTTACAGTTACCATGACCCTTGGTTACAACACCAAGCACATCAATGAGGACTCACACCTCCTCATCATACTCATTTGGGAATTCAGTTCATTAGATTGAATATATTAACATATTTCAAGATTCATTATCTTTATTCCCCTCATGTCGGTACGTGACACTCCGCTCCTCAATATACTATCCTGGTGTCGGAACGTGACACTCCGATCCTCATTCTATCCTGGTACCGGAACGTGGCACCCGATCCTTATTCTATCCTGGTGTCGGAACGTGACACCCGATCCTCATATACTATCCTGGTACCGGAACGTGGCACCCGATCCATATTCTATCCTGGTGTCGGAACGTGACACCCGATCCTCATATACTATCCTGGTACCGGAATGTGGCACCCGATCCATATTCTATCCTGGTGTCGGAACGTGACACTCCGATCCTCATATTCTATCCTGGTACCGGAATGTGGCACCTGATCCCCTAATCTCACTACTTTCGTTCATCGAGCCTTCTTTTATACCAAGGCATCATCATTAACAAAGTAGATTAGGGTTTCTTTTCAAGATTTGGGATTCAATAGCTTCATCATGCTTATTTATTCATAATTACATAATCACATCATTCATGCAAGCATACAATTAAGCATATAGAAGGATTTACAATACTACTAACACATATCATTCACTATTAAGAGTTTACTACGAATAGCATGAAAACCATAACCTACCTCCACCGAAGAATTGAAATCAAGCAAGTTAATCCTCAAAGCTTGGTGCTTTCCTCTTCTCTCGATCGGTTCTCTCTCTCCCTTCTTGTTCTTTCTGTTTTCTTATTCAAACCCTCTTTCTTTTACCCTAATTAGTATATAATTAAGAATAAAATATGGCAATAATACCCCACGAATTAACTTAAGGTTACCTCTTTTAACCCCCAAGAATTTGAGTTATTAATATCAACCCACGAAATATATAATTATAGCAGGAATCGTCCAAAACGCCCCTTTAAAACTTATCCAGAAATCCGACTCCAACTGGGATTATGCAAACTGTGACGGGCCATCGCGTCTGCGACGGTCCGTCCTGCTGTCCGTCGCATAGTTCAGAAACTTGATTTTGGGTGAATGGCCTGTGACGGTCCGTCACACCTGTGACGGTCCGTCCTGCCACTCCGTTACGAAGTTCAGAGAGTCGATTTTCAGTACCCAATTTCAGATTTTCTAAGTGTTTTGAAACGAGACCCTGCGACGGTCCATCGTGCCCATGACGGTCCGTCGTGGGGTCCGTCGCCTCAGCCTGTTTTTCCAGAAATAAAATCTGGTGCTCAAAACGACTAAACAGGTCGTTACAATAGATACCAATTTACCCATCGTTCGTCCCCAAACGATCACAAGAAGGAAAACAAGGGCGAAAAGGAGTACCTGAATCTGTAAACAGATATGGGTATTTTTCTCACATATCCGCCTCCTTCTCCCAAGTGGCTTCTTTAACGGGTCGATTCTTCAATTGAACTTTGATGGATGCAATCTCCCTTGATCTCAACTTGCGAATTTCTCTATCTAGAATGGCAACAGGTTCCTCCTCATAAGACAAATTCTCATCAAGCAAAACTGAATCCCAACGGATAATGTAGTTTCCATCCCCATGGTATCTTTTCAACATCGACACATGGAATACCGGATGTACTCCGGACAGCCCTGGAGGCAAGGCTAACTCATAATCCACCTCCCCTACTCTCTTAAGTACTTCAAATGGTCCAATGTACCTTGGACTTAGTTTACCCCTTTTACCAAACCGCGTCACCCCTTTCATTGGTGAAACTTTCAACAAGACTTGTTCACCCTCCATGAACTCTAAGTCTCTAACCTTTCGATCTGCATATTCTTTTTGTCTATTTTGCGCCGCTAGAAGCTTTTCTTGAATAGACTTCACTTTTTCCATCGAATCCCTCAAGAGATCAGTACCCCAAGGTCTAACCTCGAACGCATCAAACCAACCAATGGGAGACCTACATCTCCTACCATACAATGCTTCAAATGGAGCCATATCAATGCTTGAGTGATAGTTATTATTGTATGAAAACTCCGCTAAGGGTAGGAAGCTATCCCAATGACCACCAAACTCTATCACACATGCACGAAGCATATCCTCCAACACTTGAATCGTTCGCTCAGACTGACCATCGGTCTGAGGATGGAACGCAGTACTAAGGTCCAACCTAGTACCCAATTCCGCATGCAATGTTTTCCAAAACATAGAAGTAAACTGCGTACCTCTATCTGATATGATGGATAGTGGAACCCCATGCAATCGAACGATTTCTGAGATATAGATCTTGGCTAACTTCTCGGCATTGTAAGTCACCTTAACCGGAATAAAATGAGCAGATTTAGTTAACCTATCAACAATCACCCAAATGGAGTCATACTTACCCATTGTCCTTGGAAGACCAACCACAAAGTCCATTGCAATTCTCTCCCATTTCCATTCCGGAATGGGCATTCTCTGAAGTGTTCCTCCGGGCCTTTGGTGTTCATACTTTACTTGTTGACAGTTTGGACACTTGGCAATAAAGTCAACAATATCACGCTTCATTCTACTCCACCAAAAGTGTTGCTTTAGGTCACGATACATCTTGGTTGCACCCGGGTGTATAGAATACCTTGAACTATGAGCCTCTGTCAGAATAGTGTTGATCAAATCATCGACGCGGGGTACACATAGCCTTCCCTTGATTCTCAAAACACCTTCCTCATCGATTTGTGCTTCCTTAGCCTCCCCTCGCAATACTTTATCTTGGATTCGCCTTAGTTTCTCATCATCAAACTGTTTTCCTTTAATTTTGTCAAGAAAAGAAGATCTTGACTCCACACTAGCCAACAATCCTCCCTTCTCATTTACTTCTAATCTCATCAAGTCATTAGCTAGAGTCTGAACCTCTCTAGCCAATGGGCGTCTAGAAGCTTGCAAGTGAGCTAGACTTCCCATGCTTCCCACCTTTCTACTTAAAGCATCTGCTACAATATTCGCCTTCCCCGGATGATACAAAATAGTGATGTCGTAGTCCTTCAGTAGTTCCATCCATCTCCTCTGTCTCAAGTTCAAATCCTTCTGAGTAAAGACATACTGAAGGCTACGATGATCCGTGTAGACCTCACACTTAACCCCATATAAATAGTGTCTCCATTGTTTTAATGCAAACACTACCGCAGCCAATTCCAAATCATGAGTTGGATAATTACGTTCATGCACCTTTAATTGCCTTGAAGCATAAGCAATCACACTCTTCTCTTGCATTAGTACTGCACCCAAACCAGAATAGGATGCATCACAATAAACAATGAAGTTCTTACCCTCTACTGGCAAGGTAAGGATAGGTGCGGTAGTCAACAAAGTCTTGAGCTTCTGAAAGCTTTCCTCACATTCGTCCGACATACAAATGGAACATTCTGCTTAGTCAAGTTCGTCAATTGGGAAGCAATAGAAGAGAATCCCTTGACAAATCGACGGTAGTAGCTAGCTAACCCAACAAAGCTCCTTATTTCTGACACATTAGTAGGTCTCACCCAATTCTTCACTGTCTCAATCTTAGAAGGATCCACCATCACTCCATCCTTAGAAACCACGTGCCCCAAGAAGGACACTGCATCTAGCCAAAACTCACACTTAGAGAACTTGGCATAAAGCTTTTTCTCCCTCAACATTTCCAATACCATTCTCAAATGCTCTTCATGTTCCTTCTTGCTCTTTGAGTATACCAATATATCATCAATAAATACGATCACGAAGAGGTCCAAATATGGCTTAAAAATCCCGTTCATCAAGCTCATGAATGCAGCAGGGGCATTCGTAAGACCAAAAGACATCACTACAAATTCGTAATGCCCATACCTCGTTCGAAAAGCAGTCTTTGGCACATCCATTGCCCGTATTTTCAATTGATGATAACCGGATCTCAAGTCAATCTTAGAGAAGACACAAGCACCTTGTAACTGATCGAACAAGTCATCAATGCGGGGAAGAGGATACTATTTCTTTATGGTTACCTTGTTTAGTTGTCTGTAGTCTATACACATTCGAAAACTCCCATCCTTCTTCTTTACAAACAAAACCGGAGCACCCCAAGGAGATGCACTTGGTCTAATAAAGCCTTTGTTCAATAACTCTTGAAGTTGTGCCTTTAACTCTCTTAACTCTGCGGGAGCCATTCTATAAGGGGGTATAGAAATGGGGCGTGTGCCCGGTTCGAGATCGATACAGAAGTCAATATCCCTATCTGGTGGCATACCAGGAAGATCTGCAGGGAACACATCCAGAAACTCACGGACTACTGAAACCGACTCAATCGAAGGCACTTGGGTAGTGTCATCCTTGAGATGTGCCAAGAAAGCTAAACACCCTTTACTAACCTTTTTCTTAGCACGAAGAGAGGAGATGATACGCACCGAATTGGAAGTGTAGTCACCCTCCCACACTAACGGATCTGTCCCAGGCTTGGCTAACGTCACCGTTTTAGCATTACAATCCAAGATCACAAATTGCGGAGAAAGCCAAGTCATACCCAGAATTACATCAAAATCATCCATTTCTAAGATAACCAAATCTACATAAGTGTTGCTCCCCACAAAGTTCACCAAACAAGACCTATACACCTTTTCAACTACCACAGACTCACCCACCGGAGTAGAAACACGAATAGGCATATCAAGTAATTCACAATGTAAAGTTAGACCATTAGCAAATGAGGAAGATACATAAGAAAATGTGGATCCAGGATCAAACAATACAGAATCCATGCAATCACAAACCAAAAGATTACCTGTGATGACAACATCAGATGCCTCCGCTTCAGACCGCCCAGGGAAAGCGTAACAATGGGCCCTATCGTTAGTCTGTCCGTTGCCCCTACCTTGTTGTGATGTAGTGACTCCAGTTTGCCCATCACCTCGGCCGTTTTGGTGACCACCATTTCCTCGACCACCACGTCCTCCAGAATAACGGCCTCTGCCATGACCACCTCTACCTCTAACATTTGGAGGTCTGTAACTCTGTTTTGGACAATATCTCTTAATATGTCCAACCTCCCCACATCCATAGCACTCTCTGGGTTCATGCATAGGTCTCTCAGAGAAGTGTTGACCGGTCGGAGGTGGACCCCCAACTACAGTCTGTAGTGAAGACTGAATTGGTCGGACTGAGTAACTTCCCGAACCCTGTCCTCTAGTGTAAGCACCATTAAACTCACCTCCCTTTCGAAACCTTTTTGATGTCGATGTCGGGATGAAGTCGTCTGGCTTCACTCCTTCCACTTCTATCACAAAGTCTACCACCTCTTGGAAGGATTTTGCCGTTGCCGCTATCTGTAAGGCCGAAATCCGCAATTCTGACCTCAACCCCTTCACAAACCGGTGAATTCGCTCTTGTGGACTGAAACACAGTTGGGTGGCATACCGGGATAATGCACGAAACTTAGCCTCATATGCATTGACCGACATCCTACCTTGCTCTAGGCTCAAGAACTCATCCCTTTTCCTATCCCTCAAAGTTCGGGGGATATACTTCTCCATAAACAAGCTAGAGAATGAGGCCCAAGTCATAGGTGGTGCCTCTGTTGGTTGACACTCAATATGTGACCGCCACCACATTTTGGCGTTCCCTTGAAACTGATAACTCACGAACTCAACACCAAACCGTTCTACTATACCCATCTTGTGTAGTAGCTCATGACAGTCAACCAGAAAATCGTAAGCATCCTCAGATTCCGCACCCTTGAAGACTGGAGGTTTCAATTTCAAGAACTTACTGAAAAGTTCATGCTGATCATTTGTCATTATAGGCCTAGTAGTCAGACGTGGAAACGTGCCTATTTCCAATGGAACATCCATGCGGGGAGCCATAGTAGCCGCATGTTGTACCTCCGGAGCCTGAGGTGCTGGTGCAGAAAACACTGGGGGTGTCTGGCCCTGATCAGATAACCCGCTAAGATAAGCCAGAACCTGATTGATCATCTCTGGGGTAGGTTGGGGTGGCAATCCCTCATTCTGCACTTGTTCAGTTTCCCCATCCTCCCCTTCTCTTATTACTTCCTCAGTCGGTGGAGGAGTCACTGCCCTAGTATCAGATGGGCTAGGCGCTCGTCCTCTTCCCCTAGAGGACGTCCTCCCACGACCTCTACCACGGCCCCTTGCCGCTGTTCTTCCTGGAGCCACAGCCCCAGGGGCTGGCTCAGTTGTTTCTTGTCTGGCCGGTGTTGGTGTTGGCGTAGTCGTTGCTCTAGTTCTAACCATCTGCGAAAGAGAGTGAAGATGGTCAGATACCAATTCGTATCGCCTAGATACCAATTGGACTCAAGTAGTAGCACGAAAGACAGAATGAAAGAGTGAAATTTTCCTAAAGTCTTATAGCCTCTCAAGGAAAAGTAAAGGCGTCCCCCCTACCGTTCCTTAAGACTCTACTAGACCTGTTCTTGTGTGATGAGACCAACGAACCTAATGCTCTGATACCAAGTTTGTCACGACCCAAATCCGGGCCGCGACTGGCACCCACACTTACCCTCCTATGTGAGCGAACCAACCAATCTAAACCTTAACATTTCAATGTAATATCAACATAAAGTAATGCGGAAGACTTAAACTCATTAATAAAATCAATAACTATTATTATCCCCAAAATCTGGAAGTCATCATCACAAGAACATCTATGATCAATTACTAAACTAAGAGTATTCTAAAAGCTAAAACAAGTAAAAGATAGTCCATGCCGGAAGTTCAAGGCATCAAGACTTGAAGAAGAAGATCCAGTCCAAGCTAGAAGCATTAGCTCACCCTGAATTTCTGATTTAGTAAGACTGACTTGAATTACTGTTGAGTCGAAGATGACGGCACGTTTGCTGCACTCCACAAATAAACAAGAGGAAAACAATAAAAGTAGGGGTCAGTACAAAACACGGGTACTGAGTAGATATCATCGGCCAACTCAAAATAGAAAACAGTATGTATTAAGCAATATCCTAAAATCAACTAATATCCTTAGCATGCAGCATTTACAGTTACCATGACCCTTGGTTACAACACCAAGCACATCAATGAGGACTCACACCTCCTCATCATACTCATTTGGGAATTCAGTTCATTAGATTGAATATATTAACATATTTCAAGATTCATTATCTTTATTCCCCTCATGTCGGTACGTGACACTCCGCTCCTCAATATACTATCCTGGTGTCGGAACGTGACACTCCGATCCTCATTCTATCCTGGTACCGGAACGTGGCACCCGATCCTTATTCTATCCTGGTGTCGGAACGTAACACCCGATCCTCATATACTATCCTGGTACCGGAACGTGGCACCCGATCCATATTCTATCCTGGTGTCGGAACGTGACACCCGATCCTCATATACTATCCTGGTACCGGAATGTGGCACCCGATCCATATTCTATCCTGGTGTCGGAACGTGACACTCCGATTCTCATATTCTATCCTTGTACCGGAATGTGGCACCCGATCCCCTAATCTCACTACTTTCGTTCATCGAGCCTTCTTTTATACCAAGGCATCATCATTAACAAAGTATATTAGGGTTTCTTTTCAAGATTTGGGATTCAATAGCTTCATCATGCTTATTTATTCATAATTACATAATCACATCATTCATGCAAGCATACAATTAAGCATATAGAAGGATTTACAATACTACTAACACATATCATTCACTATTAAGAGTTTACTACGAATAGCATGAAAACCATAACCTACCTCCACCGAAGAATTGAAATCAAGCAAGTTAATCCTCAGAGCTTGGTGCTTTCCTCTTCTCTCGATCGGTTCTCTCTCTCCCTTCTTGTTCTTTATGTTTTCTTATTCAAACCCTCTTTCTTTTACCCTAATTAGTATATAATTAAGAATAAAAGATGGCAATAATACCCCACGAATTAACTTAAGGTTACCTCTTTTAACCCCCAAGAATTTGAGTTATTAATATCAACCCACGAAATATATAATTATAGCAGGAATAGTCCAAAACGCCCCTTTAAAACTTAACCAGAAATCCGACTCCAACTGGGATTATGCAAACTGTGACGGGCCGTCGCGCCTGCAACGGTCCGTCCTGCTGTCCGTCGCATAGTTCAGAAACTTGATTTTGGGTGAATGGCCTGTGACGGTCCGTCACACCTGTGACGGTCCGTCCTGCCACTCCGTTACGAAGTTCAGAGAGTCGATTTTCAGTACCCAAATTCAGATTTCATAAGTGTTTTGAAACGAGACCCTGCGACGGTCCGTCGTGCCCATGACGGTCCGTCGTGGGGTCCGTCGCCTCAGCCTGTTTTTCCAGAAATAAAATCTGCTGCTCAAAACGACTAAACAGGTCGTTACACGTATATAGAAATAAAATTGTTTTCATGATTGTTGTTACTTTTGTGGAGTTAGAAATAAATATATTAACAAATATTTTCAATATTTAGAATATAACATTATGATAATTATTATTGTATATAGAAATAAATTTGATTTTATGATTGTTTTCATTGCCATGGAAGTTAGAAATCAAGTTTTTAATAAATACTTTCAATATTAAAACCATAATAGATAGAAGTATTTATATTATCGGAGACAATAATGAAATGTATCACAAAATTCACCGAAAAGCAAACTACAAACACATTATAAATAAGTGAAGCAATAGAGATCTGAAAGGCTTTGAATCGATCTTTATTAATTGATTGATCAATGATTAGTATTTTATCATATGGAAGCTTATGGTACAAATATTACCAAAAAAAAGATGATAATATTGTACAAAATACATACCGCTTGCAAAATATATGAAGATCGATGAACTTTTTCAAAGATATCAACATTTTATATATTCCTCGATTGTGAAATGTTTTAACTCATAATCTAATGCAATTCTCTATTTCCTTGATACATAGGTTTTTTTTTGGAATTCAACTTTCTCAATTTGGATTGTAAATGATGCATTTATGTCGTATGAACATTTCGAAAAGAGTAATAAATAATTTACTGAAGTTGTTTACTGTAAAATTAATTTGTCACAGAATTATATATCATACACTTAGAAAACTTCTAATATAGATATACTACGGATTGACCTTCATATAATAGTGAATTGCAATTTTTATTCTTGATTTCTACTTCTTACAATCTTGAATTATGATAAATTAGTGTCATTCGTTTAGAATAAGAAGCATATCAAATATTAGATTATGAATGTTTTACAATTTATAAATAAATATTTTCTCAATTAATATCGATACTTGAATTTTAGAATTAAGTTACTTTATTACTTTATTTATATTAAAATTTTGGTTAATATCGACTAGATATTGATAAAAAAAACTATAAACATAATTGTGAAAAAGGTTTAACATTTTCATTTAAAATTTTGTTAAATAACAAAATAATATTTTTTTAAAAAAACTTAATTAAAGTTTGTACTAACTCCATTTCGATTCATATAATGTTTATTTGACTTAAAATGACATTTTTTAAAATTTAAAAAATTACTTTTAAAATTGGTGGCCTAAAACAAACCATAGATGTTCATATGTGATATTACTATAAATCTTCTTACTAAGAATAAAATGTACATTTAAAACTCAAAATGTTATTAAATAAACTAATACATCATTTTTTTGAAATTGACTATTGAGAAAAATATGTCACATAAATTAAAGTTAAAAGACATAAATTTTCATAGCTTTAAGAGTTAATTACATTTTATTTCTACTCTTTTTTCAAATTAAAAAAAAATCTTAGAATTAAAAAAATTTAGATTTATCAGCAGACATGTGGATACATCAGTCATGATACATTACCATTCAGGAAACTTGCAGACACATAACTCACGGATGAATCCGAGAGGAGAGAGCTATATTTGAGAGTGAATATGGATGTACCCGATAGGAGAGAGTTGTATCTAAGAGACGATAGAGATATATTGAAGAAGGGATGAAGATGTGTTCGAGAGATGATATGCATGTATTCGAGAGGAGATAATTATGCATCTGACATAGGAGAGAGATGTATCTGATAAGAGATTTTTGTAGTTTTTTTAAATGCTAGAAAATTTAGAAACTATAATAAAATAATATGTGAATTTAGGTGTAAAAAAATTAAAATTGCAAAGATAATTAATTATATTGGGCCCGTGAACGGAGCTTCGATTATCTAATTATATAGAAGAGCCATGAGAAGGACGACCAATGACATTTTAGTAATTTTAACATCATTTAAGAGTAAAATAATAATTGTATAATTAATGGTCAAAATGAAAATCTAGAAGAATCCATACATGTCTTACTTGATTAACTTCTTACAAACAATAATAAATGTGTTTTAACATATTTTGGAAAGAAAATTTTGAACTAATTAAAATAAAATGAGTTTGAATAGTCAATATTTTGTTCCTAGAAATACTTTAAAGGAAAATTGCGTAAACATATTTTTAATATTATGTTACATAATATGACCACTAAATTCGTATTTTTATTATTAAAATAGTCTTTAAAATGACGTATCAGTAGTTTTTAAATAATTTGAAGAAAATATCAAATTTCATAACGAAAAGAATGAACAATGTTTGACTATCAACAAATCAATAATTTAATAATGTATTAATCAAAAGATTATAAAATATAAAATTTTCATTTTTATATTTTTTTAATATCAAATATGATAAACTATTTAATAGAGGAAATTTGACAAGGTCAACGTTTAACATTCAAATGCTAATAAATATTTAAATTCAAAATAAAGTAAATGAGTATTTGAAAAATAAAAAAGAACAATAAAAGAAAATGTCAACAAAAAAAACTTTGTTTAGAAATATAGAGGAAGAAAAAACTAAAAAATAAATAAATTAGAAAAAAACTGAAAATAGTATTTTGGTTATTTTATGGGGGAAGGGGGCGGGAGGTGGTAAGCTATAGAGTTTTCTTTACGGCATGATATTTAGTGTATTATAATAAAATTAATTAATGTAATTTAGAATATAACAGTACAATAGTTGTTATTGTATATAGAAATAAAGTTTCTTTCATGATTGTCTTTGTTTTGTGGAGGCAAATATTTTTTTTTGATAAATACTTTCAATATTTAGATTATAAATTACGATAATTGTTATTATATATAGAAATAAAGTTGCTTTCTTGATTGTTTTCATTGTTGTGAAGTTAGAAATCAATTTGTTAAGTATTTCTATTTATGGAAGACAATAATAAAATGTATCACAAAATTGATCGACAAACTCAAATACAAACACATTATACTTGTGTTGAAGTAATAGAGATTTGAAAGACTTTAAAACAATCTTTACGAATTGATTGATTAATGATTAGTATTTTATCAGATGCAAAGTTTATGGTGCAAATATCACAAAACAAAGATAATAACATTGTGAAAAATAGATACCACTTGCGAATATATATGAAGGCCGATGAATTTTTTTTTAAAGATATCAACATTTTATATATTCCTTGAACATGAAATATTTTATCTCAAAATCTAACGCAATTCTCTATTTCCTTACTGCAAAGAATTTTTTTGAATTAAACTTTCTCAATTTAGGTTGTAAACGATATATTTATGTCGTGTGACTACTTGAAATAGATTATAAAGTAATATATTCAAGTTGTTTACTAAAGAAAAAAATAGTACAAAGTACATAAATTTCATATCTTTGGTGGCTAATTGCATCATATCCGAAAAGTTTTCTCAATTACAAAAATCTCAAAATTTTCATTCCTCTCAAATATATTCGTTGGATGTCCAATATATTGCAAATAACATATTACTTCGGGGATGGAATGTATTCGAGAAGGGATAGATATGTATCCAAGAGGAAATAGATGTATCCAAGAGAAAATAGGGATGCATCCGAGAGAGGACTATAGTATATTAAGTTGTGAATTTATCTAATTTTTTCAACAAAATATGTGAAATTATATTGGGCCCGTATTACGGGCCTTAAAATATCTAGTTTATATAGAAGAGTGAAGTGGGAGGACGACCAAGGACAAAAATGTAATTTCACGCTAACAAAAATCTATGAAGAAAGATAATGAATAATTCTAGAATTATCTCTCTATATGAAGTGAATGATGATCAAGGGCAAAAATGTAATTTCACGCTAACAAAAATCTACCAAGAATGATAACAAAAAAACTAAATAGTTCTAGAAACATCTTAAGTTATTGTTATTACTATTAATTTATTTTATTATTACTTCAATTCCTTTTTATTTCTTTTATGAGTTATTGTGATATCTATTTTATTATTATTCTATTTTACTATTACTTTAATTTAATTCTTTATATTTTTTCTATTCATTATGCTTATAAAATCCTACTTTTCATATAAAAATATCATGAATAAATTATTTCAATGTTTATTTTGGATCTAATTAATATAGTTGAAAATAAATTAGTGTGGTAAATTAATAATATATATTAGATTGAAATTAAAGAAAAAGATGTTTAAAGTAACTTTATAAATAAAAATGAATAGGATGATATATTTGTATTAAAGATGACCAAGAATAAAAATGTAATTTCATTCTAAAAAAATCTATCAAGAATAAATAATTTTATAAACATCTTTCTATATATGAAGTGAATGATGATCAAAGGTAAAAATGTAACCGATGCAAACAAAAATCTACCAAGAATGATAACAAGAAAATTAAATAGCTCTAGAAACATCTTTAGGTATTATTATAAGTATTACCTCATTTTTGTTCTTTCTTCATTTTTTTATGAGTTATGGTGATATTTATATATTATATGAAAGTTATTAAATAATGATTATACTTAGCTCTTAATAATTATATACCAAGTATAATATTAGGTGAAACCAATCAAAATTAAAATTAAAATTTATTATATGTATATTAGATTTGTGTATTGAAATATTTTTCAATTTTGTGATCTTTAGTATGATATATAAAAAAATTAAAATTTCAGAAATTATTTTTTTAATGAAATAAAAAATAAGTTCTTTAGTAAATATAAAAAAATTAAAATTTCAGAAATTATTTTTTTAATGAAATAAAAAATAAGTTCATATACACAAAAAGGAGGGAGTCATATATTAAAAATGAAATATATATGTGTTATTATTGAAATGAGCTTTCATATATTTATTATTTTTAACAAAATATTGTTTGGCTTCCTTCTATTAGTTTGTGCATATATGTGGAGTTTTAAAGATTTGAACATTCTAATATAGAAATATAATGATTTGAAAACTTTTATTCTTAGTTTTAATTTCTAATTTGTTACATATGTGAAATTATATAATAAAAAAAAGAAGCTTAAAAACGCAATGTAACAATTTAAGATATTTTTAGAAAAACATAGTTAAAAAACATAATGAAATTTTATTGACTCTCTTATTTTTATTGAAACAAAAAAAAGTTGCATATATTGTTTGAAAATAACGAAATAACTAAAAAGTACTATGAATCACAGTAAAATGACAACTAAAAATATGTGAGAATCATATAAGAAATTTCGTTTACTTTCCTAAAATCACTTGTATCACATAAAATAAAACAGATGGAGTAACACATATTATTCAAAAATAACATAAAAGGTACTCCATAAATTAACAATTTTTAATATTTTTTAAAAAAACACATAAAAAATTTAGTTCACCTTTTCAAATTTTATTTGTGTCACATAAATTGGAAGGAAAAAACTAACATATGTTGGGTCTGCGGTAGCGTGGACACATGATATCTAGTATATATATATAAGAGAATTCTTAGACCCGCCTACTTGGGGCCATCACAAATCATGATTTTATTTCCAAAACTAGTCTTCCCCTTCCCCTTTCATTGAATATTGTAATTTTTATGAAAAATTCAGACTTTTATGAAAAATTATAACCTTTATGAAAAGTTGTGATTTTTATGAAAGGTTGTGACATTTCTGATAAGACGCAATAAGAATTCGTTCACACTACCTTTTGTTGTCTATAAATAGAAGAATTTTCTGTCATTTTTAAACAAAAAAAATTTGATCTTTTTCTTCTTCTTCTGAACAATTAAATAATTATGTACTTTCCTCCTGTTGAATGACTCATTGACACTATTTTTTATATAGATACACTGGTGAATAGAATCATTCTTTCATGAGAGAATTTATTCCTTTAAATCTCGAGTAGTAGGGAGTAATTTTCCTTAAGGGGGCACTATGCATTCAGTGGGTTCAATTTTTTTCATTCTGCTTCATTATATTGTTAGAGATCCTGATACGTTTTTACATTCATTAATTTATGCTTATATTATTAATTCTCATTTTTGACTACATGCTTTAAGTTTTGTTGTTTATGTTTCTGCAATATTATTGCTATAAGTATTTGTTAGTACATATTAAATAACAATCGTTAATTGAGTATTAAAGCAAGTTTTATCTACTAGATTTGTTGAAGGTACAATAAAAAGAAATACTTACAAATCTCTCATTTGTTCATCAACGTCAGTTCTTCACATACAAGGATGAGATTTTGTATTCTTTAGAGGAGAGTTAATAACTTTGCAAGCTCATATTTTTTTGTTTTTATGTTGTTATGTATTTTTATTAAATTTTATCACTAGATATTATGAGTACTTTAAGGATTGAAAGTTGATTGAAGTGTTAGATAATATTCTGAGGTATGTTATTTCAAAGCATGAGAACTTTTCTGGTTAGAATGATTTTTTATCATCATTGTATATCTCATAGTTTACTCTCTTTAATGTATGTTTTTTTCTTGATGTTTTGTTGTCTCCTTTAAATTGTATTAATTATTTTTCGGGTTGGTATGTATGTGATCTCACTTAGACAAAACTTTCATTCTTTGAATATCTTTCTTTTTTTTCCCCTTCTCATTCAACTCTACCAAATATTTATTGTATGACTTATGACTGTTATCAACAAGCTTAATTTGAAGAATAAGAAACAAAACATGCTCTAAATAAAAGTAATATGTTAAGCAATAAAATATATCACAAGTCATTGTTGAGCATTTGAGTTATCTTGGTTACTCTCATTTTTAATTTATTAATGTTCGAGAATATTTCATTAACATAAGTCTAGAATTCAACATTTTGTTGTACTTGTACTTTCAAAATGCAACAACTATACATACATATTTCTGAAAATTTCGTAAAGCTGCATTGATGAAGCATCTAGAAGGGTCTTCAGAGAAGCAGTCTAGTGAAGAATGGATTTCTAAAAGGGTCAACAATATTGTTGTTGTTTCAAATTTATTTTTTCCTTCTATAAATTTTAGAGTAACAATAACGAAATTTAGTGAACGTTTAACCTTGGACAAGTAGATTTTCTCTAAAAGAATTTATTTAATTTGTTGTTAACTCTGTTATTTAACTTATTTATAACTAATATTTATTTAACTTATTTATAAGTAATATTGATTATGGAAAACTTTTATATAATTTGTTTTTAAGGAGTTATTCAAACAATAAAATTATCAGTTTTATATTTTTTCATGTACAAAAGATAGAAAAAAATATGTTTAATCGCTACATAAAAACATCACTCAGTTTTAACAAGACAATTATATCATCAAACATCTATTATGATAAATTATGTAAAAGATAAAAACGATTAGATATCAATATATTTTTAATCATTCATTATATATTGTGATCATTTCAAATCATTTAAATTTATATTGGAATTTTCTTAAGACCAACTAAAATTTACTTTTTTTTCTTAAAACAATCGATTATTGAAAAGGTTGTTCAAAAACATAGAATAATTATTTACGCCAGTGTGAAGAGCAGGTAAATTGCCTAGTTATCTAGGCCCGCGTATTGTGGCGCCACCACAAACATGAATTCCCTTTCAATTTATTTATTTTCAAAACATGTCTTTCTCTTTCATAAAAAGTTGTGGCTTTTATACGTGGCGCCACCACAAAAAAAAAGATTCTTTTTAATTTATTTATTTTCAAAACGAACTTTTCCCTTTCATGAAAAGTTGTAACTTTTATACAAAATAGTTGACTTTTATCAAAAGGAACTTCTATTAAGAGTAATAACTTTTATGCAAAAGTTGTACTTTTATGAAAGGTTGCGACTTTTTTGAAAGATTGTAATTTTTTCAAAGAGTTGTGATATTTTCGATAAGACACAATAAGCATTTATTCACATTAGTCTTTGTTGTTTATAAATAGAGGAACTTCCTTTCATTTTAAAATAATGAAAATTTTGTACTTCTTCTGTACAATTAAATATTCATGTACAACATTACTTATATCAACTTAAGTCACCACACATAAAAGCTCAAGATTTCATAATACATTATGAGGAACTACCTTCTCAACATCAACATGACCTCAAAATGACATTAAAGAGTTACCATGCTATTCTTCTCAAGACAACATCAAAAGACCAAAAAATGGTCAAGAAAGCAAAACATATATTTCATATAAGTCACAACATATCAATTACACAAATCAGTGTAAATCAAGCAAAAGAGCATTTTATATGAAACTTCCTTTTAGCAAAACCTTTATCATGAATATGCACATCTTTAAAAAACAAGCCAAATTCAATTTATTCATTATTTTTAACATTATTGGAAACAACTCTCCTTAATTAGCAAAGAGATGAGGATAACGGGACTTCATGTCAGCCTCGTCCTCCCATGTTGCTCCCTCAACTAGGTGGTTTCTCCATAACACTGTTACGAAGGCCACCTCTTTGTTCCTCAACCTCTTCACTTGACGATCATGAATTTCTGCTTGAACCTCCTTATAGGAGAGATTCTCTTTCACACTGATACCTTCGATAGGAAGAATGGACTCGATGTTACCAATGCACTTCTTAAGCATGGATACATGTAAAACGGATGAACCAAAGATAGTTCACTAGGTAGTTTCAACTCATATGTAACCTTGCCAACCCTTTGCAAAATTTCATAAGGGCCCACATAACGAGGACTTAACTTCCCCTTCTTGCCAAATCTAATCACCCCTTTCATGGGCAAAATTTTCAAATACACCTTATCCCATTCTTCAAATTCTAAGTCCCTTCTCCTATGGTCGGCATAAGACTTTTGCCGACTATAGGCTGTTTGCAAACGGTTCCTTATGATATGAACTTTCTCTAAGGTGTTATAGATCAAGTCGGGACCAAAAAGCAAAGAATCTCCAACCTCAAACCTTCCAATAGGAGATCTACACCTCCTACCATACAAAGCTTCAAAAAGAGCCATAGATATGGATGAATGGAAACTATTATTATATGAGAACTCCACCAAAGGAAAGTAATCATCCCAACTTTTCTTGAAGTTAATGATACAAGATCTAAGCATATCTTCAAGATTTTGAATGGTACGTTCCGCTTGACCATCCGTTTGAGGATGAAAAGTGGTGCGTAACTTCACTTGAGTACCTAAACCTCTTTGAAATGACCTCCAAAACCAAGATGTAAATTGAGTACCTCTATCTGATATGACGGAAAAAGGAACCCCATGAAGATTCACTATCTTCTAAATGTAATTCTTGCATAATCTTCCATAGAATAAGTGGACTTAATGGGAATAAAATGAGAGGACTTCGTGAATCTATCTGCAACTACCCATATAGAATCATATTGCCTTCTATTCCAAGGCAACCCAACTACAAAATCCATTTTAACATCTTCCCACTTCCAAGTAGGAACTTGGATTTCTTGTTGTAAACCACCCGACTTTTGGTGCTCGACTTTAACTTGTTGGCAATTTGGACACTTCGCAATAGATTCCGCAATGTCCCTTCTTTAAGCCATCCCACCAAAACACTTCTCAAAGATCATGATAAATTTTATTAGAATTCGGATGAATAGAGTAACGGGCTCCATGAGTTCCCTCAAGAATCTGATTTCTCAAATCATCGACATTGGGCACACACAATCTCCCTTGGTACCCAAGAACACCATCCCCCATTGGGAGGATGACTCATTCATCTTTCCAAGAACTAATTCTTTCAAATCCATCAATAATGGATCAAGGTGTTGCTTAGATTTCACCTCAACTACCAAGATGACTCGGAGTTATGATGTACCACAACGCCACCATAGGAGAATCTTTCAATATAACATCCAAACGAGCCAGCCTATGAACATCTTTCACTAGGTTTCTCTTGCCTTCTTCCACATGGAACACACTCCCCATGGACAAACGACTTAGAGCGTCCGCTACCACATTAGCCTTGTCGAGGTGATAGAGAACACTCATGTTGTAGTCTTTCAACAACTCTAATAATCTTCTTTGCCGGAGATTCAACTCTTTTTGAGTGAATACGTATTAAAGACTTTTATGGTCCATATACACATCAACATGAACCCCATAGCGATAATTCCTCCATATTTTTAAGGCAAATACCACTGCCGCTAACTCAAGTTCTTCGGATAATTCTTCTCATGAATCTTGAGTTGCCAATAAGCATAGGCTATAAATTTTCCATGTTGCATAAGAAGACACCCCAACCCAACTCGAGATGCATCACAATAAACCACGAATCCCTTAGTACCTAAGGTAAAGTCAACACTAGAGCAGAGGTAAGCCTATCCTTCAACACTCTGGAAGCTTCTCTCACATGCTTCTGACCACTCAAATTTCACATTCTTTTGACTCAAGGTTGTCAAAGGGGAAGCAATGGATGTAAACCCGTTGATAAACCTTCTATAATAGACGGCTAGGAATAAAAAACTCCTAATATCCGTAGGAGCCAAAGGTCTAGGCCAATTTTTCACCGCTACGGTATTCCTTGGATCAACCTCAACACCCTCACTAGAGATAATATTACCAAGAAACGCTATCGACCTCAACCAAAATTCACACTTGCTATACTTGGAAAATAGTTGATTCTCCTTAATTATTTGCAAAACAACCCTCAAATTCCTCATATGATCACCCTCACTCTTCGAATACACCAATATATCATCAATAATACAATCACCAATGCATCGAGATAGTTTAGTAACACGCTATTCATGAGATCCATAAACGCCGCTGGGGAATTAGTCAATCCAACCGACATGAGTAGGAACTCATAAAGACCATATCTAGTTTGAAAAGCCATCTTAGGAATATCTTCACCTCTCACCCTAAGTTGGTGAAATCCCGATCTCAAGTCAATCTTTGAAAAATAACTTGCACCTTAGAGTTGATCAAATAAATCATCAATCCGAGGGAGAGGATACTTGTTCTTGATTGTAACTTTGTTGAGTTGACGGTAATCGATACACATCCTAATGGACCCATCCTTCTTCTTCACAAATAATACTAGATAACCCCATGGAGAAATACTAGGCCGAATGAAACCCTTATCTAGTAAATCTTTGAGTTGAGCTTTCAACTCTTTCAATTCAGTCGGAGCCATCCGATAAGAAGGAATTGAAATGGGATTTTTATCCGTAATAAGTCGATACCAAAATCAATTTCTCATTCTGGAGGAATACCAGGAAGATTATTAGGGAAGACTTTTAGAAATTCTCTTATTACGGGGACCGACTCAATGGGAGGAATTTCGGAGTCTAAATCTTTAACTCTTACTATATGGTATAGACACCCTTTAGAGATCATCATACAAGCTTTTAAACACGAAATGATACGACATCTAAGAATGGAATTTCCCCCCTTCCACTCTTAGACAAGTTCATTAGGAAAGGATACGACCTCTAGGAATGAAATTTGCCCCTTCCACTCTAAGACGGGTTCATTAGGAAAGTTAAACTTCACCACCATTGTTCTACAATTTATGGAAGCGAAACAAGCATGCAACCAATCCATCCCCAAAATGACATAAAAATAAACATATCAAGTTCTACAAATTCAACATAATCAACTTCATTAGGCAACATTATAGGACAATTTCTATATACTCTCTTAGAAACAACTGACTCACCTACCGGGGTAGACATCATAAAAGGTTCATTCAAGATATCGGGCAAATGTCAAACTTTTTAGATACTGAAGGAGCAATGAATGACAAAGTAGCACCAGGATCAAGTAAAGCATATACATCAATAGAGAAAATTTTTAACATACCGGTCACCACATCGGGTGAAGTCTCCTGCTCACCCCTAGAGAGGAGATCATAAAATTGATTCTTCTTTAGAGGATCCACATTAAAACAACTTTCTTGAGCTTTCCCACTACCTTTGTTTTGAACCTTCAAGTTTGGTAATCCTTCACCTTGTGGCCAATCTTACAACAACTAAAGCAATTGTTCGTCCCAATGAGGCAATCACCATAATGCTTCTTGCCACATTCTCCACAAGTTGGCTTCTTGTTTGGTGAACTTGTACCCCTTCCCTTTTTAGGCTTAGGTTTAGACACCCTATCATCATGAGCCTTAGGAATCTTGGAAGAATATTGATTAGAAAATCTCTTTTTGAACCTAGTCTTGTGTTGGATATCAAGCCTACTCTTCCTCTTAACCCTTGTCTCCTCCACATGTTGAGCATGAACAATGAGACGAGAAATGTTCAAATTATCATGTAGCATAGCCGAATGACATTATTCTTTCAAGTCATTGGACACTCCGGTCACAAAGCGGCTCATCTCATCCCTTGGGTCGGAAACCAAAGAAGGAGCATATTTTGACAACTTAGTAAATGTAAAGAGTAGTCAAGCATACTCATACCTCCTTAATGAAAGTTGATGAATTCTTCCACCTTAGCTTTCCTTTTTTCCATTGAAAAGAACATATCAAGAAAGGCCTTCTTGAAAATCTCCTATGTAACCAGACCACCCCTCAAAGGCCTATTGTCTCTCTATTGAACATACCAAGTTTGGGCCATATCCTTGAGTTGGTAGGTGGATAACTCGACCTTCTCACTAGTAGTCAACCCCATAACATAGAGGATTTTGTAGACCTCATCAATGAAATCTTGGGGGTCTTCCTCCACTTTGGACCCATAGAAAGTAAGGGGATTCATCTTTGTGAAATCCCTCAAACGGGAGGCCATGGTGCTTACATGTTGGTTTCCTCGGGGTACCACCTCCCGATTATCTTGGACTGTCATGGATTGAGCTTGAGTAGTGTCGGCTTGTACTTGAGTAGTAATGGCTTGGGACATTTGGAGAAAGGGTGCCCTTATGTTGCCTATTCGACAAAGACGGAGGATTGGCTGGAGCTTGATCATCATTATCAACTTCTTCAAGAGGAATATCTTGATTGACACGGGGAGGAACTCCCGCATTAGCAATCTCTTCATCAAGTCTTCGTGCGGCTACCCTAAGATTATTAATACCTATAACCACAATATAAGGTTTTGGTGAAAGCACACAGAAAGTAAACTGTAGAGGCACGACATTGGATTTCCAAGAAAATGAGAATTTCCTAAGCATCATATAGATTATCACTCATAAGTGTGGCGCGCTCCACAATTATGAATAAGAAACTGTATAGATGTTGTTCAATGAGACATCCATCCTAAGAATATTCAACCTCATGCTCTGATACCAAGTTTGTCACATCTAGGGAGCACCCCCTAGATGTAAGCGTCCTCATCGTCCTCATCACGGACTAAGACTAGCCTCTTAGCTACATCATTACATTCATAGGTTAAAAATGCAGAAAATTTAAAACTTTTTACTTTCTTTTACATTGAGGTTTACATAGACCTCTCTCTTACAATATATATATATATATATATATATATATATATATATATATATATATATATATATATATATATATGGAGTTTACTTAGACTCCTCGCAATAGGAAGCACTACATAGGCTTCTACTTTTATTTCACATACATAGTATATGAACATAATCTCATAGGAATTCTATAATATGTCTCATATTAGAACCATCTAAAATGAACAAAAAATTTGGGCTTAATCCATACTTCATTACAACAAAGAGCCTCGTATAGGCTTATATAACAATCGTAGCCAAATGAAATGGAAAGAACTAGAAGTCTTATAACTTGAAGAACATCAATAGCTTGATAGTGGCATCATCCTCGGAAGGTGAGGACCTATCAAACACTTGAGGAATATCCAAATAGTATTCAAAGCCCTTCTATAATCTCAACGGCCTGACCGTATATTTTTTAGTAAACATAGAACATGTGTTAGTACACTCTTGTACTAAGTATAAGTATATGCACATAAAACAAGTGAAATCATGCTAAGAAGGACATTTGTTCAAAACATGCTAATTTACTTTGAAAAACCTTATGCACATCCAAGAACTTATATAAATAAGTGAACACATAACTCTTAAGTCAAGGTTATATACAACACAAGACCAACACCATCAAGTATAGTCAAGTCAAAACATATAGGAGTTCATAATAGTGTAACATAATTAAGACCCTTACCCAGAACCCATCATTTAGCCTACAAATGACATGACCAAGTAAAGCCCATAACCCTACTTAATCAAGTAAATCAAATAAAGGACCATAAGCAAAGCCTAACTTCACATAACATAGCATCAAGAGTAATCCTCCTCATACTTTATCAATATAGACCAACAACATGTTCATAAGTGAAACTAATACCATTAGGATCAATAACATGTAAAGTAAACATATACATAACAGTCACTTTATAAGATCATAAAAACATAAGAACAACCTCCTAAGGCTTCCCTCAGGGTAAACTACTCAAGGCATAGTTAGAGTCTCATACCCCTACCTAGGCTAAGTAAAACCTCTTACGTCACCCTAGTTAGTGTTTACTTAATTACTTCATTTTAATTTTGGAAACACTTTACTTAACCAACATAGACCACAAGAACTAAGTGTGGAATCCGGTGTTGTAAAACCTTACACCGATGGAACGTGGTCTACCAGCCAAAGTAGTACCAAGCATGAACATAGTATCTAGGTGGATCCACTAGCTAGTATTCATATGGTGGCAACATAGTTTATGGAGCTTGAGGTCTGTCATGGAAACAACACTTTATGCCCGTTTTGGACTATGAGGCTATCCACCCCGTCAGGACCACGGTGAATCCTATCTTCCCTCCTTGGGAAGGCGCCACCCCTCACCGATAAGTTCACTGGGTGCTAAACTAGAATCCCTTTTGAAATGTCATTAAGCCTTTATAAATCATCATAGCTTAATTTAGATTATAGGGTCTATCCCTTATATAATCATCATCGTAGCTCAATAGGAATTGTATGAGTATTGTCCTTTCATTACAATTCACACATCTGAGGTTAGTACATTCACATAATCACATTTTGATAAGGCACATAAATATGTCATCACCATCGTTATATCATTACATCGTAGCCAAAAACTCACAAGTCATAATTCAAGACATTCTAATTCAACATCATACCAACCCTAAGCAATCTTATCATAAGGTATACTTCAATACAACTTCATCACTAAACACAAGTAATCATAATTGAAGTAAAGGATATAGATCAGAAGACTTACCCCAATATCCTTCACAAGACATCATCCAAGGTTTTACCATAAACCATACAATTCAACCCAATAATGGGTGTAATATCATCATACAATAGTAATTAACACAATAATGAAGTCAATTACATCATCACTATCCCAATTAACTTCAATTCATAACCAAGGGTTAAGGGGAATAGTGTTCATTATGAATTCTTCAAGAAATAATTCCAATCCCAACAATAAATTACCCTAGGCAGTCCATTAATGAATTAGAATAGATAAAACAAGTATAACAATCAGTATATACTTCAATTCCCATCAATTCATAAGCAAGATCCAAGATTTGGGGAATTTGTGGAAAGGGCATGATCTACATGAAATTCCATCAATTAAAATCAGTTAACCAACAATATACACTATATTAGTCATAATCAATCACAATTAATCATAATCAACCATCAATTTGAAGTTTAAAAGAAAACCCATTAGAATACAAAAACCCTTGGAATTGGGTGTTTTAGAAATCAATTTTGAGAGGACCTCGTGGGGAAGGGGATCCCAAGAGTGAATAACCCATAACTCAATGAAGATTAATCCACTGAATTCAAGTTAAATCCTTGAGAAATTGGTCTTCTTCTTCAAGCATTATTCTTTTTTCAATTGAGGTTGAATAGATAGAGAAAAGTAGAGAGACGTGAGAGCTTTTGGGTTTTGATTTTTGGAATTCGATTTTAATGATTAAAATGTGATGAAAATTGATTTAAAATCAATATATAGACCTCCCATGAAATACCCAAAATACCCCTCACTTAAGTTGACCCTTTAATGAAGTCAAACTTGAATTTCAAATTTCAGATTTTCGTCGAAAACAAGTCTGCGACGCGGAGCTGCTCCCTATGATTTTCTTAATTATTATTCGAGATAGTGGAGTCCACGAACTAGACTTCAAATTTGAACAAGGTTCATCCAAGTCCGCGACGCGGACTTGTTTCTTCTATGTGTAATTTGGTTGCTCCCTTGGCAGCATGTCAAGCCAAGTTTGGGGTCCTTTCGTGGACCCCTAGGGTGACCCTTAGGGGGTCGTACCTGAAAGTTTTCACTCTATATACTAGGTTTTACATATTTAAAGTCAGTTTCCAAGTTTTAGACCTCATACAACACCTCTAAACCTTCCCAAATCCTAAAGACGTTTCACTGGTTAAATTAGACTAACTTCCGGACGTTATGGACGTTTCTTGATGTCTTGAATCCAAAATTTCCTAAATGGTTTATTAACATTATTTTAGGCCTTATGGAAGTGTTATTAACCTTAGATAAACATATGAGACTCTAGTTAAGGTCATAGACTTTCAGAGTGTTACAGTTTTGTGATGTATGAGATATGAAATTATCAGAATAATCATACTCTTAGAGAAGTGCACATAATCAAACATCCAGATAATTTCAAAAACTTATAGGTACCATACATAAATACAGTTGATTGCAACAACCACAAATTTTGCAGCTAAAACATTCTTTTAAAGGAGATTATTACAAGTAATAGCAGCGGCCGAATTTTTTCTCTAATCTATGCGACTACTGTATGTATTAGCAACAACTAATTCTGACACTGAATCATTATTTTAATGGTGACAATTACCTGTTTAGCAGTGACTAGTTTTGCCACTAAATATTCTTTAGTCGCAACTATTTATACGTATTAGCAGCCACATATTTTTCCAAATCTTTCACTTAAACATTCTTTTAATGGCGACTATTATTAGTATTATTAGCGATTATTAGTGGTGACTATTATATGTTACAACGACTAGTTTTGCCACAAGAACATCATTTTCATGACGACTACTATATAATGAGGAATCCTTTCTTCTTCTTTACCCTAAAAATCCGCACTAAACAATTTCCATCTCGCGTGATCATTGTTAGAAATATATCTTTGTATGCCAGAAAACAATGTGCATTCATTTGATCCACTAAAACATACTTTTATTTAAATATACTTTTCTAGATATTCCATATGTGAAGTCATTAAGTATTGTTTTATAATCAAATTGATTTAATAATTCCTTTTCAAATGATAATATAGATAATTCATTCAATCTCTCTTGAGAGCTGAGCCATTGTTGATCTTAAAGAAGATTCAATCAATTTTCAAGTTCGAAAAAACTTCTTCAGGTGAGGCAACAGTTACAAGAATGGTTAACATTATTCTATACGCACTATGCGTATTTGAAAAAGAATCAAATCTTTTTATTTGATCCAGTAGTTTCATTAGATCATTGTATAATTGTTTTATTCTCTTAACACATTTTGATATGAAAGTGTTTTTCTGTGTTTACAGCTATAAGATTTGATATGAAAATATTCTTTTCAGTTTGGTATTATGCATTTACACTGATTATGCTTATGTGAGGAATATAATATTGAATATTGTTATTTTTTCTGAAAGAGCATTATTTCATCATTATTATTATTACACTAGCATATTTTCTGATTTTCGTTCTTTGTTCCTCTCCTCTTGGTCGAATTACTTCGTTCCACCCTTATTAAAATCGTTGTGGTTAAGTATTATTACTCACTGAGTTCGCATCTCACTTATCGCTAATTTTTTTTACATAGAATTCAGGTGATATTGAGGAGGATTTCATTAACTCAATAGTGAGATTTGGTTGATTTTGTGAGCCCCGCATTGCTTCGCGTTGCAAGAAAACCATCACTAACCATCACTATGAGCTATGTGATGATGCAGTGTCTCGCCCATATTGCCAGAACTTTCTTATACCTTGTCAAGGTATAGAATTCCTCAACTAAGTGGTTTCATTAGTCTAAGGCTTAAAAAGTAATAAGGAATCATCTAAATAGTATGATCCTTTTTGTCCATGCCGGCTACATGGTTTATGGAGTGCTCAATACTACTCTCAAAATATAATTAGCCCATATGTTCTAAGGAAAACATTTCCTCATCCTCAATTTTGAGATTATTATTCAAAAGATTTCTCTTAAAAGAGATAATACTCAAAACAACTCATGAACTCTTTTGAAAATCAGTATTTCCTCGCTTCTTAAATGTAAAAACATTTACTCTTGGGAATACTTGGTTCATATTTTTTTTTTAAAAAAATGATATAAACTCTAATCTTCCTCAAAACTAAATGCTCGAGTCTTAAAACAAGTTTTAAAAGATTGTAAAGACTTCTCAAAAAGACTCGAAAGAACTCTCAATACTTTACTCTTAGCTCTACCTTGAATTTGAGCAATAGATTCAAGGATTATGATTCATGTTGTGAATATCTCTCAATGTTTAGTTATGATTTAGAGTAGTTAGAATCAATAGGGAGTTAAGGTACAGTTTGAAATAACTCAGAAATGCCAAATGACAGAGAAGGAGTGGGAACAGGCGACCCTGGCGCAGGGCTTCAGCCCCTAAACTACATAATTACTTTTTTTTTGGCACACTGGTTGGCAACCTCTGCCCAGATTTTTCTGACAAATTTTATTTCTCTTTTTCTGACCCTAATTCACGTGGAATCGAATGGTATCTTCTAAATTCACTTAGATTCGAATACCCAACCTGAGTACACAATAATCTGCTCAAAACAATCCTCAAATCACTTATACTTATCTCAAAAATTCATGAAAAACCCAACAATCAAGATTATGAATGAAATTTTAGGAAAAACATATCAAACTCAACTCCTTAAACTTCGACAACGAAATTGCATTAAAAGAGAATGATTGGTGTGTGGGAGAACAAACCGAACAATATGAGAACTCTCATACTTCTTAGGGATCAAACTCTTGGTGAAACAACCTTTGATCCACAAGAAATTCCGATGAACGCATAGAATTTTCCCTCGTGTCTCTTCTTTTCTCTTCTTGAACTCCTTTAGCGTAAGTTAACTAAACCAAATCATTTTAGACCCCTAAAACCATACTAAAAATGAATTAATCTCATCGGGTAAGGAAAAGATTAAAAAAAATACCCTCATATTATTGTGTAACTTTCCTTAACTAGACAGAATAATTTAAAAAATATTTAAATAGGACAATATGTCATGTAATATGTTCTGATATATGATGGGGGTGAAAAATTGATATATATATATATATATATATATATACTAAACATTAAACAAAAATAGATTAAGCATCATTCAAATAACATATGGTTAAACTTCCAAAAAAATGTAACAGTAACTTTCTATATACCACTGCAAATATTACAATAATTATCATAAAGATCATTTCTGAGTAATCATTTCCTCATTATCAATGATCTAGGTTTTAATTTTTTTTCTTAATTAAAAAATTAAGAACACTTGCAAATTGCAATAATTACCTCTTCATATGCAAAGAACGTTATAGCATATGAAGAGGTAATAATTACAAGGTAGAGTTCGTATAAACACATTAATTGATACAATATTTATCGTATTCACAAATAATATTTCAACATGAGATTAAACCTATGAAGATTTTATATAATAATAGAGGTCAATATGCAACTGCAACATACGTTCTCAAAACTAATTTTTTTAAAATACTCAAATATCCGTTTATCACCACTTCATATTTTTTTCTAACTAGAATACTGAAACTTACAAGTTATATATTCTTGATTCTGTGTTAGCTGAGTCTTGTATTTTGTACAAAACAAAATTTTATCTTTTTCCAACTATAAATTGAAGTCCTATATATAGTAATGGAAGAGATGAGGGAGCCAAGATGATTAGTCTTGAAAAATAAGTAACGATACAAGATCTCTAACAGATTGAAAAGTATTGTTCTTGAATTGATGTTTTTAATTTTTCAGTCGCTAAATTCAGAATTATAATGAAATTGGGAAAACACGAGTTGGAGGAAGAAAAAAGAATTTTGAAACTTCAAAAATGAATATGGTTAAGTGAAATTAGAAGAAAAATCAAAGAATGGCAGATGGAGGAGTTTTGGTTTGATACAAATAGAATGTGGGAGGCTAGCGTATAAATAGAAATCCTAATGATAATGAAATAGTAGTTGTAAATGGTAATTAAAATAAATTATAACTTAGTAATCAACTAGTAGATGTTTATTAACGTCTGTGATTTCTCCAATTTTTAATTACATCTTGACAAGAAAGGACTAAAACAATTTAAAAAGAAAATGACAGAGAGTGTTGAGATGAGGATAAGCGACAAATAAATCATGTGCTAATCTAATTAATAATTTTTGCAATACTTATTAAGAAAATTTATGTGAAATGACATACATATATGTTATATTATGCTCCTTTTTTACACTTTTAGATATTTTTATTAGTGGCTACGGTTTCTTAAATTTTTTTATTTTGTTTCTAATTTTATAAATCTAGAATTTGTATAATTTGATTTCTGACTGTGCAAATTAAAATTTTGTATATGTTTATCCAGTTATTTGTATAGAATTTGTTGATACATTTGGTTTGTATAAGTTATGAAAAATTCATAATAAATTATCATGTTTGTATATTTGCAAGTGAAATATACAAATAGAGTTTTGAATAATTCTTAAATGTATAAATACAGAATTTATACATATTTACCATGTTTGTATATTGAAAGGTAAACATACAAACGATTATACTCATAGCAAACAAAACTATAGATATGTAGCATAATTAAACAAATTGTAACTTTAAAGAGTTATTTAAATCACTTACTTGCTAAAAAGATAGGAAACTAAGTAATAATAAAGTAACAAAAAAAATGGCTCAAACAATTCGTATACAAGGTAAATAAAATATGTGTGATATACAAAAAATATATGAAGTTATATACCTTTGATAGTTGAAGTAATATAATGTATGAATATTGTATGTATGTAATAGGAGTACTATCGTATTAACTTCTGGATAAGTTGTATTTATGTGAGATTAATATTTAAGGTCTGAGAGTATGCTGCGAGATCAATAATGAAAATTATGATTAAGGTAAGAAGAGATATTGCTTGTGTTATAATATATGTTAGCATAATGTATTGTTGTTTCTATTGATTTGCCTACTATATATGCCTACTCATTATGTATAATGTACTATACTATTCTTGTTACACCTTTTGTTGGTATAAGTTTGTCTTATGTTGCTTGAAATGTGGGGTAACAATTACTTATCATCAACTACTATCCACTATATTCTCATCAAGTGGAAGGTGTGTGAGTATTTTTCATTATTTATTATAGTTTCTATTTCGTACTTTACTAGTAACTTTTGTACCTGTCTAATCTAGGTCCTTAAAATGGTAGTTGCAAAGTGGAAAACATTAGAATTTAGAGGTGTAGAATCCTAGCAAGTAGTACGAATATAATGGTCATGACCTATTGTTTGTGCCTTCCCCAATTTTCAAAATTTTTTTAATTTATCCTTTTTAAATGCTCATATACTGGATGCCTTGGTTACACTTTTATTACTTTACAAGATATCTGTCATGAAATCATCAATAAAGATATCAGTAACTCAATCCATCGTTGCCTTCATTAAAATTTGAATCTTATTCAAATCTCGTGATTTTTTATGACTTTTTTTTTCTTTTTTGTTCCTATATGTTGGTTTCTACTTTGAGATCTATTTTTCATATTATGACATACAATAACAAATGATGAATTATCAAATCAGAAACACATAGAAAAAGAAATGTCAAACTAGATTAGTTGAAGTGGGGCACATCTAGGTTTTTATCCACACATCGATAATATCATTTACAATATAGTATATGGATCTATTGCGAATTCGGAGCCTAAAGAGTATAAAATATTAATAAAAATTTCAAAGCAGTATATAAAATTAAAATGGCAAAATTGCTGAAACAACAGCGATTTACTCCACCGAAAAAAGCAAAATCGCTGTCACTACAGCTATTTTGCAAAATGTGTTTTTTTTAAAAAAAATTGAAATCGCTATCTAGGCAGCGATTTTAAATTTTTTGTAAAAAGAATTTTTTTTTTGTTCATTTTTTTTTAAAAAGGCAGCGATTTTTAATTTTTTAATAATTTTTTTTTAAAATATGGAAATCACTACCTAGGCAGCAATTTTCAGATAACTTTTTTTTTTTAAAAAAAATAAACTTAAATCACTGCCTAGGCAGTGATTTTCTAAAAAAAAAATTTTTTTAATATGGAAATCGCTGCCTAGACAGCGATTTTTTACAATTTTTTTTTAAAAATAAATTAAAGCATTGCATAGGCAGCGATTTTAAAAAAAAAATTCACAAAAAATTGAAATCGCTGCCTAGGCAGCGATTTTCTAAAAATAATTTTTTTTAAAAAATAATAATTTCAAAAAATGAAGTCGCTTCACATGCAGCCATTTTCCAATTTTTTTTTTAAAAAAAAAGTTAATTAAATGGTTCCAGCGATTTTATTTAAATTATTATTATTTATTAATATCGCTTTTCACGTAATGATTTCATTTCAATTTTTTTAAAAAAAACACTTCACATTTTGCAAAATAACATTGGCTGCGATTTTGCTTTTTCCGGTGGACTAAATCGCTGTTGTCCCAGCGATTTTGCCGTTTTGGTTAATATAAAATTTATATACCACTTAAGAATTTTTGTTAATATTTTATACCTTTAAACTCCGAACTCGACATATTGCAGTGCGAAGCTAAGCACTGAAACCTCTCAATTACCATGAGAGGACACAAGCCCTCCTCATTAGGAAACCTCTCGATTGCAAACAAGTTTGATATTTTGAATAGTTAATAGAGAGATCAATATGGCGTAAAAGAGATAGTATTAAATTAAGGTCATATTATATAAGAATAATTTAGTCAAATAACCCTTTCACTTAATCTTTCTTAAGAGGTGAAAGATAAATATGATAGTAAAATGAACTAGAGTAGCACAAAGTTTAATATTGAAACAATGTATTACTTCATTAATTATGCAAAACTTTTATATTTATAGTTAAATTTTGTTAACAGTTTATACGTAGAAATTGCATTTACTGCTACTCCTAGATACAATAAAGACCAGAAGGATTTCGTAAATCTCTATACTTATTCTAATTATATATTTGACACATGTTTCTTGTTCAAAGATAAATATAACTATAAAAATGTCTTTTAGCAAAAGAAAGAAAAAAATCAACAATAAAAAAATCATAATGATTGTTGAGATATTTATAAACAATTGATGATATCGAGAAACAATTTCTACCTTCAAAAAATAATTTTAAAGAGTACTAGAACAAATTACTTATTCTATCTTTTAAATTAATAGTAATCCATAAGAACATATAATCGGTTTTTAAGTGTGAAAATTATAGTTAATGCATGCATAAAAAAACTTTTATATATATATATATATATATATATATATATATATATATATATATATATATATATATATATATATACATATGTGTGTGTGTGTGTGTGTAAAGCTTCTGAAATTGAATTATGATATTCTAATACTTTGTATTATTTAATGTATAAACTGAGAGCTTGAGACTCGTGATTCTTCTTAAAGAAAGAACTATTTGAGAAGATAAAACAACTTACAAGATGGACCAAATTGTCACATCAAAATCAACAAAATAATGAAACTGGAAATGATTCATATCTAGCTATCTAGAGAAGCACTATTTTCTATGACATAGTTAAACACAAAAGAAATTATAAATCTAATTTGTTGTCTGACCCCATTTATTATAACTAAAAGAAAAATATGACTAGAAGACAAAAGGTGCTCACGGTAGAGTTAATTAAATTAAGATCTTATTATTCATGTTGATTATGTTCGAAATTTATAGATACGCTTTAACTAAATTAAAGTTCTGTTATCCATCTGAATTCATTTTTTTATAATTTTGTACACCTTTTAACTTACGTGGTACATTTCGTGACTCCACACAGTTGAGGCACATGAAATATATTTTATAGCACGTAAGCCAAAAATGTATACATATTTTTTTAAAAAAATAGGTTAAGAGGAAAATAAGATCTTATTTTAATTAAAATTTGTCGCTAGAATTTCAGTAATAACTTAAAGAAGATATTTGTACCATATCCCTTGTTTTTTTACAAATTCAACTTTTAAATGAATAGCAGCATTTTTTCTGGTAAACAACCATACTGATCACTTTAAAGAATTAGTATGCCCTAATGATTAAATTTATAAGAGTTTGATAACAATATCACTTTACGTTGAAGAAATCTAAAGTTCAAATATCGTTTAAACTTCTAGTGTCTTTTATATGGACACGTCCATTTTCTTAAATCTATAAGACAATAATTTTTTCCAACTGTCAATACATTCAAGGTTAATCGTATTGTCTTAAGTGTATTTATAATTTGTTAGCAAAAATAAATTTTACAGCATGTAAATAAGACTATAAATTTTGTAGTATTTCATAGTAAATTATGAAATTATAATTATATTTTCATGCTTGTAAAACAAAAATAATGTATGAGTTTTATTTTGTTTTATTATTAATATATACTATTAGAAACATTTAGAGGATTGGGCTCTGGGCTTGTGGCCTAGTGATTTAATGCACTGAGAATCATTTTGTCACAATCCGAGCCTACATTTCTGGACGTACTGACACTCAAGAATAATTGTTGGTCTTAATCGAACTCTCATCCTGGTTGACTACAAACGGATGACTAACTCAAGCATACATAATCATCAAATTTAAAGAAATGTTTAAAAACACTATTGAATCTCAAAACTGAACAGAATATACTCGGTATGAAACATAAGTTTTACATAAAACATCTGAAATTGAAAGAGTCTCCAAAATTGTTTTTTATGAAGCCTCTACTATACAAAGATAAGTGTCTGGACAAGACCCACGAATTCTCAAAAAGAAAATAATACTACTAACAACTCATAAAAACTGGATTACTCCGAAGCAAGGAGATCTCACTCATGAGCAGACAAGCAGATGAAATGATCTCAGCATACTTTTGTTGAGAATCTTATGAACTTGTATCCGCATCATTAAAAGATGCCGGTTGAATGACATTAATACATTGAATGTACGAGTATGTAATATAACTTAATAAAAAATAACTTAAAGAAATGACTACAATAGTTAACAATGTACTCAAGCTCAATTTAAAGAAATAAAGGAGTTAAATCACTTAAAAGTTTACAAAATAATTTCTCATCTATGAACTCAATATAATAAGTGATGTATAAAAATACATTTTATCTCTATCAGGAGATTCGCCAACCGACAACCATCACTATAAGCTACATGATGATACAACACCTCACCCATGCTTTCAGAATTATTCTATACCTTATGGGGTATATAACACCTCAACTAAGTAGATCCACTAAGCTCTTCCTGAAGGCACTTAGGATTCATCTAAAAGGTATGATTATGTACCTATGTTGACATATATGGTTTATGACAAATGTGAGTTTTCTGAACTCATCCCCATATCGGTGCTCAATACTACTCCTAACAATATATTCTCATGCTCAATGTTTAAAAACATACTCTTCCTCTAGTTTGAGATAATTACTCAAACTATCCTCTTAAAAGAAGTAATTGCTCTTAACATATCTATGAACTCATAACTCATTAGAAATCAAAGTTTCTTTTTTATCAATGTAAAAACTGATAAATTTTGGTATACTTAGTTCCGTTATACTCTTACTCATTCATATTGAAAATACTTTATAAAAAATATATAAATCATATTGTGATATGATCATTGATGACTTGAGAAATCATATGCAAAAACATTCATGGAATAACTAGATGTCATACTGCTTAAACATTGATGACATACTCGAGTGTCATATTAGTCATTTCTTAGAAACTCTTTCTCAAAACTCATATTTACTTCCTCAAAAACTCAAGTTTAAATGTCAAGTGTTAACTTTAAAAAATTTCTCAAGATTTATAAATCAATTCATAGGGTTCATGCGAAATTATGGACATGAACGACCCAACTTAGGGATCTTAACAACAATATGGAAACTTGGTACTCAAAACTCAAGAGCTCAGAACTCAAACTCCACTAAAAAATACTCAATTCATAGGATTCATGCTGAAATATAGGCATGAACGAATAAAATCAAGAATATTAATGCATAACATATAGCAATTCAATAATTAGGAATAAAATTTCAAAAAGGAAACATGAACTCAAGAACTCAAAATTAACTCATCTCAAGAATACTCAAATCTAGGAGTAGAATCCTAGATTTCTCTTTTACTGATTTGAAAGTAGATGTAGGACGTAAGGCGAACTAGTCCAACAATATGACAGCCTTACATTCATGAAAGAACATATTTCTTGAAGAATCTTGAAAAAGAACTTGGTTAGAAGCCTTGAAACCCTATATTGAAAAAGAACAATCAAGAAAACCTTTCTTGAGATTCTTGAATTACTTTCTTGAAATATCTATGACCAATATTATGATTTTCATTAGTGATTCATAATTGTATAGAGGAATTTGAGTTAAATCTTTACTTTTGAAGTTCATTTATTGTTGAGTAAGTCTTTCCTTGAGAATTGATCCAAACAAAGGGTTCTCTTAGGGCCAAAAATTATTCTAGAGTGTCGGCCACATCTAGGGTGTAGGCTCGAGGCGTGACGTAGATCCTTACAGAAGCCCATAATTCCAGATAATTTATTCATCCAAGTTCCACCAAAGTTCGTGATCTATGGGAAGTCTTTTGGCGGAACAGTATGAAGAGGGACGTAGCAAACTTTATAGCCAAGTGTCCTAAATGTCAACAAATGAAGGTAGAACATCATAAACCTAGAGGTATGACACAATATATTAACATTCCTACATGGACTTACCTTGTACTCGCATACATCATGACTCTATTTGTGTGATAATGGACAGAGTTACTAAGTTTGCTCACTTCTTGGGTGTCACGACTATAGATTCAATAGATAACTATGTCAAACTCTACATCAATGAGATAGTTAGGTTACATGATGTTCCATTGTCTATCATTTCAGATAGAGGTCCTCAGTTTACATCTCAATTTTGGAAATTATTTCAGAAAGGTCTTGGTAGTCAGGTAAATATAAATACAATATTTCATCTACTGACGGATGGTCAGGTAGAGCCTACCATTTATACCTTTAAGGAAATTTTAAGAGCTTGTGTGATTGATTTCAAGGGTATTTGGAATGGTCATCTACCTCTGATAGAGTTCGCCTACAATAATAGCTTCCATGCTTGTATTTATATGACCCTGAATAGGCACTATATAGGTGTAGATGTAGGCCCCAAATGGGTTGGTGTGAAGTAAGTGAAACTTTAACACCCTGGAATAGTTTTGAGCTAAGACTTGAACTATCCTACGTAATGAGTACGTTTTTACCAAAGAATTTAAATTAGTTTTAAGGTCACTAGATGTAGCACCATGAGTTCCAAAAAGAGCTAAAGAAAATTCATTCAAGTAATTCCAAGCTTCCTTTAAGTTTTTGGTCAACTTGAAACGGCTATAACTTTTGGTACATGATGTGTTAGGTGACCCATAAGTATCAAATGAAAGCTCATTGAATTATCTTCCAAAGCCATCGAGTTTTCTAAATTTCCAGCTCATATGAGGGAGATAATCCTGTTTGAAATCAAATTGTCTAGTTGAGCAAAGTTACCCAAAAATATGAGGGGTATTTTGATCTTTTCCTTATCCAATCAAACATAATTTATTTTAGTAATAATTTAAGGGTGAAGATGATTAGAACTAGTTTCATACATCCCAATACACTTAGGGTTGTAACTGAGAGTTCCGGAATAGAAAAGAGGAAAAGATCAAAGCGTTCATCGAGATTCTTAAATTTTATTAAAGATTTTTGCGAAGGGTTTAACCCCTAAGAGGTATATGAGTTTATCATAATGTTAGTTTCATTCACCCACACACCAATCATGTTATTTTCATCCAAGTTTCATTCTTAAAGTTGAAGAATTTGAGTTCTTGATTTGTTTCTTGAAAGTATGTTCTGTTCTTGAATTAGGATGGGTTTGATGAATTCTTAAAATAAAAGTTAGTGAATTGAGGGTGGTTTGGAGTAGATTATTGTGTACATAAGTTGAGTATCTAAATCTAAGCATATTGAAAAGAATCCATTCGACTCAAAGCAAATTAGGGTCGAAAACGAGTAAGAAAAGATCAGGCAAAAAATAAAGTATAAGGTTCACGTCGTGAACCTGTTCCTCGATGTGAAATTTTCCCATCTCTACATCACGGAGTTTCTCCTCATGCAGTGTATTTTTTTTACTATTTCTCATGATTAACTATCAGAAACTCATTTAATCCTCACGATATCCTTCCTACTATAAATCATTACCTTGAATTCATAATTCAAATTAAAGTTAGACTTAAGAGTCAAGTCTTGAGAGTTCTTTTGAGTCTTTTGAGGAAGTCCCTTTGAGTCTTTTGAGAAGTCTTCTACTATTTCTAAAAACTTGTTTTAAGATTCAAGTAAGTGAGTATGAGATTCAGGAGAATGTATTCATTAGTCTATACTAGCCTCGAGATCCTTCATATTATGAATCATCACTCTTGAATTCATAATTCAAATTCAAAAAATAGTTACGAGTAGAGTTCAAAAAAGTTTTCGAGTTCAATTATGAATCCTTTGAGACCAACTATCGGTTTGAGTTATCTTTGAGGAAGTAAGTAGAGAATGAGAAGAGTCGTATACATGAGTTACATATTGTTATTTAGACCCATGAGTCAAGTCGTTTATGCCAATTATTTCGCATGAACTCCATAAATTGAGTGTTTTGAGAAGAGTGGTATCTTCGAGTTCTAAGTCTTGAGTATTGAGTTCCTAACTCTTTGAGGTTATATTCCTAGTCATCGGACTATTACGTGTTACCCATAAAGGTGTTTGAGTTAAGTAATTCATGCCCATAATTTGGCATGAACTCTATGAGTCAAACAATCTTAAGTTGAGAAGTATCATTGAGTGCTTGAGTTGAGTAGTTCATGCCCATAATTCGGCATGAAGCTTCGGAGTCAAGCACTATTGAGATGAGTAGTAGCATTGACTCCTTGAGTTTAAAGTTGTTGAGTTCCAATAAGGCAGGCAATTGGATGGGTCAACATGACCGATTTTACCAGAATCAGATTTTCTTACTGGAACCGGGTTTATTGGAAAAACCCAAAGGTTTCGCCCAGTCCCTTAATAACCATATAGGAACTGGGTTGGACCAGACCGGAAGCGGGTCTTACCGTTTCAACCGGTACCGGTATTTTTTTTAATTTTAATTATTATATAATATTATATTATTAATTAATAGTATTATATTATTAAAAAACTTCAATTTCAAAACTTTGAACTTTAAAGTAAATTATAATGTTTAAAGTCTAAAGTTTATATTGAATTTAAAGTTTGAAATTGAATTTTAAAGTTTAAAGTTTATATTGAATTTAAAGTTTGAAATTGAATTTAAAGTTTAAACTTTAAAGTTTATATTGAATTTAAAGTTTAAACTTTAAACCTTAAAATTCAATTTTATATTAATGTTTAAACTTTAAACTAATATTAAAATAACTAACAATTAAATTTGTAAAATGACATGAATAAAATAGAAGAGACTATTTAAAAAAAATTCAAGGTGAATAGCCGTATATTTATTCAAATAAAT
The DNA here is from genome assembly GCF_036512215.1 of Solanum lycopersicum. Taxonomy (NCBI): domain Eukaryota; kingdom Viridiplantae; phylum Streptophyta; class Magnoliopsida; order Solanales; family Solanaceae; genus Solanum; species Solanum lycopersicum. The sequence goes on from NC_090804.1 coordinate 32,937,982, forward strand.
AAATTATATAATATAAATATTAGAAAGAGATAAAGTGTACATAATTTAGGTATTGAATATTAATTATTGTACTAAAAATTACATTTTTTTTAAAGTCTTTTTGTAAATTTTGTATTATTTGAAATGAAAGATTTTTTGGAACTTGCATTTGTTGTTCTTCTTCCATTGCTTCCATTCCATCATCACTATTCTCACCAAATATTTAATCTATTTGATCTTCTATTTGGTTACTTAATAGTGGTATTCCGATGTTTCTTCTTTTGCCATTGACCCAATCTCAAAACAACACCGATATTTCTAAATTATCCTTTGCTAATGAATATTGATGATCTCCAATCACAAATATCGCCACACTAAAGGCTTGCTACGAAACGATCGATGATGCTTGAATCGCTAGCACATCTCGAACAATCCTAGTAAGGGTCGAAAATTAATTTTCACGATTCTTTCACCATACTAATATTGGAGGTTGAAGTTGTCCTTCTTCATGCCTAATCTTTTCCCATGCCTGATTGAAATATAAATCAAAATCATTATTAGTAGAGGATTCAATCTCAAGATATTCATTCATCCGATCATCCGTATCATCACTTTTAGGCTTAGAAGATGGAGGTTCAATTATTGGAATATTTATTTTCATAACTTTATATGCATTACATAAATCTCTAAATTTTGTATAAATGCTACTTTTACATTCAACACTAGGAGTTCATCATCTTTAATTTCCAAATTTTCATAAATCTTTTCAATCATTCTTTCAACACCTCTTAATTTATAATTTGGGTTGAAAATAGTAGCAATCGAATGGATTTGAGGAATAGGGATTTTTTTTGAATTTTTCAATCATAAAAGCAACTGAATCTTTAAATTGATCTTTCCTTTATATTTTGCAAATTCAGATGAAATAGCACAAATATTTACTAAAACAGAAGAAATAGTAGGATAATATTAACGAAAGCATGCATTTGTTGCTTTATAAAAGACACTTAAAAATTCAACAAGTTCTTTTGTATTTTCTCAATCTTCAAAGTCAATTCTTAAATTGGCTCTGCATTATGAGCATTAAAAATTAATTGTATCGACTCTTGATAAATATAATCAACTTCAAGCATTTTAAATAAAGAATTCCATCTAGTGCATACTTCTTTTGGAACTTTTCTATATGCAAGTGAACATTCTTTACAATGATTTTTAAATTTTGTAATTCTAGCTTTTACTTTAGCTTTAAAAATCCAATTACAAGCGAGTCTAATTTTTTCACAAGAAACTCCTAATACCATATTTTACTATTAAATTATACACATGTGCGGCACACTTAATATGAAAGAATCATTATCAACTGGACAAAGTCTACATTTTAAATAATCAACTGCTTTTAAATTTTTAGAAGCATTATCTAAACTTACACTCATTATTTTATCACATATTCCATACATTGTAAAATGAAGCTTACTTTTGTTGCTATATAAGAATTGATATTAGTTTCTTCAACATATTTATAAGCTAATATTCGTTTTTGCATGTTCCATTCATGGTCAATCCAATGGATAGTAAGTGTAAAATAATCATTACCATTAGGACTACGTCCCACAGAAGTAATAGATAATCTACCATCATAATAAACAAATAAACAACAAAGAAAATAACAATATTCTTTTTGATAATTAAAAAGATTACTTTTAATTGTATTTCTTGGAATACCTTCATAATATGGGTTATATAATTCCCGAATATAATGAAGAAAATCAGAATGTGAAGGGAATGAAAAAGGAAAACCACAAACAACAACCATTTTAGCTAATTCTCTACGTTTTTCTTTACTATAAGTGCGGTGTGTGCTTCGAATAGCCGGGTTAGACATATTTAATACACCTTGAACCATATTAGAATCTCCAACTCCATAGAACTTTTGGGTATGGGTGTTCAATTTCAATTAGCTCTTTGTATATCATCTAGGCGAGCAAATTCTTCATTATACTTTCGTAAATGTGTTCTTAGTCGTCCCGTTCCCCCTCGTGTACCCGTCATTATAGTTTCATGATCAACTTTCATTTAGTGCAAGTAACAGTATTTTTTGCCTCATTTTGTACCAAAAATTTCCATACTAAAGACATTTTAACATGTACGACAACGACATTTAAAAAAGTAGGTAAAGGGGGGACTTCATCTTGTTCGGGTAATTCGGTAACTGAACTAGTAGGGGTAGGGGTCTTTTCATCTTTCTCATTTATTTCTACTCCTTCATCTGCTTCTTCCTCAAAATTAGTAAAACATCTATTTAAAGTCTCATATCTACTTCAATTTTGGAATTAAATTCAATAGGTCCTGGTGACATAAAACAAGTTTCATTAACAAGAGTATAATCTAGGTGGCACATTTTTAGAAATAGAACTACTTACTCCTCTCCTATTATTTTTTTCTTTCCGACATTGTTCTTTTATTATCATTTCTTTTCGAATTCATGATCAAATGTAAAATAATTAAATATTACGAAAAACAATCAAGATAACATAATAAAAAAATAAAATAACTTATTAATACATAAATAAAAATTAAAGTTTGAACGAATGTACCGAACATCTACGTAAAAGTGGACGTATAACCAAAGCCGGAATTGAGAGATGCCTATTGTAGTTTCCAATTTACTTCAAATATATCTCCAAAATCCAAACTCCAAGTCAATATCACAAAATAATTATTATGAATTTATGAGAGATTTAAAATTGAGAGATTGTATAAAATGTTAATGAAGTAGTTTGTGAATTTATGATTTTAAATAAAAAAAAGTGGTATATTTGTAGTGTAAAGGGGTTAGAGAGGGGTGGGGGTGGGGGTGGGGTGGCGGTTTCTAGTCGTTTTGGGCCCCATCTCGACGCCTACAAGGTCCCAACGGTAGGATAACGGTAATATTAAGAAAAAATTTAAAAAATCAGTTGAACCGGTTCTTAACGGTCAATACCATACCGACATCGGTTAATGCCGAACTTTTTCAACCAGATAAAAAATTGGAATCTGATCTGGTACCTGGTCCGGTACCCTGCAAGACAGGTTCCTTACTGGTTCAGCCGGTACCTACGAACCGGTACGGAAATTGGACCGGATAAAAACTGGTCCCTTGCCTGCCTTAAGTTTCAAGTATTGAGTTCTATGCATGGTTATTGAAAACCTTGAATTGAGTCGTTCATGTTCATGAACGAACCCTATCTTAGTAAGGCTTCTTTTACAAATTGTTTTAAAACTTGTTTTAAACACTTGAGCACTTGAGTTTTAGAAAGAGTATAGTTGAGTTAGAAAGAGTATAGTTGAGTACATTTTTTTTTTAAAATTGAATATATGAGAAATAAGTTTTCCCAAAGAGTAAATATTTTCACATCTAAAAGAGGAAAAAACTGAGATTTTCAAAAGAGTTTTGAGCAGTTTGAGTACCATCCCCTTTAAGAGAAAGATTTTTGAGTATAATCTTGAAGCAATGAAAGAGTAATGTTATTAAAACATATGAGCTAGTATATTTTGGGAGTAGTATTGAGCAACGATATGTGAGAGAGTTCATACAACTCACAATCCCCATAAATCATGTGGACAATGTGGATAGAGAGGGTCATACTTTTCAGATGATACCTTAATGCTTTTTAGCATAAACTAGTTATCACGCCCCCAGGATACCACCTTGATGTAACACAAGAACTAGGATCATTAGTGATCCTAATCTAATCCTGTCTTTTTCATATCATAAGCATACTATAAAATCACTAAATAAACAATTACTATTCAGAAGCTTAATCATTTTATAATTGAAAGATTAGGAATACCTAGCTAATATGAACATATAAATTATACTACGAGTTTATTGATACTGAACAATCACTCAAAACCTAAAGTTAAATCTAGTACTATATCTAAAAAATCTCTAACTGAGTTGACTTGTTGGGACATGCCCCTCATCTAACACTACTAAAACTAAAATAAAAGACTAGAAATGAAAAGCATGTTTGTTGTCCTCAAAGTATGAGGACTCACCACTTAAGCTACTAAATATAGACTAAAAGTCGATCTATGTGTGATTTGGATCTTAATACCTGAACCTACCTCATGAAATGATGTAGCACAGAGTATGTATCCGTACTCAAAATGTAATGATCATGTATGATATAGATAATAACTGAACAAAATATATAAGTTGAAGAATGCATAACTGAGAAATGATGTAATATGAATAGAATAAAAATACTGAAACATACTGAAACTGAGCTAAATGCAATGACCAAGTACTAATCAAGAACACAACTTGCTGAGACTGAATACTGAATGATAAACTGAAAACCTGAACAAATGAACTAAAGTCCGACTGTGGGAGAAACTATTAACCGACATGAAACTAGGTGATCTAAATATGGATGCTGATGTATACCCCCTATCAAGAGGACCTAATATACCTTTTCAGGGGTATAGATGCATAACTAGTGTGATCACTACATCTTATGCCTATAGAAAGGACTAATACTCTTACGGGGGCATGTATCTATGGGATTATGAGGGTACGATGAATCATAGTCCAACACTGTGCTAAGCCTAATCCTAACTAGAATTTCATGTGACACACATAACTAAATTATTGGATAGCTCAATGTTCTGACACGCAAATCTGGGAATTCCACATCTAGGAACTGCCAATTTAGCATTTGAAAACTAAAACATGTTTATCTGATCTAGCTAGTGTATTCATGAACTAAGATAATCTACATTACTAGGGGTCTGATTTTCATGCAAGGAACTAAGAAAACTTTCCAAGAAAACATGATAATTCGATTACTGGTAATACAAAAGCTAAATCACAATAATTTTCCAAGGTTTTAAAAAACCCTATGTCTAAATAAGATACAGAGAATCAAGAAACTGATTGAATTCTAGGGACCTAGTGTATGCAAGGAACCCATTTGTGAAATCTCACATACCTGGTGATAAAATCCTTCGATTTCAGGGTTGGAACTGAAGAAATTATCATGCTTTTCATGAGGGGTTGGTCAACTCTTTCACCTTTTGTTTTCTCTATGTTTTGGTGAATTTTTGTAAATAATAATTTAGGGTAAAGTTTTTATTAATGTACAAGGCTTAAACTGAGTAAAATGATGTGGTTTAAGTGTCAAACGACGTAGTTTAAATGCCCAATGCATAGATAAAATACCAAAATAACCCTAACTTGAAAGTTGACGAGGCCATCGACAGACCTGACCGTTGGTCCATCCTGTCAGTTTTTCATTTGGTGTCAGAGGTTGGGTGAAAGGTTCACGATCCAGAAGGTGTAGGTCGTGATTTTTTTTGGGAATTAACTATGCACAACCTACGGACTCTATCCACTATCCATGGTCCCATCCACGGGTCATGGTTTAGCCTTTGTCGGTGCCACCTGGTAACTCTGCAAATGTACAGTTTACTCTTTCTCAAATCTGGGGTGTTATTATTTTCCTGTTGAGAACATTCATACTCGAATGATGTCATAACTAGTTGAGTATAGAGGGAATAAGCTACCACTAAGTTCTAGAATTTGATATATAACTAAACTGAGTTCCAAGAACATGCAAATATGCTGAAAATCAATATAATTGAAGGAACAAGATACTTGTCACACCCTTTCTTTGCGCACATCGTCGAGAGTTTTTCCAAATTTAAGTGATGTTATTGATTTAGAGATTACTTTTATTTTTTAGAGAGTCGCCACTTGAAATTGAGTTATGATGTTCCAAGTCCCCTTTTTGTTAATCTCTTACCAAAAGGAAATGACTCTTTATTTGGTCTGTGAACTAGAAATTTGGGTAATGAATTCTATTGACCGAGGGGAAGGTATTAGACATCCCTCGAGTCTGGTGATTTTAGCACGATCGCTTCTATTGAGTTATACTTATTTTTACTATTTTTTGATATATTATGTCTATATGCCATGTTTTACTCATTTTAGTTATTTTTTAATGATTGAAATTTTGTTACTCTTAATAGATGCGTAACCGCATTCTTGATCTTGACATTTAGAGGCATAACTGCCTTTTCCTCTGGAGCACCTCACACCTAATAATTTCTATTTACACCTCTTGATTTAAATTAATGAAAATTAATTATTGAAATAGTTTGACCAAGGTGCGTAACCGCATCCTTGAGTTTCTTTTAGTGTTTCAAAAAGATGTGCAGTCACATATATAATTGAAACAAATACTTTTTACTATGCCTAAAAATCATTTAGTCATTAAAACAATATTTTTTCTTCATACATAATCTAAATAATGTGAAATAAATCTAATTGTTGAGGATATAATATATAATTCTGACATTATTTCTATATCTTCTATTTTATATGTTAATATTTTATATTTTTATTACTCTTAAAGTTAATGTCCAAATTAAGAATACAGTTTTATTTTTATTTTTATCTTAAAGTTATTGGCAAAATTAAGCCTACACATATTCTAATTTCTTATTAATCCAACATAATAATGATGTTTTCAATATTAGATAAAGTTGACCAAACAAACTATTAGAATAATTTTGTTAGACATTTAGTTGATTTTGGTTGGACATAAGAGGTACTTCATTGATAAGAACATATGGTACAAAAATGAAAATTAAATGTATATAGAATTATAAAAAGGAAATATTTCTATATTATTGTGTCAGAATTAAATACACATATAATTTGAGCAAACTTCATAACATTGAAAGAAAACATTATATAATTATGAAAATGAAATATATAATAAAAATTAAATGATAACTCTTGCGAAAAAGAATTCACGAGAAGACATGAAATTTCATATATAGATTAAAAGTAAGGTAAAGTGGAATAGCGCAAAATATTAACCGAAGCTCGATTAGAGCGCCACAAAAACTTTGTTTGGTTGTTTGTGATGGTATTCGTGTTATGTTTAAATAAAATAGTAATGAAAAGGAAGAATGTGTTTATATAAATGAATGAATTTGTTTTGAAGAGAAGCAATCTTGCTACATGTACGTGCATGTGAGTTATTTTTTGATGTCTTTTTCTTTTTCTTCTTTTTCTGATCGTCTGCCTGTTCTTTTTTTTTCTTCCTCTTGTCCTCTCTCTTTTTTTTTTGGTTAGATTGTGTGTGTTCATATAATGTATTATTGTCATGTTGGGAAGATTTGTGGGGAATAAAGGTGTGAGTTAGAGAAAGTGGAGGATTAAGGTGTAAGGAAGTGGGGTAGTTGTGTAATGGTAGGTTATTATAATATAATATAATAATTAAAAATATTAACTAGTTTTTTTTAAATTAATATAAATATAAGAAAAGTTGAACAACAAATTCTTAAAAAATATAATTAAGAAATATTAGTTTATTTATTGAATCTAATAGATACTTTTGTAATTTTTCATTTCTGTTTAAAACAACTAAACATAAAACTTACCTTAAAAAATGATTATTTATGTTGTTTTCAAGTCTTTTAAAAACAAACATAATAAAATAAGATAAAAGTCAAAATATTTATAAAAATATTTTATCTCTAAAAAGGGTATAAAATTTAAATTCGGTCTAAAATTACATATCTACAATACTGAGAGTGAATTTACGCAAGAGTAAACGGAGAGACTCGAGATAAACTATAACCTCAGGCTGAAATTGAATCAGGAGGAAAGATATGAGGATACTTGGCTTTCAATGACTGCTTTTGCTTCCCAAGTATTTCTATACGGAGTGACTCTTCTACAAAACCTTCACTAAAGCGACTTCCTTATTTCTCAGCCTTCGAACCTGATGATAAAAAATCTCAACTGTTACCTCATCATAAATGAGAATAACCTTCACAACGGCAATTTCTAATGGAATTATCGATGTTGGATCATCCACACACTTCTTCAACAAAGAAATGTGAAAGACTGGATGAACCGTTGCTAGTTCTCTGGCAACTCTAAATTATATGCCACATTACTAACCTTTTTAAGGATTCTCTAAGGACCTTAATATCTGGGAGCGAGCTTACCTTTCTCCAAATATCATCAATCCCTTGATAGGTGACACCTTGAGTAAAGCCCACTTATTGATTTCAATCTCTAAGTTCTGACGACTCTGAGTTGTCTTTAATCGATCTTTGATGAGATAATTTTTTCTCAAAGCTTCATGAATCAAAATTGGTCCAATCAATGTTATTTCGCCTACATCAGATCAACCAATTTGAGTTCTGCATCTATGCCCATACAGTGCCTCATACAGGGCCATCTAAATGAAATAATGGAAGTTATTATTATAGGAGAACTCTTTGAGACGTAGGTGATCATCCAAACTAGCCTTGAAATCGATCATGCAAGCTCTCAATATCCACTAAGGTCTGAATGGTACGTTTTGCTTGACTATCAGTTTGTGGATGAAATGTTGTATTGAGATTAACCTGAGAACCAAGACCTTTCTAAAAAGATTTACAGAAATGTGAGGCAAACTGTGGACCTCTATCTGAGATGATAGACAAGGAACCTCGTGTAACTTGTCTATCTCATTGATATAGAGTTTAAGCATAGTCCTCTGCTGAATCTGTAGTTCTACAGCCAAGAAATGACCACATATAGTAACTTTGACTACTATCCCCTAAATGGAGCCATGTTGTCTGCGAGTACGAGGTAAACCACATCCCTCCTTGCATGCATTTGTTGATTCACTTCCCTCGACAATAAGAATTTATAGTATATTGTATGGCCGCACAGTATTTTATGATTTTTTGGAGGAATTTATAGCATCCATCTGCTAATGTGTAATGTGCTGCCTGGTGACAAATCACCAACTCAGGAGTCCTTGAAAGACTTGATATACAGAACTAACATATACTTGTCCCCAATGCATGCATCATCAGAAGTGGCACACAAAATATTCTCCTGCCATACAAATTGAACATTCCAAAAGCTTCTAGAGACCGTTGCCTGGGTACGACAATTGAGGTTGCTCCTGCTATAATTCAATGGCTATTAGCAGAAATTTCTCAAGGAGTAGTTAAACGGGAAGGAGATAATAACATAAAATTATGTGCACTGTTCGACCTAATACTTATTGATCAGGTCTAGCGCCTCTCTCTTCTGTTCCCTATCTCTCTAGCAGAATGCTATATCTTCTTATTCATATATTACCTTCCATTACAAAAAAAATGAAGAATGTTAGGATATTCTTAATGATATTCAGTTTCTACCCAGCAAAGTCATCCATAACTTACCGACCGGTGAAAGGATAGCCAGACCCATTGAAAGCCGATAGTTATTGATGGCTTGGAAAGAAAGCTAGGCTAGGTCTTCTTCCCTTAGAGAGTCTTATTCTCCTTTCCCGAGTTCTCAAATATTTGATTTTGTCTATGTTTAATATATTATTAGTTCTATTGTTTCGATCCGCTTGTGTTTCAGAAAATCAAACCGAAGTCAATTCGTTCAACAAGATCTGTTAAGATCAGATTTACCAACAACCGATTTACAGAACAAGGAGTTAAGCAAGGGCCAGGAGATTGATAAAAGAACTTGGCCGAAGTAATTCTTTTTTCAATTCCACGGTTGGAAGGGTTTCTTTCTACCATCTCTCTTTCCCTTCTCTCTCTTCTTTTAGAAAAGGTAGGTGAAAGTCAAATCTTTGGCTTGTGGGCTCAAAGACTACAGTCAGCTGCTTCCCCTGCAGTCCTCAACTCGTTTTTGACAGATCTGATGGGATTTCATAATTTGGAGTAAAAGGATTTGAACCTTTGCATGCTGGTACAAAAAACCAATGCCTTACCACTTAGTTATACTGCATAGGCCTGTTTTGGACGGTAGGAATAGGGAGAGGGGGGAGGGAGAAGCAGGGCTAGAAGAACGAGCTGAGCCATGCAAGGACGTGGGGATATAGCAAGTAAGAAGCAAGGTTCTCCCATTAGGACCGACTACAACAAGCTCACGACTTTAATAGAAAGAAAGGGTAAGCTCTCTACTCTATTTACTTGCAATGCTATGTCTATCAAAGTTGGCGAAGACTTTTGTAACCTTAGACTCATTATGTTGTTCGACCGAACTCGTTCGCTCCGCATCCATTGAAAGTCGGTAACCTTCATCACCGTCAGCATTTGGTACTCTCTTAATAGCTTCAATAATTCACTGAAAGCCTTTGGTGTAATAAACCGCAAGCCCTTCATAAATAAAAACCTAATATAATAATGAATTAATTAATATAACATTAATAATTCAAAAAAGAAAAAATTGGTTAAGAACTATTGGATGTGAAACATAGCAGTTACAATAAAAAAATTGGTTAAGAACTATTGGATGTGAAACATAGCAGTTACAATCACTCAATGGAGATGTTCGCCTTTGTTTGGAATGAAGATGGATGAGCAGGCACTTGAGTCTGGAACTGATGAAATTCGGGGAAAACATGAAAGCGGTCACTATATTGGGGGGGGGGGGGGGGGTTAAGACATGACCGCGACTTAAGAAAAAAGTACCTTTGAAAAGACTAAAGGAACGGGGGAATGACTACCTGTAATAAAGCACATGCTAATACGAGCCGACCAGAAGAAGCAAGGCTTAAATTACCAGATCCTGGACACATTCTTCCTAAAGATGGAGAGCCACTTGAATGGAAGGAAAGGGGCCCTTAGACCACTTGCCTCACCATTTTTTTGCACCTATTCTTCTTGCTTGCTTACCTATAGCTCTCTTATCTTAGTGACTCTTCCTCTTTTCTAGGTTTTTTTTTCTGAGTGTTAAAATATTAGATTTTTCATTTGCCAATGAATTGGATCCACCCCGATTCGATCAATAATGGGATTCTTGTCTAGATGAAGGTTTTGTGACATGGACGCCCGACCCAACTCAATCAGTCGGTTGGCCCACTTAACAGATTACAATATTCTCGATTGATTTGATCAAATTTCATTTTTTCTCACTATTCATAACAGTGGAGCTTTTGATCAAGATCTTCTCGCCTCACCCATTTGGGATATCGCTCTAATCGGAACCTTTATGTGTAGGTAGGATTTCGACTCAATCTAATAGCCTACCTATCAGGCGCCAATAAAAAAGAAAGTTTTTGCATGGGCTCATCATTTGATGAAGAACCGATGCTAGAGGGAGAAGGTGGGATTGATAGCTTTCAAGAACCAGTGGAAATGAAAGACTTCTTCCCCTGCATTCCTTCCTTTCCCAAAAAAGGAAATTTCTTTGGGAAAAAACCTTGGTAGTTTTCAAACAAATCCAATGTTGGGCAAAGCCTTGACAGCCGGTAATAGCTGAAAGCATAAAAGGGGGAGATAGAGAAGAAGAGATTAAGGATAGTCACTCCACTCCAAATATAGTGCACACAGATTCTTCTTTAAATTTCCATTCCTTTTGGGTCGGAAACACGGGCTGCTAGTAGGGCTGTTCCCATTCTCCCTCTTCTTTCGCTTTACAACCGGAATAAGGAACCTTCGAATTCACCCTACCTGTCGATGAAAAATTGAGATTGAGATGTAGTAAATGAGCAGACCGGGGGTTTCTGACCGAGTGCCCAAGGATCAAATAAGGATAATTGGCGCCAAGGTCAAGGGAACTAAGGTCGGATCTATGGTAACTATAAACCTGAGGGTCATTATGTCCGATATAGAAATTACAACAGCGACAACAACTTCAACAGGGGTAACTAAGGTAACAAAAATGATAGGAATGGGCCATATGTTCCTCCTCAAAATCGTTAATTTACTTCTAGGGATGGTGGAGGTAGTATGGCGCGAGTTGAGGATATGTTGCACAAAATGATGAGGAGGTTCGATGCTAGTGATGAGCACATTAAAGAGTTAAGGACTGATTTAGCAGGTATTGAGCAGAAAGTCGATACACATGCAATATCGATTAAGCAGCTTGAGTTGCAAATGACAAATTATCTGAGACTGTGAACACACGGCAACCGGGCACTCTTCGTAGCAACACTGTCCAAAATCTGAAAAATGACGGACACTGCATGTCAAAAACTACTCGGGGTGGTAAGAAAACCATTGACCCACCTATGCCGTCTAATGAGGAAAAGGTGAGAAAAGATAATGATAAAGTGGCTGAGGTTAGTGGTGACATAGAAGATAACACTGGAAAAGATGCTGAAGTGCCTAAAAAGGTAACTCCCGCGCCTAGACCACCCCCTCTTTCCTCAAAGATTAGTGAAAAAGACCGAGGATGGTAAATATCAGCGTTTTATAACAATGTTAAAGAAGCTTTCAATCAATGTCCCTTTGGTAGAAGCTCTAGAACAAACGCCCGGTTATGACAAGTTTATGAAAGATCTAGTTACAAAGAAAAGATCGGTCACGTTTGAGGATGATAATAGAATGCAGCATTGTAGTGCTATTGCTACAAGATCTCTAGTACAAAAGAAAGAAGATCCGGGTGCGTTCACTATTCCTTGTACAGTCGGGTTATTACATTTTGCTAAAGCATTATGTGATCTTGGGGGGAGCATAAATCTCATGCCTCTCTCAATTTACAAGAAGTAGGGTTTGGGTGATCCAAAGCCCACTGCGATGCGGCTACTGATGGCCGATCAAACAGTAAAAAGGCCTATAGGGATACTCCACGATGTGCTAGTAAAAGTTGAATCGTTCATATTTTTGGCAAATTTTGTTATTCTTGATTGTGAAGTCGATTTTGAAGTACCTATTATTATTGGGAGGTCATTCCTTTCTACGGGTAGAGCCTTAGTTGATATGGAAAATGAGTAGATGAAATTTCGGTTGAACAATGAAGAAGTGACCTTCAACATTTGTAGGTCCATGAGACAGAGTGGTGAGTTCTAATCGGTATCTACTATATCCTACAAAGAAGAGATGAAGAAGTACCATGACCTAAATATTGAAAAACGAGAGTTTATTGTTGGGGATTTTGTGCATTTATACAATTCTAGGTTGAGCTTGTTTTCGGGCTAGCTCAATTCGAAATGAACTGGCCCTTACTTGATTACCCAATTATTCCCTCATGCAGAAGTTGGGTTGGAAATCAAGGAGGGTGTGCAGTTTAAGGTTAATGGACAATGAATAAAAATCTATTTCTGTCATGCTGAGTCCGCGAATGAAGTGATCGAGGCATACCATATAGATAAAGTCTTACTAATCAAGTGTCTTCAGTCGTAACATGATGTTAAATCAGGCGCTGGTTGGGAGGCAACCAAATACTTATAGTTTTCTTTCTAGTAATGGTAGCATTTTCTACTCACGGGTTTTAAATTTGCAGGTAGCACATCACCAAGAAATTCTGCAGACAATCACTCCGCAACATTCACTGACAGATACATCATCGGACCGTCACGCTTGCGCCGGATCGCTGCATGAATCCCTCGTGCCAGGTACATTTTTATTTATTTCCAAAATTAGGGCACCCATGACGGATCGTCGCATATGCGACGGACTGTCATCGGGGACTCGTTGCATCATTAACCAACAACCCGACCCAACCCGGCTAGAAAATTTTAAAGATTTTCAACCTTTAAAACCCCCCACCCCTTCATTTGAACCATTTCCTTCCCTCTTCCTCCCATTCCCTCCCTTTACAACTTCCTACCTTTCTCACCATATTCTCTATCAACTGATCCATATCACTTCCCCAAATCCCCATATCTCATTTCTACTGGTCGAAGTCTGCTACTATGGTTCAGCTCTCGATAAACAAGTGCCTCACTTGCTTATTTTTCTCCTCTTCTCAGGTATGTGTCTATGTTCTCTACCCATTTACATTGCATTTTTGTTTTTCAATTACTATTAGTCTATTTATTTTTGGTGGCTCTTTGTTCTTTGATCAAATTTTTTCTGACCTAGGTTTAGTGTCCTCGAATCGCTTTGTGAAAAATCTAGAAATTGGTTATTTAGCATTGCTAGTTTGCTTGGTACTTGGGTTAGAAACATGTAGGTTAACATTAAGTATTCCATTTGAGTCACAGGGTATGATTGTGGCATCCTCAGTTCTATCATTGAATAATAGAACGAGACCCCAATGATTAACTGTCGTACCCACGACGGACCGTCATAGGGTCTGTTCCAACACCCCACTATTCATTTTCTCTAAGTGTCCACAAACGGACACATGCGACGGACCATTGTTCCCACGATGGTCCGTCCTGCACAACCATCATGGTTGTCAAAGACACTTGTCCTAAGGGTCTCCAACTTTTTCTAAGTGTCCTCTGGCGGACATCTAATACGGACCATCATTATCCCGATGGTCCGTCCTGCAAAACCGTCATGGTTGTCAGAGACCCTTGTCCTAATGGTCTCTATTTTTTTCCAAGTGTCCAATGACGGACATCTACGATTGAGCGTCGTACCCTGACGGTCCGTACTGCACAACCGTCATGACAGTCAGAGACCCTAGTCCTAAAGATCTCCAACTTTTTCTAAGTGTCCTTTGACGGACATCTACGACGGACCGTCATTACCATGATGGACTGTTCTTTACAACCGTCATGATGGTCAGAGACCCTTATCCTAAGGGCATCCATTTTTTTCTAAGTGTCCACTAACAGACATCTACGACGGAGCATCGTACCCTCGACGGTCCGTCCTGCACAACCGTTTATGATGGTCAGAGACCTCTCTCCTAATGGTCTCCATACTTTTTCTAAATGCCCCACGACGTAAATCGACGATGGATCGTCATTATCACGATGGCCCATCCTGCTTATCCATCATAACTGTTAGAGTCTTTCCTTCAGGGGTCTCCACATAAACATAGTTGAAGTAAGACATGACGGACCCCAAGATGGTCCGTCATACTCACGATGAGCCGTCACCTGGTCCATCGTGTTTCACTGTTCCTACAGAGATGTCATTACAACTTTGATCTTATGTTTATTTTGTGTTGTTTTTGGTTGTCTTGTTTGCTCCTTCTAGTACTAATCATGTTTCCTTACAGGTACTATCGCTAATGGCACCGAAATAAGATCGAGTTTATGCACGTGGGCGTTCAAAGTCTTTCTTCTCGTCTGCCTGACAGGTTATAGGCTCTGATGATGAGCATGATCCCAAGTACTTGCCCCTAAGCACTGCCACTCTAGCACGAGATGCCCGTGAAATCAGAGCTACGCCTAAAAAGGTGGCGTCCGGCGTAGTCACTGCCTCCCAGTCTGATGAGGAGCGCACACTGGCCGACACACCTTCTGGTACAACTACACAAGAAGAAGGAGCGTCTGGTTCCTTAGGAGTTTCGCGGTTGGAGGAAGCCTCCGGGTCCGTAGAAGTCTCTCCACCTGCCACGACTGTACAGTCTACCTCGTCTTATGAGGCTGACTGTCCTGATTCCACTCCAGGCTCACCGACTGGTGTTCTCGCCCCGGTTGCCGACCAGCACAACCGGTGGTGTGTCGATTGGCAATACCAAGTGTATTCAAATTCCAAGTTTCTAAATGATAAAGGCGTCATGACACAGACCCTTACACTGGAGAGGCGGGTCCTTATGGGAAGTCTCCCCACCATGCAAGATATCCACAATCTTTTCATCAGACACCGTCTAGAGTTGACTGCTCATTCTTTGGGCTGCTACAGTGACGAGTTAATCCGAGAGTTTTACCCCTCTTATGTGGCTACTCTCCTATCACAGATCAATAGGAGGGCTGCCCGCGCCAAACTGTCCCCACTTGAGCATGTTAGAGTACGGGGCATACAGGTTGACATTTTTCTGCAAGCTATCCACCGCCATCTATAAGGCGAGGATGTTGATGCCACCAGGACCCTTCTTACCGCTGAGTTCGACTACCTATGGCAAATTGTTAAAGATGGCCAGTTCTTGCATGAGCCATCGCTGAGAGAGACCACTAAGAGGTGGATGTCCCTGCACTTATCTATTGATGGAGAGGGTTCCGACTGGGTTGTGGAGCCGAAAGGAGCCATCAGGAAGGCTAACTTGACCTTCACGGCTAAGTTTTTATGGTTGATTGTCTTCCACTTCCTCTCCCCCCACGGCTGCTGATAATATAGTTATATGGGATCGCGCAGTTCTGATGGCAACAATGATAGCCGGGTTTGAGGTTGACTTCGCTTGGCTTCTACAGGCGGTCATGCACGAGAGGGATTTCAAGGTCACCATTACTTATCCTTTTATGTGCATGATATTTTCCTTATGCAGGTCCGCAGGTATGCCCATATTGCACATTGATCAGCTCAGACTCTGCTGGGCACTATTGATATCGGCCTCATCAGGTATGAGGCCAATGAGTTTGCTCCACGCAGAGGTCCCCGTCCAGAGTTGCCTCCACTTGGTGAAAATCTGTCTGATACTACAGCACATGCTCGAACGGCTACGCAGGATACTTCAGAAACCACTGACACTACCCCGGTCGAGTGTATCTCGGGTAGTAGCACTGCCCGTAGCTCCTTTCTCTAAACCCCTTTCACCGCTCTGGTCCCGCTTGCTAGTGTCCAGAAACTAGAGGCTCAGATGGCCACACTTCTGCATCACATCTAGCCTTGGATGCAGAGGTCTATTGCAGAGGCGGAGGAGCGCATAGAGCGTAAAATGGCACAACAAACAGAGTGGAAGATTGCTGAGGTTCATTAGCGCTTAAACACTTTTGAGTTGCGGGTGCTAGCCTAGCCAGGACTTACGGTGGACGTGTCGACCCTTCAGTCTGCGGTTGAGAGTCTGCGAGCAGATATTGATATGATCCTAGGGGATAGGGTGCCTGAGTCTGAGGCCCCTTCTCCAGATCCTGCTGAGGACATAGTGATGGCGGCCTTATTCGCTACTTCTGAGATTCCATCACCTACCCCTCGAGAGGAGGATGAGTCTAGATCAGGGAATAAGGAGCATCTTGATATGGAGGCTGCGAGGAAAGCCTCGATTGCTGATGAGGAGGCGCGTCAGATCAGGGCTGTAGAGTCACCTGATGGGGCATCTTGCTTCAGAAATGTGGAGATAGCGGGAGGCACTACTTATAGTGTTGTTGTTGATGAGGACACTACTGAGGGTGTCCAGACTACATATGTAGTGGGTTCCGGGGAAGCCGACCCACCAACTTGCTTATCGCCGGCGCTTTGCGCCCTAGGTTTGCTTCACCAACCACTCTCGTATTTCAGTATTTTTTATGCATTAGGGACAATTGCATATCTTTTTGTTGGGGGTGGGGTAAATGGAAAGTGAGTGCTAGGGTAAAGTCTGAGTAGCCCAATTCACGATCCTCTTTTGGGGTTTTCTTGCCTGTGTTCTTTTTTCCCAAGAGACTGATTATTTTTATTGTTGAACCGACATGTCTATATCTTATGTACATAGTATAACTCCGAAGTATGATGGCTAAAACAAAAATGGTATCATGATGTTATGAAAATGATGCATGGCTAGGCATAGTAATTGATAAATGTGTGGCTCTAAGCATGACATAGAGATACACCACTGCATGATTCTAAGTCTAAGACTCGAACTACGTGTCTAATAATCTGGTAGAGTAATGAGATGTCAAGTGAGTGTGAGGATAACTTGAATAGTCCACTATTTGTACTGAGCTAGAACTTGCCTGGCTAGTTCTGCTAAAAGTAAGCTGTAATAGACAATTAGGAAAGGATTATAGGCCCTTGTTCAATATAGCCAATTTTTAGCCTAAATAAAAAAAATGAATAAAATTAATCACTCTTTGATCCAAATAATTCGAGCTTAAAATAGACCTTTCTTTTTCACCTTTACTGATCTTTTCTGGGATCCAAATAATTTGAGCTTAAAATAGACCTTTCTTTTTCACCCCAACTGATCTTTTCAGGGAATAATGTGTTGGCCCTGGTCCCTCCTTGGACATGTTCACCTCAGCTTATGGAAAAAGCATAAGTTGAGGGTGGCTAATGCAGTAAAAAACCTTTTTGTGGCCCTGACCCAACTTTGGGTATTGTGGAACGGAGACCCTCGACGGACCTTCTTGCTTGGAACGATCCGTCATACCTGGTCGTTGAGGGTAATGAAGAAAGCAACAGAAGAATTTGTGAAGTATGGGATGACGGAGGCCATGACGTTCCGTCGTGATTGGAACGGTTCGTCACGAGGTCCGTCGACCCAGACGCGTTTTGACAGAGTTTCAGTAATTAGAATCCTTCTTTTATTAGGTTTTTGTTTTTTTATAAATAGTTCGAAAAACCTCATTTTTGGGGTTAGAATTTTAGAGGGTTACACTTTTTTGTAGTTAGATTTTTGGATAATCTTTAGTTCTTTTATTCAAGTATTGAAGGATTAATTTTTGCAATTGTTACACTTTCTCTGGAACTGATTGTTATTGCTTTTGTTGATTAATCAAGTAAATTTCTAGATTTTATTCTTTCTCATTAAAGTACGTGCACGAATTCTTATATTAAATATATGAATAGTGTGATTATGACCATGGGTAACTAAACTCCATAACTAGGATTGTGGGAACCATGGGTGAATAATGAGGTAAAATCTAACTATAATAACAATTCTAGAATAGTGTCTTGCATGTATTCATAATTCTTTCATTTAGAAGTCTTTTTAACGGATGACCAACGTTACAACTCGCCTTAATGCTACTCTACAGACGAAGGATGAATAGGAATAGAATTATCAACATTGATTTAGTGTACACTATATATTGGCTAGTGTCGATTGGTCCGAAGTAATAACTTAGTCAAATATCGAATACAATGCTTAATATGAGGTAAAGGTAAGGGTTAGCATAGCAACACATGTAGCCGGACCAAGGTGCGGGGTGAAATTTTCTAGATGCCAGACCAAGGATTTAGAGATACATAACTTATCACTTTACATGCAAGATACTAGGAAAGAATTTTTATAGTTTGAATTATCAAGTTAGGAACCTGTGGGGAACACTTAAGCCCTAGTTACTTTTATTAATTTATTAAGCTCCAAGATTTGAATCTGTTAGTTGTTTACTTTACTTTAGTTAATTATTTTTATTAATTTAGAAATAAAACCCCCCTTTATTGTCTTTTGTTTTCTAGGGAAATAATTGACTAAATAATAGTAATAATAGAATAATGTTAAGTATAAACTATTTTCCTCGTGGGAACGATCCCAACCTCATTAGTTGGGTTCTTTACTTGATACGACCGCTTTACTTCTTATTTGAGAACTAAGTTTGAGCGTATCAATCCACTAGCACTATAAGTAATAGGGATTCATTTATCAACTCATTTCATTTCACATAGTTCAAATTACACTCATTGGGGAGGCAGGTGCTCCCAAAAGGCATCCAGGGTTTGTTGATGTCAGTATCGATGTTTTCATTTTTTTTGAGTCTTCAGCAATCGCTGGATCCATCACTACCGACCAAAATCAAAAATGCATTCCTTCCTCCATTCAGCGTATTGGGCATTCTTTACCCTTTCTAATCGAAGAGCCACATGAGAATAACAACCAGTTAGCTTATATCGTTCACTGCAAAACTGCTCCGAGTGGTTAGCGAACTATTGAAGTAGATAAGTTCCAGTCCGCATTTAAGAGACAACCCAGGTGAAGTAGAAGCAGAATGAGAAGCATCATGAATAGATAGAATGTTTTGCCATTCCTCACCAATACATCTTTAAGGAGCTACCGAGGAATAAAGCAATAATCATAAAAGGAAAAAAAGCTCCCTAATGACAACTTATTTTATTATATAAAAACAAAGGAAACCTATCCATAGTATATAAGAACTCGGAAAGATAAGGAACTTCTTTCTATAAGTTGTAGGAATGGGACCGGTTATAAGGTGACAACCCTAATGAATTGACTATGAAGGTGTCTTTTACCTACATCAGTGCTCAAATTCCTTAATCGTTGTTGCGCAGGCTTCAATGATCAACCCCTGGCACATTTTGGTTTTTATCTTCAGCCATCCTGGTCCTCAGGACCGAACACTTTATTATTCTTATATATGTCCTTTCAAATGAAAAGATGCAAAAGGTGGTGATATGTCCTATCCACATAGAAATCTTACCCTCTTCCATACATTATCGGTGGATGCTATAACCACTATCACTTTGGCTGCAGGATGGAAGGTTGAGGAGGCAGGGAAGAAAAGGTTATTCGCTATGGGCTTACCCATATATCAGGCCTTGGTACGTCCTATACATGATGGATGAAGGTTTTGTCAAGGTTAAGAATGGATGGTCCCTATAATCAGACCCAACCGTTGTAGTACTTGAGAAGAAAGGAAAAAATGATTCTCTTTTTATCTATCTTAAGGCTTCAACCAATTCCTTATCTGTTATCCTAACGTCCTGTATGCAGGGTTGTTCCGAAATCCCTTTGCAACTTCCTGGATGTTCATACTTTGTTCTATAGTCTTTCAATTACCATACAGTTTCTATGATATAATAAAGGCTATAGGTCATTGGTTGTGACGTTTACGAAGGGTCAACCCCTCGTATTTTTTCGTTCTTGGCCTCTATTCACACTTGAATATCATATGCTTGTATGGATAGCTACTGAAAGGGTGTATGGCGCGACTTGCGACTATGCCATTCTTGGCGACGGTGATCGCCGACGAGAAGGTGACGACCACTTAGCATAATATATAGTTTCAGTGTACTATAACTATATCTAAAGAAAAGTCTCCCATTTGAAAAATTATTTATTATAAGTTATGTTTTGGAGTTTGCCAAATAATTTAGGAGCGACGAAGTTACTAGGAATTTCTTTCCAGTGTTTGCTAAGATGCTCCGGTCTTTGGTTGACGCTATTTATGTTGAAAAGACCCCGATTTTCTAAAAGATTAGAGATGTCACTGGTACTATCTTTGTGTCTTTGACCTATCAATTTAGGGTTGCTTCTTATCGTATCTGTGGTCGACCTATCGCCCTAACTTTAAGCGATTGAAGACTCACTATCTTTGTATGCTTTCGCTTCCCGTTATCAGTAAAACTGTGGTTAGGATTTCAAGATTTGGGAGTATTAACGCCGAGTGTCACGCGGGCCTACATTCTTGAAAGGGCTAAAAGTAGCGCCTTCGCTTTGTTTGTAATGAAAAGGAAAGAGAAGATCTTCATATATTTTTTTCCAGTGGAGGACTTTCTTGATCGCCTCATTCGGGTTAAGATGTGGCTAAAATCTCTCCAAGGGTAGCATGCATTATGCTCGAGGTCTCTCGAGCCTCCTGTTTTACAAATGTCTATATTCCATTCTAAGAATAAGGTAAATTTCTTTTCTGTTATGTGGAGTTTTCTTTCGTTGTCACGACAGGCTGAGAGCAGTGCCCGCTCCCTTGTATTTGGGGGAGTTGGACAGCCGTTCCGCTCTTCGGGACATTCTTTATTCTTTTTTCGTTAAAACAAATACAACTGAAAAAGACTGCTAGGAATTTAGACTGACGACATACCTAAGCACTTATGCCTGTAGACCCATCGATTCTCTTTTGATGACTACTCTATAAAAGAAAGTATCACTACTCAATGGCTTTCGATCTTCTTTCCCCTATATAGATATTGAATAGAACGAGTTCGCTTCATGATTTCCTAACATACCAAATAAGGGATTGTTAGAAGAAATCTCCTATAGTGGACATCTATAGCCCTTTATATATGTTGGATGCTTGTGTAAGGCCATGAAGTGCTCGCTTGAGGCGGAAGACAAAGATAGAATGATTTTAGGAAATGAATTATCGGCACCTTGAACTGTATAGTGACCCAGTCAGATGTCTCAGAAAGGGTAGTGATCTCCCCCTGAAAAGTATCACGACCATAAAGAGAAGAAAAGGGAGGTTGCATGTTGATAAAAAAATGGCAATGTGTTAATTAAATACACTACAGTAGTGAATGCTTCAACCCATAGATGCTTTGGTACTACATTATTTATCATCAAAGTCAAAGCCATTTCAACTATAACTACATGTCGTGTTTTCTTTTGGACACCCCATTATGCAGCGGAGTATGAACACACGACAACTCACGTTTGATTCCTATATTCAGGAGCATGAAATCAAACACCCTTGACACGTATTCTCCGCCGGAGTTCATACCTCAACCTCTTGATCTGGAGATTTTATTTATTTTCCAAACTTTCTATATATTAAACTTAGAAAGAGCTAAGGACTTCTCTCTAAGTAAAGAAAGCCAGAGGTATCTACTGTAGTCATTCACTTATAATAGTAAGTAAAGTACCCTGTACCTATGAATGGCTGCAGTCGAGTACGACCCCATAATTAAATGAAAGTAGTTGTCTATGATATATCTTTAAATCAGTTGTAGGTCAAATCACAATTGGACACTAACGAATGAATAAATCCAAAGAAAGGAACAATTGGATTCTTATTTTTAATCCAGGAGCATACAATCACCAACTGTAAACAATCACATGAATTGTTCAACCCATCTAAATGAAATGCAGGAATATACCCTAGAAAATGGAAGAAGTCTTGCACTGTGTGTCGTGTATGTCTCAGGCGACAGCGGGTCCCATTCCTTATCCTAATGAAGAAGCTCAAAAAAAGGAATGTAGAGAAGAATATCTGTATAATAAAGCTTTCCCAACCAGACAACGATCCTTCTCGTGCGCTGGTCGTGGATAAAACACTCAAAAGAAGAAAAGATGACACGAAAATGGTTAGCTACAAGGTGTCTGACAAAAATTTCTTTTTAGGAGGAAAATAGAATCTATCATAAAGAATCCAGGATGAAGACATAAACCCACTGTGTGAAAGGGGTAAGAGAGTTCCATCTGCAATGTTAACAAAATCTTTCATAGGTAAAGGAAGAAGACAAAAAAGCTAAACATCTTTTTTCTTTCGCACGATAAGGAAAGCACTTTTAGGGGATGATGGTACTCCTTTTGATGGTTTAACGTGACTAGCAGACCACGTCGTGCTCAATACAAATAATAGACACTGACTACGATTTGGATTGTCTCCCCAACTCAATGGAAAGACAACGCCGTTATACACTTCATCAAGACGAAAATTATGCCTTTCCTCCAAAACCATTTTCCTTTTACTCAGCCGACCAGCAAAATAACAAATTCAACAACAGATACCCTTTAGCTATCATATTCTAAAAAGAACAAGTAAATACCCGTCTCGTGCTTGACTCTATCTGTAAGACAGGTGTGTGCAACCACTTAGTGAGGAGACAAGACCAGAGAGAAGAAATTCTTGCAAATAAGATTTAAGACTCAAACATATCTTATATAACTCTTATCTATGAAAAGCCTTGGATCTTCTCCTTATGGACTCTTCGCTCTATTTATCAGTGCTCTAGCTATCCGAAAGTCAGGAACAACTACTAGCCTAGACTGATTGTAAAGAAAGAATCCAAGAGGACGCTAGAGAAGAGGTTATGTTTTAGATTTTGTTGTCGATTCTTCTGACCTTGAATCTAGGTTTCCCCTAATGCCTCATTGCTTCTTCCAAAGCTACACTACCTTCCTTCCTTCATAAGCTAATAGTGATTCAATTATTCTACACTAACTTCACTATGCTTCTTATTAGTTATAGTAACTATACCCTCTTGGTTGAATTGCCACAACGGGGGCCTTCCTCAAGAGAGGAGTTCATACCCAGAGAAAGAAAGCAGACTACTCAATCGACTATTTCAACATATTGTTTGCACTAGTCTCATAGCCATCTCTTTTAACATAACATTTCAGTGTCTTCCTTTATGATTCCCTCAAATCAGTACCCGCTCAGTCGTTCCTTTATTCAATATCTGTCATGCTAAGAATATGGTGTTTATGAAGAACACGGGCTTTGTTTCGATCAGGTGTCAAACTCATTTATGTTTGCCAAGATGCTTTCTCAGTGATCTTTTCTCATCCTAAAGTAGATCTCATGTCCTCTACTGACCCACCCCAATCAGCTTTACAATAGATTTCAACTCTCATATGGACATGATTAGTATGGATCATACCTTTGCCAATATAACTTTTGAGGACCTCAAGATCATGCATACTACATGTAGGTTTTCTTCACAACGAGCATGTATATGCTTGCTTACAAACCCCACAACATAGGTAATGTGAGGTCTAGTGATAGTAAGATATCTAAGTTTTCCCACAAGCCTCTGATGCCTACATCATCCAAGGGTTCTTTTCTCTTTTATTCAAGCTTAATTTCTTCTATTAGGCTAATTGCGACCTTGCAACCTAACATCCCTGTTTTCTTCAAATCAAGGAAATTATTTGAGAGATGACTCTACTTCTTATATATCTCGAAAACCTTTGTGTCCAAGAAGTACCTTAGCATGCCAAGTTTATGTTGAAGGTGCGACTCAGATAAGCCTTCAATCTTAAAATCTCATCAACATCATCACAAGTGACTACAATATTCTAAACATTTACTGTGATCCGGCTCACTTTCGCACCCTTATTACAAAATGTGTGTGATCATAAGCACACCCTTTTTTTGTAGATAAACTAATCTATGGCCTTACTAAACTTATCAAACCACGCCCTCGGGGATTGCTTAAATCCATACAGGGATTTCTTCAATCTGCATACTTTTTGTGACTCCCCTTTCCTTCCATATTTGTGTGCTATCTCTATATACACCTCCTCGTACGAGTCCCCATGCAAGAAGGCATTTTTCACATCTAACTGATACAATGGCAAATGGCATGTTGCTGATTTTAAGTCAAAGTAAAATGTTTGATATTTTCTCTTTGATTTAAATCTCAACAATGGACGCTCTTGGTCGAAAGTTCAATCAGGGTGAATACTGGATAGAACCTTCATTGCCCACTTGCGGACAGGAAACAATAATCTTTGATTAATATAGTTGCAAATCGCAAAGATGCGTATCTTACCACCTCTCTCAATCACCTGAGCTAACCGACCAGTTGCTAATGGAACCCTTGTGTAAGCCCCTAGTAACATACTAAAATAGGGACCCACAACAGATTCCAAATAATTGAACATTTTGTTAGCAAACAAGGTATTGTTATGGTCAAAAGGGTAATATACCATTTTAGACCATAAAATACAAGGTGAAAAGAACCCATCTGGAATTGAATGAATTTTTGGAATATACTAGATAAAAGCTACAATTTCATGTTTCAGGTTTAGAAAGATAGAATGATCCTTAGCATATTTTCCGGCCTCCTTATGGACTGTATCGTCCACTTTTAAGTCAAAACTACAGACGAAATTATCTAATAAAGGGGTACTTTTCCAAGTTTTTTCCCAAGACATTCCTAATTAAAACGGAAAGTTTTGGAGGTGTGGTAGATAGATTTGTTGGAGGTCTCTAAAAGAGGTTTTAATCTCATCTAAGACTTCCAATACTGCCCCAATATCAGGGTGAGGAGAAGCCATACAAGAAATGGTTGCCTTATCAACTTAGCTAAACCAAACCAAAATAGTTAAAGTTTAACCAATTTACCACCTCGATCAGACTTCGCTCTTACGTGTTTTCGTAATACAACGGGTATGATCTTTGGAATACCACACCTGGTGAGGGATACTGGAACAGAAAGTAAAGCACCTTTATGGTAGTTACCAGCATAGTACCGTTGTAAGGATACTGCACATTGCTTTAAATATAAGGCAGTGTACAAGAATCCAGATCTCTGTTTTAAGTATCTGACTTGCTTAACAAAGGAACATACCGCAAGGGCAACTCTTTGGACATGGACGCAGTAACGACTAGAGGAACTCAAAAGAGAAGTCCCATTAATCGTCGAGAATGTGCAAACATGCCCCGCCGAGAAAACCTAGGAGATCTTTCGATCGCACAAATTTTTTCATAAAGTCATAATAATATGTTTTGTGTGTTTCGATGATCCCACTAAGGATTTCTACTGTCCCTGTCGGACCAAATGAATTGGTCTCGGGGGGAGGGGGCGCCTGGGTTCCAACCAGGGGTTCTATTCCTTTAAAGATTATCTTTTACATTAGCCGAAGCTTCTAGGATGGATAACCAGTATTGGGATAGAACTAGAGATTATAACAAGATATTAGTTCTTAACCAATAGTGAAGTAGCCTTTGACAGTGACAACACAATTGACCTTCGAACATAACCCTTGTTAGTGCTCCGTTCGATATCCTTAGAATTAACCAAACAACAAAATTACCCTTATTATTCAAATGAAAAAAATATGTGTGCTCGAAAAAACCTAATTGGAAAGTTGGAAGACTTTCCAACAGGGACTGATAATCCCAGATGATGCCAAAAAAAAGGATTTCACTTTCAAATAAAATAGAACAACCTTTAACCGGCCTCACATCTTCCCATCCTCAACTTAGTTGTCTCAATTACATCGATCCTGAACTACGTCCAGCCAAGTATTCTTTCCCTTACCCTTTCGGTCGAGCACAACCTCCTGAGCGCTATGTTCATGCAATTTCATACCACTTCGTCCCTTTCACTTTTCAACCTGATCTCTACATTCATAGCTTGAAAAGGCAAAAGAGGGTCATTTCTCTTAATTACTATTCTTAAGCTTCCTTTCTTTTGGAGTAGGATCTCTTTCCTTGTAATGGCTCTTCCTTTCTTGCTTTCCTTCTATCTTTCTTTCTATTACAAAGTGTTTCAGATCACTGCTTAATTACTTGACTTGCCCCCATTTTTTTAAGCAAGGGGGAAAGTCGTGCAACTAAGTGAAATGGAATCTATTAGAATAAAAAATAGTGCAGCTCAATCAATATAAGAATAAAACCAGGAGGTTGGCAGGAAAGGTGACTTTCATTTCCTTTTCAACTTCTTCATTTAGAACTTACTGTAAAGTGGAAGGGTAGGCCTTTGGCACCAGAAAGGTGAGGATTGAAATTAGGAGAGTGAACAGAGGAAGGGACTCTCTTTTTAAGTCCTACGTACTTCTCTTCTCTCAATCGCTCTTTGGTATTCGGAAGTGGAAAGCGAACTGCTAGCTGTGGCAGAAAAGAGAGGTTCTGTCTTTATTCGTCCAAGTAAGAAAAAGATGGGAAGCTCACAGACCAGAAGGAATTGAATTATTAAAACTCTCGTCCCCCCTCTCCTTACCTTTATAGGTGAAATCTCTTACTTATGAGATCAGGAGATTACTTAGTATTGATATCGAATTGGAAGAAAGTTTCGAAAGTACTCCGCCCTCCCTATCTTCCCATGTCTCAACCAACTTTTTTCTTTTCTCCAAATCTCTCTTTTGGATTTTAAAACTTTGATTCATGATAGCTACTCATACGTGCCAAAGAGGCTTCCTTTTCGCCTTGACCCAGCTAAAGGTAAAGATAGGTATTAGGCAGCGAAGAAGAGATGGAGGAGATTCCTCCCCCATTGACGGCTCACAAATATGAGTCCCATGTTTAGGAGAAGAACTGAGATAGGCTGCTTTAGCTCTGTTTCTATCTGAGAAAGGAGTGTACCGGATCCGCCTCTTGGCATTATTGGGTTCGCTTGCAAACAACACTTCTCCTCTCGCCCACTGAAAGGAAAGGGTAATGTTTATACACCTCTTACCACATTCACTACAGGGCGCATACCCTCACTATCAGTAAGTTCTCCCATGTCTGTTAGACTTTCTTTCAAAAACCTTGACTAATAGAATATTGAAATTAGAATAGGCTGAGAAAAGGGCTAAGAGAGAAGCTTAGGATAATACTTAAGTAAGGGGCGTAGCAGCTCTTCTTTCAAGCTCAAAATAGGCCGTCTATATATATCCTTCCTTATCCCTCCCGGGAATCACATCACTTTTGAAATAGCACCCCAAGTGAACCTTTTAAATAACTATTAGTACCCTTAAGAGATTACTTTCTTAGTAGTTGCTAAAGGCTCTTTTTTTCTATATCAGGAATATAGGTCAAAAGTGATCTTCAACTTGACTTTATCTTCAACAATAAGTTCTAATTGTTTAGATAAATAAAAGAAAATGAAAAGAAAGAAATAAAGCAACAGAGCCATCATAGTCATTTTTAACTCCTCCGCAAGGAAGGAACGAGTCGCTTCCCCCTTTCCTTTACCACCAGCAGGAGCACACTATTCGCCGGTCTCATGGTTATCAACAAGATAAGCTGAATAAATCAGCTACGAGCTCTTCCTTACCCGAACCCCAAGCAGGCAGGGTGACAAGACATTGATGCAGGGTTCGACATGGTCTTTGAATACAATCATGGGAGGACTAATTTGCCGACACACTAAGTCGAAGGGCCGAGTTGGCATCCAAAAAGTTTGAATTAGAATAGATAACATCCATGAAGGGCCTTACCCGAATGCATAAGATAGAAAAAGGACCCCGTAGCCCAAACCCAGCTCAAAAATGTGAGCAACTTCAGTTAGAAGTTCTGATCGAGTGGAATGGTTATTGGTACTCTCTTTCATATCCTCCTCCTGTTGGTGACTGACCTCTTCCTTTCTATTTAGAAAGTGGAACAGAACTAGCAGTCGATAGGCATTCAGTTAGCTTGAAAACGGACTCGTAGTTAGAAATCGCTTCCTCAAAAATTATCTTCAGAATGTCTTATCACTTTCTTAAACACTTTAAAACGATCTAGAAGGCTTCTCTTAAAGCAGAAAAATAGGAGTTATAGTAGTTTCAGCTATTCAATTCGAATGAGTGCCCTCACTCCCTTTCCTTACTACGATATGCCCCAAAAAATGAAAATCAAACGGCAACATACGAAAGAGCGATGACACTAATTATAAGTGACCTCCTACATAACATTACAATCCTTACGTGGACGATTTGGTAGTCTTTTCAAAAGAAAGAACTGACCACATTAATAATTATGCAAGGTCTTCGAAAGGTAAGAAAACATCAATTTAAGATTAACCCAAAAAATGTGCATCTGGGATCGGACAGAGGCCTCAAATCAGTAGGGAAATAGCATAGCTATTATTGACCTGACACCTATTCCATTACTTAAGCCTACTCTTTCTTCAAGATACGAAACGAGCAGCCAAAAATGATTGTCCCTATTTTATTTTAAATGGACTCATCTACATGGCTAAGAATCTTACCTTTACTTAGAGAGGGGTAGCGGTACCATGCTCTTCCGTGCTTGTAGGTTGAATTACTTATGCATCCCGACTAAGGTCTCAGAAACGTTCACTTTCCTTATACATCTAACGACTTAACTAATTTGAATAGGTTATACAGAAGGGTAGGTTGGTTATATACTCTTATGCGCCTTCCTTATTTGAACCTTTTGGTATGTATTTCCCCCTAACTATAGATCAGATCCACCAGACAAGAAAATTAATTCTATATTGCTGCTGAGTCGCTGTACTTATCCACCAAGGGATTCGTGGAATTTCTATGGATTGCGTTGGGGAAAATCTACCAAAGCTAGGCAGATAGATAGAATTCTTTCCCGCTGCTAAGGGAGATAATGAAAGAAAATCAAATGATTATTTTTTAACCGGCGCCCTCTTTTGGGTATGCAAGTACTAAGAGCCCTCTCACTACCAACCAGCGTATATCATCTGGTTGGAACCTACCGGTATAAACAACAAGGAATAAAACAACCAGAAATAGCAACTAACTATGGCTCTTGGCCCAGACAACGTCCTAGGCGTAGGGGATATCGGAGCAACAGGGAATGTATAGACGATGTTTTTCTTCCTAGGTTGCAGTAAGTAGATCGAGAGGTCATACAACCCCTTTTCCCTGAATATGGGGAATATGTTCTCATAAAATCTTGCTCATATCTGACCTAGCGGGCGAGAGATCCCAATTCGCGACAGAGATCAAGAAAGCAAGCGAGCGTACTTTTCTTTGCTTCTTCTCCACCAAGCATGGAAGGTTAAGGATAACTGTAGGTCGGTGGCCACCTAAGAAAACTCCAATTGAATCCACCCCCATCTGTGATGCATCTTCCTCACCCCGATCACAAGGAGAGGTTCACGATGATGGGGGTACTTTCTTTTTCCATCAAGGAAAAAATGAAATGCATAGGGGACCATTCTTTTGTTGCAGCATGCTCCTCTGATTTACAGATTCGCGGGGGCCTCACATCCTAGTTAGTTGATTGATAATGACAAAGGCTTGCAAAACTAAGTAGGGCCTTTTCCTTTTTGTTTGAATAACCCGTTCTCATTATCTTTAATAAGTAAAGTAGGCAAACTTATAGGTCCTTAGTAGCGTTGACAAAGAAGAAGGAGTCAGTTAAAAGAAAGCGTATATTTCCATTTTTTATAGTTTCTATTATACAATAATAGAAATAGAAAGAAATTTCTCATTCTTATAAATAGGCCAGCTTGACAAGCAACCCTTCCTTTTGATCTGAGGTTCAAAGAGAAAGGTTTCTTTTTTATGACTTCCACTTATCGATCCCATCTCAGAAAGTGACTGACCAGGGTAGGGCCCTATTGATAAATGAAAGAAACGGTTATTGAGCCCTAGCCCTGTAATCCCACACCTTTGTAGAGTAGATCATTCAACACCAGCGGCACAAACCCATTTTGAACCTATTGGTCCTTGTATCACAGGCGACCGAATGGCCGCCCCCTAATTACTAGACCAACCTGCTATAATATTTCCATAAACATCTACCGAAGATATGGCAAACAAATAAAGTAGTCCTATGCTCGGATTTGACAATACCATACCATAACCAAAAGGTACAATGGACCGAACGACCAGACTTAACATAAATGTAGCCACTGGAGTCATTATAAAAAGGGAGAACTTAGCACTACTTGGTGAAATAGGTTCTTTTAGAATGAATTTCAAACCATATTCTAGAGGTTGTAACAATCCAAATGATCCCACTACATCAGAACCCTTTCGACGTTGCACAAAATCCATTACTTTACTTTCAGTTAGCACCAAAAAGTCTAATCCTAGTAGAAGTGGTAGAATTATTCCAAGTATTTCAGCTGGAATAGCTATGTACAGTTTTTTCTATTGATTCATGATCTGGCCTGGTGAACCCAATCATGATATTGAATGATGGGACCTTTTCTTGAGAAAAAAAAAATCTTACAACTATGAAAACTACAACACAAGCACTCTTTTTCCATTCATTCTATCTAAGAAAAAGAATTTAGCGTAGACCATGATCCCCCATCTTTTCATTTCTTTATATATGAAACCAAATGGGCAAGTATTTATTATTGATTGGGGCCCTGAACTCAATGAGAGTGGGGATTCGCTCCTCTTTGGGAAACTCATCCATGTTTGCAAGATACCTGACAGCGTCTACAAATTTCTCGAGCGTGATCTCGCGCAGCGCTGCTGCCTGACGGACAACAACTACTTTTGCCCTCCCATAGATTTCTTGCAAGAGACTGCCACACTAGGCAGCCTTCTCTTAAGTCTCCCGATGCAATTGGGCTATTTTTGCAGGAGAAAGGCCTATTGGAATCTCGTTGAGCTCTGGAAGCGCAGGTGAAGCATCCGCGCAAAAGGCTATTGAAGGGGAGGCGAATGCTGGAAAAGGTAAAGCAAACCAGAAAGTATTTTTATTCAAAATCATACTTGTGTTTTTAGAAAAAGAAAATCATAAGGAAGCATTATGATTATGAAAAGAAAAATCTTACTAAAGAGAGAAGTCTATTATACAATAAAGTACATATACTATATACACTATATACGATATTCTTAGAAAAAACCTCAGGATTAAATAAAAGAAAGATATATACTAAAAACAAAATATGATGATATTCAACACTTTATGGGTGTTTACCTAAGTAGGCCTAGGACAAGACAAGACACCTTCCCACCTTCCTTCACTCTACAATATCCCGATGACCCCTCTCTTCACAAGTAGGCTTGGCGCTTAGTCAATTTGAAAGGCTGGAAGGATGCAAGAAGACTGAGGAGGCACTGGAGTGAAGTTATTTCGGGGCTGGGATAACGAACAGGAATCTAGATATAAAAGAAGGCTAAGGTGGAGATAGTATTGGTTAAGCAATTAATCTACCTTATTTGTGAGGTATTATTATTATAATTTATATTATTCTTCTAGGTAATAATTTCCTTATTTCTGTCTTATTTCTTTCTTGTAGTACTGTCGGTCTAACGAGAGGAATGGAAGTAGTCGTCTGCTTTTTTCTCTGGATCCACTTATGTCTATACTTCGCTTGATTCTCATGCCAGTGGGCTTCATGCTCCTTTTTTGGCCTTATTAGATTGATTTCATAAGTGAGAATTTTAAATTGAATATATAGTGAGAAAAGTGCCTTTCTTGATTTAAGTAGTAAGCTCAGATTAATGATTGAGAAGAAATCTTTCAAGCGCGGCTTTAGCTTAATCTATTATAGGGTAGGCTCCTTGGAGAGATTTCCTTAAGGCGATGAAGTACCACATATTTCGAATCTCGGCTCCCCTCAAGAAAAAAGCTGGATACTTAGCTAAAAGGGTGAATATGGCCGAGCGCCTTCAAAGGTTGCTCCAGTCGCCTGAAGCCTTGTTGATTGATTGTGGGGGATTTAGGTATGTCACGCCAACCATCTTCTAGTTCCTGGATAATCGTTCCTTGATAATGCTTACCCCAGGGGCTAACCCTATCTTTGCACATACTTCCTTGTTTGTTTGGGAGTTGAATCAGAAGCATCGAATGAAAGGTTCTTTCCAAGACTATCTGCTATTGAAGCAGGTGTTGTTACCGGGCGAGATTCTATCTTTTCCTTGTAGTCCACAGGATTTTACTCTGGGGAAGCTCATTCCTTGGATGATCATAACTTATACAAAGGATAGCTCTGTAAGAAGGACCAAAGCGCATTGAAAGAACCTACCGATTCTTATCAGTCAAAACAACCAAAACGAGTTAGCCTTCGTTTTCCCAATTGGCAAAGTCATAAGTTGTGGTGAATCTGTGTCGCTACTATAAAGTGCTTTCCATAGTTCAATTGAGAAAAGAGAGAAGAGAAGGACAATTTCCTTTACTTTATTATTAAACTTAAAGAAAGAATCCTTTGACTTTTAATGCCGAAACCATGAAAGAAAGGAAGGGCCTCTTTCCATCCATAGAATCTTTTCTTTATGCTAGCACTTTCAGCTATATTTCTTAACCTGCTTCTATCAAAGCAGCTTGTAAACTCCGACCATTGTCTCAGTGAAGTATCCCATAGGAATGGGATAGAAACGATTAAGAGTTCTTTCTTAAAAAAAGGGACTTACTAACTGAGACTGGAATCTATCCTGACTTTAAAGTAGCGCCTGATTGAGGGATGAACCCCAAATCTGTACTTTTTGGTACTATGCCTACTCCTATTTCCTCGTTCAAATGGGTTGAACTCTTTCTAAGGAAAAGGTCCAAGTGTGTGCCACGAGTGCTCTGCCTTCAAAAAGGCAGGATGGTGTTATAGACTATTTTTGGAATAGAATAAGCTTTGTGTCCTAACCAAATGTCATGGGGCGATAAGAGGTGCTTTATCTAAACTAGGCAGGAGAACTTGGTTGACTTTCCTACTTTATAGCATCTCGGAATGGTAGGTACCCACAATCTCCATAACGAAGGAATGAATCTATTATGTGGGAAAGAGACCTCGTAAGGCCTCTCTCATCCCTTGCTTATGTTGAATCAAGATTTTATTGGTCTTCTTTGACCCGCGGGTGCGAATCGGTAGATGTGAAACTAGCTCTGGCTTGATGACGGATTTACTTTTCGCCTTTTCCTGGGGCATAGAAGGAGTTGATCCTGGTCTAGATAAATGATTTAAGATTTCATACTCTCTCACTTCGTTCTAGCTGAATTACATCCATCGTCTCACTTCGTTCGAGCTTCCTTTTCAACCCTCTCACGGCCGAAGGCTACACAACACGTTGGATAGCTTTTAGATCCCGCCCTACCTTAAAACGCCCATTCCCCTAGATGTCTAAAGTGATTATCATTCTCACGGCATCCTTCTTAAGCCAAAACAAAGTCGGGCAAGAATCTCATTGTAGTACGAAGGAGAAGCAGAATCGTATCTGGGAGTGGTTCTTCGGATCAATCACAGATTCTCGACTCCATCTTTTGGCTAGCACTCCAGTTGACCTCTCTTGTTACCATCCCACCGTGAGAAGGTACAAAGCAAAACCAACCCAGGAAACAACTATAACTATGCCTCTATTAGTAAAGCATGTACTTCTTGCAAGGCTTGCTGAGCTGCTTCATGTGACATACATTGCAAAAGTAGTCTGTTGAATGTTCGCCAAACGAGGGCATCATAATAGTATACAATTTTTGAACCCTGATGGGTTTTACAATCGACCATTTGATAGCCCTTTTCCTGAATATACACATAATAACTTCGATAAAACCTAGATGTAAAGGGTTCTTGAGCGCTTCTACTTCTAAGCAATTATAAGAGCGCGGAATCAGACCTCCCTCAAATAGATAGGTCTAGGATTGATTGTGGAACCGAGCATAGAGAATCGAGAGCAGGTGAAGACATGCATCTTCCATTTTAAGGGTATGCAGCTTCTATTTTAGGGGTACACAGTTCACATGCTGAGCAAAAAGGTATATATCACACTCATTCATAAGCGCAAGGTGCGGCATCCGCCTGAATGGGGAGACGATTTCCCTAAAACAAAGATATGTGTCAGGAAACAATGTGAAGTCACCCCTATTTCTTTGTCCCGGGAGCTATTGACTAATGACCTAAAAAAATGTGTGACATTTGGGAAGCATGAGCAACCCTTAGCGCACGAGATAGCAATGACAGGTGATTGACCGATTAGGTCGAGTGATCTCACGGGTTTAGGGGTGCTTCTCCTGCTGCGACTACCCCCCTTTTCTATTTGAAAGGTAAAGGACCACAAGAGAGAGGCTAGTGCATTCATGAATGACTGTGGTAAACCCATCAATCTTTTCGTTAAATATCGGGGACAAGGAACCAGCCCAGCTAACTCGATTTCCCGAAGAAAAGAGGGGGCACTCTTCCAATATTGAGCTCCGAGCCCTACCTCTCTTTTTTCAAAAGTATATAGAAATGGTAGGCACTAGGAGTGAGTGAACTACCTGGGGAGAAAGGGGCAACCTCTCTATAGAAGGAAAGGGAAAGGGTTATCCGCCAATAATGATTGTATAGTCTCTCGGGGTTGGAGGTCTAATAGTAGTCACATCAAGTCCTCCCCCTCTTACTCAGAATAGCAAGAGAGAGGAATACTACTGAATATCTATGAAAGAAGGCTTTTAAGAATGAAAAAAAATATTATCTTCAGGATGGAGAGCCCCACCCCCTCCCGCATGACTTTTAAGATAGGAGTGAGTGAGCACTTTTTCTACTATGAATGAATGACCTCTCTATTTATTTTCAAGCTTGCTCTTCAAACCGGCCTATAACTCTCCTCTATGAAAAGGTTTTTCCGTAATCACTCTTAATAAGACATCCATTCCCCTTTCAAATGAAAAGAGAACTATACTTTTCTCTTCATGATTGAAATCCGCCATTCAATCGTAGTGCGGTGCTCTCAAAAAGCTCAATCCTCTAAGGCCAAAACAAATAGATCAAGAATTGAACCTGGGATCCGCCTGTTCCAATTCTGTCCTACCAAATATTTGCACCCCCGGATATGTATGTTGGGAGAACCACATGATCCTTTCGTGTGGAAAGGAAGGTGCGGAGCGAACGGGAACACAAATACTAAAAAACGGTTCATGGGGACCCCAAAAAAAGGAATAGAGAGCGTGGAACGGGATTTCTAAGCATAAAAAATCCCTACCTATACATTCCATGGCAACAGACAGAAGTAACTTTTCTCGTTGTTCTTAACCCCGGGCACATTCCGTTCCCAATAACCTCCATGAAAAAACTACCATGATTCCCGAACAAACTGAGGGAAAGTCGAGGCATGAAAAACCTTATCTATGATCTGCTTATTTCCAAGTATGTATCATCCGCTGCGTTATCTGCTATCTCTACGGCCGCCAAAAGCCTACCCTATCTCGGATATTCAGTAGGTTGACCGGGGAAGAGATCCGGATGAACCTTCCTACAAGAAGAATAGAAGTTGACCACAAGGCCATCTCTGTGGGAGGATGCTACCCATAAGGACATCTCGGGCATGGGAAAGAAAGGCGGTAGACAACCGACTTAACTAAAGAGCCTGAATGGCATTGAGGATGAGTCCACCGGTTGACAAATGGCTTCTATATACAGGTGCTTTCACGATTGATTGATCACACACAATTAGGTTAGGCAGGATTGGGGAGGTGCTCTAAGTTTCTATTGATACGATGCGGGCTAATTTGATGATCGTAACGAACTTGACTCTGCCCCAAAAAGGGCGGGAAGACCTTTGACTTGGGCTGGGGAGCAATCGAGGTTGCTTTTATGGTTCTCAGTCCTCTTTCGCCGAGATGCCATTTAAAAAGATTTTTTCCTACATCAGAACAAGATCCACTATACTAGATTTAGCCAATCAGGTGTGGATGGTGATTCCCCAATAGATTCTATAAATTCGGATTTGGATGCCCTTGCACATAAACATATGGATAGGGATGCCAATTTAGATGGTCTAGAAAGGCTCATTTAATTGATTCATAAACCCTCGTCGGGATAAATAAGCAAGGGTTTCTTCCCCTACTTATGGGAATGCTACTTCGAGAAATGCTGCTTCACGATAAACTAGATATGTTGCGAGATAAAATAGATATTTTCCTATGGCTTGGACCCTTTCACTCGAGAACTCAAAGGGGGAAAGAATTCTTCAACATAGTCACAAGAAGGTGGTCTACGAGGGAAAAGTAAAAAATTTTTTGAATCCCTGGGGAGTTTCACGCTTGAGACCAATTATCTATGTAAAATAGCAACTAAGAAGAGCGGGGTATAAAACAAGGAAAGAAATGTCTTCGATCTGGTTCTTGTTCCCTGTAGGTTTATAGCACGCTAGGCTAGCTAAAAAAGGCATTCTATCTTTCTCTTTTTGTTGTTCGGCTCGATATAATTGTTTAGAATTCTCTCTTAGCCTCTTTTTTCCATAGATATGAAGACTATAAAATGTCGATTAGGGAGCAGGGTTGTTCTAAGATATAGAAGTAGTTAAGGGATTGATTAAGTAGTAGATATGGGATTGAGGGGCGCAGGAGTAGGGTTGTATTCTAGACGTAATGCTATACTCTATTCTTCCTCCATGTTTCCTTTCTATTCTCACTCTCATCCAACTGATGAATGCAATTAGAGTAGAATCGATTTCCATTACTAGGTTTAGGAATCCATAATTCTTCAAGAAGACGAGATTACCCCGGATCAAAATAAAGCTTCTTATAGAGAGACATATTACAGAAAAAATGACTCATGAGGATAGCTGGATGCAAGGAACATTCTTTTGTGGCTTACCCGTTCTATAAAAGAACGGTTCAACTGGTTAGGCGGTCTGGTGCATTATTCACTACGCTTTATTTAAAGTAGTGTGCGTCATTTGGGGTGATAAAAAGAACCATACCCTGTTGACAGTGTCCCTGTCCCTTAATCATCACGCTACCCTGGGATTCTTCCCAACTTATTATATACGGATAGGGATATTATTTGTCATTCTAATCTTTATATAGTTCCAACATGCCTCTTTTTTGACTCTCCTATAGAGTATAGTATATTCTTTCCATCTTCCTACAAGGATAGATATTCTAACATCAAACTACCTAGCTTATCTAATTGGAAGCTCCGCATCGTGAACTACATCGAAAAGGGCATCTGATCTCTATTTTTATGGAATCTTTCCCTCATATATGAACTATATGAGTTATCCCTCCCAATCGGACAAAGAGTTGGATCATCTGATCTTGAAATAGGTCATCTCGGCTATCCCGATCTTTTATCTGTTTATTTCATCGGGTATCTGAATCATACGATTCTGAGGATTTTGCTTTTCACATTCATTCTACATGACCAAAATGAGGCCTTTCCTTGCTAGTTTGAATAAAAACGTTAATAGCAGCCTTCATTGAACACCTTCTTCCTATCCTTGCTACCTATAAAACCTGTCTCTCTTTCGTTCACTAAAGAAGACACAACTGATAGATAGATGAATATACATTTGATGGACAGATCTATGAACCAAAATCTCGAGTGGAGGCATCGCTCGGAAAAAATCCAATTGATTCAGTTTTCTTGAAATCAACGAGTAGATTTGAAATCATAGATCTATTTTGTGATCCACGCAAATCAGACAAGAAGCCTATATATTACCCACCCAGTGCTGTTCTGATTGAATTTCAAAGATCTCTGATATACCGTGGTTTTACGGTATTTTTAATATTTTTTTCTTAAGTTTAGTGTGTATCCAAAAGCCTTTTTGTATTAATTTTTATGTAAGTTTCTCTTTGACATGGTAATAAAAATAAAAATAATAGATTTAACAGAAAAGGTAGGATATATACTCTCCTATTGGAGAATTCTTTTTGTCCATGAAATTTAGCCAGATTTTTTTCTATGTACTTTTACTTTTTGAAATGCTTTTATCGTTTTATTTTTTAATACCTTGTACTAAAATAGTTTTACTATTGCATCACAGTCCACTTTGAAACCAGTGGATATTGGACTTGGATGAAATTTCAGAATGAAGAAATTTTGTCAAATCAAAAGGGGAAACATCCACTAATAGTAGACAAACAGATAATTTTTTTGCAGGAAATCTGTCTAAAGATGAACACGGAAGTTTTTGAGCAAGAAATACAGTAAAGTACCACCTACGGAGCTTGTGATGGTCCATCGTGCCTGTGACGGTGCGTAGATGGCATCGTAGTGAAGCTCTAAAGGAAGATGGGGAGGTCTGATCGAGTGTGGGGTTACGAAGTGCGTGATGGACTGTCGTATCCATGCTGGTCCGTTCTGCTTGTTCGTCATGATGATCAGAGAAATAGTCCCATTACCCAAATTCCAAGAGTTCAAATGTTTTGGAACGAAGACCCTCGACAGACCGTTTTCCCTATGACAATCCGTCATACCTATCGTCTAGGGTAATGTAGAGAGCAGTAGAAGAATTTGAAAGTATGGGACGACAGAGTCCATGATGGCCCGTTGTGACCACGACGACCAATTGCGAGGTCCGTCAACCCAGCCGCATTTTGACAGATTTCCAGCAAATAGAGTTCTTCTTTGATTAGGTTTTTGTTTTTTTTAATAAATAGTTTGAAAAACCTCATTTTTTAGGTTAGACTCTCATACAATTAGACTCTTGGTTGTTAGACACTCTTATGTTATATTCTTTGTGAGGACATTATTTTGATTATTACACTTTGGATTGTTACACTTTTCTCTGGAGTTGATTGTTGGTGATTTTGTCGATTAATCAAGTAAATTCTGGATTTTATTCTTTCTCATTGAAATAAGTGCATGAATTCTTATATTATATATATATATATATATATATATATATATATATATATATATATATATATATACATGAATATTGTGATTATGACTATGGCTAACTAAACTCCATAACTAGGGTTGTGGGAACCAGGGCTGAATAATAAGATAAAATATAACTAAAATAACAATTCTAGAATAGTGTCTTGCATGTATTGATAATTCTTTTGCTTAGAAGTCTTTTTAACGGATGGCCGACGTTAGAACTCGCGTTAATGCTACTTGTCGGACCAGGGAGGTAGATAATAGGAAAAGAATTATCAACATAGGTTTAGTGTATACTATCTAATAGCTAGTATTGATTGGTATGAGGTAATAACTTAGTCAAATATCGATTACAATGCTTAATATGAGGTAAAGGTAAGGGTTAGTATAGCAACACACGTAGCCGGATGAAGGTACGGAGTGAAATTTTCTAGTGCAGGACCAAGTCACATTGCATGCAAGATACTAGGAAAGAATTGTTATAGTTAGAATTATCAATTTAGGAACTTGTGGGGAACACGTAAACCCTAGTTTCTTTTATTAATTAATTAAACTCCAACATTTGAATCTATTAGTTGTCTACTTTGATTTAGCTAATTATTTTCATTCATTTAGAAATAAAAACCCCCCTTTTATTGTCTTTGTTTTCCAAGGAAATAATTGACTAAATAGTAGTAATAATAGATTGAAGTTAAGTCTGAACTATTTTCCTTGTGGGAACGATCCTAACCTCATTAGTTGGGTTCTTTACTTGATATGACCGCTTTACTTCTTATTTGAGAAGTAAGTTTGAGGGTATCAAATTTTGGCGCCGTTGCCGGGAAAAGTATCTTTTCGATTAACTTAAATAAATTACTATAGTTTAGTCAATATTTTGTTGATTTTGCTTTGTTTATTGTTTTTTATTCTTGCATAACTATCTTCCTTGTATGCCAAATACACGGAGAGGAAGAAAACTCTTGTTTCCCTATGATCACGAATTAGAGCGTACACTACGCAACATGAATCAAAACTTGGGTATTAATGATGATGATCCGAACCAGAACATCCCAGTTTCGGTTGATGTTCATGGTCAGTTGTTACCCGATGCTCCGGGTGAAAAACAACAGAGGGGACAAAATCCCTCTCCACGGCCCCAAGAATACTACAGAGGCTATGACAATATGCAGACTCCGATGGGCTAGTTGTCTTTCCCCCTCTACCACCAGGCCACACCTTTGTGATAACTAGTAGCCTGATACAAATGCTCACTACCAGAGTTTGTTTTCAGGGTTACCTTCTGAGGATCCACATGCCCATATAGCTAAGGTAAGGGCAGTGCGTAAAAGCTATGTAGGGAGGCCTGACTTGGACTTTGATGTAATAAGGCTTAGAGTTTTTCCTCTCTCACTGATGGGAGAGACTGCTATTTGGTTCACAGAGCTCCCTTATTAACTCAATTTTCACTTGGAACCAACTAAGGGACGATTTCTTTGCACACTACTACCGGTCTCCAAGAAACTAAACCATAAAGACAGAGTGAAAAATTTTATGGCACTACTAAGAGAGTTAGTTGGGAGTTCTTGGGATAGATTCACCTTATTTTTTTGATGTGTCCCCAATCACCGTATAGATGATGAGTCACTGAAGGAATACTTCTATCGGGGACAGGATCATAATAATAAAATAAAGTTTGATACGATAGCAGGTGGATCTTATGAGGAGTGTCCTTATGATGAGATTGCCAAAAAGTTATAGAAAATCTCCCGGAACAATAAAGCTTGGAGTACTAGAAAGTCAGATACTTAGAGAAATACCTTGCACTACAATCCACTCACAACCCAGCCACATATGAGATTCGTGAAGAGATGGCTCAGATAGAACTAAGCTTGGGTTGGTATTAAAACATATCACTGGTTGTGCAAAAAAGATAAATGCAGTGAACTACTTGTCTAAACCACCACCACCAAATGATGAGTGTTATTATGAAGAAAATTCCTATGCGGTAAATGAACAGACGGGGGGTTTTCGACCGAGTGCCCAAGGTTCAAATCAGGAGAATTGGCGCCAAGGTCAAGGAAACCAAGGTTGGATCTATGGTAACTATAACCGTGAGGGTCATTATGTCCGAGATGGAAACTACAACCGCAACAACAACTTCAACAGGGGTAACTATGGTTACAAAAATGATAGAAATGGGCCATATGTCCCTCCTCAAAATCATGAAGTTACTCCTAGGGATGGTGGAGATAGTATGGCGCGAGTTGAGGATATGTTGCACAAAATGATGAAGAGGTTTGATGCTAATGATAAGCACATTAAAGAGTTAAGGAGTGATTAAGCGGATATTGGGCAGAAAGTCAATACACATGCAATATCAATTAAGCATATTGAGTTTCAAATGGCCCAATTATCTGCGACTGTGAACACACGGCAATCGGGCACTCTTCCTAGCAACGCTGTCCGAAATCTGGAAAATGATAGACACTGTATGACAATCACTACTCGGGATGGTAAGTAGACCATTAACCCACCTGTCCCGTCTAAGGATAAAAAGGTGATAAAGATAATGATAAGGTGATAGAGGGTAGTGGTGAAGTAGAAGATAACACTGGAAAAGATGCTGAAGTGTCTATAAAGGTAATTCCCATGCCTACACCACCACCCCCCTTTCCTCAAAGATAGTGAAAAATACCGAGGATTGTAAATATCGGCGTTTTATAACAATGTTGAAGCAACTTTCTATCAATGTCCCTTTGGTAGAAGCTCTAGAACAAATGCCCGGTTATTCCAAGTTTATGAAAGATCTTGTTACAAAGAAAAGATCGGTCACTTTCGAGGATGATGATAGAATGCAGCATTGTAGTGCTATTGCTACAAGATCTCTCATACAAAAGAAAGAAGATCCGGGTGCGTTCACTATTCCTTTTACAATCGGTTCATTACATTTTGCGTAAGCATTATGTGATCTGGGGGCAAGAACAAATCTTATGCCCCTCTCGATTTACAAAAAATTGGGTTTGGGTGACCCAAAGCCTACTGCGATGGGCTACTGATTGCCGATCAAACAGTGAGAAGGCCTATAGGGATACTCCACAATGTGCTAGAAAAAGTGGAGTCATATTTTACGCAGATTTTGTTATCCTTGATTGTGAAGTCGATTTTGAAGTAGCTATTATTCTTGGGAGGCCATTCCTTGCTACGGGTAGAGCCTTAGTT
The DNA here is from genome assembly GCF_036512215.1 of Solanum lycopersicum. Classification (NCBI taxonomy): domain Eukaryota; kingdom Viridiplantae; phylum Streptophyta; class Magnoliopsida; order Solanales; family Solanaceae; genus Solanum; species Solanum lycopersicum. The sequence goes on from NC_090804.1 coordinate 32,980,267, forward strand.
GATATGGAAAAAGGGCAAATGAAATTTCGGTTGAAAATGAAGAAGTGACCTTCAACATTTGTAGGTCCATGAGGCAGAGTGGTGAGCTCCAATTGGTATCTTCTATATCCTACAAAGAAAAGATGAAGAAGGATTATGACCTAAAAAGTGAAAAACGAGTGTTTATGGTTGGGGATTTGGTGCTTTTAGACAATTCTAGGTTGCGTTGAATTCCGGGCAAGCTCAAGTCCAAATGGACTGGCCCTTACTTGATTACCCAATTATTCCCTCATGGAGTAGTTGAGTTAGAAACTAAGGAGGGAGTGTGGTTTAAGGTGAATGAAGAACGAATAAAACTCTATTTTGGGCTTACTGAATCGGCAAATGAAGTGATTGAGCAATACCATCATGTCGAGGGTTGAGTAATCAAGTGTCCTCAGTCGTGCCGCGATGTTAAATCAGGCGCTCGTTGGGAGGCAACCCAATACTTATAGTTTTTCATTCTAGTAATGGTAGCATTTTCTACTAATGGGTTTTAAATTTGCAGGCACATCACCAGGAAATTCTGCAGAAAATCACTCTGTAGTAGTCACTGACGGACCCATCGATGGCCCGTCTTGAACGCGACGGACCGTCGCATGAATCCGTCATTCCAGGTATGTCTTTCTCTTATTTTAAGAACTAGGGCACAGGCGACGGAACCAATGACGGACCGTTTCAATTGCGACGGACCGTCGTTGAGGACTCATCGCATCATTAATGAGCGTACCTTACCCTACCCTGCTGGAAAAATTTTAAACCTATAAAAACTTCCACCCCTTCATTTGAACGGTTTCTTTCCCTCTTTCTCCCATTCCCTCCCTTTTAATATTCCCACTTCCTACCTCTCTTTCAACCGACCATTTCCCCGAATTCCCCAATTTCTAAAATCCACGCTTTACTAGTCAGAATCTGCTGTAGTGGTTCTCTTCTTGATCACCAAGTACCTTCCTCGCTTGTTCTTCTCAAATTCTCAGGTATGTGTCTCTGATTTCTACCCATTTACATTGCATTTTTGTTTATCAATTAGTATTAGCCTATTTCTTATTGATGGGTTCATTCTTTAATAAGAATTATGTCTAACCTAGGTTTAGAATCCTTAAAATTGCCTTGTTACAACTCTAGAAATAGGTGCTTTAGCATTGCTAGTTTACTAGGTATTTGGGTTAGACACATGTAGGTTAAACACTAAAAATTCCATTTGGGTCATAGGGGATGATTGTGGCATCCCCAATTCTGTCACTGAATGACAGAACGACACCCCGATGACGGACCATCGTACTCACAATGGACCGTCATAGGGTCTGTCCCAACACCCCCATCACCTCGCTGTTAAATTTCCTCCAAGAGTCCACCAACGGACACCTGCGACGGACCGTCGTTACCACGACAGTCCGTCCTGCACAATCGTTCTAGTTGTCAGAGACCCATACCCTGAGGGTCTCTCATTTTTTCTAAAGTTTCCTCTTACGGACATCTACGACAGATCGTCTCTCCCACGATGGTCTATCCTGCACAATCATTCTGGTTGTTAGAGACCCTTTTTTAAGGGTCTCTTACTTTTTCTAAGTGTCCTCTGACAGACATCTACGACGGACGGTCATACCCTCGACGGTCCGTCCTGCACAACCGTCATGGTTGTCAGAGACCCATCTTCTAAGGGTCCCCATACTTGTTATAAGTGTCCCACAACGGACATCAATGACAGACCGTCATCATCACGATGGTCTGTCCTTCACAAACAATCATGACGGTCAGAGACCCTTCTCCTAAGGGTCCCCATACTTGTTCTAAGTGTCCCACGACGGACATTGACGACAGACCGTCATCATCACGATGGTCCGTCGTGCTCATCCGTCATAATTGTCAGAGACTTTCCTTCATGGGTCTCCACATAAACATAATTTAAGTAAGACAATACGGACCCCATGACGGTCCATCGTACTCACGATGAGCCGTCACCTGGTCCATCGTGTTTCACTGTTACTATAGAAATATCATTACATCTTGACTCTTTTATTTATTTTGTGTCATTTTTGTTGTCTTGTTTGCTCTATCTATACTAATATTGATTACATACAAGTACTATCCCTAATGGCACCAAAACAAGATTGAGTCTACACACGTGGGCAATCAAAGTATGTCACCCCGTCTGCCTGCATGGTCAATGGCTCTGCTGATGAGCGTGACCCAGAGTACGTGTCCCCAGGCATTGCCTCTCCATCCCGAGCGGCCCGTTCTGCCAGAGCTACGCCCAAAATGGTGGCGTCCGGCGTAGTTACTGCCTCCCAGTCTAATGAGAAGCGCACACTGACCGGCACACCTTCTGGGTCAGCTACTCATGAAGAAGGAGCATTTGGCTCCTTAGGAGTTTCGTGGTTGGAGGAAGACTTCGGGTCTGCTAAAGTCCCTGCACCCGCCACAGCTGAACAATCTTCCTCGTCTGATGAGCCTGACAGTTCTGAATCCACACCTAGCTCACTGACTCGTGCTCTCACCTCGGTTGCCGACCAGCCCAACTGGTGGTGTGTCGACGGGCATTATCAAGTTTATTCAGGCGCAAAGTTTCTGAATGAGAAAGGAGTCATGACACGGACCTTTACATTGGAGAAGCGGGTCCTTACAGGAAGTCTCCCTACTATGTCAGAGATCCACAATCTCTTCACCATATACCGACTGGAGTGGACAGCGCAGTCTTTGGGCCGTTATAGTGAAGAGTTGGTCTGAGAGTTCTACGCCTCCTACGTGGCAACTCTCATATCAAAGATTGACAGGCGGGCTTCCTCCGCCAAACAGGCCCCTCTTGAGCATGTTTGAGTACTTGGTATTCAGGTTGATATCTCCCTGCCTGCCATTAGCCGGTATCTATACGGCGAGTATGTTGATGTCAACTGGACCCCTCTCACCGTCGAGTTTGACTACCGGTGGCAAATTGTCAAAGATGGCCAATTCTTGCGTGAGCCATTGCTGAGAGAGACCACCAAAAGGTGGATGGCCCTACACTTAACTGTTGATGGAGAGGGTGCCGACTGGGTAATCGAGCTATCAAGAAGGCTAACCTGACCTTCACGGCGAAGTTCTTATGGTTGATTGTCTGCCACTGCCTTTCCCCCACAGCTTCTGATAATATAGTCACATGGGATCGTGCAGTTCTTATGGCGGCGATGATAGCCGGGTTTGAGGTGGACTTTGCTTGGCTTCTACAAACGGTCATGCACGAGAGGTCTTTTAAGGTCACAAATACTTACCCTTTTCCGTGCATGATATTTTCTTTATGCAGGTCTGCAGGTGTGCCCATCTAGAACATTGATCAGCTCAAGACTCCGCTGGGCACTGTTGATATCGGCCTCATCAAGGATGAGACCAGTGAGTTGGCTCCACGCAGAGGGCCCCGTCAAGAGTTGCCTCCACTTGGTGACAATCTGGCTGATACTGTAGCACAGGCTCGCACGTCTACGCAGTCTGCTTCTGTAACCACTAACACTACCCTGGTCAAGTTTATCTCGAGTAGTAACACTACCCCGAGCTCCTCTCGCTCATCCCATTTCCCCGCTCTGGTTCCGCTTGCTAGGGTCTAGAAACTAGAGGCACATATGGCTACACTTCTGGATCACATCCAGCCTTGGATGCAGAGGTCTATTGCTGAGGCAGAAGAGCGCTTTGAGCGGAGAATGGTCAAGCATATAGTGGAAGATCGTTGAGGTTCATCAGCTCTTAGACGCCTTTGAGTTGCGGGTGCAAGCTCAGCCATCCCCTCAGGTGGATGTCTCGACCCTTCAGGCTGCGGTCAAGATTCTTCGAGCAGACATTGATATGATCCTAGAGACTATGGTGCCTTATTCTGAGGGCCCTTCTGCAGAGCCTGCTTAGGACACAGTGATGGCGGCGTTATTCGCCACTTCTGAGATTCCACCACCTCCCCCTCGAGAGCATGCCAAGAGGCGTAAGGTTCAAGAGGAGGATGAGGCTAGAGCACGCAAGAAGGATCGTCTTGAGATGGAGGCTATGAGGAGAGACTCGCTTGCTATTGAGGAGGCGCGTCAGATGAGGGTTGTAGAGTCAGCCGCAGAGGCATCTAGTTCCAGAAATGTGGAAATAGCGGGAGCCACTACTTATAGTGTTGTTGGTGATGTGGACACTACTGAGGGTGTCCAGATTATAGAGGTAGTGGGTTCCAAGGGACCTTATCCACCAGCTTGCTGATTGTCGGTGCTTTGCGCCCCAGGTTTGCTTCACCTACCACTCTCGTATTTTAATTTTTTTATGCATTGGGGACAATTGCATGTCTTTTTGTTGAGGTTGGGGTTGGGGTAAATGGAAAGTGAGTGCTAGGGTGAAGTCTGAGTAGCCTAACTCACTATCCTGTTTTGGGGTTTTCTTGCCTGTGTTTTTTTCCCTAAGAGACTAATTATTTTTACTGCTGAACCGGCATGTCTATATATTGTGTACATAGTTTAACTCGGAATCATGATGGCTAAAATGATACCGGCATGTCTATATATTGTGTACATAGTTTAACTCGGAATCATGATGGCTAAAATGATATCCTGATGAAATTATAATGATGCATGACTAGGCATAGTAATTGATAAATGTGTGGCTCTAAGCATGACATAGAGATACACCACTGCATGACCTTAAGTCTAAAATTCGAACTAGGTGTCTGATAATCTGGTAGAGTAATGAGATGTCAAATGAGTGTGAGGAAGATTTGAATAGTCCACTATTTGTACTGTGCTAGAACTTGCCTGGTTAGTCCTGCTAAAAGTAAGTTGTAATAGACAATTAGGAAAAGATCATAGACCCTTGTTCAATATAGCCATTTTTAGCCTAAATAAAAAAAACAAATGAAATTAATCCTTCTTTGATCCATATGATTTGAAGAGGATAGATGTTAGTGCATGGTGAGTGTATGTCATGTTCTGAATCCACATAATTCAAGCATAATAGTGATAACATGCATAAATATGATGAGACTGATTGTGAATGATAGCAAAATGATTGCAAAAGATAAAACATGGATACTATTGTACAAAGATTTTTTAGTGTCATAGTGCGTCGCTTGAGGACAAACAACGAAGTTAAGTTGAGGGTGTTGATATACCGTGGTTTCACGATATTTTTAATGCTTTTTCCTTAAGTTTAGTGTCTGTCCAAAAGCCTTTTTATATTAATTTTTACGTAAGTTTCTCTTTATTTGTAGGAAATCTGTCTAAAGATGAACGCGGAAGTTTTTGAGCAAGAAATGAAGAAAAGTACCACCTATGGAGCTTTTGACGGTCCGTCGTGCCCGTAACGGTCCGTAGATGGCATCGTAGTGAAGCTGCTGAAGGAAGATGGGGAAGTCTGACAGAGTGTGGGGTTACGAAGTGCGTGATGGACCGTCGTATCCATGATGGTCCGTCCTGCTGGTTCGTCATGATGATCAGAGAAGTAGTCCCAGTACCCAAATTCCAAGAGTTCAAGTGTTATGGAACGAAGACACGTGACGGACCATTGTGCCTATGATGATCCGTCATACCTGCCGTCGAGGGTAATGAAGAGAGAAGCACAAGAATTTGCAAAGTATGGGATGACAGAGTCCATGACGGCCCGTCGTGACCACGACGACCAGTCGCGAGGTTCGTCAACCCAACTGCATTTTGACAGATTTCCAGCAAATAGAGTCCTTCTTTGATTAGGTTTCTGTTTTTTTTTATAAATAGTTCGAAAAACCTCATTTTTGAGGTTAGACTCTTGGTTGTTAGACTCTTGATTATTAGACACTCTTATTTTATATTCTTTGTGCGGACATTATTTTGACTATTACACTTTGGATTGTTTTACTTTTCTCTTGAGTTGATTGTTGGTGATTTTGTCGATTAATCAAGTAAATTTCTAGATTTTATTCTTTATCATTGAAGTAAGTGCATGAATTCTTATATCATATATATATATATATATGAATATTTTAATTATGACTATGGGTAACTAAACTCCATAACTAGGGTTGTGGGAACCATGGGTGAATAATAAGATAAAATCTAACTAAAATAACAATTCTAGAATAGTGTCTTGCATGTATTGATAATTCTTTCGCTTAGAAGTCTTTTTAACGGATGGCCAACGTTAGAACTCGCCTTAGTGTTACTTGCCAGACCAAGGAGGTAGATAATAGGAAAAGAATTATCAACATAGATTTAGTGTATATTATCTAATAGGCTAGTATTGATTGCTACGAGGTAATAACTTAGTCAAATATCGAATACAATGCTTAATGAGGTAATGGTAAGGGTTAGTATAGAAACACATGTAGCCAGACCAAGTTGTGGAGTGACACTTTCTAGATGTCGGACCAAGGGTTCTTTACTTGATATGATCGCTTTACTTCTTATTTGAGAAGTAAGTTTGAGTGTATCAATCTCCCTCACTATCAAAGAGCATTTTGTGAAGTGTTGTCCTTCCCCTATCACCTAAGATAAAGTCAACTGGAAACCGTGATCGAAGTCGTGGTTTGAAGATTCATTCGACGGAGAAGGTTGTCTGTGTTGACGATACCGAGGTTGAATGGATCATTCAACCTGGTAACAGCAAAAGTGGAGTTTGGCAAAGTTCAAGGGGAAAGAAAGGAGGAACTCCACTTTGGAAAGGAAAAGGGCAGTTCCAAATGAACGACCCTGGGGCAAGCTTCTCGGTGTCCAAGTGTCAAGTCCCGAGGGCTTTTGTTTGCCGAAATCTTCCTTTTATATTTTTACTCTTTCATTGCCATGAAACGAAAGGTGTGAGACAGGGCTCGGTCTTAAGGTTTAATTTAAAGCCACTATTCAGTCTGACTACATGAGTGAAGGGCAAAAGTCAAGCTTACGTGAAACCAGGTGTAACTGTCAAAGGTCACCGAGTTGTCGTAAAGGGGAATAGGTTGTTTTGCGCATCCAACAACTGAAAAAGTTTGTGGAGAAGGGTTGAGTTTCGTAATAGCATATTCGTAGGTCAATAAATTGTTGGATTTGAAATCGAACTCTCTACCTTGGGCGGGTAGGAATTGAGACTTTCAATGGTCTGCTATTCTCTCCTCTTGATCGAAGATGACCCCAAAAGTTGGGTATTCCTTTTTAAGAGTACACTAACCCTCTCGATCTTGATATCCGGGGGATTAGTCTTTCATGATTCAATATTTCCCCTTCCGGTCCCATGGAATCGCTCTTATAGTAGGAGATTTACTATGTCCCCAACTTCTCATTATTAACAAAGTAGGTTGTCTACTATAATTAGATGTTGATCGTAAAAACAAAAGCTTGTAATATAGCTAGACCAAATACAATAAATGGAGTCCGATAATAATATTATAAAACTGAACTCATATGGAAGAAAGTAGAATCGGTGGGTACGTCTGCTCGAGTTCATTCATGTCTAATAAACTTCAAACAAAAGGAGATTCGGGTATCAGAGTTGAGCGGACAAGCGACGAGAGAATGGGGGGAGGAGTAAAGACAAGACGAAAGCAAGAGTTCCGGCATCTTAGTTTACTAGTTTCATTTCCGTATGATAGTAACCCCTTTCCTACTGCACCCTTTCTCGGTAAAGCAGAGTGAGCAGCTTTTTTCTTTGCTAATGCTGCCATACCACAAAGAAGTCCAATAGATTCACTTACTTCTTCCTTCAACCTTGAAAAGAGCATATGCATCTTGGGATTCTCTCCATCTCAGAAGTGGATTCCCCCAAAAAGGTACTTAAGTACGACTACAGCTATGAAAAGCTTATCGACAGAGGAGGAAAAAGCATAAACTCGACTCCAAAATTTTTAGTTGCCTCCCTCTCTCCACCCTATAACTGAAAAAAAGAGCACGGTGAAAAGCCAACCTTCTTTTTTTTATTCGTTTGACGACGAAAGACCTTAAGTACTGAATTAATGAAATTACACCTATATCGTAAAAAAGAGTTGCTCTAGCTTTAGCGTGTACCCTTTTTCCTATGAGGAAAGTTACTCTTTCCGATTCATGTCTGGACCTTCTTGGGTCTGGATCACAGTATACCAACGACTTTGTCCTTGAATTCATTTTATTTCATATCGATAGATCCGTGGAAGATACCAAGGAAGAGTAAGCTACATTTAGGGCCGGCAGGAGGGTCTAGAATAGATTCCCCAACGGGTCCTGACTTTTCAAAAACAAAGGCGAAAACTTACTCTTTCAAGTTAAAGTGAAAGTCAGGTAGACTAAGATGGAGTTTATTTTACAGTTGTTCCATGGATATGAGTATAGAGTCAATTCTATTCACTCTATATAAAGTGGAGTGAACTTCTTATATAATATATATATAATTCAGTATGGTACCCCATTATACGCACAGATTGAGTGAGTTTCCACCGATCTAGATGTGCCAAAGATTGAGGGCACGGTGCTATCCTTGTTCTTTGTTTGTTGCACATGGACTAATGAACACTTGCCCCCTTTTTATCACTCTTTTGGTGGTTTGTTAATTTGAATCTATTTTCTTTATGCTACCGAAATACGCAAAGGGGAACCGACTCGTTCCTTTCTTGCGGAGGACGAATCAAGGCCTGAAGTTGGTTCTTCGAGCAAGAGGAGAGAAGGATAAAAAAGGATTTCACACCCTATGCTAGTTATTTTTCTCTCCCCCCCAGATATGCCTCTAATAAGTCCTCCACCTATTCTCATGTGATGACATCTATGATTGTGAAATTAAGGAATGAACAGTTGCAACAATTATGTTCTATTTCTTTTAACAATTTTAGATTGTGGTGCTTTGTAATCAAGGGAGAGAAGGAAGTTCATTGAAAGACCAAAGACAAGCCAATTTGACCGTTCGATAACTACCGTTGGAGAGCTTTTAATCGGTTTTACACCTATACTCCATTCCTAGCTGAAAGAACCTATTCGATAACAGGGTCCAATATCCAATTTGAGGAGAGAGTGGTATTGTACTGGCTTGAAAGCGGCTTTACTCACTCCCTGGATCACTACCGGCATGACTACAGAAGAGATTGAAATCCTACCAAACTAGAGAGAGGCGATTCTCTAATAAAGGAAAGAAAAGGATGACTATTTATATCAAGAGACAGACTTGCTAACCTTCGGCCATAATGACTAGTGACAAGAGGAATTACTTAAGGACACACAAAGAAAGTGACCGAACGGAGTCAATTCATATTAAAACAGGAGGAGAGAATTCAATGTTAATCGCCATATCCTTAGCATACGTGACGGATCATATTTTCTTTCCTTAGACCACTGTCGAGGCTATGCATTTTCATAGGGCAGATGATCCTTACCCGTGAAAGTAGTTTACTTTCTTACTTGTTAAATTAAGGCAGAAAGAGTACCTGTTGTTAAAAAAATGGAGTCTCAAAATTTCATTTATCGCAGTTGTCTCAAAAACCCAAGTATTTTATTTAAGAAAAAGAGGTCTCTTAAAGTCACTAAAGCAATATGGTGCCTTTGCGAGGATGTCTTGAATCAGCCAATGCCAAGGCAACAAGGCTAGCATCAAACCAACCTGTTGAGAACCCTCCAACATTTCTACCAAGGTTCCCATCCCCGATGACAGGAGAAGGACGTAACCGATGTTAAGGTTAGAAGGGTAACCACTCTCGTAGTCGTAGACGCTCTTGGGACTCATTCCTTAAGGAAATGGAATTCTTCCAAAATTCCCATGGAAGGTGTAGTTGTTTAGGCTTGCCCCTGCTGGTGCTAGAGAATAGGTCATCATTTTCTTTGTGGTTGATGCGGTTAAATCAACTAGTAGAAGGAAGGTGGCACAGTTAATCAACTGAATCCACACTCAAAAAGAACAACTTTGAAGCCACGTTTAGAATTGTCAGAACCCTTTGAGAAGAATTGCTCTTTGGAGAGCTAAATATAAGGGCAATGAAAGTTGTAAGCTGTAGAAAAGAGATTTTTCATGTTCATAGACACTTTGAAAATCATTATGGAAATTCACTCTTTTATTCTGAGTGCGAATAATGGTGATTTGCAGCTACTATGGGTCTTAAAAAAGAACCGGGAACGGGGAAAAGACATCCTAAAAAGTTTGCCTATGGACTCTACCTCAACGACCTTCTTATGTACTTTCACGGGAAACCAAGATATCGACCTTATCTCCGTTAGTTTTTCAAGATCAATGAACCCAAATGTCAACATCTCTATGGGGCCTACTATAGTCTTTATCTGCAGAGAGATGGTCGTTTACATGCTTACTTACTAAAGTACGAGAATGAAATAGCTTACAAGAAAAAGTAAGAGAGGTGACTTGCTTACTTTAACAAGTAAGGAAAATGAGGTTGCTTACTAAAGTAAGGGATTCTTGACCCTTTCAATCTTGTTTGTACCCACGGGGAACATTGAACACCAACTCAACTAAAAAGAGAAAAAAGGGTACTCACTCGTCAGTAAGGGAAAGGCTAGGCTTTTCTTACGCTAATTCTTCTCTTATTATATTTACTAGATTGACTATTGCACTGAGCCCTATTCTATCTCGGGTAACCTGATTACGACTTTTCTTACTAGGTGCCCTACCTAAGCCTTACTTCCCGTCCAACTAGCATGGTGTCATATCACTCTTGAAAGAACACGAGATCTCGGTCAATCAAAGCAATTTCTTGGGGAAAGGGGCAGAACCATCCCCACCTTATCAAGACAATTTGGTACCTGTTTTCAAACCCATCCTTCATCGAAAAATCAAACCATTCAGCTAGGGACGGATAGTAGTCTGAAGCCAACTTTGGCTTGGGTCGTGTTCTTTAAAACTCGATTAATTAAGTGGGCCAAATTCCCCTACAACATATCCTTTCTCAGAACAAGATTCCAATTTTGATTTTGATTCTTCTTCTTTCCCCATCCACCAGAATTGGGTTTGTTTGTCAATAACCAAGAACAAACGTCTGAAAAGGATAACGAACAGACACGCTCAACCACCGAAAGAAGAAAATAGAGGGAGAACAACATTGATTGAGAGGAAGGACAACCCTTTCTTGATTAGCTAGGAATAGACATCGAGATTCACCTACGAAATAAAGATTCTTAAATGCTAATGTAACTCCCTGGTTATAGAAGAGAGGTTTGTTTGCTCACTTAAAGTACAAGATGCGTCCAAACAAAATTGTGATAGACCCATTTTCCCATATGTTACTCGAGAATGGGGAAAATTATGTGAAACTTTCCCTCCACACACCTTAAATAACCATATACCAAGATATCGTATTCAATCAATAAAGAACGAGGACTAGCTCACCATTAAAGGAGAGGTACGGACTAACTTGACTTGTAAAAGGTGAGAATAGTCAATTAATCAGAAGAGGAATGTTGATCGCCTTAGTTTATGGTTCCATTCAACAGTTCAGTAATAAGGTCTCCCGAATCCGATTTATTTGAGGAACAAAGTAGCTCGACTAAACGAGAGAGGAACAACAGGCTAATTTCACACTTACCTATGAGCTATGAGAAAAGAGGTTTTTGGAACAGGTAGTGAGTACCGGCTCGCCGAAGACTCATTCTTTCCTCGGGGATGACTTCTTGCTTACCTATGCTCAAAACTCTCAACCGAATGTTATCGACACAATAGTACCATTCTTTTGATTTCCTTTGTATGAAATGAGGGCCCCCTATCACTTAAAGGCTGACTCCTAACCCACGGAACCTGCTTACTGGTTGGTTAGCTGCATTTGTTCTTTGAACATGGATGGCTCTACCGATTCTAAGTCGTTCTTGTGTTCTAAAAGACTTGCCTCATAGGAGAAAAAAATGACCTGTGGGAACTCACTCTCCTGCGCTATTTAATCAGATGCCATCCGAGTCGCCACTGATCATGAATCATGATAGGTAGATTGGTCATCTTTTAGCTTACTCTGCTAGAACTACTATAACTTCCACAACTGCTACTAAGGTAATAAGATCTAGGTGCCGTAGGCGGTGATTCAAATATGTTCATTTTAATTGATAAGTAATCAAGGAGATAATAGAATATAGCACTCAAATGAGGCTTCGTAAAAAAATTAAACTGATTCAAGTTAGCCCAACAAAAGGAATAATCCAGCTACAAATGAATGAGTAAAGCGCATTATCTTCATTCCACTTCCAATTAATTGTGTAACGCACAGTGACATTTTCCAATCCTGTTCCTGTTAGGAATCAATTTGATAAAAAAATATAAAGCTACGAGCTCTCTCTCTTTCTTATCCCATCTCTTAAGGAAAAGCTCCTCGAGGATATCAATCATAATTCTAATTAATATATTAGACAAAACCAACTATTAGCCCTATCTATTGTTGTTCTTCAATTTTCCACGACAAGCCAAGTCCGTGCTCTTTTTTAGTAGTCTTTGTAAATATCCTTTGGGATTTTTACCCTATCGACACTTTCCTAACCCTCGGAGAATTCTATCCTTAGTCTAATGAAACCACATTAGGAAAATGGTAAATTTAGATCCCTTGTTCCCTTAGGATTAGGAAACCTATATCCATGACGAAACTTTCCTATTCCACCTCTTGTCCCTCATCATGCAGGATAAACATCTGAACTTCTCAACCAGGCTCCAACAAACCTTTACCGCAACCATGACCAATAATTGGGAGCAAGAGAACATTATTAGAATACATATAGGCATAAGACATTACGCTAGCCATAAAAGTTTTCCTTCAATGACCGATGAACAGACGAACCAAGCGAGCTCAATGCAAAGAAATTGAGTGAAGGGATCTGGTTACTTTGTATAATATGTCTTACAAGTAGGCAATGCTAATGGAAGACGGAAGTCACACAAGGCGATGACTATTGACATAGCCTATAGATTTGGTAATTAATATTGTGAAAGTACTTAACTTCAGATTCAATAAAGATATGGAATAAAACACGAAAGGGCAATGCAGAATAGCTAGTGTAGAGGTAGAGAAAGATTTTGAATTTATCAATTAATATCCTACAGCTTGCATTCGTCTTGCACAGTCACCCCAGGAAATTAATTATCATTAAGAGGGAGAACTTTGATATCTAACTACATAGATATGGTGCACGAAGGGCATAAGAATAATAACAAGTGACGGAGAAGTCGTTTACTGATTAGCTGCTTGAACGTGGAAAGATGTCGGCATATCTACTCTTAGGTGAGTATCCGCTCTTGCTAGTGTTGTTGGAATAAGCGTTGCTATTGAAGACGGTATTAGAGAAGGAGATACTAAAGCAACTGCCAAATAACATTATTATTGATGCTACAGCACTGCTCTTGCCATGAAAAAAGCGTCTTAGCTTGCTTTTCTTTCAGAACAAATAGCTTGTTTTCAGGACAAATGAAAGAAAAGGTTGTAGATAGTATTTACTTGGCTTACTTTACTGGGGATTGTAAAATTGTCAATCGCTTTGCCTCACTGTGCTTTGAATAGCCCTACTTTCGAACCTCTCCTGGGGCAATGATAAATCACCTAAGACCGCTAATGTTCCATCTAATTCGAGAATAAGACCTTCTCAATGTCTTGCCTTTCGCATATGTTTTCTTTGAAATTGGAATTCCAACCAAGTTCCCTTCCCAAGAGGGAACAAGTTTGTGCGATCGATTAAAGAAAGACAACTCGCAATGGTACTATGGCTAGTTGGAAAGCCTTTCAAGCCAATCTCTTGATTCACATGAATGTGAAACCGTTGCAACCGATCCTACATACCAATTATCCGCCGCTTAAAGTAATGGCCAATGTTTCTATGGATTCAATCCTGTTGAAAAATAGTGTTGTGGGCAATTCAGTGCGTAGTGTCACCCCTAGGACACTAGCGAGTCCATCCCTAAAATTTAAGTCCATGAAGCCAGAGTGCTGTCGCACTAAACGACTAGCATTCCTATGATACTCCAAGACAAATCTGTACTGTCCTTGAACCTAGACCATGGAAGGTTGGTTATAGTCCCATTCTATTAGCGGGTCTTTCCCAAGCAAGCAAAGAAGAAGGTAGTCTAGGACTACCCTAAGCCTAGAAGAGAAGTAGGCAAGCCGCCTTTCTCCTTTCTAAAGACAATCAATTATCGGATCTCACCAATCCAACTACAACTACCTAGGGATTTCTAGATCAACTCTAAGTATAGCATTAAGATTCCAAACTCCATGAAAGCAGGAGATTAATTAACTATAGTCAAATCTGGTGACGGTGATCAAAGAGCATTGGCTACGATACTATAGCCTCTGCTACTGACACCCATATAAAAACTTTACGATTAACTCCAGTGATTCTTACTGGTGGTGGTTGGGAGTATCTCAACTATGAATAAGAAGTTGAAAATTCCCTCAATCCGCCTCTTACTTACCTACCTTCCTATACTAGCTAGTCAGGGCGAAGCGTTCTTAGCATTAGTAGTTGTCGCACGATACACTCATGAGATGTGACCTCATGATATGTGGGAATTTCTCGTGATCGTGCATTCAATCAATTTTCCCTTGGAAATGATGGTCAAGGTTTGCTGTAAATAAATAGATGAGTTTGATTCAAGTATCCGAACATGAATACGGTTCAGATACCCCAAATAAGATTTACTTAGGGTTTTTATTTTCTTTTTCTATCGCGGAGGGCAGGTCTCATGACAATTCCTTCCTCTGCGGTTAGGAATACAATCGTCCAAGTAATTGCGTCTATCATTAAAGGCAGCCAAGAGTCACTCAGGGCTATTGTACTTGTACTACTCAGCTATTATAGTCCATTAGAGTGTTTGAAATCCCTGAATCCTGACTCTGTTTGGAGCAGTAGGCTTGAGTTATAATCCGTATCCCGTACTACTTGTCTGGAGTAGGAAAGAGTGTGATCTCAGTTTCCTAGCAAGTCAAAGAGAAACCACGAGGGTCTTCCTTATGGTTCGCTATAGTCCATTAATAATTAATAGGTCTAATAATCATTCTTGCCGCTAAGTAAAAGAAAGCAAGTGAGCCTCTGGCTTCATCTGTTCGTCTCACCACAACACAAGATGTGGTATAATCTGCCTATACCTCACTCTGTTCAGTAAGATAAAGATATGGTTTGATGTGTGAGGCCTCGCTTCACTAACAAAATTCGCTTTCTCGTGAACTCCGTTAACTGGAAGCCCCTCTCCAAGTAGTTAGTCTATTCTCTTGTGGAAAAAGCCTTACTCTTGTTTCATTCTAGCGTAGCCTGCAGGAGTAAAAGGGTTGTAGGGGCGACTTCCATAAATAATTATGGCGAGGGGAGATTCAAAGCATTCTTATTTCGCGAATACTGACTTCACCAATCCCCAACCCGGCTAAATGGTTTGACGCCTGCATTTAATCTAACTCACCCTATTCTAGTATGCTAGTGTGCGGCTGACAAAGTATGTAAGTATATAGACGGGAAAGGTTTTGAAAAAGCCATTCCCGGTGAAAAAATTATTATTGTCGATGAAAAAGTTAAAAACGTGTATACGGCGCCTGATAGGACCGCGACCTAACTATGACCTAACTATATCGGTTGAAAAGTAGCTAGTCTCTGACAAAGGTACTCTTGAGTTCTCTAAGCCATTTATATGCGATAAAGGTGGAACTGATTTCTCTCCTATCTCCTTTCTCCCGTTCACTCAGTACTCAGTAGCAGCTCCCATATTCGCAATGCGTGAGGGTTGAAAATAGATTTTAGACAATATGAACAACAATAACTCGACATTCTAATGTTCACCAATTGAGCAAATCCAGCATTCATCACCAAGTAGTACACTCAAGTGGACTCCACCTAATGGACGGATACAGAGATAGTATCCAGAAAGATCTTGGGATTACATTAGTCAAACCAAATATCTTTAGCAGTCTCAAGAAAAGTGATGGGGCTCAAATAAAGTAAACAGAGATAGTATCCAGAAAGATCTTTTGTAGGAAAAGTGCTTAAGGTCTTCCCTCGTCAAACGAATTGAAAAAAAGATGGTTGGCGTTTTGTTGTTCTCCTTTTTTCAGTTATAGGGCGGATCGAGGGAGGAAACTAGAACTTTTAGAGTCGATTTTATTCTCTTTCCTCCTCTTTCAATAAGATTTTCCTAGCTGTAGCCATACTCAAGTACCCTTGCAAGGGAATCCACTTCTGAGATGGATGGAGAATCCCGGGATGCATATACTCTTTTCAGGGTTGAAGGTTGAAGTAAGCACAGCTATTGGACTTCTTTGTGGTATGGCAACAGTAGCAAAGAAAGAAGATGTTCACTCTGCTTTAGCGAGAAAGGGAGCAGTGAGAAAGGGGTGACTATTATACAGAAATGAAACTAGTAAAGCAAGATGCCGAAACTCTTGATTTCATCTTGTATTTACTCTTCCCCCCCCCCCCCCCCCATCCTCTCATCGCCTCTCTGCTCAACTCTGATATCCGAATCTCCTTTTGTTTGAAGTTTGTTAACAGACTTACCCGCCGTTTTTGCTTTCTGGCATATGGGTTCAGTTTTATAATGTTATTACCGAACTCCATTTATTGAATTTGGTCTAGCTATATTACAAGCTTTTGTTTTTACTATCAACATCTTATTATAGTAGACAACCTACTTTCTTAATATATATAAGTTGGGGACAGAGTAAACTAAGTTGGAGACATAGTAAACCTCCTACTATAAGAGCGATTCCTTTGGAGCAGAAGGGGAAATATTGAATCTTGAAAGACTGATCCCCGGCTAGCAAGATTAGGAGGGTTAGTGTCCTCTTAAAAAGGAATACCCAACTTCTAGGGTCAGCTTTGATCACGAGGAGAGAAGAGCGGACCATTGAAAGTCTTAATTCCTATCAGCCGAAGGTAGAGAGTTCGATTTCAAATCCAATGATTTATTGACCTACGAATCTGCTATTACGCAACTCAACCCTTATCCGCCAACTTTTTCAGCTATTGGATGTGCAAAACAACATATTCCCCTTTACGACAACTCGGTGACCTTTGATACATTACACCTGGTTGCACGTTATCTTGACTTTCGCCCTTCACTCGAGCAGTTGGACTTACTAGTGACTTTAAATTCAACCTTGAGATCGAGCACTGCCCCTCACCTTTCAGTTCATTGCTACGAAACACTAAAAAGAAAAAAAGGAAGCTTTCGGCGGACACAAGGCCTCGAAACATAACACTTAGACACCGGGAAGCTTGCCAAGGTTCCTTCATTTGGAACTGCCATTTTCCTTTCCAAAGTGGAATTCCTCCTTTTTTTTCCCCTTTGTTGTTGTCAGGTGGAATGATTTATTCAACCTTAATATCGGCAACCAAGACACCCTTCTCTGTCGAATTAATCTTCAAATCATCATCCTCAAACAACGACTCTGATCACTGTTTCCAGTTGACTTTATCTCAGGTGACAAGAGCAGGAGAACACTTCAAAAAATGCGCTTTGATAGCGAGCGAGATCTTTGAAATTCAATCAGAACAACACTGGATGGGTAATATATAGGATTCTAGTCTGAGTCGTGTGGATCACAAACTGGATCTATGATTTCAAGTCCACTCGTTTTGGTCCTATAGAATGAAAATGAAAAGCAGAATCCTCAAAATTATATGATTCATATACCTGATGAAATGAATAGATAAAAGATCGGGATAACAGGGATGACCTATTTCAAGATCAGATGATCCACATCTTTGTCCTCTTGGGAGGTCCAACTCGGATAGGTCAGACACGAGGGAACGATCCCACAAAAGAGAGATCAGATGCCCTTTCCGATGCAGTTCACGATGCGGAGCTGCCAACTAGATAAGTTAGGTAGTTTGTTGTTAGAATATCAATCCTAGTAGGAAGATGTAAAGAATATAATATACACTATAGGAGAGTCAAAGAATAAGCATGTTGGAACTATATCAAGATTACAATGACAAGGAATCTTCGTATCCATATATAATAAGTTGTGCTCTATCCTTCCCTCCCACCTCATTAATATCTGGAGGGAAGAATCTGAGGGTAGCCTGATGATTTAGGGACAGGGACACTGTCAACAGGGTATGGTTCTTTTTTATCACCCCGGATGACACACACTGCTTTAAATAAAGCGCAGTGAATAATGCACCAGACCGCCTAAATAGTTGAATTGTTCTCTTATATAACGGGTAAGCCACAAAAGAATGTTCCTTGCTTCCAGCTATCCTCATGAGTCATTTTTACTATAATATGTCTCTCGATAAGAAGCTTTCTTTTGATCCGGGGTAATCTCATCTTCTTCAAGAATTACGGATTCATAAACCTAGTAAGGGAAAGCGATTCTACTCCAATTGTATTCATCAGTTGAAGGACAGTGAGAATAGAAAGGAATCTAGGAGGAAGAATGGAGTATAGCATCACCTCTAGAGTACAACCCTACTCCTACGCCCCTCAATCCCATATCTACTACTTAATCAAGCCTTTAACTACTTCTATATCTTAGAACAACCCTGCTCCCTGATCGACGTTTTATAGTCTTCATTTCTATAGAAAGAAGAAGCTAGGAGAGAATTCTAAACAATTATATCGAGCCGAACAACAAAAAGAGAAATATAGAATACCTTTCTTAGCTAGCCTAGTGTGATATAAACCAACAGGGAATAAGAGCCAGATCGAAGACATTTCTTTCCTTCTTTTATACCCCTCTCTTCTTACTTGCTCCTCTTTCTAGGGATCTAATGGTCATAGACCACCTTCTTGTGACTATGTTGAAGAATTCTTTCCCCCTTCCATTTGAGTTCTCGAGTGAAAGGGTCCAAGCTATAGGAAAATATCCAGTTTCTCTTGCAACATATCTAGTTTATCGTGAAGAAGCATTTCTCGAAGTACAATTTCCATAAGTAGAGGATGAAACCTTGCTTGTTTATCCCGACGACGGTTTATGAATCACTCAAACGACCCTTTCTAGACGCATCTAAATCGACATCCCTATCCATATGTTTATGTGCAGGGGCATCCAAATCCGTATCTGTAGAATCTACTGGGGAATCCCCATCCGTACCCAAATTGGATAAATCTAGTATAGTCTGTCTTGTTCCAATGAAGGAAAAAATCTTTTTAAAAGGCATTTTGGCGAAAAAGGACCGAGAACCATAAGGCGAGCGCAAAAACACTAGCACAAACTGCTTCCACATACACGCATGATAAGGGGGTAGGGACAACCAGGCCACCACTTTTACCAGATATGAGTCCGGACGACTCAAGAGCCCGCCACTAGAACCCATCCCTTAAGAGGCTAAGGTCAAAGGAGATACCGTAGAAAGTAAGCTTTACCTGTAACCTTAAGGAATACAAAAAGTTACCCAGAATTCTTAGCCAGGACTTTTCCTGCTATTCATTCCTAAATCCCCTTTCACCCTTAGCTAGCTAACTCAATAGGACATCAACAGAGGGAATGCCAAAAGCAAGACCTGGACCTCGTTCACACAGTCAAGCAGCAAAGACCTCTTTCTCTTCTGGAGCCTTCATAATGGATATAAAGAATGCTACACACCTCGTGAAAGGCCATTAGGATCGATCCCGTCAACCCTCGTTGGCGTGAAAGGTCGCAAGAGAAAAGAAAACTATTTTTCTTAGCAGCTTTTTCAACGTACCCAAGGTTAGGAACTAAAGCAACCAATATCCTCTTTCCCTACAATGCCTTTTATCGGGTGAGCAAAAAGTAGTAACCTTTAGCCCGAGCTTCCTTTTATTGATAAGGCACAGGGGAAGCATCATCCTTATAAGACTGTTGCTAAACAAAAGAAATTTTTTTTCACATTCAACCATGAGAGGGAAACTTGAGCAATCAAACCTACGCCCTCTTCCACTGGTGACTATGAACAGTTGACAGCTAATGATTTCTACTTTACTAAGACAGTTTGGTAAGTTAAGGTCCATGCTTGAAACAACAAAAAAGAGGAAGGGGAGGGGGTCGCCCAAAACTGTGGAGATAGGGTGGAAGATAAAAAAAATCTATATTTAGAATAATAAAGACAATCTATTAAAATTCATATTCAAAAATGGGATTATCAACTATACTTGATTGGAAAAACCAGCCAATCTACTCTGTTTGTCTCCCCCATGTAACTTGAGAAATCATAAGAGAAGAAGAAATCGTTGAGTAGAAAGTCGTGCTTACTATATCCTCCATCGTTTTCATGTATGAGGAAAAGAGCGAAAAGCTTACTTTTAGGTAGTGGCCTAAGAACTAAGAAGTGAACATCATGCTACTTATACTATATACTTAACACATGCAAGTCGAACCTTGGTTTTCGGAGTTCAAAAGAGAAGGGAAAGAAGTGGGGTAGAGGAATCGGTCAACTCATCATGCTCATGACCTGAAGATTGTAGGTTCTAATCCTGTCCCCGCCTAATCAGTGGAATAGTAATCACTGGGATAGAAGGTCGGTCCCAACCCGTCTACAAAATGGGGCTAGTGTTCAGTCTTGGTTAGTTCCACCTCTTTGCAGGGTGATGACACCAGTAGCTATGGAGCAGAGATGACCATTTCTATCACTATTGAATTCCAACTTAGAGATCCTTTCCTTACATTCAAGTGGCTTTCGCTCTTACTCTAGACTTATGTGTGCCTATTTGGAGCTTTTCACAGCCAAAGTCAAAGGTTTGTTGGTGGCAAGATCGGCATGCCTTCTAGTTGTAGTTGACTTTAAGATCACCTGAACTACCCATAGTCACCTATTTACGGGCTTGCACTCAATAGTCAATCAAATTCATTTTTTCGTATTCTATCGCATGCTTCAACTATTTATTTATATAGTGTGTGAAGTCTAACTAATGGAAAGTGCCTATGAATGAGTTCCAAGAAAGTGGTTGTTCACGCCAGGAATAGAGGCCGTTAAGGATATACTTGTTTTTTCCTTTTTTCGTCGAGATTGTGTTTGTGTAAAGTGTACCGCTTGTCTAGCCAATGATTTTCAAGCCTACATAGGGTACACAATCAAAAAGAATGCATTGGATGGATGTCGGGGTATAGGGAAGGAAGGACGCTTTCAGAGGAAAAATTCCATGGGGAGATACCGTCTGTGATCAATGGATCTCAGATTGGGAAACCGTATCCAAGCTCTGTGGCTAGTCTCCTCTCTTTGGACTTTTAGAACTTAGCAAACTGAAACATCTTAGTAGCTAAAGGAAGGGGAATTAATTGAGACCCCGTTAGTAGAGCTCAGCGAGAGCGAATTGGGGTTTGAAGAAAAACAAACACGAAGCATTGTTCCTCTCCTTTTACGCGAGCTACTTCGTTCCTCAGCAAAGTGTTCACGTTTTTTTTGCTAAGTTTCATTCGATTTGTTGTGGATTGGATGATGGAAAAACTAGCAAGCTACGGCTTCAAATCTTACCTTATTTAGAAAAGGAGAAAGGGCTTTTTTTATAGATGTTGAGGTTGAGTAAGGGGGCGGAGCTTGAAGAGCTTAGCGAGCCGCGCTAGCCTAGCAACATTTTTCAGCAGCAAGCTACAGTCTAACGACCCCCTACCTAGGTTGGGGCAAAAACTCCAAAATCCAAAACATTGGTTTTTCTTCCTCTCCTTTATGTCGAGTGACTTCGTACCTCTCCTTTTAGGCGAGCTACTTCATTCCAAACCTTTCTCTAATAATAAGGTAAGCTTGAAAGACGCTGCCCTTTAAATTTAAAGGAGCGAGCACAGTGAACTATAATTGTGAAAATATTGGAAGATCTGACCAAAGAAGGTGACATCCCTGTAGATTCATTTTCATGGTTCAATCCTTCCCAGTAAAACGTGACGTGTTCAAATTCTAATCGCTTTTTACGTGAGAAAGGGGGACCACCCTCTAAGCCTAAGTATTCCTCAATGACCGATAGAGTACAAGTTCCATGAGGGAAAGATGAAAAGAACCCTATTTAGGGAGTGCAATAGAGAACCTGAGATCCGATGTAAACAATCAGTCCAAAGAGCATAGCTTAGAGCCTTTACTTTATATAAAGCACACTCACTCTAACGGCGTACCTTTTGCATGATGGGTCAGTGAGTAAATGGGAACAACGGCTTAAGCCACTAGGTGTAGGCGCTTTCCAAAGGTGGAATCTTTGAGTTCTTCCAATTTGACCCGAAACCAACCGATCTAGCCATAAGCAGGTTGAAAAGATCTATAACAAGCCTTGGAGGACCGAACCCACGTATGTGGGAAAATACGTAGATGACTTATGGCTAGGGGTGAAAGGCCAACCAAGATCGAATACAGCTGGTTTTTCGCAAAATCTATTTCAGTAGAGCGTATGATGTTGATGGCCCGAGGTAGAGTACTCAATTGGCTAGTGTGGCCTTATTTCTCCTTACCAACCCTAGGGAAACGCCGAATATAGGCCTAGATCGTTTGTACAGATAGACTTTTTGGGTTCTAAGATCCAAAATCGAGAGGAAAACAGCCAAGATCGTACGATATGTCCCTAAATAATCACTTAGTGGAAAAGGAAGTGATCGAGCAATGACAACCACGATGTGGCCATCCTTTGAAGAAAGCGTAATATCTCACTAGTGAAGCCCAATGGCATCGAAAATGTATCAGAGCTCACGTGATTCACTAAAGCGACAAGACTTTGAAAGCTGATCTTTCAAGTGTCAGTAGCGGAACATTCTGTCAATTGGGAAAGGTTTTTGGGGACAAGACCTGGATATATCCTAAGTGAGAATGCTGACATGAGTAACGAGAAATCCTGCGAAAAACACGATTTCCTGCTAGTGGAAGGTTTTCTGCGTTAATTCAATCTACATAGAGTGAATTGGTCCCTAAGAAACCCCCGAAAGGGCTGTCGTCCAATGGGTACACGAAAGTTACGAAGTTGCTTTGACTATAAAATCTTGCCTGTCTATTGGAGCAAATTGGATGATCGGGCCAAGGGCTGCCCCCTCTTCCCCTCACTCTCATTTCCCTATTATGAACCTTGAGTCATCAAAGCCTTTCTAACTCGGCCTGGCCCGGTCGACCTACGCGACTGGCGCTTCAAAAGGAGAAACTCTTGATCTTAGTTTAGAGAC
This sequence comes from Solanum lycopersicum, assembly GCF_036512215.1. Taxonomy (NCBI): domain Eukaryota; kingdom Viridiplantae; phylum Streptophyta; class Magnoliopsida; order Solanales; family Solanaceae; genus Solanum; species Solanum lycopersicum. Next base: position 33,003,173 of record NC_090804.1, read on the forward strand.
CTATCTTCAGAAGGGGCCTTTACTCTTTTGATTAGTGTAGGGGTCGCGAGAGAGCAGAGTGTACCGCCCTACCATAGTCACGAGTCTGTTTATAGTCACGACACTTTTCATAGTCAAAGAGGTTGAAACTTCCAAGAAAAAACTTTGAATTAGGAGGGCGATCCTCCCGGTGAATTGACCTTACCCAAAACCAACACAGGTGAACAAGTAGAGTATACTAGGGTGCTTGAGAGAACCATGTTGAAGGAACTCGGCAAAATGACCCCGTAAATTCAGGAGAAGGGGTGCTCTCCTTTCTTTTGATTAGGAAAGCGGCACATACCAGGGGGTAGCGAATATTTGTTAAAAACTTAGGTCTTTGCAAAGTTGTAACACGATGTATAGAGTATAACACATGTCGGTGCTGGAAGGTGAGAAGGAGAAGTGTTATAAGCATTGAATGGAAATCCCAGTAAACTGCGGCAGTAACTCTAAATGTCCTAAGGTAGTTAAATTCCTTGTCGCATAAGTAGAGACCTGCACAAATGTGTAACTACTGTCGCGCTGTCTCCAACATGGACCCGGTGAAATTGAATTCTCCGTGAAGATGCGGAGTACCAACAGCTAGGCGGTAAGACCCCGTGCACCTTAACTATAGATTCGAGTGACAACCTTAATTGAATGAGTAAGATAGGTGGGAAGTGGTGACACACAACGATAAACCCTGAAAGACCACTCTTTCGTCTAAGGATTCCTAACCGCCACACCGATCATTGGGGAGAGGCAGGACACTGCGAGGTAGGTAGTTTATCTGGAGCGGATGCCTCTTAAAGAGTAACAGAGGTATGCAAAGGTAGGTAAACATAATATTCTGCTCATGAGTGTAATTGTATAAGCCTGCTAACTGTGAGACCGACTGGTCGAACAAATATGAAAGTTGTCCATTGTGATCCAAGAGTCCCGTGTGGAAGGGATCTCGCTCAATTGATCAAATGTACGCCAGGGATAACAGGCTGATGAATCCCAAGATCCTTTATCCACGGAGTCGTTTAGCACCTCGATGTCGACTCATCACATCATGTGTTTGAAGAAAGTCCCAAGAGTTCAGTTGTTTGCCGATTTAAGTGGTACGTGAGTTGGTTTTAGAACATCGTGAGATAGTTTGGTTCCTATCTACCGTTGGTGTTAAAGGGAGAACTGTGAGGAGCCAACCCTAGTACGAGCGGACTGGGTTGTGTTAACCTATCGTGTACTGGTTGTTATGCCAATAGCAATGCTGGGTACCTAAGTTGGTATAGAAGAATTGTTGCGCCGCGGGAAATCCTTCTCTATACAAGTTCTTGGATGAGGTCTTTGAACAGAACTTCGATAGGCGAGAGGTGTAAGCTCCGCGAGGTGTGAAGCGATCTCGTACTAAACGAAATGACTTTCACTTTCAATAAAAAATAATGAAAGAAAGTCAATATATTTCTGAAATTGCGGTCAGTCTCGCTACCTCTTTAGCTGCCGCCCCCTACTTGGTCATTCACAATTACTACCACAAGAAATTCGCCCCTATCTCTAAAAAGTCTTATGCAGTCCACGACTTTATTATGTTATGGGGTCTTGAAGACTGAATTTTGCTGCCAACCCTAGTCAGCGAGCTTTAAAACTTTCTCCTTTCTCCCATGCTTTCCGTTTGTAAACAATCAACTAAATCTATACCTCTTCACTACTCTTACAAGCTTGACTGTGTGAAGTTTTATTGAGGGAATGTTTTTGTCTCAATCAGTCAACCTCAACTGGATAAATTCACTTATTTCACACAATTCTTCTGGTCATGCCTTTTGCTCATTCTTCTGAGGTTCTACCTCCCTTTAGATATGCAAGTAAAAGTTGATTTCTATTATATAACTAGGCCCAAGTTACGGTGGGCTCTTTCTATTCTAAAATTTTTATATATCTTTTATTCTTATTGATTTTTTATATAAGATCTATCATCACGTCTTTGATGGGATTCTACTCCATTCCCTGTTTGGTATTGTTCCATCCGAGATCCTAATCCTGTACCACTATATAAATCAACCTGATAAGGACCTTGAATGGGTGGAATTCGTACGACAAGGTCTACAAACCCATGAACTTTCACCCAGGGAGTACGAGGTCATGGTGCGCAATTTCCTAGAAATAGAGTTTTGTTTTTCAACTTGTGACTGTATTTCCTCTCTCTATCAACTAATTTATTATGGTCGGGAGGATCCCCAATTCTTCATTGATCCACAGGACCTAGATCCCATATTGAGGATAAACCTTGAATCTTTGAATTCAATAACCTGGCTCTATGCCAGGTCTTGAAAAGCTTGTGTGGGGGCAGGGAAGAATCCCCATTCTATGCGGATGTCAAAAGGACCCAGGTAGAGCATTCCCAGAGCTTTTTAAAATAAAAGCACCGAGTCCAATTGGAAATGCGCCATTGCAAAAAGTTAGTTGAGTTATGGAAATCCCTTGAGAGAAGGAATGCTTTTCTAAGAGAAGAAAATGCCTCTCTAAGTGAAAAACTTTTTCTTCTCGAATGGGAAGCCCCATAACATTATTTTTTCATTGTTTCAAGTTCTGATTTGTGTAGTGATTCAGTTCTGATTCGTGTAGTGATTCAGTTCTTATACATAATCAATCCTATTAGTTTTGTTCATTACTAAAATGAATCGAATCCTATCAAATATTTCTATTTCTCCTTTGAATTACTCATATATATCCTATGAATTTCATTTCGCACCGGAAAGTATTCTAGGAGAAGTTCAAATCTGTTCCATTTGGGTATTGATTGGTCTTGGTTTGACATGGTTTACACGTTATTGGTTCCTAAAAGAGTTAATATCCCCATTAGTTAAACCCTTTCTTACCCTGACTTTGGATTCGTATTTTGTTCATACACAATCAACGGACACGTTCCCGACATATGTTACGGAGGCCTTCATATTCGGTGCTTTTTGATCCCCAGTTGCTATGGGGAATAAAGGACGAAACACAATCGGTTCCTCCATTTAAGTTGTTCTTGCTTCTCCTTGTTCCTATTCCTAACTCCTCCTTGGGTATTTTCCAATGTTTGGCACTTTTCATACTTCATGGGTGCAACATCAACAAATTCGCTAATGATCAAGTTACAACCTAAGATCTATGACCATATTATGTTAACTGTTCATATTTTGTTCATTCCATCGGTATGCTCCCATGTACCTGTAATTGTGATCAGTTTGCCAAAACCAAGGGGTCTTTCTTTAGAAACCTCCACAAACTATCATCATTTTTTATGGTTTTTTTGCTTCTCACATCTGCTCTTTCCACACCTTCGGATATCTGGTGCCAAATTGTCGTCCTTTCCTTATTTCTTTTATAATAGAGTTGGTTATCTTTGTGGCATCGATTGTACAAGTTTGTGAGGTATGGACAAGTGGAATGAGGGAAAACGACTCGATCGATAAAAAAGAAGATGAGCCTCCCTAGAACCTGGCAAAGTCATTATAAATGAATTTCCGAGCAATTCTCAACCAACATATGTGCTTCATTCCCTTAAAGATTATAACACACAAGAAGACTCCTGACCGCTTCGTAGGGAGTGGGATGAGTGATACACCTGGCGAGCACCGGTGAAGAACGCAAGAAAGGCTGGAGCTCCGGCATTGATATATTTCATTAAGAGAAAGGAGGCAGACTGGTAAGAAGGCCAACCACATAAGGGGTTAATTAGACATCATAAAGTCAGTGAATCTAAGGTTTCGTATGTGTTATATCCTTCCGATCGAGCGAGACTTATAAAGAAGGCCTTCATTGCCATTTGAAAAAAGTCAAAAAAAAAGCGCTAGGGAAGAGAGAAAGTTGCAGAAGTGCTTCTAGATCTCATGGAATAAGGCAGAATTTCTGACAAAACTTTCCACCTCTTGCTTTAATAGTAAAAAGAACTTAGGTTATGAAATCCCAATTACATTACTTCAGGCCAAAATTGGATTATAAAGAGCAAGCCAGAGAAAAGAGGCGTTGAGAATATACCTTTCATCCTAAATCTCATTTACTGAAAAAGGGAGCCCCCTTGATTACCTAAAGAGATTTTTAGGAAGAATTAGCATTATTATCGTGAGGATTGATTTTCCAAAAGAGATTATCCTCCTTTGGGCTGGAAGAAAATATTTATGCAGTCCATAGAATAAGAAGTAGAAGAAAGTATTTTGAAGCCAAATGCTCTTGGTGGATAGTTGAATATTGAATGTAGTCAATCATTTTCATGTCATGAGAACAAAGAGTCATAAAGATGTGAGAAGTTTTGCTTTTGCTATCGATTGACCGTCCTGTTAGCAGTGCTATACTAGATTGGCACCCTAACTGGTACCTATACAGCTACTCCTTGTCAGTTACTATATTTTTTCACCTTGATGCTAAGAGGTTAACTCCTTCCACTCTCAACCATCTTTGCTTATCTTACTAGTACCTATATCTATTGGTACCAGCTAGGAAACTCCCTCTTTGTGACCTACTTACTTTATCTAAACTCTCTATCGACAGATGCGCGAATTGCACTGGTTATTGTACGGAATTCCATTTAAGCCAGTCAGTCAATGAAGGAACCAGGGCGCTAGGTATTTCTTTCTTCTGACCGTAGGTATGATCAATTCCATTGATCTTCAGTACTCTAAAATAGTAGTCAGAATTCGCTTCTGAGTGAGCTTCCTTCCTTATGCTCTGGCTTGACCTATACGAACAACTTTCTTTCAGCTACCAACTTCAAAGCTTGATCTCATCTCTCTTTATTTTAAAGTTTAGTAATATTGTTGTTGGCATGGAAGGAGTTCATCTTGAATTGCCACTACAGTGATTGGAGGCCTTCCTCACCTGTTCTAGTGACATGGCCCATCCGGTCGAGAGAATAGACTTGAGATTCGCCACTAGGTGAAGTACCAAGGAGAGGATCGGCTTTAGCCATAACTAATATGGAGGGATTGACATAGTAAAGGAGGCTAAACAAAGCTATCAAAGGGATGTGACCAGGCTCGAAATATCCTTCTTTCGTATCCACGAGTAGTCCTATTTCTAATAGGAGCAATTCAAGCATTAATTAGTACTACCTTGTAAAGGAAGGAGAATAAGGAAAGGTGCCAAGTAGCTGATTGCACATTACTAAGGCAAGAAATAAGATGTTTGAGAATGGATGCCGAAAAAAGGCTTCAATTAATCTGGTGCAAAGTCAGTAGTACTAGGGACTTCGAGTTGGAATTTACAACTATAAACAAGTTTAGAAAAGTCACCTCCATTCTCGATTTCTATTGCGATAGAGGGAGGTTACGAACTACGCGAACTGAACTGTCAAGGCTTTCAAACTAAGATCGAGAAAGCTCAATCAATAAAGAGTATTTTAGTGGAATTGCTTAACTTACTCCCCATATGAGACAGGAAAGGAAGCTAGCGAACCTAGGGTTAACACCAAGGTAGGGTCAAAAGGGAAAAGAACGATGTTTGATGTGAACAAAAGCACGCATTTTGCTAAGAAAGCAAAACACGAAGCAGCGATAGCAAACATTACCCTCACTCAGAACAATATGCTCTTGGGAGACATGAAGCACAATCAACCTCTCTATCTTAAGACTTCTAACATAGTGGATTCTAGATAAAGCACGGTAACCCACAACCCCCTACTCTACAAAACAAAAGTGGAAAATCTCTTTATAGAGTATTGTAGCTGTACAGCCATAGTACCATAGGGATGGTGAGAGATCATTAGAGCCCGAATTTAGATAGGTGAAAGATCCTTACTCAAATTACGAACCCTGAACCTCTTTGCGAATTCACAGCTGAACCTTGATGGGAAATCATAGATTTCTGATAGGATAAAAAAATCCCAATTACAAAAAATATTTCATATACACGAGCGTCCTCCTACATTTTCCCCTAGCACAGCATACTTAAGAAAGCGGTTTCCAGGGTCAACCTGTTTAACTGCATGCCAGACCACTAAGTGATGAGACCGTGCAAACAAAGGCAACGAGGAGCGCTAGCCAGAACTGGACAATGAGTGGGTGTCCAACAAACATTCATTATCTAAGAATGATTCATTCACCGCATCTTCTCTTACTAGAAGATAAAACGAGCAACATCAATATGAAGTCCATGTTTATCACTTCCCACTTCCATGTAGGAATGTTAATAACTTGAGTCATACCTCATTCTACCTTAACATGATGGAAATTTGGACACTTAGCCACAAAGTCTTCTATGTCCCTCTTTATACCGTTCCACCAAAAGCCTTCGCGTAGGTCATGGTACATCTTAGTGTCACCTTGATGAATTGTATATCTGGCGTTATGAACTTCGGGATATGATACCTTAACTCACCCAGATCAAGAACACATAAGAGACCCTAGTAATGAAGCACACCATCTCGTCCAAGAGAAAACCTTAATTTTCTGTTGATGAACTACACCTTTACACTGAAGTAATATATGATCACTATCCTATTTTTCCTTAACCTCTGCTACCAATGAAGATTTAGATCTATTATAAACTATCACACCACCAAACCGGCATGTCCATAAGGCCAACTTCTAATCGATCAAGCCGGTGAACATCTTTTGCTAATTCTTTCCTTTCTTCCTCAACATGTGTTACACTATCCATAAACAATTTTCTGAGAGCATAAACTACTACATTTTTCTTACTAGGATATAAAGCCCATTCATGTCATAGTCCTTCTGATGTACCTTTAGTTGTCTAGAAGCATAAGTTATGACCTTACCTCGTTCCATCAACACACAACCTAGGTCAACCCTGGATGCATCAAAACAAATAAAATAACCATTTAAACTATTTGGTAGAGTCAAGACCAGAGTTGTAGTAAACCTAGTCTTCAATTATAAGAAGTTTTTATCACACTTATCTAACCACTGAAAACCTTCTTCTAAGAAAACTTGGTCAAAGGGGAAGTTATGGATGAAAATCCTTCAACAAACCTCCTATAATAACCGGCCAAACCCAAGAAATTTCTGATATATGTTGGAGAGGTGGTTCTGGGCCAGTACTATACTTTCTCATTTTTTGTGAATCCACTTGGATCCTTTTGTTAGATACCATATGACCAAGGAAAGTAACCGACTGCAACCAGAATTCACATTTGTTGAACATAGCAAATAACTAGCGACCCTTGAGAGTTTGCAAAACAAATCTCAAATGATTTGCATGATCCTCCTCACTATTAGAATAAATGAGGATAACATCAATAAAGATGATAACAAACAAGTCTAAATATTGTTTGAACACCTGGTTCATTAAGTCCATGAAATTTATAGAAGAATTTTTTTAGTCCATAAGACATAACTACAACTTTATAGTGACCATACCAATTTTTGAAGGTTGTCTTCAGAATGTCACTATCTCTGATTCTGAGTTGATGATAGCCAGAGATAAGGTTTATCTTAGAAAAGCAACTAGCAACCTGAAGTTGGTCGAAGAAGTCATCAATCCTAGGATGGGATACTTATTATTGATTATAACTTTGTTCAACTACCGATACTCAATGCAACATTCTAAGAGAACTATCTTTCTTTTTCACCAAAACACTGGAGCACCCCATGGAGAGATGTTAGGTATGAACCCTTGTCTAGAAGGCCTTTTAACTGATCTTTCAATTCCTTAAAACCATCTGGAGCCATTTTGTAAGGAGGAATCAAAAGGGGTTGGGTATTTGGAAGGATATCTATTTAGATGTCAATTTTCCTTTCGGGAGAAACTCTGGGAAGATCTTGTGGGAACTCATTTACTATTGGGACTCACTCTGGATTCGGGGTTTATGTGTTTGAATCCTTAACTGGAACACGATAATAGACTTACCGGTTGGAAAATAAAGGTAAGAGATGAAGTGACCTATAGGCATTGATGTACTACACTTCCACTCTAAGAGTAGTTTTTTTGGAAACTAAAACACAATGATCCTAATTCTACTATCGACTTAGGCATAAAAGGAACATAATCAATCTATGCCTTGGATGATATTGAAATCTACCATTTCTAACTCTACAAAATCTGCTAAGATGACTTTTTGAGAGACTGTGAAAGACAATTTCTTAATATTCGTCAAGCTATAACTAGGTCACAAACTGGAGTAGAGACAAAGAAGGGTTCTGAAAAAATATTAGACTGACACCAAAATTTACTGTTATATAGGGAATTTCAAAAAATATTATAACCCCTAGATCTAACAATTCATAAACATCTAAATGAAAGACTTCTAATGTTCCACTCATCGGGAGAATTTTCATGAATCTGGTGATCCCAAAGAGAATACAGCCTATTCTGGCGCTAACTGTCACCTGTACCAGATGAAGCACATTGCTGAGTTGGGCGACCTATTGGTGTTGTTAAAGTTGTAGACTGAGCCCTATTGTTGTCTCCTCCTTTCCCCTACCTAGAAGAAGGGAAATCCTTCAACCTATGGACATATTGACCACACCCAAAGAACCTTTCCTTGTCTGCAAAACACTCGCCCATATGGTTCTTACCATACTTTAGAAAAGTAGCGAATGTCTTGTTACCTGAATACTCCCTTAAGACTTATAGCTTGATTACCTACCTTTTTTATCCTATTAAAACCTGGGGGTGGAGTACTAGTTGATGAAGGTGATGAGGTTGTAGACCTCTGCTGAAATTCTGAGTGAATTTTACTACTCAATTTTTGTTGAGAGTATTAATTCCATATTCTATCTATCTTGTTCATCTTAGCCATTTATGTAATCTTATCTCCCTCAACCTGTTGAGCATGAGTTATAAGCCTACATATATTCATATCATCTAACAACATAGCAATCTAAGTCAGATACCTGAAATAGAAACTTACTTATTTGTGCCCTTGGATCAGTAACATATGTGGAGCATACCTAGAGAGTTGAGTGAAAATTCAGTCCGTACTCTTGAATTGACATCAAACCTGGTCTCAAATTCATAACATCCGAGCATTAGCCTCCCACAACTCTCTCAGGAAGAACCTGTCCCGAAAAGCTCCAAGATAACATTCCCAAGTCACAGGAGACGCATCCGCACCCTTGTTTTCATTCCATTAGGTGAAACAAATGTGAGAGAGGGCCTTAAGTTGGTATAATGCCAACTCCACCCTATCATTACCAGTCACTTGCATCACTCCAAAGATTTTCTTAACCTCATAAATGAAGTTATGTGGGACCTCACCAATCTGCAACCTTAGAAAATCAGACAGATTCGCTCGAACAAAATCTTGAACCTCAGTTGCCACTTATCCACTTTTGGTGTTAGTAGGTACTGGGACCTTCTGATTATTCTAATTGACTACACTCTGCGCCAAAATCTAGATTGCATTCTAAAATTCTACATTCGTAACCACATGGTTCAGGACTAAAGGAACTGTGTTGGCATTGTGTGCATAAGCATTCCTTGCATAAGTTCTACAAAGAGGCATGATCTGAAATGCACAATGATGGATTAGAATTCATAAATTGGATCATACTATTACATGACCCCTCCTCCTAGTCGAGGTCCGATGGTCGCGCCCAACAAGCACCCGACATTTCTTTTGCTCTTTCTTTGGAACCCTTATGGGTATGGAACCTTTTTAAAGATCGAATCTTGTTGTAGCATTTCCTGGTTGTCATCAAAGAGGACCCAAACATGTTTCTTATTGAAATGGGAGAATTTAAGAACTAACCTACTAAAAATCCTGATATCCACTATTGAAGTAAATGATACTACGAGAGCATTTCTATCTTCAGATGTGGTATAGCACTTTTATTTCACATAGGATTGGGAATAAGTACCACAATATTTTCTAATATCCCTTTTATCACGGAGTTAGAGTCTCACTAATGTTCAGTGCGTACTTGAAAACTTACTCATGAATCTGTCATGCTCTTGCGAAATCAGGTAAGCCTTTTGAAGCTAGATTGCAAAGAGAGTGAAAAGAAAGACTTGGAAAGATTTAGAGAGTTTTGAAAGAAGCACTTTTATTGCTTGGAATATTACAACTTGAGTGATGTATTGCAAATGCATGCCCCCTCTATTTATACTACAACCTAGGAGCTAAAGTGTAAATAAAAATTACTTTACAACTTCATAAAGTAATTACACTTTGGTCCCTCTACATATTCTAGGGAATTTCAAAGTCTTCTTGAATCATCAAAGGTGTTCTAGAATTCTCCATAAGCCTCTTCAGAACTCTAAATTCTTATCTCCTATTCTGGTGTCGAATTAGAGAAGCAAAGTAGCGGGATATAACACTCTCTCCCACCTGTCCATGCGAGAACTATGGTGCACTACTACAAAAACTATTGGATTTAGTCCTTAAACTACCACAAGTTTTCATATATCTCCCATGTGGCCTCCGCCACACCCCAAGATACCCCCGAGACGCAGAAACAGGACCTAGGACCACAAGTGATCCCAATGTAACCCTACAGGCATTATCACGAGCATACTAAAGAATATAAACTGTTGCGGAAGCTAAATAATACTTAAAGTGAAAAGATAGGGAATACTCATATGCTAAAACTGAGATATATGAAAAACTAATGAGTTTAATGCAAAAAAAATATTAACTTAACGCTAAGCTGAAACTAACTATGTCTGAGAATAGCCTCTAAACTGGACTAGAAATACTGGGACAAGCCCCAGCTAAATCTACCAAAAACTGAAACTAAATGACTAAAAGACTGAAATGAAACTTATGACTGTTATCCTCGGTGAATGAGGACCCACCACCGAATCTGCTGAACTAGAGATACAAAATCGATCTAAGCGTGATCTGGATACTGAGAATCTGAACCTACATCAGAGAAGATGTAGCGCATGTATACGTCAGTATTTGAAGGTATTGATCATGTATGATAGAGTAAATCTGAAATAAAACATAATTGAACAAGCACAAAGCAAGTATAATATTTTGAACATGATATACTGAATTCTGACCTAACTAGATGCAATGGCCAATTACATGCTGAAATTGAATACTGAATATACTGATAAATGATCAATGCAAGAGAATCTAACTGAAGTGTGGAGCATCTAAAAACTGATAATAAAACCACATGAGCTAAATGTGGAGTCCAATGTATACGCCCTATTGAGAGGACCCAATATACCCTACCAGTGGTATAAAGGCATGTTGGCATGATCACTAAACTGGTGCCCACATAGGGGACTTACAACCTACTTGGCTAGTAGTTTTAGGATTAATTGGGTACGCTAAACCCTAGTCCAACTCGGTATTATGCTACTCCCATTGATTTATGTAGTTAACTGATTATGTCTAAATTTCTATAAAATACAAGATAACTCAAAATTGAACATGCAAACCGAGAATACAACATTTAATCTGATAATGACGCATTAAAAAGTGAGGCATGTATAACTAAATAACTGGAATATCTGACCTAGCATGTGTGATTCAAAAACTAAAGAAATACAAAGCTAGGGTTTTGAAAACTAGGACCCAATGGGTGAAAGGAACCCACTAATGAAATCTCACATAAATTGTGATGAAATTCACGGAGAAAAACTTAGATTTTGGGGCTGGAACCTTGTTGTGTTCTTGAACTAGGGTTTTTGGCTTTTTTCTCCTTTCTTGCTTCTAATTTTCTATGTTTTCATTAATGATTTGACTTAGGTAAGTTTTTGTTATGTTTCTACGCTTCAACTGACTAAAATATGATGATTTAGCTTCAAAACGATGTATATTAAGGTTTAAAAAAAGTGGAAAAATACCAAAAGACCCCTGAGTTAATTGTTTTCCGACCAAACGACGACCTGGATTGACGGTCCGTCGTTCAATCGATGGTCCGTCGGTTTGCTCTGTTCGACAAACCTTTACTAAAACGGGCATAACTCTTTACTCGTAGGTCTGATTTTAGCAAGGTCAGTGGCTATGGAAAGCTTATTAAATTATCTATCTTTGGATATGTCATGGGATACCTATTTCATTTTGTTCTAAGATTTATTACCATCTGAAGTTGAACCTACTGCATTTTCCCCCTAACTGTCTGGTATTTCTCACCTACGATCAGACCTATGGACCATAGGTCGAACGACGGTCTGTGCTGGTCAATCATCGTTCGTATCAAAGAATGAGTAAATGGGATCAACAGATTCAAACTACGGACCGTAGTCTGACCTACAGATCGTAGGTCCGACCGTCATTCAATACTTAGTCAAATTTTTTGGACTGGATTTTGGGAGGTTTCTGACTCAATCGACGGATGTGCAGGATGGACTGTGGGTCAGGCTACGGTTCGTTGATGCACCTAAAGATTTTTTCCTGAAAAGCTGGTTTTTGGTCTGTTTTGGATATGGGGTGTTACAGCCTCCTCCGCAATTTTTCCCTTCCAGAGAAGAAGGAACATGGTTCTCGTTTGCTTACCTCACTTTAATTTTTCTTGATAATCTATGATAGACTTGATCTCTCAGTCATGTGAGGCGGTGAAAGTTATGGGTGCCCATCGTGATTGGTTTTGGATTGGATCCTTCTTTTCCTCATGATATAGCTTGATGATGCTTTCATGAAAGACTGGACGGATTTTGAAGTGTGGAGGTAACTCCACCTTCTGGGAGATCTTGCCTACCATGGAAAGGATCTTAAACTATCCCTCATATTTTTGCACTAAGTTCATATGAACAACCCTTAATGCTTTAAACTATCTTAGGTTGAAATTCACCAAGAACATGTCGCCTACCTTGTAGTCTGTGGGACGCTGCTTGCGGTTGGAAAGATTTTTCTTCTTCTTCGCTACCTTATCCAAGTAGGACTTGGCAGTATCAAGTTGTTCCTCCCATGCTTTGTCCATATGGTAGGCTTCCAAACTCTTCCCCTAGAATGCGATTGGTAAAAATGTGCAATTTGGGGTTGTTGGCATGTCACCACATCGAATGAGGTGCGTCCGGTAGAATCTCTCCTTTGCAAATGATAATATAGTTGTGTCATTTCAAGGATTCAAGCCCATTCCTTATGTGCACTAACATAGTGCCTATGATAGAACTCTACTAGGGCATTGACATGTTCGGTTTGGTCATTCGTCTTTGGGTGGAAACTTGTGGAGAAGTGAGGCTTTGTGCCAAATATCTTGAACAACTCCCTCTAAAAGTTCCTGTTAAATCATGAGGTGTCGATCGCTAATGATATGTCTTGGCAGACCCTAATATTTCCTCATGTTTTTGAAGAATAATCAAGAAGCCTCATTTTCGGTGCAACTGGTTATGACGGGTATGAAGGTAGCATAGAATATATCCATCATGACCATGATGGTTCAATACTCATTAAACTTAGGTAAGGAAGTGATAAAGTCTATCATCCCGCTTTACCATTGGAATTTTTCTACTGGTAGTGGCTCCAGAAGGATGTCTCCATTCCACCTTATCTTGTTGGCACACAAGACAAGTATGCATATAGCACTCACTCTCGTCCCGCATGTGTGTCCAGTAATAGATTGTCTCAATCAATACCCTCGTACGTCACTGCCTCAGATGCCCAACCCACGTTGTATCATGGATCTCCTTAATTATTTTCCGCCTAATGGACCCAAACTTTAGTACATAAACACTATGACTAAAAGTGAGTAAAATGTCATCTTCCGCACAAAGAGCTTTGGCTTTCCTTGGACGGCCAACTCTATAGGCTTATTCGCCACCAAATCATGTTACGTTCCATCCTTAATCGAATCTTGAATGTTTCTATGGGATGTGGCAACAAGCTCAACCTTGCTACTAAGTTTTTCGTCCACTACATTGGCCTTTCCTAACTTATACTCCAAGATATAGTCCAATTCAGCTAGAAAATATTTCCACCTAGCTTGCTTCGGGGTGATCTTCTTTTGTTACTGGAAATAGCTAGTGGCCACATTGTCCGTCTTGACCACGAACTTAGAGCCTAGTAAGAAGTGTCTCTTCATCTCTTTCTCCTGCACCGTGTAACGTCGTTCGGTCTCGTTCAACTTGCAGCTCTCAAATGCTATTTGGTGTCTATCTTTCATTGAGACTCCTCCAAAGACAAAATTAGAAGCTATTTTGTGTAGAAGTATATTAAAAGTGTTTCAATCTAAACTTTTATAGAATTTCCAGGAGAGGTTGTAAGGATTTTCTCATTCACATATCACATAGGATTCAAAATAGGGATAATTGTATAGAATGACAAATTAATAATATAAAATAAAAATAGTAGCTACTCTTTTATTTATTTGTGTTCCTTAGCAAACTGTTTGTTAGTCCCAGTCTCTGTCATATTCTCGCTCGCCACTCCCTCTATCGATCGCTTATTCCCGTCGCTCTCCTCTCTCGCTTTATACAATAGAATTGTATAAATTGTGTTTCTAATTGTATAAAGTGAGAGAAAATCGTATAAATATATACAAATACATGTATCTTCTTCCTTTACACTTATAATTATACAATACAAATGTTTTTCTGCCCAAGTCTCTTTTGTTTTTCTCGTTTATACAAATTCAAATTGTGTATAATTTCTCTCTCGTTTTATACAATCCGATTCAATTGTATATTTCCTGCACAAGTCTATTTTTGCCTCTCACTCTTTCTTGTTTTATACAAATTCAAATTGTATATAATTTCTCTCTTTTTCATTTTATACAATTCAATTCTGCCGTTCTCGCTTTTGTTGTTTTATACAACTCAAATTGTATATAATCTCTCTCTTTCTCGTTTTATACGATTCGCTTCAATTGTTATGTATAACGAATTATACACATATAAGTTTGCTATGAAATACAATTATGCAAACTTTGCTATAACATACAAATATGTATTTTCTTTTTCTACATGTGAAAGTTGCCCTTTAAAATATGATTTTTTTTCTCATAGACAATTTGATAGTTTTTGTCTGCAATGTTTTTTGAAAAAATTACATAAATTAATACATTTTAAAAAATAGTTACTGATTTAGCGATACTTTTACCATTTATAGCAATGCTTTGTTAAATTTGTAATATGTATTAAAAGTGAATTATGTATGTAATATATATGAATTATAATTGTTTTTTGAAATATATCATGTTTGTTTGGTAAAAAATTGTCACATTGTATTCTAAGTGTATTAAAATATGTGATAAATGTATATATTATTCATCATTAAAAATTGTATTATATGTGAATAATAAACTGTTCTTTGTAATATGTATTAAACCTCTATTATAAATGAATTAAAAATGATCAAGTGAAAAAAAAATATTATTGCTATAAATGGTAAATATTTTTTTACTAAAATATTTTTATGTAAGTTTCCCAAAAAATTTTGGGCAATTAAAGAGAAGTTGTTTGCCATTGTGTTTGGTTAAAAACGTGTAGAAAAGCTTGTGTGTTGAAAAAAAAACGGGTCAAATAGTAGCCCTAATGGGTTAAAATAGATCGCATTGACAGGTTAAAAGGATAGCCTTTACAAGATTAAAAATGATATTATAATTCTTTGGAAGATTTCACAGATCCCATAAGATCAATTGTTTTAACCACTGTTGGTGTTTTTTTTAAAGGGATAGAACAAAAAGATTGAAAATATTTCTCAATTGATTGAAATGACCTTCAATAGCTTTCAGAGATTTTATTAAGCATTTAAGGACATTAAATAACCAACATAAAATACATAATTTACATAACTTTAAAATGGGAAAAGGGACAAACATACCCCCAAACTTTCGATAATGATATGTTGATATCATCTGTCATACTTTTCATCCATCAGAGCTTTCTTGTCCGTTCCACTGATAGAAGAATAATTAGTGAAACATTACGCAGTCCTATGGCTCAACCCGTTTTGACCCATTAATAAATCAAAAGTCTAAATACCCATCCAATGACCTGTTTAACCCACCCAATACCCCCATTACCCACACAAATACTAAACTAATACTCATTTCAGTCACTCATATTCGCCACAAAATTCCATGAGAATGGGTTAACTCGGTGAGTGAAGATATATCAGGAAAAGACCCAGTAGATTCATTATTACCAACATCCAAGTAATTCAAGCTAACACACTTGTTCAAATCATCAGCAACTTGCCCAGAAAATGAATTGTTACATAGAGAGAGCTTTTCCAATGAATTAAGTGAACATATTCAATCAAAAGGAACAAATCCAGAAATTATTTGACTCGAAAGCTCGATTTCTTTGACTGACCCATCAAAATTGCAAGTGATGCCAGTGAACTTACAGAGAAGTGGGTTCCCAATTTTTGATTATATTGATGGTGGGGTTTGATAGAGAGGATTTGATGGATAGAAGTGTTTGAAGCTCGTCGGAAAAAACAAGGTGAAGAAAAGGAAGAAAGAGAAAATAGAGAAGAAGATAATGGGATTTTAGGATTTAGGTTAAAAGATTGGTCAAATAAAATTGAGCCATAGGATTGCGCCACGTGTCACTGATTATTTTTTCGTTAATGTGGGGGGTAAATGTGCATCAATTATTGGTCGACAGGGGCTTTGATGGACGAAAAGTATGATGGAGGATATTGATATACCATTTTTGAAAGTTCTAGAGTAGATTTGTTCCTTTTTCCTTTTAAAATTATAAAAGGCATAAAGGATAGATATACCCCGAATATCATAAATGGTATGCAAATGTCCTCCATCATATTTTTGGAACATTGGTGTCCTGCCGTCAATAAACTAGAACATATATACCTTTATATTAATGGACAAACACGTGTCATAATCTTATTCATCGATCCAACAATTTTCGACGAATAAAATTACGTCATGTCTCCACTATTTAATTTTCTGTTAGAGTGAAAGACATATATGCTCTAGTTTATGGACAGGAAGGGCACCAATATCCCAAAAATATAACATAAGGTATCTCGTACCATTCACGATAGTTCGGGGGTATATTTATTTTTTTTCCATTCTAAAATATCTCAATAACTTACTCAAATTCATATTTCAATTTATATTAAATTAAACTACTTATTTTACTAAAAAGAACTACTGCAGTAATTAAAAACAACACTTCTATCCCTAACACATGATAAACTTCACTCTTTTATGCTTCCATGTCCACTTATTAAGTTAATGATATTGTTTAAGGGAAAACATAACATCACAGTTGGTTGAGCATCCGATCTTTGACCTATTATTGAGGATATGATTTACTCACTCCCTTTTAAAAATTAAAAATAGCACAACTGAACATTGAAAAAAAGTTCATAGATAATAATTTAAATGCCAGTTGACATTAGTTAGGGTTTGTTCAAAATCAAAATGCAAAAGAAGTTATTGATTTACTGGTAATGGATTATTGATTTAGCGGTTCATGAAATGTGTGAGGGGAAGTGCAGTATATTTTGGAATCCCAGCAACTTGGCTCCATCAACAACAGGTGGGGATAAGAGTATTATAACTTATGAGCAATATAGAATTCAGTAATTACCAATCTACAACAATTATTACTACACTGATGCAGATAGACTCCTCACAATTATGTTTTCATTATCATCATAACTGCAGTAAGGACATAACAAAGCAGCTTCAACACATATATGTTACAATAAATAAAGCTCCATCATCGCAAATATTTGACATAACATTCACGATTATTTAGAATCGTGGCATCCAGCAAATTAGAAGCAGCTGCAGCACTGCTCCAACAAACAGCAACAACAAAGAGTAGCCAAACTGCAACATGGATATGAATTATGATTAGTCAGACAAAACAATCAGACACCTAATGTATGAACCTTATGCTTAAAGTTCCCATGTTGTCTTCTAGTTAATATCTTTATACTGTCAAAGAAGGGTTTTTTTTTCCTGGGTGGTTCGAGAAGGAGGGAAGAGTTGAGGACGAGGATAGAGAAGATAGAAACACTACCGAAGCTAAGTTAATTAAAAAATTAATTTGCTATCCAAGAAGGTATACCAGAGAAAACTCATACATTCACTGGTTGATGAATGTAAGAAATGGAGTAAATGTTTGCAGCCAGTAATTAAAACCTGACAACATGCTTGTATGCCATCTATTTACCAGTCCAATGATTGATGGTAATCTTATTAAATTAGAGTTTTTTTTCTTGGAAATTTTAATGCTTTATGGAAATATTAAGGTCAGTTATATTAACTCTAAATCTCGGGTGTTTGGAGTGTTGTAATTAGAGCCTGTTTAGATGGGCTTAAAAGCTGGTTAAACTTACTTAGAGCTTGTTAGGATGGGCTTAAAAGCTGGTCAAACTCACTTAAAAGTCAGTTTTTTGATTTATTAGAGTGTTTGACAAATATCAAAGTAACATATTTTAAGCCAAAAGCTAAAAGTTAGGTGAGGGTGTTTTTTTTTTAACTTAAAAGTCATTTTATGTTGACCGTGTATATTACCTTTTTACCCTTAATTCTTTTATTATTATTTATTATTATTATTATTATTATTTTGTTTTATTTTATTATTATTAGTAGTTGTATTAATATTTTTATTATTATTATTTATTTTTATTATTCTTTATTATTATTATTATTATAACTATTATATATTATATTATTATTATTAATAATATTTTATTATCTTATTATTATTATTTATTTTATTATTCTTTATTATTATTACTATTATTATATATTATTATATGATTATTATTATTACACTTATTATTATTATTTTCATATTATTTTATTATTATTATTATTTACTATTATTATATATTATTATTATTATCCAAATTACAAACAAGTTCCAATTCTGATTTCTACATCTCTTAAAGCTGCTATAAAGCTTTCTACTAAACCTCTTAATGTAAGAAGCTTAAAAGAAACTTGAACCAGGCCAATATGCATAAATCTATAATTTTTCCTATAAGGGACAAGATCACTTTCAGATAATAGTCTAAAAGTACGATGATCAGAGTCTACAATAATAGTTTCTTATGTAGTTTTAACAATTTATTTAAATCCCATTTTTTCAAATATACCTATTTGGTATATAACCTTGGAATGTATTCTTAGAATCGTCCATCTATTAAGGAGATAAAGCTTTGGGGCATGTTATATTCTTCCTTTCTACTGTTTTTAACAGTAGTATGTTATCTTATGATATTCATAATTTTAAGTCCTGAGAGATTAACACCAACTTTGACTACTAACAACCATGACTCTGATACCAAAATTACAAATAAGTTCCAATTCTGATAAAATTACAAACAAGTTCCAAGTTTGAAGGATGGCGGTAGTCCGCACGGCCATACAAACATTGGCATTTATAACCAAATACGAAAGGATCGCTTCGATGCAACTATCGGTTCGTTTGCGAGTTAGGAAGTCCAATGATAGAAAGATCTTTTAATGGTTCCAACATAGTCCAAACAACGACTTATTCATGGCTTAACATGGGCCTTAACAGGAACTCCGGACTAAGCCAAGATCTTCCATTCTCCAACTACACTATTTCGACCTTAGAAACATCGGAATACCTTAAAAAATCTTTTATCACAGCTCAGATAGCGATAGATGATAGCAACTAGACATTTATTGAAAAATTTACAAGAGTAGAGAGGGAAATACAAAAGGATAGATGGCTCTGCCACCTGCCTTAGAAAATAGGAAAAAGAATCCTTATATAGAGAAGGATCTAAGAAAATGTTAAAAATTAATAACGTAAGTGCTTACGCTATATTACATTATTGAACCGACAAAGGGTCCCATTAGTTTATAAAAGTTTAGAATTATAAAAAAGCTAATTTGTCGTTTTAGTCCATTACAACTCCCTTGCCTTTGGACTTGTTTGTGCAGGAAGATTCTTCCACTTTATTTCGAAATTGTTGCAAAAATGTTTCTATGTTCATTTCCTTAGTACTATTCATACTTTGATATTCTCCTGCTAAATAATTGCCTTTGTCTTCGTCGCCATTGGACGTAGTTATGGACATATCGTATGTACCCAAATGTTTTACTAAATCCTTCTTAACTTCTTCCACATATGAAGCAAGGCGTTCAAATTTAGATATTACCCCCTTTTTCATTTGTAATTTTCTGGGTATTTGTTTGAAAGGACTAATTTCTTCCTTTTCTAATATTACCTCAGTCTGGTTTCGACTGACTTCAATTGACACATTGATCGAGTCTATTATTTCTTTGCCATGAAGCTTTCCTTCCGCATCTTTGTGAAACAATTTACCCCAGAATTTTCTATGAAATTTCCGTCTTAGACATGGAAGTCCTTATTCATCTGTTTGGACTTCTATTGTCCATCTCATTATCCAGGGGATAGAGAATTCTATAAAGAAGTACATTAATGATATTCCTTTAAAATATACATCTTCTTGCTGTAATTGTATACTTTTGGGTGAGACATCGACCCATTCAACATATAATTTTTTGTAATCTTCATGGAGAATAATTAATGTAAGACCATATAAAGTCCATCAGTTATAAAACCAAGTTGTTATATGTTGATTAAAATTATTAGAACAGATTTCGATAAACCGTGAATGCTTTCTATTAGCATCTTCCTATAGTAGAGCTTTATTAAAGCTTTCAATATAATCCCAATAGTTAAATTGAGCAGTAGTCTTTTGTTAAGGGTGGGTGTATTCTCGTTTTCGCATAGTTCTTGTTCCCCATTCTTCCAGGGGACAATCTTTTTATTGTACTTTTTGAAAATTTTATTAGTGTTTGCTGGGTAAAAGTGCTGAAATTCCGTAGACTCCATTGATGAGAGTATAATTTCATAATGCATCCTGTATTTGTAAGTGGGTACAACATATGATGTTGTATCAAAATACCTTGTCATTATTTGTCAAGGATCATCTCTCCAGCGTAGATCCCTCGGTTCTAAAGGAATATTATCTCATTTATCTCATTTTTATCATAAATTTCCACATCTTTCGTGGTTTCCTCATTGACTATTGCCGAATATGATGACTGAGTTTCTTCTTGAGGTTGTTTGGATTTGTATGAAATTCATGAATTCTTTATACATTGGGTGGTTGGTATCGATTCCTGCTACTCCAGTGAATATCCCTGTAAAATTGCGGCTATTAGCCTTTGTTTTCCTAATTGGGCCAAAATATTATTATTGCTCGTATTTATTGTTCTCCCTTGTCCTCTTCCTCTTTCTCCATTAGATGAAGAACTCGGGATGGACGCATTATCGTGTATAAAAAGTTATCAAGTTAAATATTCCCTAGTAAGATAGTCAGGGATACTTTTCTATACATGATTATGAAGACAAAATGAAGACATGATTATGGTAATTAGAGTTTTATCATCAAAAAAAGATGTAAAATAAGACATAATAAAATCTTTGTTCAGGAAGTTAGTATTCTCTGGATAAGAAGCCTGGCAGAGAATTATAAATTTCCTTTTTATATTGGATTTCGAAATCAAAAGGGGCTACTTGGGTCTGCCACCTAGCAAACATCAGATTTGAAGCATCATGTTTGAAATCTTTATCAAACATATATTTAACAGATTGAGCATCTATTCTAATCAAAAAGTTTTGATTGTAAAGATTATCTTGAAATTTCAAAACGCATTTTACAATACAAAGCATTTCATGTACTATAGTCGCATATTTGCGTTGAGCTTTAGTCCATTTACCTGAATGAAAACGAACAAGATATTCATGTTTATCATGAGGGTTAACTTTTTTAAGTATTACTCCATAACCAATATTTGAAGCATCAGTTTCAATAATTTTGATCCATACTGGATTAGCAAGAGTTAAACAAGTAAGGCTTTAATTTTTTGTTTAATACTTCTAACAAGCGTATTAAGATTATCATTCCAAGGTAATTTATTAACCTTTTTTAATCTATTTGTCAAAGGAGCTAGATCTTTAGAAAGATTTTTATAAAAAGGGAAAATGTAATTTAAACTTTCAAAAAATCTTTGTAACACAGTCCTGTCTGTTATAATATCAAAAAAATTTGACGCAAAATCAAAAGATCTTTGAATTGGAGAAATTTTTCCTTGACAAATTTGGTGCCCCAAAAATCTGATATCAGTTTGAAATAAACTCATTTTAGCATTAGAAATAACTAAGCCATTTGGAATAACAATCTTTTTTGAAAACATCAAGATGTTTGATATGAGATTCTAGAGTTTTAGAATAAACGAGGATATCATCTATATAAACAATGATATAAGCCATATATGGATTAAAAATATCACTCATAATTTTTTTGAAATTCTGATGGAGCATTTTTTAAACCAAATGGCATAACGTTCCATTCATACTGGCCAAAAGGAACATTAAAAGCAGTTATATAGGTGTGTTCCTTAAAGATTTGGATTTGCCAATATCCTGATTTTAAATCAAATTTTGAAAATACATTAGCATCATATAATCTTTATAAAATATCTTTTTATTTGGAATAGGATACCTAATCCATTTTAAATTTTTATTTAAAGATTTATAATTAATGACTAACCTGGGGACACCACGTTCTTTTTCTGCAGCTTTATTAAAATAAAACGCAGTACACGACCAGGGAGATTTAGAAGGTTTTATCAATCCTTTTGCAATAAATTATCAATTTCTTTTTTACAGAACTCCACTAATTCTTCGTTCATTTGGCAGGGGCGAGACTTAGTGGGATATTACTTTCGCAGAAACAATCTTCATAAGGCAAAGTTACAATATGTTTTTTCTTGTTCCAAAAAGCACTTGGATGATCTGCGCAAATATCAGCAGCCATTTGTCCAGCAATTAACTTTAATTTTTCCTGTACTTTAGCTGGCTGGAGAGTTTCTATAATATTCATGATATTAATTTCCTTTGTAAAGAATTAATGTGTTTTTGTTTTAAATGGATCAACGTATTAATATCTATAGTGATAGGTTCAGTTATAAACTCAAAATGAATGATATTACCATTAAAGGTAGTTGTAAATCCTTTTGCATCTAATTTTTAGAAAGGATAAATAGCATTTATAAAAGGGGTTCAAAGTATAATCGGAGGGTGCAACTGATTTTTACTAAAAAGAAAAAATGAGGGATGCAAACCTTGCTCTGGCATATGCAAGTATTGGAAAGTTTATACTTTATAACTAAAGCATGATTAGAAGCAGATTTAACAACATGAGTAGTTTTTTCGAAAAATCTTGAAGGAATTAATCCATCCTGAATACAGCTAACATCTGCTCCACTATCAATCATAGTAGTACTAGTAATTTTAAAATCATTATTGATTAAAATGGTACATTTAATGTACCAGCGATGAGCAGTAACAATTTGCATCATTCCAAGGAAACTTATAGGTTTTGAATTAATAAGATGAAGAGGCTCTTCATCTTTTTCCTCAATCTCCTTTCCTTTATTAATTAAATTAGTTTGAGAAATATCATTCTCAGTGTTTTGTAATTGAGAAATCCTGTGATTATGAATCAATTAGTTTTGTTTAAGAGATTTAATCTCTTTTTTCAAAGTTTCAACTTCATATTTTGAATCATCAAGAAAAGTATCTCTAGTTTTAACAATATTCGTGGCCTTTTCTTTTTCCAAGACGAGAAAAAACTTCTTGTAAAGAATAAGGGCTAAGATTATAATTTAAAATTTCACTCTTCTTGGGTTTTTTAAAAGATTTTGAAGAAGAGACTTGAGAAGAAGTCATTTCTAAAATTTTGTTTCTGAGATTTTCATCAGAAACTTCTCTTAATAGTTCTATCACATTATCAGAAGAGATCATATTAAAATTGAAATCTTCAAATTAAGATTGGATCTTATCCAAATTTGAATCCTCAAATTGAGACTGGAGCTTATAGAATTCATCTTGTCCACACGTACAAGTATTACCTGTACAATTAACACATTGATTAGAATGATCAGATTTGTTACTATTATTATCTGAACTAGACTGATAAGAATCTGATTCTGATTCATACAATAACTCATAAATTTTTTCATGAGTGGCTTCATCCAGTTCTGAAGCTTTAAGTTTTTCCACCTTACAATTTGGAGCAATGTGTCCATACTTTCCACATTTTCAACATTTAATGTCTTTCAGATCTCTTTTAGAGAATTTTTTGGCAAATTTGGTCGCCTTGCGATGAGCTGTTTTAGCTTCCTTCTTTTCCATATATCGTTTTGAACGATGACGTCTTTTGTAGGATCTCTTTTTATCAACCTCTTCATGAGATTTCTTCTTTCTATTAGGGTGAGAAGGTCCTTCAATATCGAATTGTGCACAAAAGTCTCCTAATTGAAATCTTTTTGACATTTGGTTCCTTTTGATTTGCTGAGCTAGCTTTAGCTCATTGCATAAATTTAATTCTTCTTGTGTGCAAGTGCCTATTAGCTTTCCATAAGTGTAGTTATCATAGGGAATATCAGTTAGATCTCCTCTTACGGTTTTCTTAACCTTTTCCACAAATAAAGGAGGAAGTCTGTCTATAAATCTGGCTTTCCAATAGCTTATTTTACTTTTCGGTAAATGCATGACTCTATTTAGGAAAGTATCTTATACCATCTGAGTTCTCCTAAGTGTCTACACTATTAAGATCATTTAGAAGAGTTCTAATAGTTTCATTCTAATTGGAAAAATCTTCCATTAAAATGTTCCAAAATTGTGAGGACTAAGGTATAAATCGCATCCTCAATCTTTTGACTGGTTATTTATTTTGCTGGCTTTCCTTCTTCGCCAGTAACTCTTTCCCTTTTTATCTTCTCTTTATATGCATTTGTAATAGCATACCTTTCTTCGGGAGATAGAAAATTGTCCCACCATCCTCGAAGTTGACCTGTAAATCCTGAAATAATCATCTTACAGGTAGCATGGTCAGAATTGTTATTAATATGCCTGCAAATAGACGTATACATCAACATTCGATGTACCATAATGAAAACTTGTAGATTTGTCAAAGCATCTAGATTCCATTCATAAACCTCGTTTCCACTATATGACGTGTTAGTTTGATTCCACTCTCTTTCCTCTATCAAGACATCTTGAGGAGTTGGACGAGGGTAGTAGTAAGTCATCATAGATGGAATAGTAGCATAGACACCTTTACCAAAAAAAATTTATTGATTACGATAATCATATTTAAACCTTCTAGAATTAATATCAGAAGTTAGTAAATTATTATTTTCAGACAATTGTCCTTCAATTTTATTAATATTAATATCTAAAAAATCATTTCTAAGATCAAGAGGTTTAGTACTTAAACCAGAAAGTTTCTTATCAATAAGACTTTCTAAATCACTGAAAGATTTTTTTCCTTAAAATCAATAGTATCAATGGGACGTTGGATATGCGTATGTACATTTAAAGGAGTTTTAGAAGTAGAAGCAATATTTTCTTGTGGATTCTTTTGAAAATCCTTTACCAAAATAATTAATTCATCTAATTTTTTGTCTAAAGAACTAATATGTTTTCCTAAAATTTTAACATATAAACTCAAATAATTATTTTGAACAATTAAATTATTAATTTCATTAATGATTATCTGGGCAACATCAATTTGAATAAATTTTTGAAAAGCTGGAAAAGTTAACCCAGTATTATTAGGTAATATAAACGGAGATTGGGGAGGATAGATGACTTCAGTAATAGAACCATCACTTTCTTTAAAAGTTCTTTCAATATCTTTGATGTATAACGACAAATAAGTTGTTATAAATCAGGGGACAAAATAAATAATTTTATTATGTAAAACACAAGTTTCATAAAAATCTAGCGATAGATTATTTAAATCATTTTGACTGTAAGCCTCAAAAAACCAAGTTCTAAACTTGTTCCATTTATTTTTTTTGAGATACATTTTGGATATGTCTTCTTGCCAGGGATCCTGGACTAAAATCAATTTGGTGACTCATCATAATTCACACACTGTTTAGATCTGACGTCTTATTAACGTTAAAGGCCATCTCAGATGGAGTTGGTTCTAATTCAGAAAACTTATTTTTCGTCTGCACAATATTAATTTTGGGGTCAATTCTTACCCTTTCAACTAATCTGTCACTCATAGTATCACTTAGGGCCCGTTTGGATGGACTTAATAAAAACAGCTTTAAAAAAGTACTTTTAAAAGTGCTGAAACTTATTTTTAAAATAAGCAGTTATGCATTTGGATAAAAGTGCTGAAGTTGTTATGTCAAACGTGAAAAGGGATAAATGGAAGAAAGAAATGTTAGGGTTATATGGGTAATTTGGAGATTGTATAAAAATATTAAGCACAAAAAGATAAAAATGTGGTCAACTTAAAACAGCTTATAAGATAAAAATAAAAAAGCACCCCTACCCCAGCTTTTAACTTTTGGCTTAAAATAAGTTTTTTTTAACTTAAAATAAGCTGTTTTGAGTATTGCCAAACAGCTAAATAAGTCAAAAACCAGCTTTTAAGTCAGTTTGACCAGCTTTTAAGCTGAGCCAAACAGGCTCTTAGAGTACGCAAAGATAAAGGTCTACTTCTAGCTGATCCGTAAATAGGAACATCAAGATTAATAGGAGAAATATGTTGTATATCCAGCAAATCTCTACAACTAAAAAATGATCTCCTATTATAAACATGAGGTTTATCATTAAACTCGATGTAAATCTTTCCATCAGGATTTTGAGTAATATGAAAATATTCACTTATTTTAAAAATAAGTTTGAACACATTCAAAAGTATTTTTAAAAAATTAATTTTTTTAAGCCCATCGAAACGGGCTCTTAGCATGTCGATTGACTACAGGTCTAACTCTAACGCTTTACGTCGTCGGTGATGAGATGCTTCAGAATAAGGTTGTGAATGGTGATGGTATAAAAGAATTGATATATGAAGATGTTTGCAATGTTAAATCGGAGTTAGAGGCCAAAGGGAGTCTTAAAACAAAAGTGCAAGTTAACGGTTTCGTGGTGGCAGAGTATTTCAAATGAATATGTACATAGTCTTTACTTTGAATGATCGTATCTCCCAATCTAAATCAAGTTAGACGGCCTACTACCTATCAAATGAAGGTTTTTGAGTCTAGTTTCACACGAATTAAACCGTTCATCAATCAAATGTCGGAGTAAAAAGTTGTGAGTTTACTAATACAAACTGTTGAGGCAGAAAAAGACCTCGCGGATCAAGGTTTAGGGCGAGGGCCCTGCTTCCTAGGGAGGTAGCCCCGTGAGGCCAAGGACTATATGGGTGGGGTTTTTGTTATAGAAACAAGACTTGGCAACAACCTCATTTTGTTTCATTAACAGTTAGGAGCTCGTTCTCACTCTAAATTTCCTCCTTCTAGCATCAAGAAGCTAAGGTCAACTTATCCCCACTATAATTCATTCGTATTTCTAGATAGATTCACAACTCACATCGTATAGGTTCTGAATTGTTGTGAATTATAGGATTTCAACCTAGAGAAGAGGCATATACTGGAGTATTCTCATTCACTAGCCCATTGAGGCTCATTTGCTGGTCATTGATGCTTATTTGTTGATCCAGCGAGACTTATTTGTAGCCACCGAGGCTTGTTCGTTGGCAGTAGAGGATCATTTGTTGGTCACTGAGGCTTATTGGTTGATCCAACGAGACTTATTTGTAGCCACCGAGGCTTATTTGTTAGTCACTGACGCTTATTGGTTGATCCAACGAGACTTATTTGTAGCCACCGAGGCTTATTTGCTGGTAAGTTAAGACTTGCTTGTTAAAAGACTTATTTGTAGCCACTATGGCTTATTTGCTTATAAGTTAAGACTTACTTGTTAGTCTATAAAAGATATTTGTAGCCACCGAGGCTTATTTGCTGGTAAGTATGATTTGCAAAAAAGAGACATGTATGACGTATAAGTTGTACCTATAGATGTCACGTCGGATGTGATGGGCTGCACCTAGAGAAGTAGAACTAAATGTTGTTTCATGATACTAAGTTTATAAATTACCTCGGGTTCTATCTTTATTACTGTCATTACGTTTTGTGTCTTCCTAGTAGAAATTCTATTCTCACTGGATATGTTATCTACCTTACATACTCAGCACATTATTTCGTACCGACATCGTATTACCGGGGACCGTGATTCATGCCACAGCTCCAGATTCATAGGTTGACAGACCCCGTTAGCAGATTCAGACTATCATTTGTAGATTGGTGACCTCCATTTCTTCCAAGGATAGCCGAGTCCAGTATATTGATTTTGTATGGATATTAAGATTTATGGGTAGGTTAGGGACTTGTCCTGACCACAGTAGCGATTGATAGCCTCTTACACAATTTTTTGTAGACAAGTGACACTTGTTTGTCAGTTGATATCAGTTGTTTAGTTGAGGATATATGTGTGTATATGCCGTAGAATTTATGGTTCAGATGATAATCTCTATCCTCCAATTATTTCCCTATTTGTCGATTAAGAGACTTACGGGTTGGTTCACTCGGTCAGGTATGACATTAGGTGCCAATCTCGCCTTCAAGGTTTGAGGAGTTACATTAACCCAACACTCATCACTATGAAGTAGAATGTTTTCCGGCATACCATCTATGGTTAGTTCTTCCAAAGTACCATCCCTTTATTTCAAATCACCACATCAAAATTCCTCAAGACATCTTATTGCTTTCTGATATTGTATTAAAAATCTTCTGCATAGTTACCAAAAGAAAAATTGTTCATTTTTTACCAGTTCAATGAAAACTGCATTCATCTCCAAGATTTTCAATACGTTCTTTTCTCTCTCTTTTACTGGCAAAAGGGTGAACCATCCTGACTATGGTTGGTAATGAAGTTAATGCATTGTACATATGTTAATGTAGGATTGTTAGTCGACCTAAAATTTTTATCAAGATCCCACATTTCATCCAAAAACATAAGTGCACAGCCTATCACAACTTTTTTCTCTAAATTCAGAGTCAATACGAGTAATGTCACACCAGATTACCATCTCTTACTACCTACTGGATTATTGCTCGTGAAATGTAGAAGAGCACATTATAACACAATAGTTGATTTAACATGTTAAGAAGGAAGTAATTGTAAGCCTCTCGACAAGGGCGGACCCACATAGAGTCCGCTCGAGTATCCATTAATCTCGTCTCAGAATATATATATGTGTAGAAATTAAAAGATATTTGTATAAAATTAACATAGAACATCCCATGAACAGATGATCTAACTGGTTCATTGGCTCTTGGTGGGTGCGTTAAGACCCTTTTAGTGTTGCTGAACTTGAATTTTTAATTTTTGACTCCGCCACTTAAAAGAACACCCACAACCTTAAAATTTTAGATTAACCACTTCCAAAAAGTCAATTCTCGTGGAAAAAAACTCCTATTTCAGGTGTACTGCGAAAGAAAGAAGATCATTTGTTTTATCTTTGGTCTCACTTGTCCCAAAAAAATCTATTTTTGGAAACTTGACGGACAAAAAAAGGCCTATTTTAGGGGAAGTGATTACAAAAAGATGTGGAATTGCCAGAAGCTGTACAATTTTTTTATAAAAAAACAAATGATGAATGGTAGAATCTTGAAAATTGAGTTGCACATCGAGGAGAGTAGAGAGAACGAAAGACGTACCAGCCTTTTAAAAAGGAACAGCAGCCACTGCTATGATGATCAGGCTGCTGATCATGGTGAATGTGATCAGGAGGCGGATATTGATCGTTAAAATATCCCTGATAACTGGGAGGTCCTGGTGGTGGCGGCGGTGGTGGTGCTTCACCGTAGTACCCAAAAGGTTCTGGCTGTCCTGGAGGAGGATATCCTTCTGGCCCTGGTGGTGGTGGAGCATAACCTAACAATCAAGTTAAACAAAACAAAATTTAGTAAAAAATAGAAACTAATTTGGATATAAAATCAGTGTCTTAATTAATTGAACTTGCCTGGTGGAGGATAGGGACCTTCATGAACATGCTGGTAACTCATTGTTTTTGCTTGGGACTGCTACCACTAATGAATTGATGATGAGATTTTAAAGGAAGAAGATTTGGTGTGTGACTTTAAACTTAGCAGCTAAGGAAAAATTTTCGTATAGGTCACGTTTAACACCTATCCAAATATTATTGTATTCCTCCGTCAATTTTTATGTAATTTACTTTCATTTATCATCTGTCTTATTAAATAATAATTTAATTTTAAGAAAATAATTTATAATTATACAAATTTTTATTTTTTATTTTAAATTATAAATAAAAAAATCAAATACTTTTTAATAATCAAACTAATTAAAAATAAAATGAGAAATTATAAATATTTTTTTAAAAATTAATTCTTTCTTAACGAATTAAACTAATTAAAAATAAAGTGAGAAGGAAAGAGTATATTTATTATTTTATGTACTGTCATGTCTATTATGACGCCTACTACTTTAACCACTAGCAATATAACACCAAGTAATGATTCACGTGTTGTACTAAAGATAACGCTCTTGCTACTTATTTGTCATTTTCTTTTCTTACCCAATCTATATGCTTCACCTACCATTTTTCTTAACTAAAGCCGCTTGTTGGCAGTTACATGATTTCATTGTTTGGGTCTATTTATTAACTTAATGTCACGACCCAAAAATAGGCGCGATGGCACTCGTCTTATCCCACCAAGATAAGTTAGCCTAAAACTCAATCATTACAATAAAGTGCGGAAATAAAAGATAAGTAACTTAATAAAACCCCCAAAACCTGATAGTCACCTGTACAAGCCTCTAAAGTATTACAATTGATTCAAAAGAAAAACTCAAGTCTCAAATGAACTTGTTTCTAGAGTAGAACAAGATCATAATTAAGGAGAAGAAAGTCTGCTGCGATGGCAACAGCTACCTGAGAAATCTCCAAGAAGCCTTGGAAAAGAAGAGAATGACAAGTACAACAAAAATCCAGGCTCATAACCTACAAAAATTTGTAGAAGCAAGGGGTGAGTACCAAACCACACGGTACTCAGCAAGTAAACCTCTAAACTCAAGCTAAGGGGATGAAATACGGGTACTCCTACCACCCCCAACCGAACCTCCACAACTACAACCTGCATAAACATCAGCCCAACCTAACAGCTCACAGTTTACATAGAACGTAACTCAACAAAAACATTTAGACAAATTACATATCCTCCACAATAACACTTTAGCAAATTACATATCCTCCACAACAACACTTTAACAAATTATATATCCTCAATAACAAGCTCAGTATTCAACAATCACAAGTTCCGCAAAAAGGCAATCACTAGATCAGCAAAACACAATATCAAGTTCACTAATGATAAGTATGTGCAATGTAATGGAATGCAATGTCAAGTATAATGATGCATGTCTGACCTAGTGATACACACCCGCTGTCTCTCAGTCCGGGACCCATGGGGGACATATCTGTCCATGCATCTGTCGCGGCGCACGACACGACCCTCGATAATAGTAACCATCGCGGCGCGCGATACGTCCCTCGAAATATAGTATCCATCGCGGCGCGCGATACGTCCCTCGAAATGGTACATCCTCTTTAAGTTATCATTCTTTCTCAATGCACATAACACTTTCACAACCATGTCTCAGAATAATGCAAATGACATGTTCACACAAATAATGAGGAGATGACCATTTTCATAACATTGCACAGTTCACAACCACACAAACATGAAATCACATCAACAATTATTCAACAAGCCATCAAACCTTTCTCAACACATCACACATAAACAATTAATCACATTGCCTTTTTTTATCCTTTTTTTTTCTTCATCATTAGAATTAATCAATGTGGACAAGTCAACCCATCACCAATCCCATCACTTCCAAACATATACCACAAGTAAAATACACGCATTCCATACACTTAACAAGAGTTTAGAAATCCACTTGCCTCATTTAGTCGAACAATCTTTTCGATACTTGAGTCTTCCCCCCTTTCAATGGGCTCCAAATCAGAACAATCTATCCAAACAATTTACCACAATAAGATTTTAACATTAACAACACCCACGTTACTTAAGTGTTTATCCTTGATACAAAAATTCATCCAAGTTTATAATCAAATTCGTAAATCTTGATGCCAATTAACATTTTAACAATCATCAAGTTTTAAGCCTAAGGTTAAGTCCTAATTTTTTTTTTCAATATTATAATTCGAATGGTATTCATATAATATCATATTCTTAATATTCAATTACCTATCTTACTATACCAAAACCTTAATTATAATGTGATAACTATCAATAGAAATCCAAAATTAGTCAAGTAACAAGGCAATACCTAAACCACAGACCCCTAAAAATGAGTCACAAAATCTATATATACCTGAAATTAACTATATGCTAAATTCATCCTTTATCGTATCCTTTTCCTAATGATTTGGATAATAATTTGGCCATCATTCTCGTTAACTTTATGCTCCCCTAAACCAACATATCACAAACATAACCTATAAATTATTGTACCCCTTATAGAT
Organism: Solanum lycopersicum; assembly: GCF_036512215.1. Lineage (NCBI taxonomy): Eukaryota > Viridiplantae > Streptophyta > Magnoliopsida > Solanales > Solanaceae > Solanum > Solanum lycopersicum. The sequence continues at coordinate 33,035,433 of NC_090804.1, forward strand.
TCAAATTCCAAATTATTAGTGAATGTCACTTTTATTGTCATTATTGGTATATATATATTCCAAACGCTCAATTTCTTAAGCATGTTACTAACATAAACAATTGAAAAGGAAAACAAATGAAAAGGGTTAGTTCATACCTGTGTTTGTCGTCTTTGACCTACGACATCCCATGCTCCCCTTTTTTTTTTAAAGTTATAATAATATAATTGTTGAAATCAACTAACTTATTTTAATATATATGGGTCAAGTAGCCCATGGTTTTAAATAAATTATCACTTTAGCCCTTTAACTATCGATTAATTAACTCAAGTTACACTAATATTAAAAATATTCGAAAATGACCTTCCGGGTCATTACACATAAATACAGGAAATTATTGATATTAGAATAAAGTTGTACATAATTTATTTTTGGTAAAATTATGTATTATCTATTAATGTTCTAACTAAAATTTAAAGTGTAAACATTTTATTATTAAAAAGTATAGTAAATAATGCGAAAAATGTATTAAACAGCAATTAATTTGTAACATCCCACAAATTTGAAACAATTAAGAATAAGCTAAGAAATTAAAAATATTCATTTTTGGAAATGAAGGGAAAAATCTAGAAATTTGTCTAAGTTAAGAAAATGAGTTTTGGTCATTTTCGATCGGTCATAATTTCTAGCTTAGGATGAGTTAGAGATAGTTCTTTATATGGTTGGAAATTTGTTGGAGAGATCTTTCCAACGCAGTCGAGTTTGCATATTTTCGATATCGTGTGACGGATTTAAGGAAGGGCAAACTATTCTTTTTACCAATTAATTTCCTATTTCATTTTTAGGGGTTTATTGGGGTAAAAATTAAGTTTAGGTCAGTTTTGGAAAATCAAAATCACGCTTAGGACTTGGAGAAGAAAGAAAAGACGAAGGAAAGAGAGAAAAGTCAAGAATTCGGCAAGAACGTCAAGATTTGCTAGTGAAGTTCATGGGGGTGATCACTATCAAGGTATGTGAGATCTTTTCGTGTTGGGTTAGTTCACCCACACACCAACTTGTTTAAATTCCGCGATAATGAGTTGGTTATATGATAAAAAGTGAAGTTCTTGAAGAACATTGTTGAATTCTTGTTAGCTGAGTTGTTGCATGCCTAGGGTTGGTTTGCTTCGTGTTTCCGAGTTATTTTTTGAGTCAAATCTATTGGGTATTGAGGGTACTAATGATCCTAAGTATTTGGGGAAAGAACCATGGAAGTTTAGAGGGTTTAGAGATGAAAATCGAAGGAGAAAAGTTGAGAACGTCTGTCCGTAGGGCCTTGGGGCGCCGCGCCATCCAGGGCATCCCATCTTGACCTCTTAAAGTTTGGGGCCAAGTGCCCCACGCCTCTCAAACCGACAAGGACGCCAGTTAACCCAATTCATCTCCACTCTTTCCTACTAGTTCCTAAGTGATGTACCCATGTTTCTTAGTTGATTCCAACATTCTAAGGTACATCTAAACATCATGAAATCATCCATAAACAGGAGATCATGAATGTTGAACCCATAATTCAATTCAAGGAAAGTTAAGATCAAAGTCAAAGAAGTTAATAGTCAAGTCTAGAAGTTAAGAAGTAAGTTAAAGCAAAGTTCTTAAGAGTTCTCAAGGGTCTTTAACAATGTTTTAACTTTGTTTTAAGACTCATGTTTCAAGTTAAGTAAATAGTAAATAGTAAAATTGAAGTTCATTTATTCAAAAGTATATGGGAACTAAGTATTCTCAAAGAGAATTAAAATGTTTTCACAATTAATTAAGAAAGAAAACTGAGATTTTCAAAGAGCCTTCAGGCTAATTTTCAGAAAAAAGAGTAATAGCTATATAAAATGAAGCAAGCACGGAAACTAAGATTTTCAAGATAGCCTCTAAGCATGTCTAATCTCAAATTACAGAAGAAGTATGTATGTATTAAAAACATAAGACTCACTATATTTTGGGAGTATATTGAGCACCGAACTGAGGACAAGCATGAGTTCAGATAAGTCACATCTCCATGAAACCATGTAGTCACCATGGGTAGAACCCTCTTTGCAGTAGACTAGCGGATCCATTAGGTTATTCAGGTCTTATACCTTTGGCCAGATATAGGATGTGCTGGCAGCGTGAAGTAAATCTATGTATCATCACTATATCTCTTAAGTGATGATTGTCGGTTAGAGAAACTCCCACAAAAGTTAAATGTATTTATATATATACATCAGTTTATTTGTATTTTTATATACATCTTAGAGTTAATTGTATCCTTGTATACATTAAAAGTTTACAATATGTTTTCAAACAATTTTTCTTTATATTGCACTTGCTTTTAAATGGATTTATATTGAAATAAGTTGGTTAAATTGAGTTATGTTATTTATGGGTTGAGCAGAGCTAAGGTAATTATTCCCTCCTACTGTCTTCAAGCTTAAGTTGTTGTTTTAACATTCTAACTCGCATACTCGTACATTCAGTCCACTAATTATAGTTGACCTGCATCGTATCATGCTGCAGCAGGTAACGAGGATCGGCATCCAGCGTGTTGTTGATTGAGTTGAGCACTCCAGAGTCAGTTGGTGAGCCTTCTTGCATCGCGGAGGACCCTTTTTACCTATTTTTCAGTAATTTTCTTTATTAGTTTGTTACAGGGTTTGTCCTAACATCCATCTCAGTCTTAGAGGCTTCATAGATAGACAGTTAGATTTTAATCCTTTGATCTTTTCATTATCTTTCTATTTGTTAAGACTTGGGTTGCCACTTTAGGCTAGTTGAATCCTTAATCTTTAAAACATTCTCAGTTTTTTTTCAGTTCAGTTAAGTTTGATTATTATAGTTATTGATTGTTGTATTCCGCTGAGTTAAATAAGTCAGGCCAAGGGTCCGCTCGAGGCCAACAATGAACTTCGAGTGCTGGCCATGGTGTAGACTGGGGTGTGACAAATTCTCTCTCAAGAGTTAACACACAAACCTTCATTGAAAAAGTGTTTAAATTATTATATTTTTCATTTTTATTTTATATATTATTATTTTTCAATTATGAATAAAAGTTTCATTGTTTTTATTCAAAATAATTAGATGTAAAATATCTTATTTGATCAATGTTTTGTACATTAAAAACTATAGTTATAAACCAGAATATGTCAATGGAATTTTTTATTTTTTATTTTTTTATTTTTTTCCATGGTTTTTATTTTTTATGATCTTGTTCTTTTTTCATAACTTCAACTTAATTATTAAAAAGTAATTTATTATTATTTAATAAGTGTTTAGTCTTTATTCTTACAAGACTCTACAATTTTATTTATTCATTTTTTTGCGACTCTTATGGTAGAGACTATTCATCAAATATAATTCTTATTTCTGTAATTCAATTTGATCTTAGAAGAAGTGATCCTAGCTCATAAACTCTTAATTAGTTGTCACACAATCTTTTGAGCTACGAAGATTATAAACATTCTATCAATGAGGGAGACACACAAATACATTGATTTTTTGACTCCACCATCATGACAATAAGTATATAAAACTTAATTCAAGGAAAAGATTATTAACTATATAAATAAAATCTCAACTTCACGAACTTAAATGCAACATCAGGAAAAAGAATGCAAAAGGTCTTTGACCAACTTCACATATTTATATGCAATATAAAAGAAAAATGGAAGTGCTAAGGCCATCTCTAACCCTACACTCTATTTTACTCTTCAAATATAGAGTTCTCTATTGTTTCATACAATCAACTTCAACTCAATTCTCTATTTTACTTTTTAAAAAAGAATCTTTTCCTCTCTTTTTAATATTATATTATCATTTCTCTTTCATTCTTATTTTCTTATTTCATATAAATCATTTATTTAATTTTCCCGATGATTACTTTATATTCTCATGTGAAAAAAATTTAATTTTTTCAAATTTTTTATTTAATATAAGTTATAGTTTTTTCTAAATTTTTAAATATCATAAATTGCACTGAAAAAATATTATATAATATATAAATTAATGAACAAATTCAAATAAAAGTAAAATACGATTACATAAACATTAGGGGTAATGCACAAGTATCCCCTCAACGTATGTCCGATATCTCAGAGACACAATTATACTATACTAAGGTCCTATTACCCCCTGAACTTATTTTATTAATAATTTTCTACTCCTTTTCGGCCTACGTGTCACTATCTTCTGGACCTAATGTTGATTGACTTTTTTTTTTCCAAACTAGTGCCACGTAGGCCGAAATGGGGTAGAAAATTACTTATAAAATAAGTTTAGGCGGTAATAGGACCTTAGTATAGTATAACTGTGTCTCTGAGATGTCGGACATAGGTTGAGGGGATACTTGTGCATTTTCCTTAAATATACCATAAAACACTCAATTTTTAGAATTAATACGTTGCTCCCATAAATGCTCTACGAATGCATTACTGAGTTCAAACTGAGCATTTTTGTCCTTAATTTTATTATGTCTAGATAGAAATTGTTTAGATAAGAGATTTTCATCTACCACCATTTCTGTCAAATACATGTAGTCATTATATCATATATCACTTTCTTTCTCCAAAAATGTGACGGTCTTGCAATAATTGTAAAACTCCAAAACTAGGTTAAAAATCACCTACGTAAGTGTGAAGGGTAAGCCTCTTCGAAAATGATGATTTTCAAAATCCCATCTCTTTATGCACTCATGAAACTAGGATGTGTTCATGGCTGAAAGAACACAATTGTAAGAACCTTAAATGGTAAAGGGTTAATTCTATGACATATTTTTTTTCTAGGTATACACCAATGCTCGACGGTTCAAGAATATCGCATGTACCGATTGACCGAGTATATCTGACATATGTTCACTAACGAAACTTTAAAGGGAAACCTACTATTCATATGCAATTAATTCTTGCTTGTAAAGTACACATACTTGTCTGTTTCTTTGTCTTGGAGTCATTCGCCATTCATGCGGGGGATTGTTGACTTTTAAAAAGTGTGGATGGAATATGAAAAGTTGCGACTTTTATAAAAAATTATGACTTTTATGAAAGGTGAAGACTTTTCCAAAAGATTATGATTTTTCCAAAGGTTTGTGACCTTTTTGGTAAGACACAATAAGAACTTTTTTCGCACTATTCTTTTTTCTATAAATTGAGGAATTTCATCTCATTTTAAAAATATAATTTCTGGACTTCTTCTACTTCTACATAATCTAGTATTCTAAGTAGCCATTGAGTGGCCCATTGACACCAACATTTTGGGTATCAATACACGGATGATTGAGATCAAACTATCATGGGATGACATATTTCAAATCTAACCTCGGATATTAAAGGAAAATAATTTTCTCCTGGAGACACTTTGTATTCAGTGGGTTTGATCTTGTTTCTGCTTTTCCTGATTTTGTATCATAGGAATACAAGATGAACAACATTTTACGGGTCATTGAACTTTATGACTAAACTAGTTGTTGATGTAGTATATGGTGGATCGTTCATGAGCAAAGAATTCCCTGAGATTTATGGTTGTCATGAATGAAGTATCAAAGAACCACAGAGCTTGACATACAAATGATGTAGAGGTTGGACCCTTGGGTTCACATTTAAAGTCTCAGCTGAACAAAGAAAGAGAGAGGAAGAACGGGACAAAGACATGTCCCAAATGAAAAACCCAAATGGACCTTATCATGAAACATCTCACTGCTGGTCAAGAAAAGGTAAATGTTGTAGGTGCAACAAACTGGTATGAGGAGCAAGATGTTGACTTTGATGAGGAGGCAAAGTATTTGAAAAATCTGGAGTGGGTTTCCGAAATTATAAGTCAGGCAATCAGGGTTATAATGATGTATATCAAGGTAGGAACTATCAGCAAGATGGCCAATATGAGGAAACAGAGAGCAAGACAACTGACAAACACGAGAAGGGATACAAAAATAAGTAAAAATGGTGTGTATGTACCTGGACCTCCAGGTAACAAAGATCGAACAAGTAGTGGTTCTAGCGGATCGAGGATGGAAGATATGTTTTAAAAAGGTTCTACATATAAGTTTTCGAGTAGATAACAAATACTTTAAACAAAAACAAGATCTACAACAATTGCAATTATGTAAACAAATTAACACAACAGTGGAGATTTGCAGAGACTCAAACTGTACAGTAGCAAAACTCAAAAGTAAAACACTTCATTCAAGCTTAGGGGGTTAGTCAACAGTCAACACCAAATTGAATACTTTATAAATGTTTTTATATTGATAAATAAATAGCTGGCAAATTAAATATTTTCATCTTTTACTCCAGACACACTTGATAAGAAAACAAATCTCTAATTTTTTCTCACTACTTTGAGAAACTTAAGTAGTTTCTCACATAATGTGCATTATCATTATGTTATTTGTGTTAGCTTCAACTCTTCGAATATTCTAGATTTCTTTTTGAAATACCTTTAATTAAGTAGTAGATAAATGTTTAACACTTCTTACGAGTTTTAACTGTTATAAAAGGTCTGTTGGTCAGAATAAAATAACAAAAAAAACTTCAATGGATCATGTTGACATTCAAGATATGTTGGATTGGCTCTATTAATAGTAGATTTCAAAAATTGACAAACAATACCATGCAGAATTTGAAGAAGCAAGTAGAAGGCACACATCTTGCGCAATTAACTTCTGATTCAACTTCTTCTATTCCACCAATCGAAAAATATAAAGTGGTTATTTTCGATAGACTTTAAATTTGTTTAATTTATTATGTCTAAAATACAGTAAGTCAGTATCAAATAAATTAGCACTTACTAATTGAACTTAGCTTTGCACAGAACTCTGAAGCAACATATACTCCCTTCGTTTCAAAAAGAATGATTTATTTCTTTTTTAGTCTGTTTAAAAAAGAATCACCTCTTTTCTTTTTTAATAACATTTTAGTTTCAGCTTTTCAAATGAAATGTTTAAAATCACAAGATTGAAGGGCAATTTAGTACTTTTGAACCACAAGATTCAAAAAAAAAATTATTTTCTAAAATTTCATGTCAAGTCAAACCATATCACCATATTTTATTGATCTTCTATATGTCGTAAATTAGAGGAATAAAGAAGAAAAAGAATTGATGTCTTTGTTTATTAGTACCTATTTTTTTTTCCTTTCACATGAAAAGAATTAAGTGCAATTATTGAAGATGAAAGATAATTGGAGGATGAATTTTGATTGAAAAAACAACAAAGAATTGCTCATTTTGTTTAAGAGTACTGTAGATCACATTTATGCTCACTCACTTGCATCTCTAATCATTAATTAAAATTATTTGATACACATCTATTCTGATCATTATTCTTTACTTGCAGGATTAGATTTATGAAGAATTAGAAGAAACTGAAAAAAGATGGCTCAAGAATGTGGTGCAGTGATAGGTGCCATAGACTTTCTGAAGAGAAGACATTTAGATAATTTCCTAATTAATCATCAATTGAACGATGCTAGATCTCAACTAGTATGTGTGTCTCTATTTCAGGCAAAACTTGAGGAGGTTTTCCTTGAGAACACGATATCGACACATGTAGGGGCCTTATTTCAACAAGCTAATGATGGATTTTCTGAGATATGTACTCACATGAATCAACTGTACACCATCAAAATGGCAAAGCCGCTGGAAATATTTAAACTCAACAACGTTGCTGAGCGACTCGAAGCAGGTTCAAAGCCATCAATATCAAGTAGAGAAATGATATTACAGGTGTTGGAAATACTCCGACCCGAGAATATTGCTGAAAAAATCAAAGCTTCAAAGTCGTCTAGCAAAATCAATACTATGGAGATGGTGAGGTTTGTCGATTTTTCGCTTACTTATGTAAAGGATCATGCCCTTGTGGATCTGCGATGTCTATGTGCTTTCTTCATATTATGTGCAAGTCGATGCATTGAGCATGAGAATATGCATGATTTCTTCATCCATATTGAGAATGTAGCTTATACTTCACTACAACTATATTTCAAATGGATCGACGAATATATACATGTGAACATTATGAGGGGCACAGTTCGATAAGTTTTTCAAGTCCTGATTTAAAGCAGATGCATATGAACCTCTTGACAGCGTTAAAATCATCAAAATCAGAGACTACATTGAATTGCGAATGTATGATTGATTTTGTTTATGCTCTAGAGGATATAAAGGTGCATCTACACTGTTATAAAATTTTGGGGCTCAAAGAAGAACTTCTTAACAGTGTTTTTTTCTACGGTGCATAGAACATGGAGGCACTCAACTAAGAATATTCAGTTCTCTTCAGTCAATTATTGAAGATCTGATGTTTGAGGCAACATTAGTCTTCAAAGACTATGATAAGGATCTTCTTTTTGTTTTGAAGCCGAAGCTCAATCATGTGAATGTAGTAATCAAAATGATTCAACTACGTGACAGTGAAGCAACCTTTCTCCTGAGAGCTGATAGTCTTAAACTGATTGACTATGCTTCAGAAGAGCTGATAATCGTGACAAATTTTCTCATGGATTCATTGGAGCAGTGCAAACAGCAACCTAAGATAAATGATCTTTTAACTCTTATCCAATCTGTGACTAACGAAGCATGTTCAGCTGTTAAAAATCTTTTATTTTATGAAAGACGAGAAGACTTGGTCTGGGAAATGAATTGCTCACATTTTTAATTGCTTCTTAAGTTCAATTTTATCAAGGCAACAATTAGACAGATGTGTTCCACCATTTGTACTTGCTCAACTGAGATACATCTGCTGAACTTTCTTCCTATTAATTTTGAGGTTATTGGTTCTTACATAAACTCCTCAAAGAAATCATCCTCTGGTCACCTGGATTTAGTTGTGATGGAGTTTCATGAATATTTTATTGACAACATGCTACTGAAGCATGAAACTGATTAGTCATTTACAGTTGCAGATGATATTAAAAAGTTCTACGATGGATTGCTCGTGTTAACATATCTTCTTGATCCTCTATCTCAATGCAGTGGATTTGGAACTATTGTAATTGAGGCCGAATCTGTGAAAAGCAACAAAAACAATTTAGTTCTTCAGCTTTTGACTGTGGCTTTCAAGTTTATCGAATGTGGGAAAAGCTTGATGGATCTATAGAAGGCCAAAGCCACTTGGGAAGCTAAAATTCTAGATCTGATTAAAAGTTCTCATCAAGAGCTTATTTATCTAAGAGTTCTTCTCATAGATGTTCTCAGGCAAGACACAGTCCATAATGTCTTAATGCATGCTGAAGTAACTGCCAACAAGATAGCAAAAATCATCAAGGGAGGAAGCACTGAGGAGATTGGGCTTTTATTATCTGAGATTGAGTCTGTCAAGGTAGAGATCAGAAAAGTATGCTATCAATTTCTGGATGCATCACCTTACAACATGACAGAGGGCGAAGACCTTATTACATTGTTATCGGAACTCCAGGACTGGCTGCTCTAATTTTAAACTTGTCCAATTCCTTTTGTGAAGAACCAGATCCCAGTAATCAAAGACAAACTATTTTATTTGGGATCTTTTATTGCAGATATTGTAGAACATTGTGATATGCTTAAAGAGCTCAAAGACCTTGTGAAACATGTTAAAGATATTAAGTTTGTCTGTCTCTTTCCGATCAGGGATTCTGCACCTTCTTGGTGTTACAGGCTATATCTTTGTGATGTTAATCAATTGTTTAAGTTTGTCGAGACAGAGGTCGAAATGGTTTGTCTCAAAGTTTTAGATTCTTCAAGTCATAGCTTCCCCAAGATAAATGAACTAGGATTTCTCGATTATTTCTTGGGAAAATCTGATGAGATGCTAAGTTCTAAGATCGATTCAGTTATCGACTTAAAACTTGGCTCCCGTCTAAGGGATTTCACTCGGATGAATCCTCTTATTTTCTATGGGTCTAAGGTTGAAGAAGACCCCCAAGAGTTCATCGATGAAGTCTACAAGATACTCTTGGATATGGGGTTATCTACTAGTGAGAAGTCCGAGTTAGCCACTTATCAACTTAAGGATATGGCTCAAGTGTGGTATGTCCAATGGAGGGATAGTAGGTCATTAAGGGGTGGTTTCAGTGACTTGGGAGATCTTCAAGAAGGATTTTCTTGATCGGTTCTTTCCTAAGGATCAAAGGGAAGCTAAAGTGGTGGAGTTCATCAACCTTCGCCAAGGAGGTATGAGTATTCATGAATACTCTTTGAAATTCACTAAATTGTCAAAATATGCTCCTTCTTTTGTTTTCGATCCTAGAGATGAAATGATCCGCTTTGTGACGGGGGTATCAGATGACTTGCAAGAGGAGTGTCATTTGGCTATTCTACATGACAACATGAACATTTCACGTCTTATGGTGCATGCCAAACATGTGGAAGAGGCAAGGGCTAAGAAGAAGGGTAGAGATGCTAAAAGGGCAAGATCTTTTGAGGTAAGTTTTTCAAAGAATAGGCTTGAGATACTCAAGTTCCATCCAAGTTCCCTAAGGCTCGTGATGATAAAGTGACTAAACCTAGAGCCCAAAAGGGAAGGAATGGAAACTCACCTAATGAGAAGCCTACATGTGCCAAGTATGGAAAGGGTCTTTTTGGTGAATGCTTGGTTGGAACGGGCAATCGTTTTGGTTGTGGCAAGAACGGCCACAAGGTTAGGTATTGCCCAAATATGAAGGGTTAAGAAAAGGGCGGTCAAGATCAAGAAAGTGGTTCAAATGAGGCTCCAAATAAGAACCGCATGTATGCTCTCCACTCTAGGGGTGAGAAAGAGACTTCTCCCGACGTGGTGACCGGTATGCTGAAAGTCTTCTCTATTGATGTATTTGTCTTACTTGATCGCGGTGCTACTTTGTCATTTGTTACTCCTCTAGTAGCCAAAAAGTTTGACATTTTGCCAGATATTTTGCATAAACCTATTATAGTGTCTACTCCGGTGGGTGAGTTGGTTGTTGCAAAAAAAGTGTATAGAAATTGTCCAATAATGTTGCCCAATATTGTTTGGTATGTTGAACTAGTAGAACTTGATATGCTTGATTTTGATGTCATCTTGGGTATGAATCGGTTGCATGCTTGTTTTGCCTCTATTGATTGTAGGACAAGGGTGGTGAAGTTTAACTTTCCAAATGAACTCGTTGTAGAGTGGAAGAGGGGAAATTCTTTTCCTAGAGGTCGTATCATCTCTTGTCTATAAGCATGCAAAATGATCTCTAAACGTTGTCTGTACTATATTGTAAGAGTCCAAGATTTAGACTCATGAATTCCTGCCATTGAGTCGGTCCCCGTAGTGAGTGAATTTTTGGAGGTACTTCCTAATGATCTTCCCGGTATTCCTCCCAAACGGGAAATTGATTTTGGTATCAATTTGCTACCGAATACGAATCCATTTCAATTCCTCCTTATTGGATGGATTTGGCCGAATTGAAAGAGTTGAAGGCTCAACTCAAAGATTTACTAGACAAATGCTTCATTAGACCTAGTATTTCTCCATTGGGTGCTCCGATTTTGTTTGTGAAGAAGAAGGATGGGTCCTTAAGAATGTGTATTGATTACCGCCAACTCAATAAAATCACAATCAAGAACAAGTATCCTCTTCCTCAGATTGAAGGCTTATTTGATCAACTCCAAGGGGCAAGCTACTTTTCTAAGATTGACTTGAGGTTGGGATATCACCAACTTAGGATGAGGTGAGGATATACCAAAGACAGCCTTTCAGACTAGATATGGTCATTATGAGTTCTTAGTAATGTCCTTTGGCCTCACTAATGCTCCGGCAGCATTTATGGACCTAATTAATAGGGTGTTTTGAAGTTACCTAGATTCATTTGTCATTTATTCATTGACGACATCTTGGTATATTAGAAAAATGAGGGTGATCACATGAACCATTTGAGGGTGGTGTTTCAAGTACTTAAAGAACATCAATTGTTTGCCAAGTATAGCAAATGTGAGTTTTGGTTGAGGTTGGTGACATTTCTTGGTCATATCATCTCTGGTGAGGGAGTTGAGGTTGATCTAAGGAAAATGGGAGCGGTGAAAAATTGGCCTAGACCATTGACTTCAATGGATATTAGGAGTTTCTTGGGTTTAGCGGGTTATTATCAGAGGTTTGTGGAAGGTTTTGCGTCCATTGCATCTTGCTAGATTACTTTGATCCAAAAGTGTAAGAAATTTGAGTGGTCGAAGGCATGTGAGAGAAGCTTCCAAATGTTGAAAGATAGGTTTACTTCCGCTCTGGTGTTGACTTTACCGGAAGGTACAAAGGATTTTGTTGTGTATTGTGACGCATCCCGAGTGGGTTTGGGGTGTGTGCTTATGCAACATCGAAAGGTGATTGCTTATGATTCTCGGCAACTTAAGGTGTATGAGAGAAACTATCCAAATCATGACCTTGAGTTAGAGGCCGCGGTATTTTCCTTGAAAATATGGAGGCATTACTTGTATGGTGTCCATGTTGATGTGTATACCGGCCATAAGAGTCTCCAATATGTGTTTACCCAAAAAGATTTGAATCTCTGACAAAAAAAATTGGTCAGAATTGTTAAAAGATTATGACATGAGTGTCCTCTATCACCCCGGTAATGCCAATGTGGTTGCGGATGCTCGAAGTCATATGACTATGGGTGGTGTGTCTCACATAGAAGAAGCCAAGAAAGACCTAGTGAAAGATGTTCATAGGATGGCTAGGTTGGGTGTAAGGTTGGAAGATTGTCAGAATGGTGGTTTCATGGTCCATCATAACTCCGAGTCATCATTGGTAGTTGAGGTTTCCAAACAACACCTTGATATATCATTGATGGAGTTGATGGAATCGGTCCTTGGCAAGCTTAATGAGGCATTCTCCTTAGGGGGATGGTGTTTTGAGGTACCAAGGAAGATTTTGTATTCCCAAGGTAGTTGAGTCGAGGGATCGGATCCTTAAGAAAGCCCATTGGTCCCTCTACTCCATTCATCCGGGTTCGACAAAAATGTACCATGACCTTAGGAAAATATATTGGTGGGAAGGTATGAAGAAGGGCATAACGGAGTTCGTCGCTAAGTGTCCGAATTGCCAACTAGTGAAAGCCGCACATCTTAAACCGAGTGGCTTACTACAAGAAATCAAAGTTCCTACTTGGAAGTAGGAAGACATAAATATGGATTTTGTAGTGGGTTGACCTCTGACTCAAAGACAATATGACTCTATATAAGTGGTTGTGGATAGGTTGACCAAGTCTGCTCACTTAATTTTCGTCAAGTCTACGTATTCGGCGGAATATTATACTAGGATCTTCATAGATGATATTGTGTGTCACCATGGTATTCCGTTATCCATCATATCAGATCGGCGTGCACAATTCACATTTAGGTTTTGGAGGTCATTAAAAAAAGGGTTGGGTACTAAGGTGAAGTTGAGTACCGCTTTTCATCCCCAAACGGAAGGTCAAGCGGAGCATACTATTCAAGCCCTTGAGGACATGCTTAGGGATTATATTGTTGATTTCAAGGGAAATTGGGATAAGCATTTGCTGTTGGTGGAGTTTTCTTATAATAATAGTTTTCATTCATCCATCTCCATGACTCCCTATGAAGCCTTGTATGGTAGGAGGTGTAGGTCTTCTATTGGGTGGTTTGAAGTGGGTGAGCATTTGCTTCTTAGTCCCGATTTGATTTATAGGACTTTAGAGAAAGTTCATATCATAAGGAACCGATTGCAAACGGCCTATAGTTAGCAAAAGTCTCATGCCGATCATAGAAGAATGGATTTGGAGTTTGAAGAAGGTGATAATGTGCATTTAAAAATTTCACCTATGAAAGGGGTGGTTAGATTTGTCAAGAAAGGGAAGTTGAGTCCTTGTTATGTGGGTCCCTATGAAATCTTGCAAAGTGTTGGTAAGATTGCCTATGAATTGAAACTTCCTAATGAATTGGCTTCGGTTCATCCAGTTTTCCAAATTTCCATGCTTAAAAAGTGTATTGGTGATCTCAAGTCTATTCTTCCTATTGAGGGTCTTGGTGTGAAGGATAACCTCTCTTATGAGGAAGTTCCAGTACAAATTCTTGATAGGCAAGTCAAGAAGTTGAGGAATAAAGAGGTGGCTTCCGTAAAGGTTTTATGGAAGAATCACCTAGTTGAGGGTGAGGGAGGCCGAGGCCGACATAAAGTCTCGTTACCCTCATCTACTTGATAACTAAGGTTAGTATTTCTTACTAATAATAAAAATAATTACTAAAAACTGAAGTTGCTTTGATTTTTAGTAGAGTTTTGGAAAAAGTGCATTTTTGGATATTGTTACAGTGATTTTCTGTGAAATTGTGCATTTGAACTTGAAATTTTGCTCTTTGGCTTGTTTTGAGTTATGTCGTACATTTTGATATGGTGAGTCTTCATGAAATGGAATATAGCATGTTGGTAAGTTGAACTTTGACTTAATTGACTCATGTAAAGCATGTTGAGATCATGTTGTTGTTATGAGAAAGATATTTCTCATAATGTAATGTTAAGCCTTATGTGTGGTAATTGAAGTTTTGAATTGCCTTGTGTAAGTGATATGATTAATATTGTTATGCAGCATTGTTGGTTGGGCTGATAGTCTGGAGTCTATTCCTTCCTTTTAAAGATTTTTAGTGTCATTCGGGAAAGAATATTCCTAAGGGGGGGATAATGTAACTTTTGAAAATCCAAGACGTGTCTTAAAGTCTAACATAAGTGTCATGAGGTTCAAAAACTATTTCAAGGCCTATTTTAATGTTTACAAGTCATTTATGATGTTTAGGAACGAAGAACGTCCATGACGTCCGCAAACTAGTTCTAGTGAGGTGCTAGCGTGCCTAAGCCTATTTGACGAGCTTGTAGGAGTCGGAAATCCATTAAAATTAGTGAAAGGGTAGTTCATAGGTGTTTAAGTTAATACATGGTCGAAATGTCTGGGTATGACTCCCCAAGGACAAACCAAGGACCCTTGCACGTTGGTGTCAACACTGCCTTGGCAGTATGCACCCATGGAGGGTCAATCGAAGGGGCGTGTGTTGATCGACGGGGCATCGATACCAGCCGTCGACCAAAACTTATCCATTTCGTTGAAGAGTCTCAATTTCATAGTCTCTGAACTCATGGACGGATGTGCAACACGGAAGAGCACAGTGACCGTCGACTCACAAACGGGCCGTTGATCGGGGTCTCGTCTGTGAGGGTCGAACTTTCCTGAACATTTAAACTTAGTTTCATTTAATTATTTAAGGGGTTAGGTGGTTAATTAAGGGTTTAAGAGAGTCTAATTAATTTAATTAACCCCCTATATAATGACCCCAAACCTCATTAGACTAAACATAACTCACAAAACAAATCCTCTTCCATCTCTTTTCTTTCTCTCTCTATTGGAAGACACCATTGAAGAGTAGATAAGGGAGGGTTTTTGGGGCTGTAAAGGGACTATTAACCATCAAATATTCATCAAACGTTAAGGTATGTGATCTAATTCACCTTTGAGACCTCTTTCTTCAAAGGGTTCCTTCAAAGTGTTTTAAAAAATTGGGTTTTCATGTGGTTCTTCTCAATCTTGAAAATTATGGTATGAATTGTTTTTTTTTATGTTTTCTGTTGGATAGTATGAACTGATTAACATGTATCTTAACCTAATAATGATAAATGTTGATGATTTGGTCTAGTTGTAGAAGATGACCTTCAACCCTTAACCCTAGGTTTGATTTTGATATAAATTAGGTTGTATTGGTTCAATTAACTTGGTTATGGATTGAATTGCTATTAGATGATGTTGTTGTATCAATCATTAACAAATTAAAGAGAATTGTAGCCTTTCATGCTAGTTCTTGAGAAAATGATCTAGGTTAGGAAGTGAATTGACCTAAGTATCTCGTCTTAAGCTATGATCTAGTATTGAATTGTGATATAGCGTTTATTCTAGTATTGTTATCATGTTGATTATTTATTAATAATGATCTATACCCAAAATTGGGTTGAAAATGAGGGTTATGGTAAGACCTTGATGATGAACTATGAAGGAGACTTGGTAAGACTTATGATCTCTATCCTTTACTTCAAATTGTGGTTAATTGTTATTAAGTCATGATGTGATTTTGGAGTATGCCTTGTTTTAGGATTGATAGGGTGGTATGATGTTGAATTGAAATGTCTTGACTATGTAGTGAGGTTGATTAAGGTGTATATGTTATAAGGATGGTGATGACTACCAATGTGCCTTATTATGATATGAAATGCTAATATGCTCCATTTCTGTTTTACAAAAATATATATAAGTAAAGTAACACGACTAAGTTTTAAAAAATCAATTAATCTTATGATTTAAGAAAAATCGACTATTTCTGTTTTACGAATATATATATATAAGTAAAATGACTAAGTTTCAAAAAATCAATTAATCTTATGATTAAAGAAAAATCGACTTTCCAAAATAATAGAGTCGCCACTTGATTTTTAGTAAAAATCAAGAAACACTTAAAATTATTTTTCAAAAGATTTAAAACAGATAAAAATCAATTGAAAAGGGTTCGAAGTTTAAATGTACATTCCAAGAAGGTGTTAGGCCCTCGAAATACCCGCTAACTTGCGGTTGACTGACGATTAATGACTTTCAAACAACTTTTCAAATTTTTAACTAAAGTAAAAGATTTTTTTTTTTCGTTTGCTCAATTTAATTATTATATTATATTATGGGGAAAATAAAATAGGGGAATTACTTAAAGTGAAAATAATTCATAGGTGTTAACAAGACCAATATTAAAATAAAATCTAAGTAATAAACATTTATAAAATAAATATTTGTATTCTTTTTTTGAATATAAAGAGAAATGGCTATCTTAGGGATATAATTAAATTAAAACCCAAAATCAAATAAAATATGTTAGTCCAACATCATAATAAATAAATAAGAAAGGGAGGAAATATCAAATTTGGGCCCTAGGCCCAAATTCTGCTGCTGCAATTTTCAGGGAAATTGGGCCTATTTCCTTCAAAGAAATCTGCGTATACACATTACGTATACGCTGGTATACAAGACATTTGCGACCCATTTTTGAACCTTTGAAGCCTGCATTTTGTTGACCCTTATGTCATGTAATTTTTTCTGCCTTTTCACGCCCTTTTGCACCTGTATATTGCTGTTTCACAATGTATATCACTGTATATGTCTGTATACAAGCCATATTTTCAACTTGTTTTTACATTTCCAGAAAAGGAAACTTATTTTCTGTACGGATTTATCAATTTTCCACCTGTACACCTACTCTCCAATTCACCCCGATAGCTGACCCGATGAAGGGGGGTCGACTCAACGATATGCAAGGAGGGGAGTTCAAGGGGACTCGGATGCAATTTCACATGCAAAATATAAAGTAAAATAAGAGATTAACATCTATGGAAGGAAATAAAGTGATGAAAAATACTAACATCTACCAGACATTATTAATAAAATAACACTTGAACAATAATTTAAAGGGAAGTTTCTGATAAGCAGTGAAGGGAATAGAATGTTGGGTTATGGGCCTTTTTCCCTTCCTATGTGGATAAATAAAAGCCCAATTTGGACCAACCCATTTTTTGCTCATAGTTCCATTCTTATGAGGCAAATATAAGCCTATTTAGGTCTTATTTTCAAATACACAGAGTTTTTCAGCAACCAAAAAGAGAGAAAGAGAACAGTTTTCGCAGTCAAAATTCAGCCCTAATAGCCAACTTCAAATTGCGATTCCCGCTTCGTTTCTTGTCCGATTGAGCTGATTTTTGGACAGCATATTATCTTCATCTCAATCTTTGATTAGGAACTGACAGAGTTGGATTTGGTGGCCTGCAGCTTCAGTTTTTCTGTCATGAACAGTAGCTGCGAAATTGGTGATTTTGCTCCTTTAATTCTCTAGATTTGGTGCAATCTTATTTTGTTGTTGCTCGTTGTTTGACACTTGTTTTGTGACCAATTTTGGAGAACAATATTGTAACTCTTGGTGATTATAGTGGAGCTTTTGGTCCCGTGGTTTTTTACTCTTCACATCGAAGGGTTTTCCACGTAAATCTTGGTGTCTTGTGTGATTGGTTTATTATTGCCTTGTTATATTTGTTTGGTTGAATTACTTGCTGCCTTACTATTATATTGTTTGTGGTTGTTTGTCTTCTCTTGGTTCAAATCGAAAAGGGAAAGTATAGACTTGGGTATTCTTCCGCTGTTATCTTGTTAGACATTCTTTGTTAGTGCCTTGTCTTTCCCAACATAGAAGAAGATGAAATCAAACTCCCAAGTATAACATACATACAGATGCTTTGAACACCATCCAAGGAATCACAATGTGGACTAAAAAATTATTTATTTATTTTTGCAGACAAATCCAAATTCTTTTTTTTTAGCCTTTCTATGAGTAAATAATAAAGGAGCTAAAGAGAATGAAATCAAAACGTTAAGCTACTAAAAGATACCTAAACACAAAAAAATTCCAGCATGCATGAACCACTTTGAGAGAACGCTAAGGCAAGACTTAATGCATTTAAACACACAATGACCATTACTATTTGCACATAACTTAAGTGAATAGCAAAAACGTCAAGTTTGAGAGTCACATGCATGTTAAATGCAAATTAATAAGCCTTTAATAAATTTATCACAAGATTAAGTGCGGGACTAAGTAGGCATCAGAAGAGTGGCTAAGATAACGAGGTTGACTCGAACACATCAACACTAACCTACACCGACCGATAAGAAAGATAACTGACTAACTTAAACTTGAAAAATAAGTGCCAAACCGAATCCATGGAGCGATTCTTTTGACACGTACAACAAAATATGAATATCATTTCCACGAATAGAGACAGAAAAGCATTCTGGTAATTAACAAGTGAAACAAACTAACTATTGAGGCAAGCACTATTGTCACGAGCTTGAGGGAATTAAGAACGGATAAAATAAATTCGAACATACATTCAATTACTTCAAAACGAAATATACACTACCAGTTACCGAGAGAAATAAGGTGAGGGCTAAAGGTATCATTTAGAGTACAACATATCAAGTAAAAGTATTTTGAAGCCCATAAAAACACAACTCAAATCCAAAATACTACTGGAAACTGAATGAATAAAATAACTGAGAATTATTTACCTCTTGATGAGTAGCGACTGAGACAATAACAAACCAAGCAGAGACTTCCATACTTTCGATGAGAGCTTTCGACAGAAGAATACGGGATATTTTAAAACTGAAGTTTGATATCGAAAATCTTTAATCTCGCAAAAAAAAATAGAAATCAACAACTCTTCTTATAAATTTATATAATTGTGTTTGCTTCTATTCTTCTCCTTTCTAACCCCTATTTTCCAATTCTTTTTCGCCAACTCTCTCTACCTATCTCCCCACTTTTGAATGAAGAGGGTGAGGGCCTTAAATAAAGGAATATATGGGTTGATTAAAAGGGAAAAAGGAATTGAATTTTAAATTTTCAAATTTTGAATTTTTTTTGAAGGGATAAGGTTGGAGAGCTGGGCAGTACTGATTCCCAACAGAATTCCAAGGAGCACCGTTCGATCTGAGGAGCAAGGACGGACGAAACACAAGATAGAGACACCTGGAAGATTCGATACGGAGGATAAGGGATGGAGAAGAGGAGACGCACGCTGCTGCTGAACGCAATTTCTCGCGATTGAATCGCGGTTTCCGGGTTTGATTCGAAGAAGAAGACGAAGTAGGGCGGGTCGATTTGGTGTTGTACGTATTCTGAGATTTTGGATGGATGTTTTGTATTGTTTAAATTGTAATGTTGTATTTAGTAGGTGGGTTGGGTGTAATAAATGGAGGGGTGGGCTGCTGCTGATGGGCCTGATTTAGATTGGCCCAAAATGTGTCTGAAAAGGGGTTTAAGGTGAAGGGTAGGGAAAGGTTGGATCTTGGAGTTTTAATAAATGACCAAATTGAGTTAGACTAATAAATTCGGTTAAACTCTAAATAAAATGGATTAGTATTAATTAATTAACAAGCTTCTTAATCTCAATAAAATAAAATAATTATTTCAATTATAAACTAGTTAACCTGAAAGTATAAATTATTGTTCAAACGACACTAGTTATCTAAATATTTTACTAAAACTAAAAATAGATTTTGAGATCATTTTCGAATAATGATAAAATATACTAAAAGTTATAAAAAGAAAACAAAAAATAAAAAAAACATATTCAAAATAACACAAACTTTATATTTTGTAAAACAAATTATTTTAATTTACTTGGAAATCAAGAAGCCCGTGAATTAATTCCTATCACGGAGGGTAAAAATTGGGTGTCAACACTAACCTCACTTATATAAATTATTATTAAAGGACTTATACTCATGTAATTCTTATTGATCTATGATGATGATGATGTTATACAAGGGTTATACCCTATGACCTAAACTAAGCTATGATTGATAATAAATGTTTAAAAGATATTTTAATAAAGGGACTTAGTTTAGCACCGAGTGAACTTGACAAATGGGAGGTGATGACTTCCCATAGAGGAAGATTCACCTTATAGTTCTAGTGTGGTGTTGGCTCCCCAAAAAGAAATACTTATCCAACATGAGTGGAGGCCCCAATTGCCAAGTGGTATGTAGAGGGAGAATATCTATCTCTTAGTTCTTGAACTATGTTTCCCCCATAGGAAGACTAGCTAGTGGATCCACCTAGAAAGCTATGTTTATGTTTGATTTACTTTGTCCGGTAGACCACCTTCCATCGGTGTAAGGTTTTACAACGCCCGGATTCAACACTTGTCTCATGTGGTCTATATCGGTTAAGGCAAGTGTTCCCTAAATTAAAATGAACAAGTGAAGATGAACTAACTATGGTGACTTGAGAGGTTTGACTTAGCCTTGGTAGGGATATGAGACTCTATCAATGCCTTGCACTAGTTTTCCTTGATGGAAGCTTTAAAAGGTTGATATTATGTATGTATATGATAATGAATGCAAAATATGATAGTATGATGACTTGACATGTAAATGATACTATATGGTGATTGATACTCTTATGAACAAGTGAATGGTCTATGTTGTTAAAAGTATGATGTTATAAATCCTTAAAAAGGCTATGTAATGTGAAGTTGAATATTAGCCATAGTTCTTGTTGGGTCACTTGATTGAGTAAGGTTTTGGGGATTTGCTTGGTTATTGCACTTGTTGGGTTTATGAGGATTCATGGGTAGTAGTCTTACTTTATCATGATATGATGAACTCATATCCATGCTTGTGATGTAATTACTTGATTGTAGGGTTATATTGGATTATGAGTTAAAGTATGTTGACAAGTATGTTATTTGCTTTGACTTGATGAATATGCCTTTTAAATTTGTATGATTTTCCTTGATTATGGATAAGGCTTTTCAAAGAATAAAATGACATGTTTTGATAAATGTCCCTCTTCATTGACATCATTTCAAAGTATGTGTGCATATGGTCTCATACTTAGTACAAGTAGCGTACTAATCACATTTCTTCCTTTTTCCTAACCATTTTAGGTTCCGGTCGTTGAAGTGTTTTGGAAGGCGACTTGAAGAAGGCTTGGATTCTTGATCATCCAAGTAGGGGTAGGTCCTCATTGTCCGAGGGCGATGCCAATATCGAGCTTATGTTGTTGATTTAGTTTTAAGACTCTTACATTCTATCTCTATTCATTTGAGTACGGATTGTATAAGGCCTATATGTGGCTATTTTGCCATTGATGTATGGGCTATGCCACACTTGTTAATCGTGTTAGATGGTTATGAGATGAGACAATCTTTGAGGACTATTTTCTAGCTTATATATACTTATGTGCAATAAAATTAGAAGACTATGTAACCTTCCTATACGAAGGGTCTATGTATACTCGATATATATATATGTTATGTGTATGTAGAGATCTATGTAAACCACCAAGTAGAAGCAAAGAAAAGTTTTAAAATTTTCCGCTAAATTTGACCTATGAATGTAATGATGTAAACTAAGAGGCTAGTCTTAGTTCTCAAAGAGGACGACGACGCTGATTACGTGTAGGGGGTAAACCCAGATGTGACATGATTGATCGAGACCCTCTCTTCTTGCGTAGCTTTTGGCATGAGCTTAATCAGCTACAACGCACCACCTAGGCTATGAGAACAACTTACCACCCTCAACAAATGGTCAATCTGAGGCTTTGAACAAATACGTGGAGAAATATTTACGTTGATTTTCACTATTCTCTCACTAAATAGGTTGCGATGTTACCTTGGTCAAAACATTGGTACAATACTGCAATCAGCCCTCCACCGAGATGACTCCATTTTGAGTATTTTATGGTAGAGACCCACCAACCTTGGCTTGGTACATTATGGGTAGTATCTCTAGTGAGATAATTGAAGCTTATCTAGTGGATAAGGATGATTCCTTAACTTTCCTCAAGGATAATTTATCTCGTGCACAAAATTGAATGAAAGATCTCGCTGACAAGAGTCGAAGGGAACTAACTTACCAAGTGGGAGAATGGGTCTATGTCAAACTTAAACCTTATCGCCAACACATTGTTCGCCTTCACTGACATTCTAAATTGGGAAGATATTGATTTGGACCTTTCAAAATCCTCAAATGCATTGGAGATGTTGGGTACAAAATAGAACTACCTGATAATGCTCACATACATTCAGTATTTTATATATTCATGCTCAAACATTCTATATATAGGTAAATCTGTTCAGCAAGTTACTCCATGGAATCTAACCGATACAACCAATATTATTTCTGAGATTTGAGGACAAGCTTCCTTTTTTCAAGAAAGGAGTATTACTCTGACCCTACAAGCTGACTTGGAGGACACACTAGCGGCCACAACTGACTTGGATCTAGGACGACACATCAACACCATCGTGAACACACACACTTAATAGCAGAGTGGGATTTTCAAAAAAAGTAAGCGTGTGATAACCCTTTCCTTGTTACTGCTTCATTGATAGTTCCTTTCCGAAATCTTGTATTTCAATTAATGTTATCATACAAGTCACCTTTATTTGAGAATTATCTTCTTATTAATTTGTGGCAAAATGAGAGAACATAAAATTGTAAAAAAAACAAGACTTAATAATGGCATATGAGTTTGATCAACTGACTTACATAATAATAGTAATACTTTTTTTAAAGCTATTAAGAGAATAAATCTCTACCCAAACAAAAGATTCTAAATGATTAAGCTATGGGTCATATTGTGTTTTGTATATTCTATATTTCTATAGATATTCAATATTTCTTCTCCAAATAAATTACTAATAGATATAAAAGATTTTGTTTTCATCCAAAAAAATAATTTTGAATTAAAGTAGAGTTATAATAACCGAAAATAAAATAGAAATTTAGCACTAATCTAACAAAAAGAGGAACGTAGAATGAAACTAACACCTAGTTTGGATGGTTACAACACGTTATACTATACAATATTACTTTGTTAGTTTAAATATAATAATTTTTTTTATTGTTACTTAAATTATTCTATTGTATCATATCAGTTAATTTATCGTTATTAACAACGAAAAAATCTATTTTATGTAATTACTGATTTGGTGTGATCACGTGGTTACCTTAATATTTTCTTATAATTGTATCTTTGCTTATTATTTTATAATAATATTTAATCTATTGTACTATATTTTTATAATAGCTTTACCACATAGCCTACTATTTTGGTAGGTTTATTACTCAAATATTGAATGTGTGACATTATATAACAACGAAGAATGATACAATATATCTAAACATTATATTCATTAAAATAATTTAATATGATACAATATGATACGATAGATGGTAAAAAATGCATCACAAAAACTATCCAAACAAAGGGTAGAAGGAGAAAATGCGAATGGTAGAAAGGAGTCGTTAAATTGCATCTCTCTTTCTAGAAAAAAATATTACGCGACTCTCTATCTATTATTAACACTAATTTTTTAATTAATTAATTAATTATGGGTGATTTGATGTGGCGCGACATTGGTATCGGATGAGTAAGTTGTAAATTGAGTGAACAGTTGTAGTTTTGTAAAATTACAACTGAGTGAACAGTTGTAGTAATTGTAAACTAGTACTTCATCCGTTCAATTGATGTGATTTACTTTTTTTTATATAGTGTAAAAAAGAATAATATATTTTTATATTTAAGTAATAATATAATTTTTATCTTCAATGAAATGATTTATAGTCACATAAATTCTATAATTCATTTTAGATTATAAATTTTAAAAATTTTCTTTTCTTTTTTAATTTCATGTCGAGTCAAACTATCTCATATAGAATGAAAAAACGGAGGAAGTAATAATTATTTGAAAAAGTTGGTTGAGTCAGAAGAGTATGCCAATTCAGCAAAATGTTCACAATGATATTTTCAGGTATGCCAGTTCAACAAAATGTTCACAATGATATTTTCACATTCCAACCCTTAAAAAGGAAGAAGTGATTTTGGTAGTCTTATCTGTCAATTTCAAAAATGACATATACTAATCTCAATATTGTTATAGGAAAAACTATTTTCATAACAATTGAGCATTATGCAAAATTAAAGGATTACAAATCTTAATCATAATAAATGTGTTGTGGCCCCACAAGTTGATTTGGAGGACACATCAGCATCCATAACTGACTTGGATGACACAACATCAGCCACCGTGGATACACACTCAGTAGGAGACAGGAGAGTGGGGTTTTGAAAAAAAGCAAGCATGTGAGAACCCCTTTAACAAAGTTAGCTGATTTCATAGTGGGAACGGTGTGATGAAAACGTGGACAAGCGGAAGAAAGTGCAATTTGTGAAGTGTCAGATTTCATATAGCAAACGTAGGCACCTATTAGGCAATTATAGTTTTAGCTTGGATATCTCGTCTCTTTGTTTCTCTAGTCTCTCATCTCCTTGTTTCTTTCTTTGTTACTGTTTTGTTGATATTTATTTCCACTCTTGTATTTCTATTAATGTTATAATATAAGCCACCTGTATTTTCGAATTGTTTTCTTTAATTTGTTGCATTGTGCTTTCATCTAGAGGTCACTCATGGAATATCACAAATTACTCAAGGCTCATTTAGGTGATTCAATTAAGAAAGTGAAGGATTTCTTCTCTAAGAAACTCACTAAGATCTAAATTATACTGATGGAGGTGATTGCCACAAAAGTTTTGATGGGAACACACCGTCATGAATCGACCATAGAGATAACTCAATAGGAACACCTGGCAGCAGGCCCCACACAGGCACAAACCTCCTTCGATGGAATTGGGTCAATTTTGCAGTGACAACTTAGAGGCTAGGATATTCCAAGTGGGGCGATACTTTGATTTTTATAGAATTGAGGAAGATTGAGGCTGACCATGGCGTCATTTTATCTGGTTTTATGTTATTTTTAATTAATGTACATTTATTTTTATTAAAATTGAGTATGAGCAGAGTAATTGTTGCCAATATGTGTTTAAAAAACAGAATTACTAATTCCAACAAAACTTTGCAAAAACACGAAGTTATAAAAGTTTAAAGAACCAATAATAAAGATGAACAAAACTTAATTCACAAAAGATAAAATCTTTAAATGTACCAGAATCTAAAAAATTATGACAGAAAAAGATCAAGCCTGGTTAATGCATAGTGTTCCCTTAAGGAAATTATTCCCCTCTAATATCTGAGGTTTGATTTGAAATATGTCCTTCCAGGATAGAATGATCTCAATCACTAGCGTATTGATACCAAAATCTGTCAGCAAACCACTCAACAACAATAAAGTACACGAAGAAAATTTTTTGCAGAAGAAGAAATTAGGAAAATTCGTAAGGAAAAATTATGAAAAATGAATGGTATTTATAGGCAAAAGGAACTGGTTCTAAAAGGTTGCAACCATTTCATAATCCACAAGATCATTCATAAAAGTCAAAATCTTTCAAACGGTCATGATCGTTCCTGAAAGTTGAAACCTTTCAGAACATTCACTTCCAACGACGGGAAATACAAATAACACGGAAAAGAATTAAAACAAAACAGGTCATGCGCGGATCCAAGTCGGGTCAGACAATTAACAAATTAATTGAAATATTTTGGTTTATTAACTAATTAATTGAAATATTTTGTCCATTTAGTTTAATTAATTATAACTAAATAATTAAAACAAATTGTGTTCAAGCTGACCCGAGCGACGACGACGGCGGCACTGATATACCGTGGTTTCACGATATTATTAATACTTTTTCCTAAAGTTTAGTGTGTCCAAAAGCGTTTTTGTGCTAATTTTTATATAAGTTTCTCTTTATTTGCAGGAAATCTGTCCAAAGATTAATGCGGAGATTTTGAGCGAAAAAATGCAGAAGAGACCACCTACGGAGCTTGTGACGATCCATCATGCTTGTGATGGTCCGTAGGTGGCAGTGTAGTGCAGCTGCTGAAGGAAGATGAGGAAGTCTGACCAAGTGTGGGGTTACGGAGTCCATGACGGTCCGTCGTGCTTATGACGATCCGTCCTGCAGGTTCGTCATGAAGTTCAGAGAAGTAATTCCAGTACCCATATTCCAAGAGTTTAATTGTTTTGGAACGAAGACCCTCGACGGACCGTCGTGTCTGTGACGATCCGTCATACTTGCCGTTGAGGGCAATGAAGAGAGCAGCAGAAGAAATTGCACAAGTATAGGACGACGGAGTCCATGACGGTCCGTCGTGACCACGACGATCCGTCGCGAGGTCTGTCGACCCAGCTGCGTTTTGACATATTTCCAGCAAATAGAGTACTTGTTTAATTAGGTTTTTATTTTCTATAAATAGTTCAAAAAATCTCATTTTTTTAGGTTAGACACGGTATTATAAGTTAGACTTTGGATTATTTGGTTAGGCTTTTGATTATCATTAGACTTTTTGTGAGAGTCTTGATTACTTTGAGATTCTTGCAAATGATTGTTGGTGATTTTTGTTGATTAATCAAGCAAACTTTCGGATTTTACTGTTTCTCATTGAAGTAAGTACATGAATTCTTATATAATATATTTGAATATTGTGATTATGACTATGGGTAACTAAACTCCATAACTAGGGTTGTGGGAACCATAAGCAAATAATGAGGTAAAACCTAACTAAAATAACAATTATAGAATAGTGTCTTAGAAGTCTTTTTAACCGATAACCAACGTTAAAACTCGCCTTAATGCTACTTGCCGGACCAAGGAGGTAGATAATAGGAAAAGAATTATCAACATAGATTTAGTGTTTACTATCTAATAGGCTAGTATTGATTGGTATGAGGTAATAACTTAGTCAAATATTGAATACGACGCTTCATATGAGGTAAAGATAAGGGTTAGGATAGCAACACACGTAGCCGGACCAAGGTGCGGAGTGAAATTTTCTAAATGACAGACCAAGGATTTAGAAATATATAGCTTATCACTTTGCATGCAAGATACTAGGAAAGAAATGTTATAGTTAGAATTATCAAGTTATGAACCTGTGGGGAAAACATAAACCCTAGTTACTTTGATTAATTGATTAAACTCCAACATTCGAAGGTGTTAAGTGTCTCTTTCAATTACGTTATTTACTTTCATTCATTTAGAAATAGAGACCCCCCTTTTTATTGTTTTTGCTTTCCAAGGAAGTAATTGACTGAACCGTAGTAATAATAGATTGAATTTAAGTCTAAACTATTTTCCTCGTGGGAATGATCCCAACCTCACTGGTTGGGTTATTTATTTGACACGACCGCTTTACTTCTTATTTGAGAAGTAAGTTTGAGTATATCAAATTTTGGCGCCGCTGCCGGGGAATATAGCTTTTAGATTAACTTGAACTTATTACTAGAGTTTAGTTGATACTTTCTTGATTTTACTTTGTTTTATTGTTTTTGATTCTTTCAGAACCATCCTCCTTGTATGCCAAATACACGGAGTGGAAGAGAACCCTTGTTTCCCTACGATCACGAAGTAGAGCGTACACTACGCAACATGAATCGAAACTTGGGAATCAATGATGATGATCCAAACCAGAACATCCCAGCTCCGGTTGATGTTCATGGTCAGTTGTTATCCGATGTTCCGGGTGAACACCAACAGAGGGGACAAAATCCCGTTCCACGGCCCCAAGCATACTACAGAGGCTATGATAACATAGCAGACTCCGATGGGCCACTTGTCTTGCCTCCTCTACCCACAGGCCACACCTTTGTGGTAACTAGTAGCCTGATGCAAATGCTCACTGCCAGAGGTTTATTTTAAGGGCTACCTTCTGAGGATCCACATGCCCATATAGCTAAGGTAAGGGCAGTGTGTATACAAGATGATAATAATAAAGCGTTGTTGGACATTATAGCAGGTGGATCTTATGGGGAGTGTCCTTATGCTGAGATTGCTGAAAAAATTAGAGAAAATCTCCCGGAATAATAAAGGTTGGAGTACTAGGAAGTCAGATACCGGGAGAAACACCTTTGCAGTGCATTCCACTCACAACCCAGCCACAGATGAGATTCGCGAAGAAATGGCTCAGATGAGAACTGAGCTTGGGTTGGTACTAAAACATGTCACTAGGGGTACTGAAAAGATAAATGCAGTCAATTACTTGTCAAAACCACCATCTAAATGAGCAGACGGGGGGTTTCTGACCGAGCGCCCAAGGCTCAAATCAGGATAATTGGTGCCAAAATCAAGGGAACCAAGGTCGGATCTATGGTAACTATAACTGTGAGGGTCATTATGTCCAAGATGGAAACTACAACCGCGACAACAACTTCAACAGTGGTAACTACGGTAACAGAAATGATAGGAATGGGCCCTATGTCCCTCCTCAAAATGGTGAAGTTACTCCTAGGGATGGTGGAGATAGTATGGCGCGAGTTGAGGATATGTTGCACAAAATGATGAGGAGGTTCGATGCTAGTGATGAGCACATTAAAGAGTTAAGGTGTGATTTAGCATGTATTGGGCAAAAAGTTGATACACATGCAATATCGATTAAGCAGATCGAGTTGCAAATGGCCCAATTATCTGCGACAGTGAACACACAGCAACTGGGCACTCTTCCTAGCAACACTGTCCAAAATCCAAAAAATGATGCGCACTGTATGGCAATCTCTACTCGGGGTGGTAAGCAAACCATTGACCCACCTATGCCGTCTAATGAGGAAAATGTGAGAAAGAATAATGATAAGGTGGTAAAGGGTAGTGGTGAAGCAGATGAAAGTAATCGAAAAGATGCAGAAGTCCCTATGAAGGTAATTCCCATCCTAGGCCACCACCACCCTTCCCTCAGAGATTAGTGAAAAAGACCGAGGATGGTAAATATCGGCGTTTCATAACAATGCTGAAGCAGCTTTCTATTAATGTCCCTTTGGTAGAAGCTTTAGAACAAATGCCCGGTTATGCCAAGTTTATGAAAGATCTGGTCATAAAGAAAGATCGGTCACTTTCGAGGATGATGATAGACTGCAGCATTGTAGTGCTATTGCTACAAGATCCCTCGTACAAAAGAAAGAAGATCCGGGTGCGTTCACTATTCCTTGTACAGTTGGGTCATTACATTTTGCGAAAGCATTATGTGATGTGGGGGCAAGCATAAATCTCATGCCTCTCTCGATTTACAAGAAGTTGGGTTAGGGGGATCCAAAACCCACTGCGATGCGGCTACTGATGGCTGAGCGGACAGTGAAAAGGCCTATAGGGATACTTCATGATGTGCTAGTAAAAGTGGAGTCATTTGATCTTTCCGACTGATTTTGTTATTCTTGATTGTGAAGTCGATTTTGAAGTGCCTATTATTCTTGGGAGGCCATTCCTTGCTACAGGTAGAGCCTTAGTTGATATGGAAAAGGGACAGATGAAATTTCGGTTGAACAATGAAGAAGCGACCTTCAATATTTGTAGGACCATGAGGCAGAGTGGTGAGCTCCAATCGGTATCCGCCATATCCCACAAAGAAAAGATGAAGAAGGAAAATGAACAAAAAAATGAAAAACAAGAGTTTATGATTGGGGATTTAGTGCTTTTAGACAGTTCTGGGTCGCCTTGTCTTCCGGGCAAGCTCAAGTCCAAACGGAGTGGCCCTTACTTGATTACCCAAGTATTCCCTCATGGAGCAGTTGAGTTAAAAGCCAAGGAGGGAGTGCGGTTTAAGGTGAATAGAGAACGAATAAAAACTCTATTTTGGGCATAAAGAATCGGGGAATGAAGTGATAAAGGCATACCATCTTGATGAAAACTGAGTAATCAAGTGTCCCCAGTCGTGCCGCGACATTAAATCAGGCGCTTGTTGGGAGAAAACCCAATACTTATAGTCTTTTTAGTAATGGTAGAATTTTTCTACTAATGAGTTTTAAATTTGGAGGCACATCACCAGGAAATTCTGCAGAGAATTATGCTGCAGCAGTCACTGACGGGTACAGTGACGGACCATTGTGCCTGCGATGGACCGTCGCATGAATCCGTCGTACCAAGTACGTCTTTCTGTTATTTTCAAACTAGGGCACACACGACGGACCCAACGACGGATCGTCAGAACTGAGACGGACCGTCGTCGCGTCATTAATGAGGCATACCCGACCTGGCCCGGCTGGAGTTTTTTTCCAAAATATTACCATTTAAAATCCCCATCCCCTCATTTCACCCCCATTCCTTCACTATTCCTCCTATTTCCCTCCCTTTTCAACTTCCAAAATCTCTCCCTCTTCAGCCGATAATTGTTCCCCCAAAATTCTCCAAAACCCTAAAAGTTATCATCTACTAGTCAGAGTTGCTACTGTGGGTGTCTTCTTGATCACCAAGTACCTTTCCATCTTGTTTTTCTCCAATTCTCAGGTATGTGTATCTAATTTCTACTCATTTATCTTGCATTTTTGTTTATCATTAGTATTAGCCTAGTTCTTCTTGATATGTTCATTTCTTTTATATAAAATTTTGTCTAACCTAGGTTAAAAATCATCAAAATTGCCGTGTTTACAACCCTAGATATAGGTGTTTTGGCATTGCTAGTTTACTAGGTATTTGGGTTAGACAAATGTAGGTCCAAAACACTACAAATTCGATTTGGGTCATCGGGGATGAATGGGGTACCCCCAGTTTTGCCACTGATCTACAGAACGAGACCCCGATGACGGACCGTCGTACCTATGACGGATTGTTGTAGGGTCCGTACCAAAAGCGCTAACACCCCACTGTCCAATTTTATGCAAGTGTCCTCAAACGGACATATGCGACGGACCGTCATACCCACAACGGTCCGTCCTGCACAACCATTCTGGTTGTCAGAGACCTTATTCCTGAGGGTCTCTCACTTTTTCTAAGTGTCCTCCAACGGACACATGTGAAGGATCATCGCCTTTACGACGGTCCGTCATGCACACCCGTTCTGGTTGTCAGAGACCCTGTTTCTAAGGGTCTCTCTCCATTTTTCTTAGTGTCTTCCAACGGATACATGTGACGGACCGTCGTCTTTACGACGGTCCGTCCAACACAACTATTCTGGTTGTCAGAGACCTTATTTCTAAAGGTCTCTCTCCATTTGCTACGTGTCCTCAAACGAACAAGTACTACGGACCGTCATACCCACGACGGTCCGTCCTGCATGACCGTTATGATGGTCAAAGACCCCTCTCCTAAGGGTCCCCATATTTTTTTCAAGTGTCCTCTGACGGACACCTACGACGGACCGTCGTACCTGTGACAGTCCGTCCTGCACATACTGTCATACTTGTCAGATACTCTTCTTCAGGGTTCTCCATATATACATAGTCTAAGTAAGACACGATGGACCTCATGATAGTCCATCATAGTCATGACGAGCCGTCACCTGTCCCGTCGCATTTCACTGATACTATAGAAATGTCATTTTACTTTAATTTTTTTTGTGTGGTTTTGCTTGTCTTGTTTGCCACTTCTCGTACTAATATTGATCCGTTACAGGTCCTATCTACTATGACACCAAAACAAGATCGACTCTATGCACGCGGGCGATCGAAGTTTGTCGCCCCGTCTGCTCGCATGGTCATTTGCTCTGATGTTGAGCATGACCCCGAGTACGTGCCCCCAAGCACTTCCACCCCTTTCCGTGCTGCACGTGCTGCCAGAGCCACACCCAAAAAGGTAGCGTCCGGCGTAGTCACTGCCTCCCAGTCTGATGAGGAGCGCACACTGACCGCCACACCTTCTGGGTCAGCCACCAATGAAGAAGGAGCGTCTGTCTCCTTAGGAGTTTCGTGGTCGGAGGAAGCCTCCAGCTCTGCTGAGGTTCCCGCACCCGCCACCGCTGCAGCGTCGGCCTCGTCTGATGAGGCTGACAGTTCAGAATCCACACCCGGTTCACCAGCTCAGGCTCTCACCTCGGCTACTGACCAGCCCAACTGGTGGTGTGTCGACGGGCAATTTCAGGTGTACTCCAATGCAAAGTTCCTGAATGACAAAGGAGTTATGACTCGAACACTCACATTGGAGCGGTGGGTCCTTACAGGGAGTCTCTCGACGATGCTCGAGATCCATAATCTCTTCACCAGACATCGACTGGAGTGGACAGCACGTCCGTTGGGACGTTATAGTGAAGAGCTAGTCCGAGAGTTCTATGCATCCTACGTAGCCACTCTCCGATAGCAGATTGATAGGCTGGATTTCCCCGCCAAACAGGCCCCACTGGAGCAGGTTCGAGTACGGGGCGTTCAGGTCGATATTTCCCTGACTGCCATCCGTCAGTTTCTATACGGCGAGGGTGTTGATGCTAATCGAACCCCTCTCACTGCCGAGTTTGACTACCGATGGTAGATTGTTAAAGATGGCCAATTCCTGCGTAAGCCATCACTGAGAGAGACCACCGAGAGGTGGATTGCCCTGCACTTGTCTGTTGATAGAGAGGGTGCCGACTGGGTGATCGAGCCAAAGGGGGCCATCAAGAAGGCCAACCTGACTTTCACAGCAAATTTTTTGTGGTTGATTGTCCGCCACTGCTTTTACCCCCACAGCCGCCGATAATATCATCACATGGGATCGAGCAGTACTGATGGCGGCGATGATAGCCGGGTTCGAGGTGGATTTTGCATGGCTTCTTCAGGCAGTCATGCACGAGAGGGCTTTTAAGGTAACAACTACTTACCCTTTCCCGTGCATGATCTTTTCTCTCTGCAGGTCCGCAGGTGTGCCTATATGGAAACGTTGATCAGCTTAAGACCCCGCTGGGCACTGTTGATGTCGGCCTCATCAGAGATGAGGCCAATTAATTGGCTCCACGCAGAGGGCCCCTTCCAGAGCTGCCCCCACTTGCTGACGATCTGGCTGATACGGTAGCCCAAGCCCGTATGGCTACGCAGGCGGCGTCCACTGACACTACCCCGGTCGAGTCTATCCCGGGTAGTAGCACTGCCCTGAGCTCCTCTCGCACCGTCCCTCTACCCGCGCTGGTCCCGCTTGCTAGGGTCCAAAAACTAGAGGCGCAAATGACTACACTTCTGCATCATATCCAGTCGTGGATGCAGAGGTCTATTACCGAGGCAGAAGAGCGCTTGGAGCAAAAAATGGTCCAGCATACAGAGCGGAAGATCGCTGAGGTTCACCAGCGCTTGGACGCTTTTGAGTTGTGGGTGTTAGCCCGGCCAGCCCCTCCGGTGGATGTGTCGACTCTTCAGGCTGCGGTCGACAGTCTTCGCGCAGATATTGACATGATCTTAAAGGCTAGGGTGCCTGAGTCTGAGGCCCCTTCTGTCGAGCCTGCTGAAGACACAGTGTTGACGGCCCTATTTGCCATCTCAGAGATTCCACCACCTCCCCCTCGAGAGCATGCCAAGAGGCGTAGGGGTCGAGCGGAGGATGAGGCGCGAGCACGAAAGAAGGAGTGCCGTGAGATGGAGGCTGCGATGAGAGCCTCGCTTGCTGAGGAGGAGGCGCACCAGATGAGAGCAGGAAAGTTAGCGGCTGGGTCGTCTAGCTCCCGAACTGTGGAGATAGCGGGAGGCACTACTGATAGTACTGTTGTTGCTGAGGACACCACTGAGGGTGTCTAGATTACAGAGGAAGTGGGTTCCGGGGAACCGGACCCACCAGCTTGCTGATCGTCGTCGCTTTGCGCCACAGGTTTGCTTCACCTACCACTCTAGTATTTAAATTTTTTATGCATTGGGGACAATTGCATGTTTTTTTGTTGGGGGTGGGGTAAATGGAAAGTTAGTGCTAGGTTGAAGTCTGAGTAGCCCAATTCACTATCCTCTTTTGGGGTTTTCTTGCATGTGTTCTTTTCCCCCAAAAGACTGATTACTTTTCTGTTGAACCAGCATGTCTATATCTTGTGTACATAGTTTAATTCTGGAGCATGATGGCTAAAATGATATCCTGATAAATTGGAAATGATGCATGACTAGGCATAGTAATTGACAAATGTGTGGCTCTAAGCACGATATAGAGGTACACCACTGCATTACCCTAAGTCTAGAATTCGAACTAGGTGTCTGATAATCTGGTAGAGTGATGAGATGTCAAGTGAGTGTGAGGAAGATTTGAATAGTCCACTAGTTGTACTGAGCTAGAACTTGCCTGGTTAGTCCTGCTAAAAGTAAGCTGTAATAGACAATTAGGAAAGGATCATAGGCCCTTATTCAATATAGCCCATTTTTAGCCTAAATAAAAGAAAACCAAATGAAATTTATCCTTCTTTGATCCAAATGATCTGAGCTTAAATTAGACCTTTCTTTTTCACCCCAACTGATCTTTTCTGGGAATAATGTGTTGGCCCTGGTCCCTCCTTGGACATGTGCACCTCAGCTTATGCCAAAAGCATAAGTTGAGGGTGGCTAATCCAGTAAACAAACTTTGTTATGGCCCTGACCCAACTTTGGGTATTGTGTACTTTGACCCATGGCAAAGCCATGAGTTGAGGGTGGCTATTATGAGGAATGCTCTGGAAAGTGGGGTTGAAAGAACAAAGAGATCAGAGAAAGAACAAAAGTAAAGTGACTCAAGAATTAGTTGAAAGAAAAGTAAAGAAAAAGAAAAATATACAAGAAATACAAGCAAGAAAAGAAGAGAGTCACTTACACAAATGAAGAAAGAAGAGAAAATAGCAAGGTGAAAGAATATGAGAAACTAGGCAAGATAAAATGATAGAAAATGGTATGTTTAGCCGATATGTCAAGGAGGGAAAAAAGTCACTAAAGTATACCTAAATATACCCTACCTGACCATGAGCCTATGTTACAAGCTAAGAAAGTCCTATCGTGATCTAAAGGGGTTTGTAGAGAACTTAAAGCAGTGAAAATAAGGGCAAGCTTATGGAAATAGGTATGAATGAGTGTGAATTTGTTCTGAGAGAGAGTGTTGAAAAGTAATCCTTATACTCAAACTGAAATCATTGTGTGAAAAATGAGGATTTTGTTTTAAAGTGAGGGCACTAGTTGCAATACCAGAATTGTTAGCACCTCGGTGATAAATTGAAGAGGATACGTGTTTAGTGCATGGTGAGTCTATGTCATGCTCTGATCCCACATAATTCAAGACTAATAGTGATAGCATGCATAAATATGATAAGATTAATCGGGATTGATTGTCCAATGATTGCAAAGGATAAAACATGGATACTATTGTACAAAGATTTTGTATTGAGTCATAGTGCGTCGCTTGAGGACAAACAACGAATTTAAGTTGAGGGTGTTGATATACCGTTGTTTCACGGTATTATTAATTATTTTTCCTTAAGTTAAGTGTGTCCAAAAGTCTTTTTGGGCTAATTTTTATATAAGTTTCTCTTTATTTGCAGGAAATCTGTCAAAAGATGAATGCGGAGATTTTGAGCGAAGAAATGCAGAAGAGACCACCTACGGAGCTTGTGACGGTCCGTCATGCTTGTGACGGTCCGTAGGTGGCAGTGTAGTGCAGCTGCTGAAGGAAGATGGGGAAGTCTGACCATGTGTGGGTTTACGGAGTCCATGACGGTCCGTCGTGCTTATTACGGTCCGTCCTGCAGGTTCGTCATGAAGTTCAGAGAAGTAATTTCAGTACCCATATTCCAAGAGTTTAAGTGTTTTGGAACGAAGACCCTTAACGGACCGTCGTGTCTGTGACGATCCGTCATACTTTCCGTTGAGGGTAATGAAGAGAGCAGCAGAAGAAATTGCACAAGTATGGGACGACGGAGTTCATGACGGTCCGTCGTGACCACGACGATCCATCGCGAGGTCCGTCGACCCAGATGCGTTTTGACAGATTTCCAGTAAATAGAGTCCTTGTTTAATTAGGTTTTTATTTTCTATAAATAGTTCAAAAAACCTCGTTTTTGAGGTTAGACACGGTATTATTAGTTAGACATTGTATAATTAGTTAGACTCTAGATTATTTGGTTAGGCTTTTGATTATCATTAGACTTTTTGTGAGATTCTTGATTACTTTGAGATTCTTGCAAGTGATTGTTGGTGATTTTTGTTGATTAATCAAACAAACTTTTGGATTTTACTCTTTCTCATTGAAGTAAGTACATGAATTCTTATATAATATATTTGAATATTGTGATTATGACTATGGGTAACTAAAGTCCATACCTGGGGTTGTGGGAACCATAGGCAAATAATGAGGTAAAACCTACCTAAAATAACAATTCTAGAATAGTGTCTTGCATGTATTAATAATTCCTTCGCTTAGAATTCTTTTTAACGGATGACCAACGTTAGAACTCGCCTAATGCTACTTGCTGGACCAAGGAGGTAGATAATAGGAAAAGAATTATCAACATAGATTTAGTGTATACTATCTAATAGGCTAGTATTGATTGGTACGAGGTAATGACTTAGTCAAATATCGAATACGACGCTTAATATAAGGTAAAGATAAGGGTTAGGATAGCAACACACGTAGCCGGGCCAAGGTGCGTAGTGAAACTTTCTAGATGCCGGACCAAGGATTTAGAAATATATAACTTATCACTTTGCATGCAAGATACTAGGAAAGAATTGTTATAGTTAGAATTATCAAGTTATGAACCTGTGGGGAACACGTAAACCCTAGTTACTTTGATAATTGATTAAACTCTAACATTCGAAGGTGTTAAGTGTCTCTTTCAATTTCGTTATTTACTTTCATTTATTTAGAAATGGAAACCCCCCTTTTTATTATTTTTTCTTTCCAAGGAAGTAATTGATTGAACCGTAGTTATAATAGATTGAAGTTAAGTCTAAACTATTTTCCTCGTGGGAACGATCCCAACCTCACTAGTTGGGTTATTTACTTGACACGACCGCTTTACTTCTTATTTGAGAATTAAGTTTGAGCGTATCAAGAACGAGGGGGGTATCTCTTTCCAACCCTTTTAACAATCAATAGCTGTGTTTCTATACTTTAACTTTCCTATTTTTCTTTCCACCAGTGATGAGGGACAAATGCTTTTTCACTAAAGCATAAGAGGGATTTTAAAGTTTTCGACTGTTCAAGGTTCCAACTTACTAAGTTTCTATCTTTTCATCTTCCCTCCATTTCCAGATTTTAACTCTTTCTACATACCCAACAATCTCACACATTAATGGGGAATGATTATACCATAGGAATGCACCGACAAGTGTGTACTTTAAAAGCAAGGATCAATTGAATCTGGATAAGTAGGTTTCCCCTTTGACTTTCTGTAATGAACATATGTCAAATATACTCGGTCAATTGGTAGATTTGATATATTTGAACCGTCGAGCTTTGTTGTATACCTAGACAACCATATGTTACATAATTAACCCTTTACTGTTTATGGTTCTTACGATTGTGTTCGTTTTATTCATGAACCCCTCCTGGTTTCATGAGTGTACAGAGAATAGGCTTTTGACATAAAATTCTCTTTGAAGTGACTTACACTTCACACTCACATAAGTGATTGCTAACCGTGTCATCTCGTAGATACACTATTTGGTCAAATTTGTCAAACTTAGCAAATAATAAAAAATTTTGAGCTTTATTAACTCATTAACAAGTCTTAAAGTCTTAACCTTGTTCCTGAACATTGAATTCATCATGAGAACGGATTGAGTTGATTGACAATGTCAAATCGCCAGTCACAACTTTATTTTTGTTCTTGAATCTATGTCTTGGGATCTCCAGTCTGCTAGATAGAGTTACCGCCATACTAACTTGTCCTAAGCTGTAAGCCCATTCCCTTACATGATCTTGCAACTGCCTCTCTCACTAGGCCTTTCGTTAGTGGATCTTACACATTATCGCTTGATATCACATAGTCAATTATGATAATCTCACTAGAGAGTAGTTGTCTTACGGTGTTATGTCTTTGTAATATACTACGAAACTTCCCATTGTACATG
Organism: Solanum lycopersicum; assembly: GCF_036512215.1. NCBI lineage: Eukaryota > Viridiplantae > Streptophyta > Magnoliopsida > Solanales > Solanaceae > Solanum > Solanum lycopersicum. Next base: position 33,073,610 of record NC_090804.1, read on the forward strand.
ACGCTCCCTGCCCTACCTATTGCTGCTTGACTATCGTAATGCATGCAGATAGGTCCCACAGGTTTGGGCCAAAATGGAATATACTCTTGGATTTTTCGGAGCCATTCAGCTTCTTCACTAGCCTTATCTAAAGCAATAAATTCATATTCCATTACGGAGTGAGCGATACATGTTTATTTGGATGATTTTCAAGAGACTGCTCCTCCACCAAGTGTAAATACATAACCACTTGTGGATTTTATTTTATTTAACCCGGTGATCTACTTTGCATCACTATATCCTTTAATCACATCATGTTATTTATTATGATGCAAAGCATAGTGTTGTGTATGTTTTAGATACCACAACACACGTTTCATTGTCATCCAATGAGTTTGATTCAGATTATTAGTAAACGTAACTGACTCAGTTTGCTAATAGCACATGTTATATCTGGTCGCGTACAATTCATAATATACATCAAACTTCCCAACACTCTGCACACACCAATTGAGAGTCACTTTCACCTTCATTCTTTTGAAATGTAAAGCTTAAGCCAATTGGAGTTTTGACAACATTATTTTAAGTACTTGAACTTATCCAATACTCTTCAACATAATGGGATTGATATTATGGTAGTCCCTGAGGATTCTTGAGAATCCTGATCCCTAAGATCAAATTAGGAACTCCTAAGTCCTTCATATTGAACTTGTTGGATAACATACACTTACTAAAATTTATATCGTCAATATCTTTACTCATTCTTAACATGTCATCAACGTACATACAAAAAATGACTTCATGATTCGAAATATTTTTAATGTAAACACACCTATCACATTCATTAATCTTGAATCCATTTGTCAACATTGGTTGGTCAAATTTAGCATGCATTGTTTGGGCGCTTGCTTGAGCCCATAAAGAGACTTCACAAGTCTGCACAAAATCTCTTCTTTACCGGGAACTACAAATTCTTCAGGTTGTTCCATGTAAATTTCTTCCTCCAACTCTCCGTTAAGAAGGCTGTCTTTACATCCGTTTGGTGAATTTTAAGATCATACACAGTCGCTAGTGCTATTAACATCATAATTGATGTTATCCTTGTTACTTGAGAGTATGTGTCAAAGTAATCTAGACCTTTCTTTTATCTGTATCCTTTGATTGCGAGTCTAGTCTTATATTTAACAATATTTCCATTAGCTTTCATTTCATATTTAAAAATCCTCTTTGATCCCAAAAGGTTTGTTTCCTACAGGAAGATCAATCAATTTCCAAGTATGATTACTTCAAATTCATTCGATCTCATTATTGACAACTTCTTTCCAATAAGTTGACTCAGACGAATACATAACTATTTTAACTGTTTAAGGCTCATTTTCAAGCAACAGTGCCACAAATTTTAGTCCGAAAGAAGTGGGTTTCCTTTGGCAAGTGTTATGCCTAGGATCCTTACTAAGTAGTGTATTTTCCGTTGATTCTTCATGTGGTCGTTTAGTTCTTTCACTTGTGGACTCACATTTAGTTTTATACAAATAACTGTGTCAAAAAAACTCTGCGTTATCTGACTCAATTATTGTATTAACATTAATCTCAAGATTATCAGATTTGGGAACCAAAAACCGATAGGCCTTACTATTCACGACATATTCAATAAATACGCAATCCACCATTTTGAGTCCAATTTTCATCTTTTTGGGTAAAGGAACCTCTATTATAGCTAAACACCACAACACTTTGGAATATTTCAAGTTGGAATTTCTTCCTTTCCACAACTCATATGGAATTGATTGTGTATTGATATGGGGTACGCTATTGATTATCTTATTAGCCGTAAGGATGAATCGCGGTGAATCAGAATTGATCATTAAGGCATTCATCATTTCCTTTGATGTTTTGTTCTTACGTTTTGCCAACCCATTTGACTGTGGTGTGTAGGGTGCAGTAGTTTAATGAAAAATGTCATATTCCGAACATATCTCTACAAAAGGAGATTCGCATTCTCCACTCCTATCACTTTGAAATCATTTTTATATTTAGATTCAATTGGTTCTCTACTTCATTTTTGTATTGCTTAAATGCATCAATTGCTTCATATTTACTATTAAGCAAATATAAATAACAAAATCGAGTGAAGTAGTCAATAAAAGTTGCAAAATACTTTTCCTCACCACGAGATGGTGTCGACTTGATATCGCATATATCTGTGTGAATTTAGTCTAAAGATTTTGAATTTCTTTCAACATACTTCTAATAATGTTTAACAAACTTACTTTCCATACAAATTTCACATTCCGATTTATCACATTTAAAAACCAGTCAATACTTTTAAAGTAATCAATTTTCGCAAGACTTTGTAATTTATATGTCCCAAACGGGCATGTCATAAATCATTTGACTTCAATAAGTAAACAGAAGCACAATTCTTATTAATATTGTCAACAACCATTAAATTCATTTTGAAGAGGCCCTCACTGATGTAGCTCTTTCCTAAGAATATCTCATTCTTACTTATTTCAGTATTGTCACTAACTAGGACACACTTAAACTCGTTCCTAATGAGCGGTGCAGCAGAAACTAAATTCTTCCTAATAATAGGGACATGCAGACCACATTTCAAAGTCAACACCTGGCCGGATGTCATTTTCAACATTACTTTATCCTTGATGTTGTTGTGTTTCCCATGAATAAATCTTCATTGAACTCAATAGGAGTGTACGTTGCAAAGGCTTCTTTGGCAGACAAAATATGTCGAGTGGCACCTGAGTTGAGAAATCACTCCTTGGAATTTCCAACTAAGTTGCACTTCGAGATCATTGCACATAAGTTATTTGCCTTTTTCATCTCTTTCACGATGTTTGCTTGACTTTTGTCTTTGCCTTTGCCTTTGTCTTTGTCCTTTCTTGGACCATGATAGTCAGAAGACTTGTGACCAGTCTTACCACAATTGTGATAGTTGCCCTTGAATTTCTTCTTGGCCTGTCTAAATTCTGTCTGTTGGACTTCTCTCTCTTCTTATCTTTGATAGGAGCTTCTTCAACAATGTTAACTTCAATTATTGTCAAGCTCTTACGAGACTTCCTTTCGGTGATTTTGTTATCTTTCTCTTTCGTGAGCTGAACCACAAGATCTTCAAGCCTCATTTCCTAATGCTTGTGCTTCAGATAATTCTTGAAGTCGTTCCACGAAGGAGATAATTTTTCGATCATTTCAGCCACTTGAAAAGCTTCATTTACTACTATATCTTCAGCAATCAGATTATGGAAAATAAGTTGCACTTCATACACTTGTGATCTAACAGTTTTACTATCTACCATTTTATAGTCTAAAAACTTTGCGACCAAAATTTTTCAAGCATGTATCTTCTGTCTTATATTTCTTCTCAAATGTATCCTACAATTGTTTCGAAGTTATCATTGCACTATAGATATTAAATAAGTCATCATCTAAAGAACTCAGAATGTAGCCCTTACTTAGGAAGTCTGCATGTTTTAATGCTTCAAAAATCATGAATTTTTCTCTGTCTAGCATTTCAACAACAGGCACTGGAGTTTCTTCATTGGTACTTTCTGCACACCAAGAGTGGTAAGCCAAAAAAATACGCGTTGTTGCCATCCTTAAAAATTCATAGCAGAGAATTACCCGGTTTCTCTACTTGTGGTACAACAGTTCAGGTTGGTGCAACAACAGTCAATGTAACATTGTTGTTTGTCATTTCTGATAAACAAAAATCGATGCAGTCTTAGTAAGCAATAACTTAAAGTTGCAGACATAAAGGACTATATAACCACGAAGGTTTTTGTCTTCACCGGAAACACATATTAAAAATAAAATAATTTCCTTAAGACTGTTGCCAATATGTGTTTAAAAAACAAAATTATTGATTCTAACAACAATTTGCAGAAACACGAAGTTACCAAATTTAAAGAACCGGTAATAAAGATGAACAAAAATTAATTCACAAAACTTAAAATCTGTAAATGTACCAGAATTAGAAAATTAGAACAGAAAAAGATCAAACCCGCTGAATTCACAGTATCCCCTTAAGAAAATTATTCCCCTTTAGTATCCGAGGTTTGATTTGGAATATGTCCTTCCAGGATAAAATGATCTCAATCACCAGCGTATTGATACCAAAAACTCTGGTGTCAGCGAACCACTCAACAGCAGTAGAGTACATGAAGAATTTTTTGTGCAAAAGATGAAGAAGTCAGAAAAATTCGTATAAAAAAATTCTGAACAATGAGTGATATTTATAGGCAAGAGCTGGTTCTGAAAGGTTGCAACCCTTTCAGATTCCACACAACCATTCATGAAATTCGCAATCTTTCAAATGGTCATGGATGTTTCTGAAAGCTGCAACCTTTCAAAATAGTCACTTCCAACGATCGGAAATTCAAATAAAATAAGAAAGAATTAAAATAAAATGGGTCGTACGCAGATCCGAGTTGGGTCGGTCAATTAACTAATTAATTAAAATATTTTGATTAATTAACTTACTGATTAAAACATTTTTATCATTTAGTTTAATTAATTTAATAAATAATTAACTATAGTCGTAGCCGTAGTCGAGCCGAGCGAGCGACGACGACGCGAGGGGGTCCCTCTTTCCAATCCTTTTAACAATTAATAGGAGTTTTCTATATTTAAACTATCATATTTTTCTTTCCACCACCGATGAGGGACAAATGCCTATTCACTAAATCATAAGAGGACTTTTCAAGTTTTCAACTCTTCAAATTCCCAACTTCCCAAGTTCCTCTCTTTGCATCTTCTCTCCATTTTTCATTAACTCTTGCTACATACCAAACAGTAATAAAAGCATGAACTTTGAAGATTTTTTTTTCGTCAGGTAACTTTTTATTGTCTTTCTTATTAAATTTGTGATACTTACTTATCATCATTAAATTATATTTATTTTTCGTGTAGATTGTACAAATGCGCAAAGAGAAAAATGAAGTTGCAACCTGTGAATTGTATTCTTTGGCTAGAGCCCATTTGATGGTGTTCAAAGATTCAAGGGGTATGAAATAAATGAATTTAGATTTCATACTAAACTACTTGACGAAACGAGGAAGATCCAAAATAGTGGTGCTTTAGTAAGAGAAGCAAACGGCCGTAAGAATATTAATTATTATGGAGTTTTGACTAAAATAATAGAAATTAAATATTTTGAAGGTAAGTGGATTGTTATATTTAAATGTAATTGGTATGATGTTGATCACATCGGTATAGGAGTGAAAATAGATAAACATGATTTTGTTAGTGTTAACACTAAGCAACAATTAGTAACAGATGAACCATTTGTGCTTGCATCTCAAGCAGAACAAGTTTTTTATGTGAAGGACCATCTTCATCCTAGTTGGTCAATTATATTGAATGGTCATGCGACCAATTTTATCGGAGGTGCTATTGATGAAAATACTTTTCAACAAGCTGCTTATAATGAGTTATTGCATATATGTGAGGATGATGAAGACATTTGAATTGGAAAAGAAATGATCTTGATGTTACCTTGACTGATGATATTACTGAAGTTAGTGAATCAGAACCAGAAACTGATGATGAAGATTTGTTAATATAGATATTTTGAACTCTTATTTTTATTTGATTATATTCAATTAAGGTAACAATTTTAGTTGCTTATTCTTGAAAGATGATCTTTATTTTATTGAGTTACTCTTATTGGAAACAAATCAATATTCAGTAGTGTTGAGTTGATAATATCAACTATATTGAGTTGGAATGTTATTATTATTATTATTATCTACATGGTGTTTGTTGAGAAAGCCTTCAGTTGCAATGTGATTTTTTTTTTGGGTGAGGGATATTAAATCATACACTAAATACTAGTAGCTTGTAGAATGATTTTTGGAAACAAATTGTCAACGTTTATTATTTTTCTACTAAAAAGATTATTTTCTCTTTAGATTGTGACACTCTTCATATTTTGTGTCTCTCATTGAATACCAAAATTATTATTGTTAATTTATTATGATCATGTAAGTACTAATATTATGATAATTTCAATCGTATTTTTTTTAATATAGATAAAATATTAGTATGTACTACAAACTTTAAATTGTGATTGAACATAGTTATTAACTATGAACTATTTATCAAAATAACAATTTTATGGCTATATTATTTTATCATGATAAATAATATACTTTACTAAAAAAATTATTTATTTGGCTATAATATTTTTTTTAAATCATTTCTTGTGGCTAAAAGCTTATTGTTACTTCAAAATAATTTAACCAGATCGTAGCAAAATTGAAATTATCTATGCAATTTTAATATAGCAAAAAAAATTCATGACTATATTATCTAATATTGCCCCAATTTTTATAACTTTGAGAAAAGCTATTGTTTAGCCAGAGATTTGCTTCAACAATAATTTCTTGTGGCAAAAATTTATTATTACTACGATACATTTTAGCTTGTGGCAAAAATTAATATTAGTTATGAAATATTATGAAAGCAAAATATTTTATGGCTATTTCATTAAACTTTTGTCACAATCTTTTATTACTTGAAGTAAGATTATTTATTTAGATACAATATTTATTTTAAATTACAGATTGTAATTTGTAGCTAAAAGATTATTATTGCTAGAGTTAATTTTATTGAGTGTCCAAAACTTTTAATTAGCTACAAAATTTCATTGTAGCAGAAAATTGTAGCTATTTAGGTACTTATTGCTACTATTGTTAGCAATTATAAAAAAATTAGGATTTAGCTTTGTCAATATAATTTTGTGGCTAAGAAATTTGATAAATTTTAAGTCACAAAATTCAAATTTTTATTGCAAGTATTAGATAATAGCTACGATTTTCAAATTCATAGCTTAGATTTTGTAGCTACAAATTAATTATCTTGTAGTGACACATCAATACCCACCGTGGACACACACTTAACATGACAGTGCAGTTTCGAAAAGAAGTAAGCATGCGAGAAACCCTTCAATAAAATTAACTGATTTCATAGTGGGAACACGGTGATGAGAACCAGGGGCGGATCTATTAAGGCTCGTGGGGGTGCCACGCCACCCACGAGCTTCGAGGGAAACTCTATTTGTATATGATTATTTATATATAATATATGTATAAATAATAGTGTCACCCATAGAACAAAATTAATCTTTGGCACAGTGGTAAACCATCAACTTGATGGGTCTTAGTTTGCGGGATTGATTCCAGCTAGGAGCGCATTTTTTTAAAACCATAAGGCACATTTTCTTTTGTTTTTTGGTTTTTTTTACTTATTATTAAGTACCAATCAATAATTATTTTTTTAACTAATTTAATTTAATTCTTTAATTTTTTTATAAGATTAAATATATGATAAAATAGTATCTCTTGACCGTTGAAATCCTGACTCTTCCTTTAAACTTTTGAACAACACAAAAATTGTCATTAATTAAAGCTTCAGCCTTCCGATCATTGCCCAATCAGCTCTCTCGTAAAGCCACAAGACGAATAATTTTATCTGAATCTAAAATTGATTTAATCAATGAGTCTACTGAGCATTAGAGACGAATCCAAAATTTGAAGATTTTGATGCACCAATATACTATCTTAAATTAGGTAGTTAACGAAACTTTTACTATAATTAACGAATAATGTAGTCTTTGATTAGTAACTAATGACTAAAATATGATTTATAAGCTAAACTTAAAATAAAAATAATGAAATAAGACTAAATCGTATTTCCACGAGTGGTTCCTCTAGCTTATACCAACTAAACAAGGGCACCCCTTCGCTTCTTATGGGTGGACTGTTGATTATATCCTACTTTACGTGAGTTTTTCACGATAAATATACATATATACACGTGATTTCTTTTTGAGGTTAACGGATACACGTGCACCCTATCAAATCATGTGGATCGTCTCTGCTTAGTACTACGTAGGTCCGCCTCTGCTTGGCACCCAGTGACTCCAAATCCTAGATCCGCATCTGATGAGAACATGAACAAAAAGGAAGAGTGTGTAGTTCGTGAAGTGCAGAATTTGATAAATAACAAAGATAGGCATCTGAATTAGTTTGGCAATTATAATCTCAGTTTGAATATGTCATCTCTTTGTTTCTCTGTTTTCTCATCTCCTCCCTTCTTTTCTTGTTATTATTTCAATTGATATTTTCTTTCCAATTTTGTATTTTAATTACAGTTATGATACAAGTCACCTTTATTTGAGAATTATTTTCTTTAGTTTGTGGCAAAATGAGAGAACAAAAAACTATAAAAAAGAATTTATGATAGAATGTGATTTTGATCAATTGACTTATATAATAATAATATTTTTTTTAAAAATAATAAATCTCTATCCAAATAAAAGATTCTAAATTATCAAGCTATGGGTGCTACTGTGTTTTTGTATATTCTATTTATAGATTTTAAAGAAATTTTCACAAAAAAAATAAAATATATATATAAAAGAGTTTTTTTCATCCAAATAAAAAAATGATTTTGAATTAAAATAGAATTATGATAGCTGAGGACTAAATAGAAAATTTGGTTCAGATCTAACCGAAAGAGGAAAGTAGAATGAAACTAACGCCTTGTTTGGATGGTTACTATTCATGTGATATTATATTGTTAGTTTAAATATAATTTTTTTACGTTATTTAAATTTTATTATATATATCATTTAAATTCATTATTAAGTATAAAAAGACTTATTTTATATAATAATCGATTTGGTGTTATCATATTATTATCTTAATATTTTCATATCATTTTATCTTTACTTATTATTTAATAATAATATTCCATCTATTATCCTATACTTTTATGATAACTTTACCACATAGCCTATTATTTTGATAAATTTATTACTCAAATTATCAATGACTATAAAAAAGGGTAGAAAGAGAGAGTTGAGAATGCAAATGGCAGAAGAGTGGTCATATTGCATCTCTCTTTCTAGAAAAAAAGATTACGCGACTCTCTATCTATTATTAATACTAATTCTGTAATTAATTAATTCAATACGAGTGATTTGATGTGGCCCCACGTTGGTATCGTATAAGTTGTACATTGAGTGAACAGTAATAGTAGTTGTTATATAAAATAGAACCGAGGAAATAATAATTATTTGAAAAGATTGGTTGAGTCAGAAGAGTATGCCAGTTCAGCAAAAAGTTCACAAAGATATTTTCACATTCCAACCCTAAAAAATAGAAAGGTGATTTTGGTAGTCTTCTCTGTCCATTTCATTTCTGGATATATCTTAGAACAACAATCATCAAGATTCACTAGTACTTTGAATTGTGATAATGAGTCCCGGGGAAAGCCGTCCCTGTGATTTCTGCAATCAGCAGATTGCCGTCCTTTACTGCCGAGCTGATACAGCTAAGCTCTGTCTTTTTTGTGACCAACTTGTTCATTCAGCTAACGCTCTTTCTAAGAAGCATCTTCGTTCTCAGATCTGTGATAATTGTGGCTCTGAACCTGTTTCTATTCGTTGTGATACCGACAAACTTGTACTCTGTCAAGAATGTGATTGGGATGCTCATGGAAGTTGTGCAGTTTCTGGTGCACACGATCGGAGTCCTGTTGAAGGGTTTTCTGGATGTCCTTCTGCTTCTGACCTTGCTTCAGCTTGGGGTTTGGATATTGAGTCAAAAAAACTACATCAGCAGCATACCGTTTTGGAGTATCCTTCTTGGATGTCTAAGGATGCTCCTCCTTCTGTTTTGTTGCAGGATTTAATGGTACCTAGCGCTATTAATTCTGCTATTTACTCCACCAAACAAACTCCAACTTGTGGCAAGCAGAAACAAGTCATATTCAAACAATTAATTGAGCTATTCAAGAGAGATTTGGCTGATGGGGTTGGAGCTGGAGCTGGAGCTGGAGCTGAAGATTTGGTTCCAAAGACACCTAATGCCACTAGTGATTGGCAGGGAAATATTAATGTGTCGATCATGGATGGTGTCACTCAGAAGCCTCAGCAGCAACAGCCGCAAAATGTGCCATTTACCTCTTCGATTATGCCTCATAATCCGAAAGACAGTGACCAAATGGTGGAACGGAATATTTTGTGGAGGGGGAATTCATTTGATCAAAACACTCAGGTATTCTTCTACATTTTCACGGTGCTATTCACTCATAGTTGGGACATTTAGCATGGCCCAAAGAAGTGCAATTGTGGCCAGTTCTGTTGTCTCATTACGAATTGTTCTATACATTTTACTATTTTGTTTTAAATGTGGAAAGTGTTATGCAGAGTAGGATAAAACTGCTTTCTTTGCATTGTCTATCGAATTTTAGTTGAACTCGGGATTTCTTCATACTAATAGTGATATGATTGATATAGAGCATTCACATGGATCTGCAAGTATGATGATGCATTGAATTGAGAAAGAAGAGATTATAAGCCTATTTCATCATTGTGTTTAGTGACGTTCGAGTACATTTGAGATGTCCAAGAAACTTGTGATAGCTTGATTTGTTTCCAGTGCACATCTAAAAAGTAGAGGTGACTTCCATCATATTGGAATGTTGGGGATAGTGGGTTGAAGGTTGGAAACACAAGTTTTTTGTACTAACGGATGTAGTTATGTCAAATATGTACAGGCAGCATGCCTAATTTCCTTTTCTGACTAGTTTTTCAGATTGTGAGTTGGTAATATTCTAGATCTACAAATAGAGAAAAGGTACATAATACTATGGTGTTGAATTTTAATAATACTCAAGTGTTAAGAAAATTTTCTATTTCCATTTTAGGAGAATGATATTGAGAACTATCTTTTAGCTGTTAAAATCAATTATTCCACTTTAATCTTCTCTTGCAAAAAGTATTTGGATTTTACAAACCTGCAACAATATTAAAGAGTAACAATTAGTGTCGGAGAATTATGCTTTTGAATTTTTGAACTAGAAAAACTTAGAAGGAAGAGATTTACTTCATCTTGTACCATCTTTACGTACCTGAAAAGGTACAAGCTTCATTCCTCTGCAACATCTTTGATCCAGTTCTGGCAATTGTTCTGATTGTGTACATTGCCTTTTGTATTTGTTTCTTCAGATATGGGATTTTAATCTGGGGCAGTTGAGGAGCCATGAACAGTCTAGCTCATTGGAAGCAGATTACAGTGAGAGCGACATGGCGTGCATGATGAAAAGCTATGGTGAACTCATAAAAGGAACATCATTAGCAACTTCAAAAGTATTAGGACTCTCAGGCATTAACTGCTCCGTTGTCCATGATGATATGACAGCCTTCAGTGTAAGCTCTAGCCACGCGTTAATTTTGATTTTCTTTTTCGTTTAGTTGAACTCAATATGCATAGTTTTAATCCCATAAATCAATGATTGTGGCATTAATTCTTCGCACTTGTACTTGTAAGTGACATCAGAAACTTCTTTTACCAACTTCACATTTCTTTTGTTCAGTTTTGGAGGAATATTGATGATTCCTTTGTGTGTTGAGGAATCGGATATATATATATATATATATTAGCTTCACAAATTCTAAATTCCAGCAAAGGGATGATGCACAAGTAATAATGCTGTGCCTTTAACCTGAATATGAGCATACCAATTGTAATAAACTCTTAAATTCTCTGGTCAGCACCTTCATGAATCGATGACAATTGGAGGTTCCATCAAGTAAACTGCCAATAAGCTGACACTTTAAAATGTATGATACAATGATGTCTTCCTCCTGAACCCGAAAAATTAACTTGCTTATCGCCTTGCAGAATAATTCGAATAACCGAGCAGCAAGCCAGGGGCCAGCGACATCTGAGAGCAACAATTTACCAAGAATAAAGACTTCATCTGACTTAGGTTGTGTAAAGCCGAAATGCGGTGGAGTATCTACAGATCTCAACTTCATGGACCAAAGCATTGTTGTGGGAGGTGACAACACTGGTGAAGAAACACTCAAGGCTGATATGGAGCTTCTGGCAAAGAACAGAGGAAATGCAATGCAACGTTATAAGGAGAAAAAGAAAACACGAAGGTAGGTTATCTCTTTTAGTTTTCCTTTCAGCATAGTTATCCCTAGCTGCCTCTGAGTTTGTCCCTATATCCTGGCTTTGTTGCATCTCTGAGTCCGTGGTTTGTGATGCCAGATATGATAAGCACATTCGATATGAATCGAGGAAGGCCAGAGCCGATACTAGAAAGCGAGTTAAGGGTCGATTTGTGAAGGCTAATGAATCTCCAGATGGCTGAGTACCTGTTGAATGGCTGAGGATGAGGATCTTTTTGTCTCTGTGTGTATATATTTCTTAGTCTACCTCATATTTGTAAACTTAGGTTTGCTTTGATGCTATCTGTGGCACCAATTGTTAGTTAATATTCTAGTCACGCGTTTTGCTTCTGGTTATATATTAAGTGCTTGCACATACAACCTTGATCATCAATTAGGTTTGTGGCTAGATCCCTCACCGGGGAGCCAGCTTTTTGAGATAAGTCTTGGAAGTGGATAGTGTAGGTACAATCAATTCACTCTCCCTCTGGCAATACATGTCACTTAATGTCTTTTTTAGTGACATACGTTCACTCTATCGAGATCCAAGTGATTCACTCTATCGAGATCCAAGTGATCAATTTCTTGCTGACTTTAGCTGCTAATAAACACAGTTTAAAATCCCTTCAACACCTGTTAGTTCCCCTCTTCATTTCCTTTATGTTTCCTTTCCTCCAACATTTCTGGAAAGCTGATGTTAAGTAGTTATTTTACATGCTGATAAGTTGATACTGTTGTAACCAATTGTTTTCTTGTACGATATTGTATTATGTTTGGTGTCAAGACTGGAGTATCTTGCATTTATGTTACTCAAATTTTATCTTTATCTTCAAAGCAAGACTCAAATTGGTCATGGTGAAAGACCAATAACCGGAAAGGAATAGAGAAAACGATGAGGAAACATAACCAAAGTAGATTTATTTATCAAAGCCGGGAAATTCCTTGGATCTTGTCTTCAAACCAAACGACCCTAAGAGTTTCTGTATGTCAACTGGATGTGATTAATCATTGAGTATTGGTGCAAATAGATTAAAGAAAATTTTGTTATGTGATGGACGGTTCTCATTTAATGATGTAGAAAGGGTTGATATCATGCCTTATATAACTTTATCCTGAGAGGTCTTGTGAAGGCTAAGCTGTTTTATCATGTGAATGCTTTTAAGGCTTAGAAAACAACCAAACACCGCTCCCTATTTACTTGAGTCACGCCTTGCATTACATGTCTTTCTTTATGAACTAAACTACTTCTACTTATGTTTATGTTCTCATTCATTCATTTCAAAATCCCTTAGCTTGGTGAATCATGAAAGACTTATCTTTCTTTCAGTTGAAAAATGTTATGGGAGCTAAGATGAAGAAAGGCTTTAAAAGCTTCTGTAATAACGACACGTCTACTTCCACTCTCAATTATCAAACCACAGCCTCTGCTCGTCCTGCACTTTCATCTCCTAATTACACCATGGATACAAGGGGAGGAAGCCAGACAACATTGGAGGAGATGTTGCTCCAATTAGACATGGAGGAGAAAATGGCAAAGCTGAACCAATATGGGCCGCATGTCCAACACAGAATGTCATGTATCAATAGTTCTGACATACTAAGAACAGCTAGGAACGCCGCGTTAAATCAGTATCCCCGATTCTCTCTTGATGGCAAAGATGCCATGTATAGGTCTTCTTTCCGTGACATGTCTCCTTTACTAAACACTGCAAGAAATTGCAACCGCAAAATGGACATGAAAAGTAGTGAAACTCAAAACATGCCCTCGACAATAGCAGGAGAGAGAGTGATTTGGTGTAAACCAGGAGTAGTAGCAAAGCTAATGGGACTTGAGGCCATGCCAATTTCAATGTCAGTGCACAGAAAGCATAATAAGGATAGAATCATGAGTGCAGTTGTCAAAAGGCAAAGCCTGAGGAGAAGAGCAGAAAGGTACGAGATGGAGAAAAAGAGATCATCAAGAGGAACGGTGACGGGATGTGGTGGACGCAACTCGATAGAGATGAATCAGAGCTCTTGTTCAAGAAATGGCTATTGTGTTATGAAGCCTGTGGCGATGGACCTTCAAGAAGTAGGCTGGCCAATGCGGGGCGCGGTTTTGTATAGAAATAACGATGCCATGTAAGATAAAAATGTCAAAAATATATACAAGATCATAGTAGCCTTTCTGTGTGTCAAGTTGATTCATCGTCTCTTTATATTTTTCTAGATAATTAGTTACAGGAATATGAGTATAAACTGTAAGTAATAACGTGTGTTTAACGGTAGTCTAAAGCTAAGTCGCACGAACTCTTCACTTTTAATATCGCTTCTGTGTAGGAATCTCCAAAAATACACTATTTTTGACTAATCCGACATGCAGAAATTTTGTAAACTAACACTACAATTATTCAAATGAGGAACCTAGGATTTGCTGGACTGTCCCTCATCTAGCAAATTCCCCATGAAAATTTTAGCTATTTCTTTTTAATTTCTAATACAAAAAGATTAGAATAATTCGATCAGTGGAGAAATGTCAAATGCATTAGGGAAAAATTGATAAGATTGGCTAACAATCAATGAGCGTCTCGATCCCACCAACATTTGGCAATTTAAAATCCTTGCAATGGAGGTAATCAATCATTTTTTTTTTCATTTACAATATATCTCTATTCAACATTTCTAGTCTTTATATATATACTAATTTCTGAACACACACTTTGTGTGTATATCTCCTATCATTGACTACTTAAGTTTAAAAATTCATATGAATATTTGTATGTACTATATTTGAGTTGTGAAATATCTTAATGTTGATCTTATATTCAGATAACTCAATGAAAAAAAAGTTTTCGTCCCATGAAAACCCTCAAATACCTTTTAGTAATTTTGGTTTTTGCCTCGATGCATTATTTGAATTTCTACCTTTGGCTCTAATTACTAAAATAATTTCATTGTCTTCTTAGTTCTTTTGGTAAAAATTTAAAAAATAATTCGCATATAAGTTGTAAACAAACTTTAACAAAAATGAACAACATTTATTTACTAAAGTTAATTGTTATTTGGCAATCAATATATAGTAACAAAAAGTTTATAACTCATAGCAATTCATAAAAAATCATTTTAATTTTGCTAATAATTACATTATAATTTTACTTAGAAATTTGATAAAAATAAATGTCAAAAGATATTAAGAGAGAAAAATCTTAATTCAAAGTTTAAATAAATTCAAATATATATGACTGTTATTGAAATATTATCAACACACATGGTGACACACTTGCACTCATTAACACAATAATAATTCAAAGTTTAAATAAATTCAAATATATATGACTATTATTGAAATATTATCAACACACATGGTGACACACTTGCACTCATTAACACAATAATAATCCTTTATATATATATATATATATATATATATATATATATATATATATATATATTAAGGAATAGATGAAAAATTTATACAAAGTAACAGAGAAAAATGAGCATACGCTATATATCAACTACTTTACTCTATTGTTTATTCAAAAATAGTTCTACTTTTATAAGTTCATTAAACTTTATTTGTTTCGTACAAATTTAAAAGAGAAGATGGTCAAATGTCCCCTTGATGTATATCGAATTTTCAACTACACACTAAAATTTCACAAGAGTCCTATCACCCGTGTACTATTTCAAACTGAAATAATTACCTCCATGAAAACTTAGTTGACATAGTGAGTGTATTTCACTCTCTTTGGGAGAGTGAGCATCAAAATCATTATTAATTTTTTTTAATACCTCTTTTCAGTAAATATGTATATTCTTAATTATTTGTTTTTCGTATTTTGTTTTCAATTCTCCATCAATATAAAAAAAATTTCTCAATCATTCACCACCTCTAAGTTTTGTTGCCACCACCATTTTCACTGAATTCACTATTGTTGATTCCAAACAAATTTTCAAACTCATATAAAACTATACAAAAACAATCAAACTAAATCAATTGAGATAAATTTACATATATTTATATCACCTCATAAGACAAATCAATATGGGTTTACTTTGAATCCAATTGGACCAATCGAAAAAAAAATATTTTTTTACTAATTGACCTTTAATTATCAATAACAAATATCAATCAATTATCTATATCTAAAGTATTGTCACTATTAATCTTTTTAATCTATCAACTGTTATAGAATCATTCTCTTCCTCTTTGAAATTGTCGTCGCCATAGATGATAATGTGGAAGAAATTATAGGCACCTCCTCCTCGTCTTCCTTGACAAGATTGCTTTTCGGTGACCACCATTAATGAAAATAAGGAAACCTTACCCCTAGAAAAAGAACCAGGTTCTTGTAATTTTATCGTAACACAATAAAACAAAGATTTATCATGGAAACCTTCCTAACTCAAGGAAGGGAAAAACCACACCAAAGTTTTATATTAGTTCAAGATTTACAACTCAGTTAATCAATGAATCTAACTCTAAACTTCTACCCTTTTCGATTAACTATAATCGAAAACTCTCCACTCAACAAGAAGTCAGACTCGCTTCTTGTTTACAAAAGCTCTCAACTCTTTTTAACTCTAACCACCCAAGAAGTCAAACCCACTTCTTGTTTACAATTCTCACAACATCTCTCCCAAGAAGTCAAATCTACTTCTTGTTACAATTCCCTCAAGAACTCAACTCCCAAGAAGTCAAACCCACTTCTTGTTACAAATCTAGGAATTATTGTTTGCCAATCTGTGTTATGAAAATCAGAAATTACCGGTTGTAATAAATCATTCAGAAACACGAAGTAACTGAGATTTTTAGAACCAGTAAGTAAGATGAACAGAAATTTATTTGTAAAAAATAATTGAATCTGTAAAAACTTACCAAAATCTGGAATACTCTTTTTAATTTTGGAAGAAAATCAAGTCCACTGAATTCACAGTGTCCCCTTAAGGAAATTATTCCCCTCTAGTATCCGAGTTTGATTTAGAATATAACCTCCCAGGGTAAAATGATCTTAATCAGTAGAGTGTAGATACCAAAAACTCTACTGTCATCGAATCAATCCACAACAGGAAAGTACACGAAGAAATATGTGTTTTGAAGAAGAAGGAAGATCAGAAAATTCATAGGTAAATATTCTGAAGACTGAATGGTATTTATAGGCAACAAGAATATATTTATAGGCAAGAAGAATATATTCAATCGATCATTTGCCAAAGCCAAAGTCAAAGCCGAAGCCGAAGCCGTAGCCGTAGCCGAAGCCGAAGCGAGCGAGCCACGACGACGACGGCGCGAGGGGGGTCCCTCTTTCTAACCCTTTTAACAATTAATAGGAGTGTTTATTTATTTAAACTCTCCTATTTTCATTTCCATTACCGATGAGGGACAATTGCCTTTTTCATTAAAGCATTAGAAGACTTTTCAAGTTCCCAACCTTTCAAGTTCTAAACTTTTTGAATTACTCTCCTTCCCTCTATTTCCCATCAATTCTTGCTACATACCCAACAATCCACCACATTGATGGGGAATAGTTATAACATAGGAATGCACGGACCATTGTGTACTTTACAAGCAAGGACTAATTGCATCTGGATAAGTAGTGAACATATGTCGGACTTTCTGTAGTGAACATATGTCGGATATACTCGGTCAATCGGTAGATGTGATATCTTTGAATTGTAGAGTTTTGGTGTATACCTAGACAACCATATGTCACACAATTAACCCTTTGCTGTTTATGATTCTTACGGTTGTATTCGTTTCAGCCATGAACACCTCCTGGTTTCATGAGTGTATAGAGAATATACTTTTGACATAAAATTTTCTTTGAAGCGGCTTCCACTTCACACTCACATAAGTGATTTCTAACCGTGTCATCTCGTAGATACACTATTTAGTCAAATCTACCAAACTTAGCAAATCATTAAAAACTTTAAGCTTTATTACCTCATTAACAAGCCTTAAAGTCTTAACCTTTTCCTGAACATTGTCTTCATCATGAGAATGGATTGAGTTAATTGACAATGTCGAACCGTCAGCCATAACTTTGTTTTTCTCCTTGAATCTAGCTCTTGGGATCTCCAGTCTGCTAGATAGAGTTATCGTCATGCTGACTTGTCCTAAGCCGTAAACCCATTCCCTTAGATGATCTTTCAACTGCCTCTCTCACTAGGCCTTTCGTTAGTGGATCTGACACATTATCGCTTGACTTTACATAGTCAATTATGATATTCCACTAGAGAGCAGTTGTCTTACGGTGTTATGTCTCCATCGTATATGACGAGACTTCCCGTTGTACATAACGCTCCTTGCCCTACCTATTGTTGCTTGACTATCGCAATGTATGCAAATTGGTCCAACAGGTTTGGGCAAGAATGGAATATCCTCCAGGAAATTTCGGAGCCATCTCTTCTTCACCAGCCATATCCAAAGCAATGAATTCAGATTCCATTGTGGAGCGAGCAATACATGTCTATTTGGAAAATTTCCAAGAGACAACTCCTCCACCAAGTATGAATACATAACCACTCGTAGATTTTACATCATTTGACCCGGTGATCCAATTTGCATCACTATATCCTTTAGCCACAACAGGATATTTATTATAATGCAAAGCATAATGTTGTGTCCATTTTAGATAACCCAACACACGTTTCATAGACATCCAGCGAGTTTGATTCGGATTAGTAGTGTACCGAATTCGGATTAGTAGTGTACCGACTCACTTTACTAATAGCACATGCTATATCTGGTCGCTGCAATTCATAATCTTTATCAAACATCCCAACACTCTGGCACATTCCAATTGAGAGTCACTTTGACCTTCATTCTTTTTAAATGTACAACTTAAATCAATTGAGTTTTGACAACATTAAAATTCAAGTAATTGAAATTATCCAATACTTTTTTGATATAATGAGATTGAGATAATGCTAGTCCCTGGCGAGTTTTGATAATCCTGACCCCTAAGATCAAATCAGCAACTCCTAAGTCTTTCATATCGAACTTGCTGGACAACATGCGCTTAGTATCATTTATATCGTCAATTTCTTTACTCATTATTAACATGTCATCAACATACAAACAAACAATGACTTCATGATTCATAACGTTTTTAATGTAAACACATTTATCACATTCGTTAATCTTGAATCCATTTGCCAACATTATTTGATCAAATT
Organism: Solanum lycopersicum; assembly: GCF_036512215.1. Classification (NCBI taxonomy): domain Eukaryota; kingdom Viridiplantae; phylum Streptophyta; class Magnoliopsida; order Solanales; family Solanaceae; genus Solanum; species Solanum lycopersicum. Next base: position 33,092,730 of record NC_090804.1, read on the forward strand.
TAGAATGCCATTGTTTGGGTGCTTGCTTGAGTCCATAAAGTGATTTCACAAGTCTGCTTACTTTCTTTTCTTTACCAGGAACTATAAACCCTTCAGGTTGTTCCATGTAATTTCTTCCTCTAACTCTCCATTTAAGAAGGTTGTCTTTACATCCATTTGGTGGATTTTAAGATCATGCACTGCTGCTAGTGCTATTAACATCCTAATTGATGTTATCCTTGTTACTGGAGAGTATGTGTCAAAGTAGTCCAGACCTTCCTTTTGTCTGTACCCTTTGACTACCAGTCTAGCCTTATATTTGTGAAGAGTCCCATCAGACTTCATTTTCCTTTTAAAGATCCACTTTGATCCTAAAGGTTTATTTCCTGGAGGAAGATCAGTCAATTCCCAAGTGTGATTGCTTAAAATTGATTCAATCTCACTGTTGACTGCTTCTTTTCAATAAGTTGACTCTAGCGAAGACATAGCCGCTTTAAATGTTTGAGGCTCATTTTAAAGCAATAGTGCTACAAAATTTGGTCAGAAAGAAACAGATTTTCGTTGTCGAGTACTCCGCCTAGGTTCCTCACTAGTTAGAAAATTTTTCATTGATTCTTCTCGTGGTCGTTTAGGTCTTTCACTTGTTGACTCACTTTCAGTTTTATACGGACAATGTTTTCAAAAAACTATGCATTATCTGATTCAATTATCGTATTAACATGAATCTCAGAATTATCAGATTTGTGAATCAAAAATCGACAGGCTTTACTATTCACAGCATACCCAATAAAGACACAATCTATTATTTTGGGTTCAATTTTAACCCTCTTCGGTAAAGGAACCTCTACCTTGGTTAAACACCTCCACACTTTGAAATATTTCAAGTTGGGTTTTCTTCCTTTCCACAACTCATATGGAATTGATTGTGTTTTTCGATGGGGTACTCTATTGAGTATTTTATTAGCTGTAAGGATGGCTTTCCCCCAAATATTTTGCGGTGAACCAGAATTGATTATTAAGGCATTCATCATTTCCTTTAATGATCTATTCTTCCGTTCTGCCAAACGATTTGACTATGGTGTATAAGGTGCAGTAGTTTGATAATTAATTCCATATTCCAAAAATATCTCTGCAAAAGGAGATTCATATTCTCCACCCCTATCACTCCGAATCATTTTTATCTTAAGATTCAATTGGTTTTCCACTTCATTTTTCTATTGCTTAAATGCATCAATTGCTTCATCCTTACTATTAAGCAAATATACATAACAAAATCGAGTGTAGTCATCAATAAAAGTTATAAAATACATTTTTCCACCACGAGATGGTGTTGACTTCATATCACATATATTTGTGTGAATTAAGTCTAAAGTTTTAGAATTTCTTTGAACAGACTTATAAGGATGTTTAACAAACTTACTTTCCACACAAATTTTGCATTTCGACTTATCGCATTTAAAATCAGGCAATACTTCTAGATTAACCAATTTTCCCAAGGCTTTGTAATTTACATGTCCCAAACGGGCATGCCATAAATCACTTAACTTCAATAAGTAAACAGAAACAAAATTTTTATTAATACTGTCAACAACCATTACATTTAGTTTGAAAAGACCCTCATTGAGGTATCCCTTTCCTATGAACATTTCATTCTTACTTATTACAGCTTTATCACTAACTAGGGCACACTTAAATCCGTTCTTAATGAGTAGTGCAACAGAAACTAAATTCTTCCTAATAGTAGGGACATGCAGAACATTGTTTAAAGTCAACACCATGCCGGATGCCATTTTTAACATTACTTTCCCAGTTCATGCAATCCTTGCTGTTGCTGTGTTTTCCATGAATAAATATTCGTTGTACTCAACAGGAGTGTACGTTGCAAAGGCTTCTTTCGCAGAGCAAATATGTCTAGTGGCACCTGAGTCGAGAAACCACTCCTTGGGATTTCCAACTAAGTTACACTCCAATATCATTGCGCACAAGTCATCTGCATCTTCCATGTTTTCCACGATGTTTGCTTTACTTTTGCCTTTGCCTTTGTTTTTTTCCTTTATTGAAACATGACAATCAGAAGATCTATGACCATCCTTGCCACAATTATAACAGTTGCCTTTGAATTTCTTCTTGGCCTGTTCTGACTTCTGCCCGTATGACTTCTTTCTCTTTTTGTCTTTGGTAGGAGCTTCTTCAACAATATTAACTCCAATGATTGTTGAACTCTTATGCAACTTCTTTTTGACATTTCTGTTATCTTCCTCAATCTTGAGCTGAATCACAAGATCTTCAAGCTTCATTTATTTACGCTTGTGCTTTAGATAATTCTTGAAATTGTTCCATCAATGAGGCACCTTCTCGATCATTGCAGCCACTTGAAAAGCTTCATTTACTACCATATCTTCAGCAATCAGATCATGGAGAATAAGTTGAAGTTCCTGCACTTGTGATCCAACAGTTTTACTATCTACCATTTTATAGTCTAAAAACTTTGCGGCCACAAAATTTTTCAAGCGTTCATCTTTTGTCTTATATTTCTTCTCAAGTGCATTCTACAACTCTTTTGAAGTTGTTATTGCACTATAGAAATTATATAAGTCATCCTCTAAAGCACTCAAAATGTAACCTTTACATAAGAAGTCTGACTGTCTCCATGCTTCAACAATCATGAATTTTTCCCTGTCTGGCATATCATCAGCAGGAACTGGAGTATCTTCACTTGTAAATTTCTGCAGACCAAGAGTGGTAAGCCAAAAAAATACTCGTTGTTGCCATCCTTTGAAATTCACACCTATGAATTTACGCGGTTTCTCTGCTTATGGTATAAGAGTCCGGGTTTGTGTAGCAACAACCACTGTATCATCGGTGTTTGCCATTTCTGATAAACAAAATTGATACAATATAAGTAAGCAACAAACTATAATTGCAGACTTAAAGAGTATTCACAAAGATTTTTGTCTCCACCAGAAACACAGATTTAATAATTTCCTTAAGATTGTTTGCCAATCTGTGGTATGAAAATCAGAAATTACTGGTTGTAATAAATCATTCAGAAACACGAAGTAACTGAGATTTTTAGAACCAGTAAGTAAGATGAACAAAAATTTATTTGTAAAAAATAATTGAATCTGTAAAAACTTACCAGAATCTGGAATACTCTTTTTAATTTTGGAAGAAAATCAAGTCCACTGAATTCACAGTGTCCCCTTAAGGAAATTATTCCCCTCTAGTATCCGAGGTTTGATTTGGAATATAACCTCCCAAGGTAAAATAATCTTAATTAGTAGAGTGTCGATACCAAAAAGTCTACTGTCAGCGAATCAATCCACAACAGGAAAGTACACGAAGAAATATGTGTATTGAAGAAGAAGGAAGATCAGAAAATTCGTAGGTAAATATTCTGAAGACTAAATGTTTTTCATTGGCAAGAAGAATATATTCTGAAAGGTTGCAACCCTTTCAGAATTGACACAACCATTAATGAAAGGTTGCAAACTTTTAAATGGTATTGACTATTCCTGAAAGTTGCAACCTTTCAGAACAGTCATGGCGGGAATTTTAGATATAACGGAAATGAAAATGGGTCACGCACGCGGATTTGAGTCGGGTCGGGTTAACTAAAAAGTTGAAAAAAATTCAGTTAACTTCTGTTATCAACTAATTAATTGAAAATAATTTTTGGCCATTTAATTAATTAAATAAATAATTAAAATAAATTTTTCCAAAAAATAATCTCTCGATCGATCATTTGCCAAAGCCAAAGCGAGCGAGCAATGACGACGACGGCGCGAGGGGGGTCCCTCTTTCCAATACTTTTAATAATTAATAGGAGTGTTTATTCATTTAAACTCTCCTATTTTCATTTCCATTACCGATGAGGGACAATTGTTTTGGCTTTGATGATAAATTCTCTCGATTTTTGTTTATGCAAAGATGCTTTTTTCCTTCAACTTCTTGATCCTTTTATAGATTTAATTTGCCTTCAACTTCTACAAGGAAAGGAATTACAAATCCTTTTCCTTATTGAACTTGTCTATATTTACTTCTTTCCTTATTTGACTTGAATTGCAACTTCTTTATTTCTTTCCTTCTTTGACTTGAATGACTAATTTTCATTTCTTTCCTTCTTTATTTATTTCCATATTTATTTCCTTCTTTTCCTTCTTTACAATTCTACACTTTTTCTTCTTTTCCCCAATACTTTTTCTTCTTTGCCGCAATCTCTCATAATTATACACATTCGACACCATGCCTTCACTTTATCAATCATCAAAACTACTTTATTTGTTCTCCTACTTTCCAACATTTTTCCCCTTTTTGATGATGATAACCAATGATTTATTACACATCAAGACTATTTGTTAGTCATCAAAACTACAACTCTTTGTCATCCATCAAAACTACAAACTTATTGTTTTCTTATTCCCCAACAATTTTCCCCTTTTTGATGATGAAAAACTATGCATATGTCTATCCATATTATATAATTTCCCCCTTTTGGCATCATTGAAAACCAATAACCAAAAAACCCGAATAACATTCAATGAGTGTAATATCATTTTTAACTCATAGCCACTTGGGCAACACTTTCAAGTACACTTCTTCTAACAAAATGGTTAGTTAATATGAGGATATTAGTTATCTTAAACTCATACACAATTACGATCTTCAATGAGAAACGAAATAAACAAATATGTACCAGTTTATGCCCTTAATAAAAAAGATATGATATCATGAGTATGAGACAGACATAAGCACATCAAAGAGTTAAAGAGTTTAAAATTTAAGGATGAGGATTGGGACAAAGATTACTAAAGTGAGGAAGAAAGGGATGTTTATTGCAGTTGATAATTTTTTTCAGTATGCCCATTGTGCACCAGGTCCTTCATACTGATTAGTTTTCTTAGAATGTGAAATTTCATCAAGAGAAACATGAGGTGCATCATCAATTTTTCATTCCTCCATGAATTTTTTATTAGCCTTTTTCTTGATGACAACTTTGAAGGAGTACCAACTACGAGTAAGAGATTCATTACATTTTGGTGCACAAAGAGATGTGTTTATCAATAATGAAAGCAAGCAACAATTTATTTTTGTGAGAATTGTTCCCCTGAGAGATAGACAAGTTATACACTTGGAATTGATGAAATATCAATTTGGAGTTTGTGAACCTGGTTCAGATGTTGTGGTAAAGCAAGGTTCCCCCTAAATTAAAGCATGAGTGACTTCAATACTGAGATTTTCATCATTAGAACAGTTTGATATTGAATGATTCTTATTGTCAAAGAGTATTTTTGGTGATTTTTAAGAAAGTTGAATTTTGATGATCAACTAGGTTCATTAGTGCATATGTTTGACCAAACTCAAGAAATTCATGCAATGAAAAAGGATGGTACATACCTGGGTATTACAGAGAAACCAAATTTCCCTTTCTAAACATCTGTTTGAGATGTGACTGGAGTGTGTACCTGTTACAGTACGAGGTTGAGTTAGAAGATATTCATTGTATAATTACTCAAGCATAAGATTATTTGTTACTAGCCAATTATTAAAGGAAATCATGATAATGCATCAACTTGTTTCGATAAGACCATGCTTTAACTGATTTTTCTCAAGTTCTTCATATTCAAGACCTTCACGAGAATGTTGCATCATCATATTCTCCCAGATCAAATGAATCTCAAGCTGATTTACAGTGAACCAACCATTGTAAATTTTCAATACCTTCCAATGAATAACAAGGACCATGTTCACACAACGAAGTTCCCCCTAAAGGTGTACCATACTCTTACTGTCCCGATTATTCTATTGTTCCCCCAATCTTCAGAACCATAGATTAGTAGTAATTCACGTTGCAGGTGCATCAATGATTGTTAGATATGAAGCAGGTTCATATGCAGTGTTCCCTAAATTTGCATCATCAAAGATGTTTGATATCATATCACTTTCTTCAACTTTTTCTTTTATCTTGCCTCTTTCATTTTTCTCATCCTTTTCAAGGAATAAACTGCCTCCTTGAAAATCAAAGAGCGAGAGGAAAATTTCTACCATTTTTAGCACCTGTTTGGAGCATGCACTATTCATGTACCAAGTTGGCCTTTTCCCTCTCACCTTCACCTGAAACACTAGTCAAAGATTAGTCTTGGGAACCCATATTAGCTTGGGCCCCTTTATGTGAGTAAAAGGATGAATAAGATTTCTTCTAGCCCATAAAGGAAAATAAGAAAACCTTTTATTTGGAGAATTTTTATTTGGAACCAGGTTCTTATCCATATCAGTCTTTTCCTTTTTGGTGAACTTAACATTTTTCTGAAAAGCCTCAAATAAAGCTTTACATTGATTCTTTAAATGACCTGAGTTTCCACAATGAATTCATAAGCTTTTAGACAAGTGAATAGTGTGTGACACAAGATTATTTTGTTTTTTAAAACCTATCCCACTTCGACTAGTGGTTTGCCTTTCTTGAATCTGAGTTAAAATTTCAGAGGACCTGGTCTATCTAAGATTTCGTTCCAGATCCAGTTTGGTATGATCAAGATTTTATTGTAGCAACCTATTCCTTTCTGTTAAAGCTTTACAATTTATGGTTAACAATTTTATTTTTTCTTCTAGATCTAATTGAAGTTCACTAGCAGAGTTTTTTCCTTTGTGACTTAACTCTGAGATTTTAATCTGGTCTTTTAATTTGTTTTGAAGAAAGTGATTGTGTTTCTCAAGATTGTCATTGACTTTTCTTAAAGATGCATAGTTTTCCATCATTTGTTCTCTTTCAGAATTGATTGACTGATATGCATCTATAAGAGTACTCAATAAGAACTCTAGTTCCTTTTTAGAATATGATTCAATATTTAATTTGATGTGATGAAAAATTACCTTGCTTTGTTTTTCATCTTCTTCATCATCTTCAGAATCTGTTTCAGTAATGAGTGCAAGAAAATCATATTTATTTGATTGTTCTATTGCAAGTAGTTACTGATTTTCGAACTTTCCATCCTCAAATTCTTCTTCTGATAAATCTCCCATAGCGGCAAAAGCTTTTTTTTAAGATCCGCTTCTTGATTGGTCCTTCTTCTGTCTGTGGGAATGTACTTATCATTCTTGATTTCCTTTTCTTTTTCCGAACTATTTCTCTTTTTCTCTAGAGCTTTTAATGGACAAAACTTGACAAAGTGATCCAGACTTCCACACTTGTGACATACTTGATCGATTGGATTTTCAATGATTTTTTGAGAGTTCCTTCCGTCGAATACTTGTCCATTTTTTATTATTCTTGAGAAACTTTCGGTCATTCACGCAATGTTTTCATCGTTAAAATTTTCAGGTGTCGTGCCTGTAAGAACCAAGTTCTTCTCTTTTATTTTGCCTCCAATTTCCTTTTCTTGTTTTTTCTTGAGTTTATAGGTCATGAGGTTTCCAATGAGTTCATCCATAGCTAACTTATCTAGATCACGGGCTTCAGTAATGGCTTCTACTTTGCTTTCCCAAGATTCTGGAAGAACACTCAAAAGTTTTCTGACTGCTTTCCTGTTGGGAATTATTTCACCTAGTGAGTAGATTTCATTAATGATATCAGTGAACCAGGTATGCATCTCTTGGATTGTTTCACCTTCTGTCATTCGAAACAGTTCGTATTGTCTGTTCAAGTTATCTGTTTTAGACTTTTTTACCTGAGTTGTTCCTTCATGCGCAGTTTGCGAAGTTTCCCATATTGCTTTTGCATCTTGACATGATGATAATCTATTGTATTCATCTGGACCTATTCCGCATGTCAACATCTTTTTTGCTTTAGCATTGTTCTAAATTGCAAGTTTATCGGCAACATTCAATTCTTTCCTATCTTTTGGTACTTGAGTGGTTCCATCAATTCCATTCTTCATGGGTATGGTTGGACCGTCCAACACGACTCCCCATAGGTCTGGATTATCTCCTAGTAAATGATCCATCATGCGATTCTTCCACCATCCATAATACTTTCCATTAAACAGTGGTGGTCGAGTTTGAGAAGATCCTTCTTGTGGTTTAGGTGGTGCAACCATTGATCCTTTTCAAGATGTTAGTCTTTTAATGAAAAGACCTGCTCTGATACCAATTAAAGAAACCTTACCCCTAGAACAAGAACCGGGTTCTTGTAATTTTGTCGTAACACAATAAAACAAAGATTTATCGTGGAAACCTTCCTAACTAAAGGAAGGGAAAAACCACACCAAAGTTTTATATTAATTCAAGTTTTATAACTCAGTTAATCAATGAATTTAACTCTAAACTTCAACCCTTTTCGATTAACTATAATCGAAAACTCTCCACTCAACAAGGAGTCAAATTCGCTTCTTGTTTACAAAAGCTCTCAACTCTTTTTAACTCTAACCACCGAAGAAGTCAAACCCACTTCTTGTTTACAATTCTCACAATCTCTCTCCCAAGAAGTCAAACCCACTTCTTGTTACAATTCTCTCAAGACTCAACTCCCAAGAAGTCAAACCCACTTCTTTTACAAATCTAGGAATTATCACAACTCAATAATAAACCAAGAATAAATCAACAAAGACTAACTACCCTAGACTTTAATTGATCAAACTTCAATATCCAATAGTTCTGAGTGGAACAGGTTTCGTGAACTTTGTCCTTATGTTGCTGTGATGAAGGTGAACCTAGTCCTTGCGTTTCTGTGATGAAGGACTGCGTTTTTTCTCCAGAAAATACTGCTCTCAAGATGATATATTTCATGAATATGCAATGACAATTGTTCTGGCTTTGCTGATAAATTCTCTCGATATTTGTTTATGCAAAGATGTTTTTTTCCTTCAAATTTTTGATCCTTTTATAGATTTGATTTGCCTTCAACTTCTACAAGGAAAGGATTTACTTCGTTCCTTATTTGACTTGAATTGTAACTTCTTTATTTCTTTCCTTCTTTGACTTGAATTGCTATTATTTATTTCTTTCCTGTTTTATTTATTTCCATATTTGTTTCCTTCTTACGATTCTGCACTTTTTCTTCTTTGCCCCAATACTTTTTCTTCTTTGCCGCAATCTCTCATAATTGTACACATTCGACACCATGCCTTCACTTTATCAATCATCAAAACTACTTTATTTGTTCTCCTACTTCCCAACAGACAATATTCCGTCACATTTGTCTTCTCTCCCCCTCACTTTTTTTGAATCAATTTTTAGGTTTCAAATGAGCGAAACCGTGATATCTCTAAACGAGCTCTTAAGTCATAGTTCACTTTTCTTCCTTAAAGATCCAACAATGGACTTATGGTGTTCTAGTGATGGTGAAAATTGTGAAAATATTTTGGGTGATTGAAGGAATGGGTAAGATTATAGAAAAAAAGGGTAAAGAAATATAACAATTAAAAAAAATTATGACATGTCAGACGCGTGAACGCACATGCCATCATAGATCTGGTTATGGATTTTAAGGGTATAACTATTTCGCTTTTAAATAGTTTAGGGATGTGATAGAACTCTCGTAAAATTTAAGTGTGTAGTGAAAATCTAATTTTACGTTTTTGGGCGACTTGATCTTTTTCTCAATTTAAAATAATCTATATAGAATAACTAATGTGGTATGCCAAGGGCTGAAATTATATATATATATATATATATATATATTTTAATTATGATTATTTTTTGAGCTTTTTTCACATTTTAAAAAAACACTATATTTGTTTGAAGTTTTAATATAATATTAAAGTATGGTATTTAATTTTTTCCTCATTAAAACATAAACATCAGAACTTCAGGTATCAATTCTTTACATAAAAGACATTTTCCTTAATTATAAAATTTAAGAGGATTTATTCTTTATCACTTTATTACAGAACCTGAATTTTTTTTTTCAAATTTAATTTGAAAGTTTATTCTTTGTCACTTAATTAAGGAATTTGAAAAGTTTCTTAACATTTAATTTGAAAGGTGCTAATCTATAAATTAGAGTAACTAATCAAAATATATTTCAAACAATATGGTAAAAGGTATCCACCAGTTTTTATTTATGTGTTTATTCTTGTCTCGAATAGTAGAAAAAACCATAAATTTTTATTAGATTTTCTCAATATATTATTTTTGTGGTCAGGCATCTTGTTGTGAACTCAATGGAGACATTTTCTACTATAAATGATAAGGAGGATGAGACTAGTGATATTAACATTGATAAGCACATTGACAAGCGATGTCAGACGATCGGAGTACTAGAAGTGTAATTCCACCTAAAAGGTTGGACAATCACTTTTGGGCAGGAAGAAAGTCACATGTGCAAAGCTACGGTTAGTTGCGGAATATGAATAAAAGTGTGAAAACCTGGGTAGGAAAGGTTACGCAGTTAATTATGATTCTGAAAGTTCTCTCCCTCTTCTTCTATCTTCTCGACCCCATTCTAGGCTTCTAGTTTCAGATTTCAAGTGTATTTCCTTGTTTTAGTGTTATTTATAGTTCCTTTGTTTGTGTTAGTTTCATTGTAATTATAGTCAGTAAAACATATCAAGTGTTTCAGAGATGTCATTCGAGAATGATTCTTTCACCACCCGTATAGAGTCTACGGGGAACTTGAGTTCTTGGTCTTCTTCCATTAGAGACCTCTTGATTAAAGCACCAATGTAACACTCTCAACTTTTAGAATACAAACAAACACTTGAAATACACAGACACCTCTTACTTTGCGTCACAAACCTGTTTCGGTTGAATAAGCATGGTCCCATGCAGTGAATCCTGAATCATGGATCTTCCAAGAAGAGCGTTACTTTGAATTTTATGGAATTACGAAGGATAATAAGTTAACACTACCATCATTATACTTGGATGGTGATGCATTGGAATGGTACAGATGGTTGTTTTGCAATAAACAATTAGTTAATTGGGAGCATTTTGTTGAGAAACTTCTGGTCCAATTTCAGAAACAAGATCTAGAGGCACTAGAGGGTCGACTTGCTAAACTTCGGCAGACAACTACGGTAGATGAATACCATAGTCGTTTCGAAGCGGTTTCTAATGAGACAATGCATTTTCCAGATAAGGTTTTAGCACATCTTTTACTTCTGGACTAAGACTTGATATCAAAATGGTTCTTTTAATTCGTAGGCCCACAAAATTAAATGAAGATAGACATTTCCCATTTATACAAGCAAAATATCCAACATGAACGGGGATCCTTTAAGCCTGCTTTCACTAAGGCTCAACCAATTCTACAAACTCCCACTCATCCTTATACAGTCTCAAAGCCATCCATCTCAAATCTGATAGCTTCAGATTCCTAAACCGCATCAAATCATCCGCCCATGAGACGCCTTTCCCCTGTAGAGTTACAAAGTCGACGAGAATATGTTATTTATTATTCTTGTGATGAAAAATACTCTACTGGTCACAAATGTAAGTCACTTCCCCAACTTCTACATTATCTGAAGAGTCTGAGGCTGAAGTGACCTTACCAGATCAATTTGTATTGGATGATGTCTTAGCGAAGGAATTACAAAGTTTGGAGGTTCAAGAACAGTCATCTATTTCATATCATGCTTTATCTGGAAAAAATTCTTCCACTACTCTCATATTTACTGGTCAAGTTAATGGTTCACCGGTAAAAGTGCTTGTGGATAATGCTAGTACACATAATTTTGTTCAGGCCGAGGATGGAAAACTTTCTTCAGTTGGAGACTGAACCAATGCTTAGTTTTTCGGTGGTGGTAGGAAGTGGAAAACTACTACGATGTGAGAGAGTGGCTAAAAAAATTCAATAACCATACATGGCAACAAAATAGTGGAAGATCTATATATTTTATCTCTTCATGGTGTTGATATAGTACTCTGCATTTCGTGGCTTGCAGCTTTGTCCTTACTGATTATGCAAAGAGAATATTTGAATTTAATATGAATTGTGCTAAGATCTCGTGGAAAGGGGATGCACCTACTGATATGCAACCGGTGCAATTATATAGTTTGAGAAGAATGGCTGCTACAGACGCAATTTCCTCTTATTTTCATCTACAATTGGTATCTGATTCGGAGCCTTCATTTGCTCTCCCCTATGAATTGGCAATGGTGCTCAATACATATGACTATGTATTTTAAAAACCTCTAGGTTTGCCTCATTCACGAAGTTCGGACCATGCAATTCATCTAGTTTCAGGTGCAAGACCGGTTAATGTGAAACCATATCAATATCCATATTTTCAAAAGTTGGTTATGGAGCAATTAGTATCTGGAATGCTAAAAGAAGGAACAATCAGAACAAGTACTAGTCCATTTTCCTCTTCAATATTACTAATTTAAACAAAAGGCACATGATGGTTTTGTGTTTACTATCGTGCATCAAATGCAATCACAATTCGTGATAAGATTTTCACTTCCTACAATTGACAAACTTTTTGATAGATTGAATGGTGCTCGCTATTTTCCAAGTTGGATTTATCATAGGAATATCATCAAATTAGGGTCCGTCTGGAGGATGTTTCTAAGACAATATTTCACACTCATGATGGACATTATGAATTTCTCGTCATGCCATTTGGCCTTATAAATGCATACTCTACATTTCAAGCAACTAAGAATGAGATATTTAGACCTTACTTGCATTGATATACCTAAGTATTCTTTGATGATAGTTTGATATATAGTCCTACTCGGACTGATCACTTAGATTATTTGGTCTCGGTTCTTCAATTATTGCGTCAATATAAGTTGGTGGCCAAGCGATCCAAATAATTATTTGGACAGGAATTAGTGGACTATTTAGGACATATTATATCATCTTAAGGATTCTCTGTAGATCCACTAAAAGTGGAATTCATCCAACAATGGGTACCACCTCATACAGTAAAAGAAGTGCGCAGTTTTCTCGGCCTTGTAGTCTATTACCGACAATTTATCCACCATTATGTTTCCATAGCAAGTTTAATTACTGATTTGCTAAATAAAGAGGTTTCTCGATGGACACAGAAGGTCAAATTGCATTTGAAACTTCGAAGACTAAATTGGGTTCCACTCCAGTATTGGCATTACCAGATTCCAATAAAAAATTTCAAGTAGAGACTGATGCTTCAGGGTAAGGAATTGGTGCTATTCTATCTCAAAAAGGGGCACCCAATCACATACTTTTGTGATAAATTGAATGCAAGGATGCAACGGGCTTCAACATATCATCGTGAGATGTTTTCAATTACTTAATGTTGTGAGTAAATGGAGGCAATATCTTCTTGGTAGAAGGTTTACAATACTAACAGATCAACAGTCTTTGAAGAACCTTACTAATCAAACCATCCAAACTCCTTAGCAATAAAAATGGCTCAATAAACTAGTGGGTTATGATTTTCATATCATATACAGGTCTGGGGATCAAAATTCAGCCGCTGATGCTCTCTTATAATTCAAATGCGTCTCTTATGGCCATTTCTGCCAGGTTCTTTAATCTAGAACAAGAATTGATATCCTTGAATCAATCACATCCTGAACTATTGGCTATTCAACAAGCTCTACAAAAATATGTGGACAGTCAACTGGATTCCCAATTCAAAGATGAGTTGTTATTTTTTAAAGGCGTGCTTATGATACCATCAGATGCAACATTATGACACAAGCTAATGTTTGAATTCCAAGCCAGTAATATCGGAGGACATGCTGGGGTGGCAAGAACATACCTTCGATTGGCTTCAAATTTTTATTGGTGACGGATTCGCAAGGATGTGAAATTATTTGTCACAACTTGTCACATATGTGAACAGATGAAAGACACAAACTTGCATCCAACACGTTTATTGCAGCCTCTCCCTATACCAAATTAAGTATTTGAAGATATCACGATGGATTTTATCACTTGCCTTCCAAGTTCCAAAGGAAAAACTACTATCCTTACCATGGTGGATCGTCTCACCAAATATGGTCATTTTATTCCTTTACCTTCCACATTCTCTACTCAACTGGTAGCTGAAACATTCGTAGTAGGTGTAATTTGCCTTCACGGCCCTCCTCGCACTATTGTCAGTGATCATGACCCAGAGAATATATCAAAAGTTCTTCACGCTTGAAGAACTCACATGAAATTTTAAGAAAAACAAAGCAACCAAGAACATTAAGGCGAAGAGAAGTTGTTCGTTGAGTGGTGTGGACGTTGAGGTAACTTGCACTGATTTTTGGAGAGAGTTTTGATTAGCAAATTCTTCGTTTGAACATCAATAAAGGTATGGGTTTCTCTCATGGAATTATTTCTCCAAGAGTACTTTCTTTCGAATGTTTCTTCAATTCTTGAAACTAAGGTTGTCCCCCTTCGTATGTGCTTATCCTTAGCTCCCTAACGAATTTGTTGGATGGGTATGTAGTGCTGCTAGATTTTTGCAAGAATGATGTGTTTAAATTAAATATGAATGTGTTTATGTGCGGGAAATCACGATAATGATCATCAAAATATGACCGGAAAAGTTGATGTATGGGCGTGTATAGGGCAGTGTTTTAGGCACTGTTTTTGGGTGTAAAAGTTGTGTATTTATTGTGTATTTTATGTGTGTAATGGGTGTACAATGTGATGTTCATTATGATGAAGTATAGTGAATTGAATAACCATCTTATAGCTATTTAAAATTATGAAAAAAATTGCACCTAAAAATGGTTGGAGAAGGACAAAAAAATTCCAAGCAACAATGCAATGTTAATTTAGACTAAAGTTTAATAATAGAATCTGGAAATTTAATAAAATTTTAAAGGGGTGAGGCCACCATGATTCGAACCCGTGACCTCACCCGTGTACCTGTTAGTTCGCGAAAAAATGGATAATAAAGGGGCTAGGGGCGGGAATCAAACCCCCGACCCCCCGTAAGCAGAAAGAAAAAAAAAGAAACGAGGCTGGGGGGAATCGAACCCTGGCCACTGAGTTCGCGAAAAAGGGAAAAGAAATGGGACTGAGGGGAATCGAACACGCGACCTGGGAAAGAGGGGAAGGGAATTAATTCAGTAAATTAAATGGGAGGCGTGGGATTCGAACCCACGACCTCCAAACGCCCGTGAGAGAGGAAAAAATGAGAAGAAATAAAATGTGAGGCGTGGGAATCGAACCCACGACCTCAGGGACTGGAGTAGCGAAAAAAGTAAAATACAGGGGCTGTAGGGGTTCGAACCCACCACCTCACAGCCTCCTCCTCTTCAGCAAAAATTAAAATAAAATAAGGGGTCTGGGGTTTGAACTCACAACCTCCATATTATAGCAAGTTTAATCCTAAAAACTAAAAATGGGTTGATGGGGCTCAAACCCCCAACCTTTTGGTTAATTAATAGTAAAAATTAAAATAGAAAATTTATCCCTTCATGTGAATATTGACATTTAAATTAGAATTCTAATTAAAATAGAAAATTAATTCTTTTATGTGAATATTGAGATTTAAATTAGAATTCTAATTAAAATAGAAAATTAATTCTTTCATGTAAATATGGAGATTAATTTAGAATTCTAATTAAAATAGAAAGTTAATTCTTTCATGTAAATATTGAGATTTAATTTAGAATTCTAATTAAAAATAGAAAATTTATTCTTTCATGCAAATATGGAGATTTAATTTAGAATTCTAATTAAAATAGAAAATTAATTATTTCATGGAAATGTTGAGATTTAATTTAGAGTTCTAATGTTATGAATATTAGAAATAAAATCAGTGAAAAATATAAATGAATATCCAAGTGATTCAAGATTTGGGTTCCCGTGCCCAAACCTCCCTATTGATACATAAGTCATATGTGAGTAAAATATTCAAGAATAATGCCATCTACCTAGATCAAAAATTAAGAACTTGGCATATATACAAGATACATAAGTCTTGTAATGCATAATATTAGGAAAGTATGAATCATTTAACGAACTATAAATGAATCCCCATGGCTTGTATGTATAGACACATATGTCTAACATACGTTCAAAAATAAGTGAGCCTAAGATATACGTAATGAAATGAAGAAATGAACATCCACGAAATAAGAGGTGAGTAACTATGAAAAATAAAGGTGCTAATAATGAAGAATGTGGTGACAATCATGGTGTGAGGCTAATGTATATGATTAGAGCAATCTCAAATGAGCCTAAGTAAATGTTATCAATACGTACTCACCAAAAAGAGTGTAAGATAATGAAAAGACCAGCCTCTATGAACACTCTAATGAAAATATTGAGTTTAAAACACTTAATACAAATGATGAGATGCGAAATCATCTATTGAGCTATGATGCCCTCATACTAGAGGCCAGCTTCCATGATGTATGAGTTGAATGTAATGGAACTTTATATGGAGCACCGATAGGCTAGCTATGAGCGGTGATGCCTTCTTTCGGGAAGGACGGAGGTTCACGTAACTCTCATAAGATGATACTGTCCGGCTTGCCGGGTATGGGTCTACATACATATCCTAGTCTTTGAACCTGGATTGTCACTATAGGGATCTGACGGGGTTAAATTCCCATATATGCTAGCATGTTATTGAGTCACTTTGGCCGGTGATTCCACCTCTTTTCGGTGTGGGGGAGACACTGGATTTCATGATGCTCACATGATCTATGTCGGTTAAAGTTAACGTTCTTAATGAATGAATGAGGCCAACCTCAAATAAAATATATCAAGAAATGAATGATACCGAAGGTGTTAGGATAAGATAATCAAGAGGTGAGCTAGATTCAGGTAATGCCATTAGGTTATTCCTGATCATTGCACAACAAACCCGATGAAAGTCTTAAACTAGATCCTAGGTATAGCTGGTGTTCACACTGGCCTATGAATGAACTGAAATGAGGTACGTATGAATGAATGAAGCAGACCCTGTGTTTGCTAAAGAAGGCTCCCTAGTTGAGGTCCCATATGTTGAGCCCTTATTTTGGAAAGTCTTAAGGTCAAGTCCATGATGATAAGGTCTCAAGGAATATGAATGAATAATATGAAAGAAGCTATGTGTGATATGTTATGTGTTATATGCGGATGGTATATGTTGTGTGCAATTTGATAATTATAATGATGCATGTCTCTCTCATGGCATAACTTTCCAATCTAAATTTGGCAAGTCCACTGACTTGACTTCCAAAAATCATGCATGTCCCTAGTGTGTGCTTGCATATACCCATACTTAGTAAAAGTGTGTACTAATTCCATACAAACATCTAGTTTTAGGTGCAGGCATAGGTGGACGGTAGAGCTACAGGTTCATTGTTGCATCTATCGGGACGTCAGCATTCATCCGGAGTTTGGTAGGTCCTCATTCTTTCGAGGATGCTACTATCTTACATTCTAGTGTAGTTTTAGAGTTGAGCTAGTGGATCATGTTCCACTAGCATTTCTTTCCTGTTTGGGTTCAGACTTTGTATTGGTGCTATTTTTGCCGATATACAATTAATACTTAATGAATTATTTCTTTCAGTTGCTTATCTTTTAAATGTTAGATGGTTGATGATGAACGATTACGAAATCTAAATAATGTTTAGCAAGTATGATTTAAGAATCAAAATTTTTTAATTTTCTACTAATATTAACCTATGTAAAGTAAGAATGACGTAAGTAGGCTTGTTTGCAACCTCTGAGAGGTCAACGACGCCAGTCTCGTCTGGGGTCTAGATTCCGGTCGTGACAGTAACCATGCTGCGTTGGGCTGAATTATTGTACAATTCTTCGTACAAAAAATAAGCTGGAATGACATCATTTAAAGCGTTGAAAAAGGACCCCAAACTTTTGCTCGATATATATTGGGGAGCACTGCTAGTGAATTGGTGGAGGCCTACTTCACTCAACATGATACAGTTCTAGCATCTTTCAAAAATAATTTGCTCAAAGCTTAAATGAAGATGAAGAGGTTTGCAGATAAACATCATACTTATTAAGTGCTTACACCAGGTGATTGGGTTTTCCTAAAATTGAAACCATACCAACAACTTTTTATGCGTCTATAAAAAGGACATAAGCTTGGATGATGATACTTTGGTCCTTTCAAGGTCATCAAACATATTGAAGAGGTGGCATATAAATTGGAGTTTCCTGTCAAGGCAAAGATATATCATGTGTTTCATGTTTCAATACTTAAGCGTTGCTTGGGGGAGCCTATCCAACAAGTAACACCATTGCAACTCCAGATTGTCTTGACTTGAGTGATATAGATCACTTCAACCTTGAGGACAAGGTCGATTTTCAGCGTGGGAGTAATGTTGTGAACTAAATGGAGACATTTGCTACTATGAATGATAAGGAGGATGATACTAGTGATATTCACATTGACAAGCACATTGACAAGTGATGTACCGTGGTTTCACGGTACTTCTAATGCTTTTTCCTTAAGATTAGTGTGTGTCTAGGGACTTTTTATAGTAATTTTAATGGTTTTTATATGTGTTTTGCAGTAAAGTTGTCAAAAATAGAAATGCAGAAGATTGTGCAGAAGAGGTGACCCACGAAGCCATTGATGGCCCGTCATTCCATCAACGGTCCGTAGATGGTGGTCGTCGACTGGAGGTCCAAGCATCTGGAAGCAACTCGGGGAATTTTGACCAAGTGTGGGGCTACGGAAGGATTGACGGTCCATCGACTGACCGACGAACCGTCATGGAAAACCGTCACTCAAATCAGAGATTAGTCCCATTACCCAAAGTTGAAGAAAAACTAACTGTCGAAAGATGGAGGCATCGACGGACCGTATGTGTATCGACGGACCGTGCTGTTGGTCCGTCGATTGGATCAGAGAAGATGCAAGGATGAAGGCTGATGAAGATGCTAAGTATGGACCGATGGAGGCAGTCGAGGGTCCGTCATTCCATTAATGGACCGTCAGTGGTGTCGTCAATTGAAGACTCGTTTCTAGACAGACTTTCCTTATTTAGAACCCCTTTTAGTTTAAGAGTTTATTATTATTATAAATAGGGTTAAAAAAATCTCATTTTCGGGGTTAGACTTTTTATTTTTTTATGCTCTTGTTATTGGAAGTTGAACTTTAGATTTTGGGAATTACTTTAAATTTCTAGAATCGATACTCAAGATAATTTCGTTAATTCAAGTGTTATTTCTGGATTTTCTTCAAACTTGTCAAAGTAAGTACATGAATTTTTGTTTAACAACCATGAATTGTGTATTTCTAAGCATGGGTAACTAAATTCACAACTAAGTTTGGGGGAACCATGGGTGATTAACAAGGTAAAACTAGCTCAATAAAAATTCTAGAATAGGTTCTTGCATGTATTGATAATTTTTCGTTTAGAAGTCTTTTTAACGAGTGCACGCGTTAGAACTTTCCCTATTTCTACTTGCCGGACCAAGGAGGTAGTTGATAGGAAAAGAATTTTTAACATAGATTTAGTATAAATTATCTAATAGACTAGTTTCGATTGGTGCGAAGTAGTAACTAAGTCATACATCGAATATGATGCTTAATATGAGGTAAAAGGTAAGGTTTAGTATTTTAAACACACGTAGCCGGACCAAGGTACAAAGTTAAATTCTCTAGTTGCCGGACCAAGGAATTAGAGATACATAACTTACCACTTCGCATGCAAGACACTAGGAAAAAATTGTTGTAGCTAGGATCACCACGTTATGAACCTATGGGGAACACTTACACCAAAGTTTTAATCTTGCTACTTGTTTTACTTAGAAATAATTGAACATTTTTGTTTCACGAAACCCCCCCTTTATTTATCTGTTTTTGGAAAGGACTTGAGTAAATAGATGTAATCATAGACTAAAGTTAAGTCTAAACCATTTTCCTCGTGGGATTCACCCCAATCTAACAATTGGATTTTTTAATTGATATGACCTCTTATACTTCTTTAGGGAAGTATAATTTGAGCGTGCAAAATTTTGGCGCCGTTGCGGGGAATAGTAGCTTTTAGATTAACTTTAAGAACAATTACTGAAGTTTAGTCAACAATTTCCTGATTTTACTTTTTTCTCTTTGTTTTTATATCTTTCATGTCTTATATGCCAAGTACACGGAGCCGAGGAGAACCAACACTTCCGTTTAATCCAGAAATGAACCGTACACTCCGGAGAATGAACGAGCCACACAATCTTGATATTATTGGTGATGGGATCAACCACCAACTTCCTTCGTCGATTGATGCTCATAACCAAGTGATCCTGGAAAACCCTGATGAGGGCACTCTGAGGAGACAATCTCCTGCCCCATGCCCTCAAGAGTATTATAGGGTCAATGTTAACATCGCCGATTCGGATGGACGTCCTACCTCCTCTACCACAAGGTCATTCATTCGTGGTAACTAGTAGCTTGATGCAGATGCTCACCGCTAGAGGTTTCTTTTCAGGGCTACCATCTGTGGATTGACATGCTCACATTGCCAAACTGAGGTCGGTGTGCAAGAGTTGTGTAGGGAGGCTGGACTTGGACATGGATATCATTGGATTAAAGGTGTTCCCTCTCTCACTTATGGGAGAGACCACAATTTGGTTTAGTGAGTTGCCTTATAATTCGATCTATACTTGGGAGCAGTTGAGGGATGTGTTCCTAGCAAGGTGTTACCCTGTTTCTAAAAAGCTTAACCACAAAGATAGGGCAAACAACTTTGTCTCATTGCCTAGGGAGTCGTTAAGTAGTTCTTGGGATAGGTTCACCTCATTTCTGAGAAGTGTCCTAAACCATCGCATTGATGATGAATCGTTCTTGATACTATTGCGGGTGGTTATTATGGTGAGCTCACTTGTGCAGAGATCGCGGAAAAGTTGGAGAAAATTTCCCGAAACAACAAGGCTTGGAGCACTAGGAAGTCAGACACTGGGAGAAACACCTTTGCAGTGCAAGCTACACACAACCTGTCCACAAATGAGATTCGTGAAGAAATGGCTCAAATGAGAACTGAGCTTGGGTTAGTATTGAAACATGTCACTGTGGTGCAGAGAAAGTGAATGCGGTGAATTATTTGACTAAGCCACCACCGCCGGTAGATGAATTTTACTAAGAGGAAGACTCTTATGTAGTGAATGAGCAGACATGGAGTTTCCAACCGAACGACCAAGGCTCCAATCAAGAGAATTGGAACCAATATCAAGGAAATAAAGGTCGGAACTATGGGAATTACAACCGAGAGGGTCATTATGTTCGAGATGGAAACTAGAACCGCGATAACAACTTCAACCGGGGTATCTATGATAACAGAAATTATCGGAGTGGGCCCTATGTTTCACCTCAAAATCGGGAAGTTGATCCTAGGGATGTTGAAGGTAGTATGATGCGACTTGAGGAAATGTTGGAAAAGATGATGATGAGGTTTGATGCTAGTGATGAGCACGCCAAAGAGTTGAGAGGTTATTTAGCTAATACTGGGAAAAGGGGGATGCACATGCAATCTCAATCAAGCATCTTGAGTTGATAATGGTCCAATTGTCTTCTACTATGAACCCACGCCACTGGGTACTCTTCCTAGCAATATCATGCAAAATCTAAAAAATGATAGACATTGCATGTCATTCACTACTCGAGGGGGTGAGCAAACCATTGACGTATGCCGTCTTGCGTAGAAGATGAGATGAGAGGAGATGATGTGGTAGAGGAAGTTAGTGGTGATTTGGTATACAATCGGGGAAAGAAGCTGAGATACCCCAAAAGGTGACTACTATTCGTAGACCACCACCTCCATTTCTGCAAAGATTGGTGAAAAAGATTGAGGATGGTAAATATCGGCGTTTTGTTACTATGTTGGAAAAAGCTTTCCATCACTGTCCTTTGATAGAATATCTTGAACAAATGACCGGTTACGCCAAGTTCATGAAAGATATGGTCACTATGAAGAGATCAATTAGTTTTGAGTATGATGATTGGATGCAACACTGTAGTGCTATTGCTACAAGGTGTCTTGTGCAAAAGAAAGAATATCTGAGTGCTTTCACTACTACATGTACAATTGGGTTGTTACACTTTGCTACAACATTATGTGATCTTGGGGCAAACATAAATTTCATGTCTCTCTCTATTTACAAGAAGTTGGGTTTGGGTGACCCAAAGCCACTGGGATACGGCTGTTGATGGCCGATCGAATGGTGAAGAGGCCTATTGGGATACTCCATGATGTGCTAGTGATAGTGGAGTCATTTATTTTTCCGGTCGATTTTGTGATTCTTGATTCTGAGGTGGACTTTGAGGAGCCTATTATTCTTAGGAGGCCGTTCCTTGCTACCGGTTGTGCCTTGGTTGATATGGATAAAAGGCAGATGAAATTTTGGTTGAACAATGAAGAAGCGACTTTCAACAATCGTACGTCCATGAGGAGAGCGGTGAGCTCCAATCGGTATCTGCGATATCCTACAAGGTTGAGAGTTCATCCGATGTACAAATAGTAGAGCTTATTGGTGTTGAGGCACTAGCGGCAGTGATCATGAATTTTGTGAGTGATTGTATCGAAGAGTATGGGTCATTGGTTGCGGCACTTGATCGAGGTGATGCTCGGTTCAAACCAAGAAATTGGACTTAGGTATGAAACATCGCGAGTCTCCATTCGCAAAATATCTATTGAGGAGGCCCAAAAATTGTATCTTAAAGGTCTACCACCTCATCTAAGGTATGTTTTCTTGGGAAAAGGTGAGACTTTGCCAGTAATCATTGCATCGGATTTGAATGTGGAGCGAGCCATTGGTTGGACTATTGCGGACATTATTGGAATTCCACTCGGTATTTGTTCACACAAAATACAACTCATGCCCGATAATAAGACTAGTATAGAGCATCAAAGACGATTAAATCCACCTATGCAAGAGGAAGTGAAGAAGGAGATTATTAAGTGGTTGGATGCCGGGGTCATATATCCGATTGTCGATAGTTGTTGGGTTTGTTGTCAGTGTGTTCCCAAAAAGGGGGGAATGACTGTGGTCCCTAATGAGAAGAATGAGCTTGTTCCAATGAGGCCGGTGACGGGATGGAGAGTTTGTATGGATTACCGAAAATTGAATGCATGGACTGAGAAAGACTATTTTCTGATGCCCTTCATGGATCAAATGTTGGATAGGCTTGCAGGAAAGGGGTGGTATTGTTTTCTTGATGGGTATTCGTGTTACAACCAAATATCTATTGCACCGGAGGATCAAGAAAAAATCACCTTTACTTGTCCTTATGGAACTTTTGCGTTCAAGAGAATTCCTTTTGGATTGTGTAATGCAGTGCTAATTTTCAGAGATGTATGATGTCAATATTCTCCGATATGGGGGAAGTCACTATTGAGGTGTTTATGGATGATTTTCAGTGGTTGCCGACTCCTTTGAGCATTGTTTGAGTCACTTGACCGAGGTTCTCAAGAGGTGTGAAGATTGCAACCTCGTGCTAAATTGGGAGAAATGTCACTTCATGGTGAAAGAGGGTATTTTATTGGGTCATCGCATCTTAGAGAAGTGTATAGAGGTTGATCGAGCCAAAGTTGAAGTGATGTAGAGACTTCCTCCACCCATCTTTGTATAAGGTATGAGGAGTTTTCCTGGGCATGCGGGCTTCTACCGGAGGTTTATCAAGGATTTTTCAAAATTTGCACATCCTCGGTGCAAGTTACTTGAGAAAGAGTGTAAATTTTATTTTGATGAATCTTGTTTGAAAGTGTTTGGTGAGTTGAAGGAGAAGTTGGTGTCTGCGTCCATTATTATTTTTCCGGAATGGAGTAATACATTTGAGGTGATGTGTGATGCTAGTGGGGTTGCTCTTGGTGTAGTTTTGGGTCAAAGAAGGGATAAAATCCTTCACCCAATTTATTACGCTAGTAATTCCCTTAATGAATCTCAAAAGAACTATACTGTGATTGAGCAACAGCTCCTTACGGTGGTTTTTGCTTTCGAGAAATTTCGTTCCTATTTGTTTGGCACGAGAGTCATAGTGCATAATGATCATTCTGCTTTGATATATCTCATGGAAAAAAAGGATTCAAAGCCAAGGTTGATTAGATGGATATTAATGTTGCAAGAATTTTACTTTGAAGTGAAAGACAAAAAAGGGACCGAAAATCAAGTTGCCGATCACTTATCCCGATCAGAAGATGAAGCTATGCGAGAGTTGGTGAAAATTCTGAAATTGATGATACTTTCTCTGATGATCAAAGGAAAAAGTTCATGCATGATGTGAAAAAGTTCTTTAGGGATGATCCATATTTATATAGGAGTTGTGCTGATGGTCTTATTCGCCGTTGTGTGCCGGAAGTTGAGATGTTAATTGTTTTGGAGGCATGCCACTCCTCGCCTGTGGGTGGGCATCATAGTGGTATCCGAACTACCCATAAAATCTTGTAATGTGGCTACTATTGCCCAAGCATCAACCAAGATGCTCATGAGTTCGCCAAGGTATGTGATAGGTGCCAAAGAGATGGAGGTATTTCTAGAAGGCAAAAGCTCCCTTTAAATCCTATTCTTGTAATTGAGTTGTTTGATGTGTGGGGGCATTGACTTTATGGTCCCTTTTGTGAGTTCTCATGGGATGAAGTACATTCTTGTGGCAGTTGATTATGTGTAAAAATGGGTGGAAGTCATAGCACTTGCAAACAATGAAGGGAAGAGTGTCATCGCGTTCCTGAAAGAGAACATATTTTCCGGATTTGGCACCCTTAGAGCCATTATTAGTGATGGGATCCAACTTTTGCAACAAGTTGTTCAAAGGGTTATTGGAGAAATATGGGGTTCGCCATAATATAGCCACTCCTTACCATCCTCAGACTAGTGGGCAAGTTGAGGTGTCAAACAGAGAAATCAAGAAAATTCTGGCGAAAATGATGAATGCTAGTAGAACGAATTGGTCAAGGAGGCTCGATGATTCTCTTTGGGCCTACATGATAGTATACAAGAGTCCCATAGGTATGTCTCCATACCAACTTGTATATGGGAAGGCTTGTCACTTGCCGATTGAGTTAGAGCATAAGGCCATGCGGGCAATGAAGAAACTGAAGATGGATTGGAATGAAGCAGCAGAACAGAGATGAAATGGGCTAAATAAGCTTGATGTGTTCCGCTTGAAGGCATATGAAAGTTCAGCCCTCTACAAAGAAAACATGAAGAAGTACCATGACCAAATGATTGAAAGGCGCAAATTTGGGTTGGGGATTTGGTGCTTCTGTTCAACTCTAGGTTGCGCTTGTTTCAGGGCAAATTCAAGTCCAAATAGACTTGTCCACTCTTGATCACTCAAGTATTCCCTCATGGTGCGGTTGAGTTGGAGAACAAAGAGGTGCAAGGTTCAAGGTACATGGGCAAAGAATCAAAATCTACCTCGGGCATGCAAAAAATGTGAATGAAGTGGTTGAGGCATACCATATTGATGAAGTCTGAGTAATCAAGAGTCTTGCGTTGTGCCGCGACGTTAAATCAAGCGTTGATTGGGAGGCAACCTAATATGTATCCTCTAACCAATATTAGTTTTTTTTCTTGTCTTTATAGGAATCGTTGCATTATTTCGGTTTCACTTAATGTCATTTGTGGATTTTCTTTTATTTCTTTTAGGGTGTTGGCTAGAGATTAGTCTAGGGTCCGTGTATAAAAAGTGTTCAGAAAATACAAAAAGAATGGCTTATTGGGTGCTCAATGTGCAGGGACCAAACCTAAGGAAATCTGCAGAAATTGGTCTGGTGCACTAATCTACGGACCAATCGACAGACCGTCGATGGCGTCCGTGGATCCCAGGTAAGATTTTTGATTTTGTCTAATTTAGGGCATAGTCGACAGACCGTCGACGGGGAACCATTAGTTCCACAGAACCCATGACGCGACCCGACCCGATCGTCTATATACTAAAATAACACCCTTTCAGTTACACCCAACTTTTTAAATTCTCCCCAACAGTTTCCCTCCCCTTATTCTCTTACTCCCCCACTCACTCCCACATAAAATCCACCATAATTCCGTTCAGATTTCCCATCTTCTCCAAAAATCCCTCAGTTTCCCAAACACTTCTCTCCCAAATTTCCATCCTTTTCTTTAATTTTTCCGATTGGTGTTCAAAAGCGGGATCGATATTGTTATTGCAAAGTTCATCCTCACATTCACTCCACTACAGCGTACAGGTATGCCATCTCATTCGCTTAATGAATTCTCATTCATTTGCATGCTAAAATGATGAAACTGTCTGTGGGTCTTGACTTCGAGACAAAATTGCATAATTAAATTGTTAAAAATTGGGTCCCTTGTCCCTTAGAATGATGGAAAGTGAATGGGTTGGGGTGCTAGTGTCTAAATAAACTGTGTTATGGGTTTTTTGGTTTTTCGACTTAGGGATTGATGGTCTCTTAGAATCTAGGATTGAAATTAGAATTATCGAAGCCCTACGAATAACAAAATTGTATGTTGATTGCTATATGAAGATGATGTGTGTGATATGCTTGAAATTGTCCTTTGTGGGGTGCCAAAAATGGCATAACAAAATTTGTCTTTGACCGATAGTACAAGACCCCGTGTATGGAACGCCAGTCAATCGACGGACCGTCGATGGGGTCCGTCGATAGCTGCATCTTATATTTGTTCCTAACTGAAACCATGTATTCTGCTACATTCTAAATTTTTCTAAGTGTCCAATGACGGAAGTGGACTACGGTCCATAAATTCATCGATAGACCATTCTACATGTCCGTTGTTTTTAACTGCAAGCACGGTGGACCCTTAACTTCAGAATTTGGCTAAGTGTCCACCGGTGGACCCTATCGACGGACCATCGATAGTGCCTGTCGTCCTGTTCAGCAGTTCTACACTTCCCTGTGCCTTTAGTTCCAAATTTGGTTTTTGTTTCTCTTGTGTGTATAGGATCACTACAATGAATCTAATAAATCTTCCTTAGAAGTATCAATGGCTCCCAAGACGGATTTAGTCTACTCCAGAGTACGGTACAAATTCGTGGCACCTTCACGCTAGATTGTGATTGGCTTGTCGGACGATAAGTGTGATCCCGAATATGTTCCACTAGGAACCCAGACACCGACACGTGCTGTTGAGACCACTGGAGGCACGCCCAAGAAGGTGTCATCCGGCGTAGTCACTGCCCCCTAGTCTGATGAGGAGCGTACACTGACTGACGCACCCTCTAGGTTTGCTACGGGTTGTGAAGGAGCGTCTGGCTCTGAGGAGGCTTCCGATGCTAAATCGGCCTACTCTACACGGTCGAATGATGCCACTGCCTCCAGTTTTAGTTCAGAGGGTGCCACTATTCCGGATGCACCTGCCCACCATGCCTCGTCTGATGAGGCCCAGAGTTCGGAGTGCGCTCCGTCACCCCCACATGAGAATCCTTCACCGGTTATTGATCATCCTTACCGGTGTTGCGTAAAGGGGAAGCACCAGATATACAGGGACGCCAACATGATCTCTTCACCCCCCCATCAGCTAGAGTGGATGGCTCGGAGCGTGGGACGCTATAGTGAGGAGTTGGTGTGAGATTTCTATGCTTCTTACGTAGCGACTCTTAGGGCTTCCTTGGATAGGCAGTCTAATCCCGCAAACAAGCTCCACTTACCTATGTTCGAGTCTGTGGCCGCGGAATGGACATATCTTGGACCACCATTCGTCGTTTTTTTATACAATGCTGATAGTGATTCCACCAGGGCCCCCCTCACCCCCGAGTTTGACTATAGGTGGAAACTAATTAAAGAGGTCCATTTTCAGCGAGACAAGGATTTGAGAGTGACCACCAAGAGGTGGATCGCCCAGCACATTTCCATAGATTATGAGGGTGCAGAGTGGGTGTTGAGCCCAGAGGCCTTATCAAGAAGGCCAATCTCACATTTGCTGCCAAGTTCATCCGGGTCTTGGCCCACCACCGCCTATCCCCCACAGCTTTTGACAACATTTTTACGTGGGATAGAATGGTTTTGGTTGCTGCTATGGTCGCAGGGTTCGAGGTTGATTTTCCGAGGCTGTTGTTGGCAGTCATCTGTGAGAGGACTTTTAAGGCCTCGACCACTTACCCCTTTCCCTATATGATTTTTGAGTTGTGCAGGGCCACTGGGGTGCCCATCTGGCACATTGATGTTCTCTGAACTCCTACTAGGACGGTGGACATCAGTCTCATCAGGGATGAGGCCAATGAAGTGGCACCAAATAAGGGGCCCCGAGTGGAGGTGAAGATGTTGGGTGAGAACTTTGCGAATAAGGTAGAGTAAGCCCAAGGTGCTGATCATCCTGCTTCAGAGCCTACTGACACCACCCCAGTTGAGTCTTCCCCGGTCACTAGTGGAGCACCAAGTTCCTTCCGATCTACACCATCAGCAGCACTAGTCCTGATTGCTAGGGTCCAGAATCTAGATGCCCAGATGGCCAGATTGCTGCATCATATCCAGCATTGGATGCAGAATTCCATTGTCAAGGCTGAAGATCGGATTGAGAAGAAGATTGCCCAGCAGACTCAGCGGCAGATCCTTGCAGTTCACCAGCGCCTCAATGCATTTTAGTTGAGAGTCCTCGGACAGCTAGCCCTCACTATTGATTTGACAACTCTCCAAGATGCTGTGGCTAGTTTGAGGGCTGATGTGGATGCCATTTTGGATGTGCGGGTGCCCGAGTCTGCCGCCATACCTGCAGAGCCTGCTAAGGATACGGTGCTTGCAGCATTGTTCACTATCTCTACTGCACCACCTCGTAAGAGTCCGTCGTAGGACACTTAGAAAATGTTGGGAGACCCTTATCAGAGGAGTCTCTGACCATCATGACGGTCGTGCAGGACGGACCGTCGAGGGGACGACGGCCCGTCGTAAGTTTCCGTCATAGGACACTTGGAAAATGTTGGGAGACCCTTAGCAGAGGGGTCTCTGACCATCATGACGGTCGTGCAGGACGGACCGTCGTGGGTATGACGGACCGTCGTAGGACACTTAGAAAATTTTGAGAGACCCTTAGAAACAGGGTCTCTGACAACCAGAATAGTTGTGTAGGACGGACCGTCGTGAAGACAACGGTCCGTCACAGGCGCCGTTGGGACAGGGTGTTAGGGCTTTTGACACGGACCCTACGACGGTCCGTCGTGTGTGCGACGGTCCATCATCGGGGTCTCGTTCTGAGTAGCAGTGTTAGAACTGGGGTACCCTATGCATCCCCGATGAACCCACATGTTCTTGTAGTGTTGTGGACCTATATGTGTCTATCCCAACTACCTAGGAAACTACCAATGCAAAATCACCTATGCCTAGGGTTATCAACATGGCACATTCGAACATTTTGAGCCTAGGTTTAGACATAAGCATATAAAGGAAATAGTATACAACTAAGAACTAAGCTAATACTAACTACTAAACCAAAATGCAAGATAAATGAGTATAAATTTAGAGACACATACCTTGGAAATGGAGAGGAAAACAAATGGAGAATGATTCAGTTGGCAAGGTAGATACCTACAGCAGCAGCACCGACTAGTGGATGATAAGTATAAGGATTAGGAGGATTTTGGGAGCAATGATCAGTGAGGGGAAGTGTGGAAGTTGAAAAGAGAGGGGAGATGAGAGGAATAAGGAAGTAATGGGGTGAAATATGGAGGGGTGGGGAGTATAAACGGTCAGATTTTGAAAAGGGTCCAGCCGGGTAGAATTCATTAATCACGCGACGGTTCCCCGACGACGGTCCGTCGCATTTGTGACGACCCGTCGTAGGTTCCATCGTGTGTTCCCTAATATTCAAAATGACAAAAATACGTACCTGGTGTGGCAGATGCATACGACGGTCCGTTGCATGCGCAACGGTCCGTCGTTGTATCCGTCAGTGGCTGCTGCGGAGTAGTTTTCTGCAGAATTTCCTGGTGATGTGCCTGCAAATTTAAAACCCATTAATAGAAAAAATGCTATCATTATTAAAAAGATGATAAGTATTGGGTTTCCTCCCAACAAGCGACTGATTTAATGTCGCGGCACGACTGGGGCCACTTGATTACTCAGACTTCATCAAGATGGTATGCCTCGATCACTTTATTCGCCGATTCAGCATGCCCGAGATAGATTTTTATGAGCTGTCCATTCACCTTGAACCACACACCCTCCTTAGTTTCCAACTCAACTGCTCCATGAGGGAATAGTTGGGTAACCGTGTAAGGACCAGTCCATTTGGACTTGAATTTGCCTGGGAACAAGCGCAATCTGGAATTGAATAGAAGCACCAAATCCCCGACCATAAACTCTAGTTTTTCAATTTTGTTGTCATGATACTTCTTCATCTTTTCTTTATATAGGGCTGAGCTTTCATTGGCTTTCAAGCGAAATTCATCAAGTTCATTCAACCCATTTAACTGTTGCTCTGCAGCTTCGCTCCAACCCATTTTTAACTTCTTCATAGCCCACATGGCTTTATGCTCTAACTCAACCAGAAGATGACAAACTTTCCCATGTACAAGTTTGTATAGAGACATACCTATGGGAGTCTTATAAGCTGTCCGGTAGGCCCAAAAAGCATCATCAAGCCTCCTTGACCAATCCGTTCTACTAGCATTCACTGTTTTAGACAATATCTGTTTGATCTCCCGATTCGATACTTCAACTTGCTCACTAGTTTGAGGGTGGTAAGGAGTGGCCACATTATGGCGAACACCGTATTTCTCCAATAACTCCTTGAACAATCTGTTGCAGAAGTGGGAGCCCCCATCACTAATAATGGCCCTTGGGGTGCCAAAACGGGAGAATATATTCTTTTTCAAGAATGCAGTGACACTCTTCCCTTCATTGTTTGCGAGGGCTATGGCTTCGACCCATTTAGATACATAATCAACTACTACAAGGATGTAGTTCATCCCATGAGAACTCACGAAATAGTTCATCCCATGAGAACTCACGAAAGGGCCCATAAAGTCAATACCCCAAACATCAAATAACTCAATCACAAGAATGGGTTTAGAGGGAGCTCTTGCTTTCTTGAAATACCATCATCTCGTTGACATTAGTCACATGCTTTAGCAAACCCATGAGCATCTTGATGAAGAGTTGGCCAATAGTAACCACATTGCAATATCTTGTGAGCGGTTCGGATACCACTGTGATGTCCGCCAACAGGTGAAGAATGGCATGCCTCCAACACACTCAACATTTCACATTCTGGCACACAACGCCGAATAAGCCCGTCGGCACAACTCCTATACAAGTATGGTTCATCCCAAAAGAACTTCTTCACATCGTACATGAACTTTTTCCTTTGATGAAAGGACAAGTCTGATGGAACAATATCACTAGTCAGATGTTCGCAAAATCTGTGAACCATGGAATCAAGTCTTGTGAAGCAGCCAATACATGTTCATCGGGGAAAGTATCATCAATGTCAGTCTTATCCCCTAACTCTCTCATAGCTTCATCCTCTAGACAAGACAAATGATCAGCAACTTGATTTTCAGTCCCTTTTCTATCCAGCACTTCAAAGTCAAATTCTTGCAGCAGTAATACCCAACGAATCAGCCTTGGTTTCGCATCCTTTTTTGCCATCAAATATCTCAATGCTGAATGGTCAGTATGCACTATAACTCTAGTACCTAGAAAATAGGAGCGAAATTTCTCAAAAGCAAAGACTACTGCTAGGAGTTCTTGCTCAGTCACTGTGTAGTTCTTCTGGGCTTCATTTAGGGATTTACTAGTATAGTAAATTAGGTGAAGGATTTTGTTTCTTCTCTTTCCCAATACTACACCAAGAGCCACCCCACTGGCATCGCACATTACCTCAAATGGACTATTCCAATCCGGAGAAATAATGATAAGCGCAGACACTAACTTTTCTTTTAGCTCACCGAATGCTTTAAGACAGGATTCATCAAAACAAAATTTATATTCCTTCTCCAGCAATTTGCACAATGGGTGTGCAATCTTTGAAAAGTCTTTGATGAATCTCCGATAAAAACCTGCATGCCCAAGAAAGCTTCTCACACCTTTCACAGAGATCGGCGGGGGAAGTCTCTTTATTACCTCAACTTTAGCTCGATCAACCTCTATGCCCTTTTCTGAAATGCGATGACCCAACAATACCCTCTTTCACCATGAAATGACACTTTTCCCAGTTTAGTACCAAATTGCAGTCTTCACATCTCTTAAGAACCTCAGATAAATTGGTCAAGCACCGCTCGAATGAATCACAAACCACAGAGAAATCATCCATAAAAACCTCTATAGTATCCTCCACCATGTCAGAAAATATTGACATCATACATCTCTGAAAGGTTGCGGGTGCATTGCACAACCCAAACGACATTCTTCTGAACGCAAAAGTCCCATATGGACAAGTGAAAGTTGTTTTCTCTTGATCTTCTGGTGCAATAGAAATCTGATTATACCCGAATACCCATCAAGAAAACAATACCACCCTTTTCCGGCAAGTCTATCCAACATCTGATCCATGAAGGGCATAGGAAAATGGTCTTTTTCAGTCCATGAGTTCAGTTTACGGTAATCCATACACCCCCTCCATCCAGTAACCGGTCTCATTGGAAGAAGTTCATTCTTTTCGTTGGGGACCACAGTCATTCCCCCTTTCTTAGGTACACACTGAACCGGGCATACCCAACTACTATCGGCGATTGGATTGATTACTCCAACATCCAACCACTTGATGATTTCCTTCTTCACAACCTCTTGCATAGGAGGATTCAAGCGTCTCTGGTGCTCAATACTCGACTTATGATCAGGCATGAGTTGGATTTTATGAGAACAAATACCAGGAGGGATCCCAATAATGTCTGCAATGGTCCACCCAATAGCTCTTTTGAAACTTTTTAGTACCTTCACCAAACTCTGAACCTGTTGTTCATCCAGGTCTGATGCAATGATTACCGGCAAAGTGTCACCATTTCCTAAGAATTCATACCTAAGATGAGGTGGGAGAGCTTTTAATTCAACTTTTGGAGCTTCCTCTATAGTTGGTTTAGCGGGTGGGGACTCGCGATTCTTCATATCAAGCTCAAATTTCTTCGGTTTAAACCGAACATCACCTCGGTCAAGAGCCGCGACTAATGACTCATACTCTTCAATGCAATCGCTATCAAAGTTCATTATCACAGCCGCTAATGCTTCGACACCTAGACGTTCTTCTATTTGTGTCTCAAATGTCTCACCCATGTTGTAGGATATAGCAGATGCCGATTGGAGCTCACCACTCTTTCTCATGGACCTACAAATATTAAAGGTCACTTCCTCACTGTTCAACCGAAATTTCATCTGCCCCTTTTCCATGTCTACTAAGGCTCTTCCCGTAGCTAGGAATGGCCTCCCAAGGATAATAGGCACTTCAAAATCAACCTCACAATCAAGAATAACAAAATCGGCCGGAAAGATGAATGACTCCACTTTTACTAGCACATCATGAAGTATCCCTATGGGCTATTTTACTGTTCGATCAGCCATCAGTAGCCGCATTGCAGTGGGCTTTGGGTCACCCAAACCCAACTTCTTGTAAATCGAGAGGGGCATGAGATTTATGCTTGCCCCCAAATCACATAATGCTTTCGCAAAATGTAATAGCCTGATTGTACAAGGAATAGTGAATGCACCCGGATCTTCTTTCTTTTGGACCAGAGATCTTGTAGCAATAGCACTACAATGCTGCATTCTCTCATCATCCTCAAAAGTAACCGATCTTTTCTTTGTGACCAAATCTTTCATTAACTTGGCGTAACCAGGCATTTGTTCTAAAGCTTCTACCAAAGGGACATTGATAGAAAGTTGCTTCAACATTGTTATAAAACGCTGATATTTGCCATCCTCAGTCTTTTTCACTAATCTTTGAGGAAACGGGGGTGGTGGCCTAGGCATGGGAGTTACCTTTTTAGGCACTTCAGCATCTTCTGCAATGTTATCCTCTAAATTAGCATCAACATTTACCACTTTATCAGTATCTTTTGTCACCTCATTCTCATTAGATGGCATAGGTGGGTCAATGGATTGCTTGCCACCGCGAGTAGTAATTGCCATACAATGTCCATCATTTTTCAGATTTTGGACAGTGTTGCTAGGAAGAGTGCCCGGTTGCCGTGTGTTCAAAGTTGCAGATAATTGGGCCAATTGTAACTCAAGTTGCTTAATCGATATTGCATGTGTATCAACTTTTTGCCCAATACCCGCTAAATCATTCCTCAACTCTTTATTGTGCTCATCACTAGCATCGAACCTCCTCATCATTTTATGCAACATATCCTCAACTCGCGACATACTACCTCCACCATCCCTAGGAGTAACTTCACGATTTTGAGGAGGAACATAGGGTCCATTCCTGTCGTTTCTATTACCATAGTTACCCCTGTTGAAGTTGTTGTCGCGATTGTAGTTTCCATCTCGGACATAATGACCCTCACGATTGTAGTTACCATAGTTCCGACCTTGGTTCCCTTGACCTTGGCGCCAATTCTCCTGATTAGAGCCTTGGGCACTTGGTCGAAAACCCCCCATCTGTTCATTTACTGCATAGGAATCCTCCTCATAATAACACTCATCGATTGGAGGTGGTGGTTTAGCAAAGTAGTTGACTGCATTAATCTTTTCTACATCCCAAGTGACATGTTTTAGTACCAACCCAAGCTCAGTTCTCATCTGAGCCATTTCTTCACGAATATCATCTGTGGCTGGGTTGTGAGTGGACTGCATTGCGAAGGTGTTTCTCCCTGTATCGGACTTCCTAGTACTCCAAGCTTTGTTGTTACGGGAGATTTTCTCTAATTTCTCAGCGATCTCAGCATAAGGGCATTCTCCATAAGATCCACCTGCTATAGTGTCCAACACCGCTTTACTGTTATCATCATGTCCCCGATAGAAGTATTCCTTCAGTGACTCATCATCAATACGCTGATTTGGAACACTTCTCAAGAATGAGGTGAATCTATCCCAAGAACTACTAACTGACTCTCCTGGTAGTGCCACAGAGTTATTCACCATGTCTTTGTGGTTTAATTTCTTGGAGACCGGATAGTAGCGTGCTAAGAAGACATCTCTTAGTTGGTTCCAAGTGAAAATGGAGTTGTATGGGAGCTCAGTAAACAACATAGCAGCCTCTCCCGTCAGTGAGAGAAGAAACACTCTGAGACCTATTACATCTAGATCCAAATCAGGCCTCCCGACACAACTTTTACACACTGCCCTTACCTTAGCTATATGGGCATGTGGATCCTCAGAAGTTAGCCCTAAAACAAACCTCTGGCAGTGAGCATTTGCATCAGGCTACTAGTTACCACAAAAGTGTGGCCTGTGGGTAGAGGGGGCAAGACAAGTGGCCCATCCGAGTCTGCTATGTTATCATACCCTCTGTAGTATGCTTGGGGCTGTGGAGCGGGATTTTGTCCCCTCTGTTGATGTTCACCCGGAGCGTCGGGTAACATCTGACCATGAACATCCACTGGATCTGGAATGTTCTGGTTTTGATGCTCATCATTTATTCCCAAGTTTTGATTCATATTGCGCAGTGTACGCTCTAGCTCGTGATCGTAGGGAAACAAGGGTTCTCTTCCTCTCCGTGTATTTGGCATACAAGGAGGATAGTTCTGAAAGGAAATCAAAAACAATAAAACAAAGTAAAATCAAGAAAATATCAACTAAACTTTAGTAATAAGTTCAAGTTAATCTAAAAGCTAGATTCCCCGGCAGCGGCGCCAAAATTTGATATGCTCAAACTTACTTCTCAAATGAGAAGTAAAGTGGTCGCGTCAAGTAAATAACCCAACTAGTGAGGTTGGGATCGTTCCCACGAGGAAAATAGTCTAGACTTAACTTCAACTTGTTATTACTATTGTTCGGTTGTAATGTACACATACTTGTCCGTTTCTTTGTCTTGGAGTCATTCCCCATTCATGCGGGGGATTGTTGAGTTTTAAAAGGTGAGAATGGAAAATAAAGAGTTGCGACTTTTATAAAAGGTGATAACCTTTATGAAATATTGTGACTTTTTCAAAGGTTTGTCACCTTTTCGGCTATAAGAACCTTTCTGCACTACCCTTTGTTTTCTATAAATTGGGATTTCCTCTCATTTTGAAGATAGAATTTCTGGACTTCTTCTACTACTACTAAATCTAGTATTCTAAATTCACTTTACTACCGTTGAATGACTCGCTGACACCAACATTTTGGTTACAATATACTGGTGATTGAGATCATTCTATCTTGGGAGGACATATTCCAAATCGAATCTCGGATACTAGAGGAAAATAATTTCCTTAATGAAATATTATGCATTCAGTGGGCTTGATCTTCTTTCTATTTTTCCAGATTCTAGTATGTGTTATAGATTTTAGATTCGTGAACTGATTTCTGTTCTTCACTGGTTCATTAAACTTTGGTATGTTTGTGTTTATGCAAAGTTTGTTGGAATCAGTAAATTCTGTAAACACGGATTGTCAAGAATTCTTCTTTAAGAAAAATATTTCGTATATTTTTTGTAATCTGTTTCTGATGCTAGTATCTTTACTAGTTTTAATTTTCTAGTTGTGAAAATGTTCGTAAACTTTGTTGTTTCTTATAAAGTTCTTCAAAGTTTTGTTCTAAGTATCTTAAGAATACAAGATGAACAACACTATCTAACGACGGACTAGCGACAAAATAACGTGTATGTTGTTAAAAAATTAAAATAAAATTGGTATCCGCACTAGAGACAAACTAGTGACGAATTAGTAACAACAAGCTAAATTTGTGCCTCTTTTTGCGCCAAATATCGACAGAGGCATGAGATATTTTTCTATTGAAACTTAGCGATGAATGCAATGACGAATTTTTTGATGCTACACTAAAAAATAAATTTAAAGTATTCGCAATAAAATTAAATCGTAGCGGAAGATCTTTGTTATCAATTATGCTATAACAAAATAATATATATAGTGACAAACTTATAATTTTATAGCTAAATTCGTTGCTTTTATTAAGTAAATATTAGGGATTCTTCTCTTTCTTCCAAAACATGTTCTCTCTTCCAAAACACATCGCTATTGGAGACTTCTCTTGAGAGCATCGGTATTGTTGAAGCACATAATACCAAAAACTCTAACTTTTGAAGCACTAGGAGAAATAATTGCTTTCTTATTAGGTTTAATTTATAGTATGCGAATCTATGATGTTCTTGAAAAGTTAAATTCTTCTGGGGTTTCTTCATATGCTTTGATTCTTATGTGAAATTGAGTTGGTTACTTATATTAACCTAAGAATTTGGAAGTTCACTGCTTTAATTCATTTGGAATCTGGTAGATTTTTTATTTAATCATGAAGTTGGGTGAATCTGCTAGTTTTTTGCTTTATTCGTTTGGAATCTGATAGGTTTGTTAATTTATTCATGAAGTTGGGTGAATATGGTAGTTTTTTGCTTTATTTAGTCTTGAATCTTGTAGGGTTTTTAATTTATTTATGAAGTTTGGTGAATGTTGTAGTTATTTGCTTTAATTCATTTGGAATTTGGTAGTTTTTTTTATTTAGAAAAGTTTATATTTTCTGGGGAACGAATACATAGGACACATTCTTGATTGTATCATCATTTGTATCGATATTATTTTTATGTAAAAGTTTTTGTTCCGATATTGTGGCTTCAGCTGCAGACTTTTGCATGTTTTTTTACTGCCATATATAACTATGTGATTTTAATACTTGATTGCAAATGGAGAATAAAGAAAATTTCATAACTAGTACATTTTTGTTCTGTGAAACTCAAAAGGAAAAAAGAGAAAAATAAAAAGATTCTCAGACTTGAGGGAATTCAACTTGTTGCGCTGTGCAATCTTATAATACTTTGATAATTCATCAGTAAAGTTCTGTGACCTCTTTTATGTTCGTGTCTATTTACTTGAAATTGTAATAGTGTCGGAGAAGTCTTGGCAAAGTAACTAGACGTTCCTTTGTCTATTATCCCTGTTTCAGGAGAAGTGTCCAAGTGTTCTTCTTCTCTCTATGTTGTTAGTTTATACTTGTTTGAATATTAATCAGTCTCGCATATGAAATATTTTATTAGTGATATTGTATACTGCCTTTCAACTTCTTGTCCTTGGTAACATCTTTACATGTAATCATAAGTAGCTATATTCTGTTTTAGAAAGTTTTCACACAAATGTGAAAATGTAATGCTAGTTGTAAAAGTTAATATGTATGTCGTTATCGTATCTTGGTAAAGTTTTTAATTCTATTTTTTAGAATGTCTATGCAAGTGGTGAAGACAAAAAGATATTAGCAGGTAATTATAAATTATTCTACCTTATCATTTAAACTATATTTTGTAGATTATGAAAGAGTGATGTGAGAATGTCCTTTGGAATTTCCATAGTGCAATCTAAGTTTTACTTTTATGATCAGATCATATCATGTACTTTGTGCTTAGAACTCCTTTCAGCTATAAAATAACGACTTGTTCTTTGTAAAGATGTAGCTTCATCCTTTAATTAGTGAAAATGTTACCTAAATTATATTGTTGACGAGTGATTAATTTTTATGATAAATACTAAATTAAGAAACAAAACATTTTCAAAGAAGTCATAATTGAAATAGAGTTAGTTCTTGATAGATTTGACAATCATAGTATAATCCTTGTCTTTGGCCTACTAGGTTTGATAAGAGATGCTTAAAAATTGATAAGAATATGTATCCTTAACAGTGGTCCATGAAAAATACACATTGTGGATCAACGTAAATAACCCAATCAATGATTCTATTGACAATGCATAATATGTGATGTAGCACCAACCATAAGCCTTTACTCGCAAAAATCAATCACTCATCATTTACATCCCCTTTTACAAGGGTAATTCTCAAACTTATATATGACACAATGCTTTCAATAATTGTGTCTTTCTTGTTACAAGAAAAAATAACATAAATATTTACTGGTAATTATTGAGATTTGACTACTAATAACTAAATGTTGTAGAGATTCAACTACTACTAACTAAATGTTATAGATATTCAATTACTTGTTACAAATAGGATACAATTATTTGAAGCCCAATGTCCTATAATTTATAATATGTGAATCTATGATGTTCTTGAAAAGTTAATATCTTCTAGGGTTTCTTCAAATGCTTTGATTCTTATGTGAAATTGAGTTGGTTACATTTATTCCCCTAAGAATTTGCAAGTTCACTGCTTTATATCGTTTAGCATCTGGTAGATTTTCTTTATTTATTTATGAAGTTGGGTGAATTTGCTAATTTTTACTTTATTTGTTAGGAATCTGATAGATATTTTAATTTATTTATGAAGTTTGTTGAATCTGGTCGTTTTATGCTTTAATTAGCTTGAAATATTGTAGGGTTTTTAATTTATTTATGAAGTTTGGTAAATCTGGTGGTTATTTGCTTTAATTAGTTTGGAATTTGCTAGATTTTTTTTAACTTAATTAGAAAAGTTTATATCTTCTAGGGAACGAATACATATGATACATTCTTGATTGTTTTATCATTAGTGTCGATATTATTTTTTCGTAAATATTTTTTTCCGATATTGTGGCTTAAGTTGCAGACTTGTGCATGTTTATTACTGTCATAAATGACCATGTGATTTTAATACCTGATTGCAAATGGAGAATAAAGAAAATTTGTAATCTAGTACATTTTCCGTTCTCTAAAACTCATATGGAAAAAAGTGAACAGTAAAAACATTCTCTGACTTAAGGGAATTCAACATGTAGCGTTGTGCAATCATATGATACTTTGATAATTCATCAGTAAAGTTCTGTGACCTCTTTTATGTTCCTGTTTATTTACTTGAAATTGTGATAGTGTCGGAGAAGTCTTGGCAAAGTAACTAGACGTTCCTTTGTCTATTGATCTTGTTTCAGGAGAAGTGTTCAAGTGTTCTTCTTCTCTCTACGTTGTTAGTTTACACTTGTTTGAATATAAATCAGTCTCGCATATGAAATATTTTATTAGTGATATTGTATGTTGCCTTTCAATTTCTTGTCCTTGGTAACATGTTTACATGTAATCATAAACTCTAAGGATTTATAAGTAGCTATATTCTGTTTTAGAATTTTTTCACACAAATGTGAAAATGTAGTGCTAGTTGTAAAAGTTAATATGTATGTCGTTATCTTATCTTGATAAAGTTTTGAATTCTATTGTTTAGAATGTCTATGCAAGTGGTGTAGACAAAAAGATATTAGCAGGTAATTATAAAATGTTCTACCTTAGCATTTAAACTATATTTTGTAGATATTGAAAGAGTTATGTGAGAATGTCCTTTGAAATTTCCATAGTGCAATCTAAGTTTTTTTATGATCAGATCATATCATGTACTTTGTGATTAGAACTCCTTTCAGCTATAAAATAATGACTTGTTCTTTGTAAAGACGTAGCGTCATCCTTTAATTAGTGAAAATGTTACCTAAATCATGTTGTTGACGAGTGATTAATTTTTATCATAAATACTAAATCAAGAAACAAAACATTTTCAAAGAACTCATAATTGAAATAGAATTAGATTTGGACAGATTGGAGAATCATAGTATAATCTACTAGGTCTCTGATAAGAGATGCTTAAAAAATAGATAAGAATATGTATCCTTAACAGTGGTCCATGAAAAATACACATTGTTGATTGATACGCTCAAACTAACTTCTCAAATGAGAAATAAAGCGGTCGCGTCAAGTAAATAACCCAACTAGTGAGGTTGAGATCGTTCCAACGAGGAAAATAGTCTAGACTTAACTTCAACTTGTTATTACTATTGTTCGGTTGATGACTTCCTTAGAAAGTAAAAGCATAAAAAGGGGGGTTTGTATTTCCTAATGAGTAAAAATAACTAACGAACTTGAAAGAGACACTTAACAGCTTTTAATGTTGGGTTTTAATCAATTAATCAAAGTAACTAGGGTTTACGTGTTCCCCACAGGTTCATAACTTGATAATTCTAACTATAACAATTCTTTCCTAGTATCTTGCATGCAAAGTGATAAGTTATGTATTTCTAAATCCTTGGTCCAGCATCTAGAAAATCTCACTCCGCACCTTGGTCCGGCTGCGTGTGTTGCTTTCCTAACCCTTATCTTTACCTCATATTAAGCATCGTATTCGATATTTGACTAAGTTATTACCTCGTACCAATCAATACTAGCCTATTAGATACTATACACTAAATCTATGTTAATAATTCTTTTCCTATTATCTACCTCCTTGGTTCGTCAAGTAGCATTAAGGCAAGTTCTAATGTTGATCATCCGTTAAAAAGACTTCTAAGCGAAAGAATTATTAATACATGCAAGACACTATTCTAGAATTGTTATTTTAGCTAGGGTTTATCTCATTATTAGCCTATGGTTCCCACAACCCTAGTTATGGAGTTTAGTTCCTCATAGCCATAAACACAATATTCAAATATATTAGATAAGAATTCATGTACTTACTTCAATGAGAAAGAATAAAGTCCAAAAATTTGCTTGATTAACCACCAAAAATTACTTGTAAGAATCTCCAAAAATCAAACACGAAAACACAAAGTCTAATAATATGATGTTTAGTCTCACAGAGTCTAAACTCAAAAACGAGATTTTTCGAACTATTTATAAAAAAATAAAAACCTAATTAAACAAGGATTCTAATTACTGGAAATCTGCCAAAATGCGGCTGGGTCGACGGACC
Source organism: Solanum lycopersicum (assembly GCF_036512215.1). Classification (NCBI taxonomy): domain Eukaryota; kingdom Viridiplantae; phylum Streptophyta; class Magnoliopsida; order Solanales; family Solanaceae; genus Solanum; species Solanum lycopersicum. The sequence goes on from NC_090804.1 coordinate 33,134,142, forward strand.
ACGCGACGGACCGTCGTGGAATCCGTCGTCCAATACTTGGTACAATTTCTTCTGCTGCTTTCTTCATTCCCCTTGACGGCAAGTGTGACGGACCGTCATAGGCACAACGCTCTGTCGAGGGTCTCGTTTCAAAATACTTCAACTCTTGGAATCTGGGTACTGGGATCACTTCTCTGATCTTCACGACAAACCTGCAGGACGGACCATCATAGCCATGACGGACCGTCACAAGCTTTGTAATCCCACACTTGGTCAGACTTCCCCATCTTCCTTCAGCAGCTTCTCTATGCTGCCACCTACGGACCATCACAGGCACGACGGACCGTCATAAGCTCCGTAGGTGGTCTCTTCTGCATTTTTTCGCTCAAAATCTCCGCATTCAGCTTTGGACAGATTTCCTGCAAAACAAAGAGAAACTTATATCAAAATTAGCACAAAAAAGGCTTTCGGACACACTAAACTTAAGGAAAAAGTATTAATTATACCGTGAAACCACGGTATATCATGGATCAACGTAAATAACCCAATCAATGATTCTATTGACAATGCATAATCTGTGATGTAGCACCAACCATAAGACATTACTCGCAAAAATCAATCACTCATCATTTACATCCCCTTTTACAAAGGTAATCTCGTACTTATATATGACACAATGCTTTCAATAATTGTGTCTTTATTGTTACAAGAAAAAATAACAAAATATTTACTGGTAATTATTGAGATTCGACTACTAATAACTAAATGTTATAGAGATTCAACTACTACTAACTAAATGTTATAGATATTTAATTATTTGTTACAAATATGATACAATGATTTGAAGCTCAATGTCCTATAATTTATAGTATGTGAATCTATGATGTTCTTGAAAAGTTAATATGTTCTAGGGTTTCTTCATATGCTTTGATTCTAATGTGAATTGAGTTGGTTACATTTATTCACCTAAGAATTTGCAAGTTCACTGCTTTAATTCGTTTAGCATCTGGTAGGTTTTCTTTATTTATATATGCCGTTGGGTGAATGTGCTAATTTTTACTTTATTTGTTTGGAATCTGATAGGTTTTTTTAAATTTATTTATGAAGTTGGTTGAATCTAGTCGTTTTATGCTTTAATTAGTTTGAAATCTTGTAGGGTTTTTAATTTATTTATGAAGTTTGGTAAATCTGGTGGTTATTTGCTTTAATTAGTTTGGAATCTGGTAGAATTTTTTTTAATTTAATTAGAAAAGTTTATATCTTCTAGGGAACGAATACATATGATACATTCTTGATTGTTTTATCATTAGTGTCGATATTATTTTTTCGTAAATATTTTTTTCCGATATTGTGGCTTAAGTTGCAGACTTGTGCATGGTTATTACTGTCATATATGACTATGTGATTTTAATACTGGATTGAAAATGGAGAATAAAGAAAATTTGTAATCTTGTACATTTTCCGTTCTCTGAAACTCATATTGAAAAAAGAGAACAGTAAAAACATTCTCTGACTTGAGAGAATTCAACATGTTGCGCTGTGCAATCTTATGATACATTGATAATTCATCAATAAAATTCTGTGACTCTTTTATGTTTGTGTCAATTTACTTGAAATTGTTATAGTGTCAGAGATGTCCTGGCAAAGTAACTAGACGTTCCTATGTCTATTGTTCTTGTTTCAGGAAAAGTGTTCAAGTGTTCTTCTTCTCTCTATGTTTTTAGTTTATACTTGTTTGAATATAAATCAGTCTTGCATATGAAATATTTTATTAGTGATATTGTATGCTGCCTTTCAATGTCTTGTCCTTGGTAACATCTTTACATGTAATCATAAATGCTAAGGATTTATAAGTAGCTATATTCTGTTTTAGAAAGTTTTCACACAAATGTGAAACTGTAGTGCTAGTTGTAAAAGTTAATATATATGTCGTTATCTTATCTTGGTAAAGTTTTTAATTCTATTGTTTAGAATGTCTATGCAAGTGGTGAAGACAAAAAGATATTAGCAGGTAATTATAAATTGTTCTACCTTAGCATTTAAACTATATTTTGTAGATTATGAAAGAGTGATGTGAGAATGTCCTTTGGAATTTCCATAGTGCAATCTAAGTTTTAATTTTATGATTAGATCATATCATGTACTTTGTGCTTAGAACTCCTTTCAGCTATAAAATAACGACTTGTTCTTTGTAAAGATGTAGCTTCATCCTTTAATTAGTGAAAATGTTACCTAAATTATGTTGTTGACGAGTGATTAATTTTTATGATAAATACTAAATCAAGAAACAAAACATTTTCAAAGAAGTCAAAATTGAAATATAATTAGTTCTGGGCAGATTTGACAATCATAGTATAATCCTTGTTTTTGGCCTACTAGGTTTGATAAGAGATGCTTAAAAAATTGATAAGAATATGTATCCTTAACAGTGGTCCATGAAAAATACACATTGTGTATCAACGAAAATAACCCAATCAATGATTCTATTGACAATGCATAATTTGTGATGTAGCACCAACCATAAGCCATTACTCGCAAAAATCAATCACTCATCATTTACATCCCTTTTTACAAAGGTAATCTCAGACTTATATATGACACAATGCTTTCAATAATTGTGTCTTTATTGTTACAAGAAAAAATAACATAAATATTTACTGGTGATTATTGAGATTCCACTACTAATAACTAAATGTTATAAAGATTCAACTACTACTAACTAAATGTTATAGATATTCAATTACTTGCTACAAATAGGATAGAATTATTTGAAGCCCCATGTCCTATAATTTATAGTATGTGAATCTATGATGTTCTTGAAAAGTTAATATCTTCTAGGGTTTTTTCATATGCTTTGATTTTTACGTGAAATTGAGTTGGTTACTTTTATTCACCTAAGTATTTGGAAGTTCAATCTTTAATTCGTTTGGAATCATGTAGGTTTATTTATTTATTTATGAAGTTGGGTTAATCTGCTACTTTTTTGCTTTATTAGTTAGGAACTTAATAGGTTTCTTAATTTATTTATGAAGTTGGGTGAATATGGTAGTTTTTTGCTTTAATTAGTTTGTATCTTTTAGGGTTTTTAATTTATTTATGAAGGTTGGTGAATCTGGTAGTTATTTGCTTTAATTCGTTTGGAATTTGGTAGAATTTTTTATTTATTTTGAAAAGTTTATATCTTCTAGGGAATGAATACATAGGAGTACATTAATTTACAATAATTTGGAGTACATTAATTTACTTATTTCCTTGTAAACATCATTTCAAAAATATTTGAGGAGGGAAACTTAGAAAAATTCAAATACATAAAATGGCATATACACCAACAAATATATTTTTTGCCAACTACAAATAGCAATATACCGCTCCAACATTAGTAATCATGAACTAGACTATCTGGCTGTCCTAACTTAATTGGAGCTTTAATGAGTGTTTCGGACAATGGGTGGACCTTTTTTTTAAACAAAAAACTAGACTATTTGACATGACATATGAACATGGGTTGTAGTATGTCGATGAAATTGCTCCTCCTTTAACCAGAAGCCTCGGTGTAATAACGTAAAATTTAATAAATATAAATTAGTAAAATGATTTGAGTTATATTAAATTTATGCATATAATAGTCCAAATAAATATTTATGTATTACTTAATATAATTGGGTTAATAATGTTAATCAATTGATTTATGCTACAATAGATGATCCCAGTGTCATCTCATCCTAGAGGCCATTTTTTAATATCTCGTAACTCTTAATAGCCAAGAGTAAGCTAAGAAACTAAAAATTTTCAAAATCTGGAAAATTTCCTACAGTTAAGAAAGTAAGTTTTTGGTTATTTTCAAACAATCATATTTCTATCTCATGATGAGTTAGAGTAAGTTCTTTATATGGTTGGAAAGCCCTCGGATAAATCATTCCAACGACACAAGTTTTGCTTGATTTTCATATCATATGAAGGACATATGCTTTTCGGAAGTGGGGTTGTTGGAGAGAGGTAGGTCCAATTCCGGATTTAAGTAAGGGCAAACATAGTGTTTTCACCTAACTATTTCCTAATTAGTTTTAAGGGTTTAACTGGGGTAAAAAAAAGTTTTATTTCATATTAGAAAAGTATTTCAGACTTAGGTCTTCAGATAAAAGAGAAGACAAGAAGGAGAAGGGAGAAAGATCAAGATTTTTCCAAGAACGCCAAGGAAATTCTAGTGGAATTCATCGGGGGTGATCCTTATTAATCTATGTGAGATCTTTCTGTGTTGGATTGGTTAAACCGCACACCAACTTGTTTAATTTAGAGATTTTTAGTAGATTGATTGATGAAAATTGAAGTTCTTGAAGAACATGGTTGAATTCTTGTTGGTTAAGTTGTTGCATGCATAAAAGTAGATTTGATTCGTTTTCCAGGTTGTTTTTTGAGTCTAATCAATTGTGTATTTAGGGTATTAGTGATTAAAAGTGTTTGGAGAAAGACACATGGAAGTTTAGAGGTATTAAAGATGAAAATGGAGAAAAAAAGTCGAAACGCACATCTGTAGGGCCTTGGGGCACCACGCCTCCCATAGCCCCTTAGGACACTGTCCGTATGCTCTTGGGGCGGCGCGCCAGCTAGAGTGCCCCAACTTGGCCTTTAAAGTTTGGGGCTGGTGCCCCACGCCTCTCCGAGTGCCAAGGACGCCTAAAGACCTCGTTAATTCCCATTTTTTTTGTAATATTTCCTAAATGATGTACCCACATTTCCTAGTTGATTCCAACACTCTAAGGTATAACTAAACATCATGAAAGCATACATAAACATGAGATCATGAACCTTGAATTCATAATCCAATTCAAGGAAATCTTACATTAAAGTCAAACAAGTTAAAAATTGACTCATAAAGATTAAGAAGTAAGTCAAAGCAAACTTTCTTAAAGTTTCAAGAGCCTTTAATTAACACTTAAATTTCATTTTAAGATTCAAGTTTCAAGTTAAGTAAAGAGTAAAGAGTTGAAGTTCTTCCTTCAAAGAAATTTAATGTAACTACGTATTCCTTGAGAGTTGATTTAAGACTCAAGTTTCTATCTAAGTAATGAGTAAAAGGTTGAGTTCATTTCTTAAAAAGTTATAAGGGAACTAAGTTCCATAGGAGTTACAAATGTTTTCACATTTTAAGCAAGAAAGGAAGTTAGACTTCCAATAGAGCCTTTGGTTAGTTTTAATAAAGAGAGAACCATAGTTTTCCAAAGAGATTTTAAAACTCAGTATGTATTTTGGGAGTAGTATTGAGCACCGATATGAGGATGCGAGTTCATGTTAACTCAAGTCCCCACAAACCATGTAGCCAACATGGATAGAAGAAGGTTCATACTTTTTATGTGATTCCTTAATTCTTTTTAGGATAGACTAGTGCACCCACTTAGTAGTTCAGATTCCTTAATGTGTCTTTATTGCTTTATATTAAGTTTAGTATTTCATGAGTTGAGCAAAGACAAGATAAGTTTTCTTCTTCTTATTATCAAGCTTAAGTTATCGTTTAGCATTCCAACTGGCATATTCGTACATTCAATGTTCTGATACCATTTAGCCTGCATCATTTCATAATGCAAACTTAGGTAATCAGGATGAACATCTAGTGCCCTGTTGGTCCAATTTGAGCACTCAGAGTCAGTGGTGATCCTCCTTTTATTCCGGAGGACTCTTTTAATTGTTTTCCATGTTTTTATTTATAAAATGTTGTGGGGTTTGTCCCAACATTTAACTTATTATTATATAGGCTTCATAGATTGATAGTCAGTCATCTTGTTCAGTTTGAATCTCCCTTATCTTGCATTTTAGATGTTCTGATTTTGAACTTAAGTGTCATTTTGGCCAAGACATTTATTTAAGTTGTTTTATGAGAATGTTTCTTGCTTTATGATTAAGTTGATTCTTCTGCTAATTTAAGTAAGTCGGGCCAAGGGATTGCTCAAGACCAATAATGGCCATTGGGTGCCAACAATGTCCAAGGGTATAGGTTCGGAGTGTGACAAACTTGGTATCAAAGTAAAGAGTTCAAGAGTGATAGGTAGTCTATGAAGCCGTTTTTTTAGAGTCTTAGTCATTGGTGTGAAGCGCGTCACATCTATGATTAGGAGGCTACAACATTTTGAAATTTCTCATTTCTTTCATATTCCTTTTTGTTTGTGAGATTTGATCTTTAAAATCTCTCTCTAATTCATGGTTCCACGTGTTTTAGATAACAATGCGTCCATAAAGAGATGTAAGAGGTCGTCCAGCTAGGAGGAACATTGAACCTCAAGAACAAGAGTTACTCAATGCACCCGAAGTGTAACCTCAAAGGGAAGTTACCAATGCTGAGTTCTATGATGCTCTCTGGATGTTAATCTAAGCGGTGACTAACCAAGTCGGGAAACAGATAGGATATCAATAAGAAGATGCTCACAGTTTGAGGATTCACAAATTTCTGAGAATGAATCCTCCCAGTTTCATTGGTTTGAGCACTATTGAGGATCTGGAAAACTATATGGATAATTTGAAGAAGGTTTTAGATGTGATGGATGTCATTGTTGCTTAAAGAGCCAAGCTAGATGCATACCAACTTAAGAATGTGGCTAGGATTTGGTTCGACAAGTTGAAGGAGGGCATAGATGAGGTGCACCACATCCGAGTTGGGCTTGTTTCAAAAGGGCTTTCTTGGGGCGTGTCTTTCCCCGAGAGCTGAAAGAAGCAAAGGTGCGAGAGTGTGTTAATCTAAAATAGGACTCTTTGAGTGTGTATGAGTATGGGTTAAAGTTCAACCAATTGTCTCGCTATGCTTCTGAGATGGTTAAGGATATGAGGAGCAAAATGAGATTGCTTGTCGCTAGCTTGGGTCGTGCATCTAGCAAAGAGGGAGGAGCTGCAACACTAATCAGTGACATGGATATATCTGATTGATGATTTACGTGCAACAAGTTGAAAAGGAGAAGTTAAGGGACACAGAGGAGTTAAGGAACAAGAAAGCCAAGACTGTGAATGAGTCTAGGCAACAGAAAGCTGGTTCGAGTCGTCCACGATTTTAGAAATGAAAGGGGCATGAACCATCATCTTCTAGTGCTCCTGCGCCTAGAAACATAGTTGAATATAATGTCCAGAATTCGCATAACTTCAAGGCTAGCAGCCAGTCCCAAGGCAGTGTGGCAGAAGGAGGTAATTTGGCTCCTACATGTTGTAAGTGTTGTAGGACCCATGCCAGTAAGTTTCATGATGGCCAGTCAGGTTGCTTCAAGTGCAATCAATGCTCACTTCATTAAAGAGTGTCCTAAGAATAATCAAGGTTGTGTAATTCCGGGCAATAGAGCCCAATCTTCATCAGTTGCTCCACCTGACAGTCCTGCGCCTAGAGGATCCACTTCTGGTACTGACGGAGGGGAAAATCACCTTATGCAATCACTAGCCTCCAAAAGCAAGATAACTCACCAAATATTGTCACGGGTATAATCAAAGTCTAATTTTGATGTTTATGCTTTGTTAGACCAAGGATCAAGTTTATCTTTGTAACTACTTATATTGCAAATCAGTTTGAGATTCATCCTGAGAAACTTTGTGAACCTTTATGTGTTTCTACCCCTGTTGGAGAAACTATTCTAGATCAAAGAGTCTATCGTGATTGACCTATTTCTATCAATCACAAGAGCACCATGGCTGATCTAGTAGAATTAGGCATGGTTGATTTTGATGACATTCTAGGTATGGACTGGCTTTATGCCTGTTATGCATCAATAGATCGTAGAACTCAAGGTGTCAAGTTCCAAATTCCTAATGAGTCAGTCATAAAGTGGAGTACTAGTTCAGTAGTGACTAAGGGTCGTTTCATTTCATACCTTAATTCGAGAAAGTTAGTTTCAAAGGGGTTGTATCTATCACTTAGTCCAAGTTAATGACTAAAGTGCTGAGGTACCACCTCTTTAGTCAGTTCCTATAGTAAAAGACTTTCCAGAAGTTTTTCGAGTTGATCTACCCGGAGTCCCTCCTGAGAGATAAATAGACTTTGGTATAGAAGTCATCACAGATACTCATTCTATCTCTATTCCACCATATACAATGTCACCATCAGAGTTAATAGAATTGAAAGAACTATTCAAAGATCTGTTGGATAAGGGCTTTATTTGACAAATTGTCTCACCTTGGGACTCTCCGGTCTTGCTTGTGAGAAAGAAGAATGGTTCCCATAGGATGTATATAGATTAACACCAATTGAATAAGGATATTATCAAGAACAAGTATCCTCTGCCAAGGATAGATGATATTTTCTACCAGCTTCACGGTGTTTCCTACTTCTCGAAAATTGATCTCAGTTCAGGCTACCATAAGTTGAAAGTTAGGGAACATGATATTCCAAAGAAAACTTTTAGAACCAGATATGGGCATTATGAGTGTTTGGTCTTGTCCTTTGGGTTAACCAATGCGCCTACAACATTCATGGATCTTATGAATAGAGTCTTCAAACCTTATTTAGATATGTTTGTTATCGTCTTCATGATGACATACTAATCTATTCAAGGAATGAAGAATATCATGCTAGTTACCTCAGGATAGTTGTTCAGACTTTTAAAGATAAGGATTTATATGCCAAGTTATCCAAGTATGAGTTTTGGATAAATCATGTGGCATTATTTGGCCACATAGTTTAGTGATAGGATTAGCGTTGATACCTAAAAGATAGAAGCAGTTCAGAGTTGGCCTAGACCTACATCTCCAACAGATATAAGGAGTTTCTTGGGTTTTGATGACTACTAAAGAGGATTTTTTGAGGTTTTTTATCTATCTCATCTCCTTTGACCAAGATAACTCAGAAGACTTTCAATAGTGTGAAGCTTGTGAGAAAAACATTCAGGAGTTGAAAATAGGTTGACTACTGCTCCAATTTTGACCTTATCTAAGGGTAATCAAGATTTTTTGGTGTATTGTGATGCATATAGAGTTAGCTTGGGCTGTGTGTTAATGAAAAATAGCAAAGTTATAGCTTATGTCTCTAGATAGTTGAAGGTTCATGAGAAGAATTACCCTACTCATGATTTGGAGTTGGTTGCTGTGGTATTCGTCTTGAAGATATGGCATCATAACTAGTACGACGTTCATGTTGATATATTCACTAATCATAAGAGCCTATAACATGTGTTCACCTAGAAGGAGCTCAATCTCAGACAAAGGAGATGGTTAGAACTACTCAAGGATTATGACATGAGTATTTTTTACCATCCAGGGGTAAGGATAATGTGGTTGCTGATGCTTTAAGTAGGTTATCCATGGGAGTACCTGCGATGTTGAGGAAGAAAAAAGGGTGTTAGCCAATGATGTGCACAAACTTTCATGTTTGGGAGTAAGACTTATGGATTCCACAGAAGGAGGAATATTGGAAGCTAATGGGGCTGAATCTTCACTAGTGTTAGAGGTGAAAGAAAAGAAAGACCAAGACCCCATTTTATTGATTTGAAGGTGAATGTTCATAAGAAAAGAGTATTGACTTTTGAAGAAGGGGGAGATGGTGTGCTGATAGCATAATTCAATTTGGGTGATTATTGATAAAATGACAAAATCAGCCCACTTCTTTTCGTTAAAGACCACTCAAGCGGTAGAAGTTTATGCAAAGTCGTACATTCAAGAAGTGGTAATACTTAATGATGTTCCAGTTTCAATTATTTCAATAGTCTCCTACAACAAAGTAAAACACCTGCTGTGTTTAAAAACCACAAACAACATTTAACAGAACTGAATGATTAAAAGTAAAAATAAAATTGTCAAGAAGATAAAAAAGAAAAAAAGATAGCATAAACTCCAATATATGTTTTCCATCACAGGTTGTTCATATCATCCCAGACAAAACTTTCTACTTGAGAACTACCAAGAAACTATTGAGGATGTGGGATCTTTGGATGGCTGAGCATGGTGATGGAAAACAATGCATGAAACTGGACCAATCTGAAGGTTATCATCCTTATGATCATAATGGACTCTTTGATTTTCCTCTCCTTCGTTCATGATCACACGTCTGTTGAAAATTCACTGTAACTATTATGCATCAAAGATAGAGCACCAAAAAATATTTACCTGATAATGATGTATTTCATCCAGCCACAGAAAAGAGAAGTAGTTTAATGGACAATAACATGTTATTCGAGATATTTATACATTTGAGGGGAGTAGCTGAATTTTTTTTGGAAAAGGGATAATTTAAGTAATGAAACTTCATGACCGTTGCAGAGGAGAAGTCGAGTAGCAACTACAGGACTGTTACAAGGATTGGGAGGGACATTGAACGCTTGTATACGTTTCAAAACAATTTAATTAGGGCAGTCAACAAATAAAATTTATAATAAATTCATAATTTAACTAATATTTTTAATAAATTAATATATTAATAATACTGTTGGGTTAAAAACAGTGAATCAACTATGTGGTTAGGAGGTTCCTGCTTATAATAATCGATGATATGATATGATGATTACGATATGATATGATGAGTGACTAAGAACCTTTGTTTTGAGGTTGTAGCCATGAGAAATTATTGAACATCGATTTCTATGGATTAATTTTGTTATCATGAAATTACTCTTTTATTCTTGTTAGTATTTCATGATTGACCATCAATTAGATACATTCATTGTCTATTCTTGAACTCGAGAGATGAATAGGTAGATAGACCAAAGAATACAGGTAGTATGATCTTCTTGCATACCACTTGTTTATATTCATGTTTAAGATTAACAACCCAATTAACACCGTGATTGGTTTAGAGATAGGATGAAAAATAAATGCTCCACAGTTGAATTTGCATATCTTCACTCATAGATGTAACTACGTATTCAGCTAAGGTAGGTGATTAGAGATCGAGAGATAAGATCATAATATCGACCCTATGAATAAGTAATTCGATGAATGTAAGTAATCATGAAAAATATGTGTATATGAATTTCTAACATGTTGCAGCCGTAGAGCTATCCCTATATAGTTTAAATACCCAAATTGAAGTTGTCCATTCTTAGTTAATTTTGAGATTTCATTCTTTTGCAATTGTAGTATAGAAAGAAAAGATGAGTTTCATGAAAATATGTCTTCAATTTATGGATTTATTGAATTGAATATAATCTGATGATAATTCATTTGGGTTTGACAAACATATCTTGAAAGAGATATTACATTATTTTTGCAACCACGTACACTTGTGTATGCAACAAATTTTAAAGGAGATAGAAAATAAATTGCAATCACAAAAATATGAACAAACATGATTATTTTATTGATAAATCAATATGGGTACTTTTCTGTTCCTCCATTGATTCTTATCTCATAAGATTTTTCACGATTCAAGAGTCGTAGTGGCGCCTTTCTCGAACTAGAATGATTTAAATTTTATCGCTTTACATAACCAATTCTCATTTACATAGCGTTCAATATTTTGGATTTTGGAGAAATTGAGGGTTGGGGGCATTGAGATGGCATGCTATGTGGTGTCCATATTTCGAAAAATGCCAGTGTCACGTTTTAGTGGACATCCACCTTTATGATCCACTTCAGTAACACAAGATTAGTTTTGTACGAAAAGTATATGAAAGAGTAACATTGATCCTTTTTGCGTGATAGGATATAAAATTTGGCTTTAGTTTTTTTTAATTCATTTCTAAGTTTTAAGACGTTTTGCTAAGTTTAAGTGTGTGTGTTATGAAAAATAATATGCAAACATATAGGATATTTAAAAGGAACCTTGTGGGACTAGACAACTCTCTTCACTTTTAGGGAGAACAATTCATCACAGGCTTATACTTTTGAGGTATCAGCTTACATGCATAGTTCAAAGTTTCCATGAAGTCATCCTCTTGCAATTTTCTGGATTCAAACACCTCACCATCAGTAGTGCCTTGACTATCTTTTTGTTCCTGGGTGCAGAGAATAGTGATGCTTCAGATTTATAATTGAAAATATTGTACAAGGAAGTTGCTTCATATGACAAACATAAATAAGTATCTGAACATTACTATTAAGTTAAGATGGAAAGAGAGAAGATGAGTTCATGTTGTTCATCTTGTATTTCAAACATACTTAGAACAAAACTTTGAACATCTTTGTAAGAAAACAATGTTTAAGAACATTTTCACGACTAGACTAGAAAATTAAACTAGTAGCAAAACTAGAATAAAAAACTAAAAAAATATACGAAATATTTTTCTTAAAGAATAATTGTTGTTAATATGTGTCTAAAGAATCTTACTGATTCCAACAAACTTTGTAGAAACACGAAGTTACCAAGTTTAATGAACCAGTAAAGAACAAAAGAATAGAAGAACTGAAATTAATTCACAAATCTAACATTTGTAAAACACATACCAGAATCAGGAAAATTTTTAATAGGAAAAATATTAAGTCCACTGAACTCAAAGTGTCCCCTTAACGAAATTATTCCCCTCTAGTATGACCTCCCAGGGTAAAATGATCTCAATAAACAGAGTATAGATACCAAAAACTCCGGTGTCAGCGAACCACTCAACGACAGAAAAGTACACTTAGATACTAGATTTAGTAGTTGAAGAAGAAGTCCATGAATTCTATTTAAAATTAGACGAAATCCCTCAATTTATAGAAAACAAAGGGTAGTGCAAAAAGGTTCTTATTGTGCCTTACACGAAAGGTCACAAACCTTTGGAAAAGTCACAATCTTTCAGAAAGGTCGTCACCTTTCATAAAAGTCATAACTTTCCATAAAAGTCACAACTTTTCATAAAAGTCGCAACTTTTCATAAAAGTCACAACTTTTCATAAAGTCGCAACATTTCATAAAAGTCACAGTTCTTCATAAAAGTCGTAACTCTTTATTTTCCATTCACACCTTTTTGAAACCCAACAATCCCCCGCATGAATGGGGAATGAATCGAATACAGAGAAACGGACAAGTATGTGTACTTTAAAAGCAAGAATTAATTGCATCTGGATTAGTAGGTTTTCCCTTGGACTTTCCGTAGTGAAGAAATGTCGGATATACTTAGTCAATCGGTAGATGTTGTATCTTTGAACCGTCGAACTTTGGTGTATACCTAGACAACAATATGTCACACAATTAACCCTTTACTATTTATGGTTCTTACAGTTGTGTTCGTTTTAGCCATGAACACCTCCTAGTTTCATGAGAATATAGAGAGATGGACTTTTGACAATCATCTTCTTTGAAGCGGCTTACACTTCACGCTCACATAGGTGATTCCTAACCGTGTTATCGTGTAGATACACTATTTGGTAGACTTTGCCAAACTTAGAAAATCAATAAAACCATTAAGCTTTATTAACTCATTAACAATCCTTAATGTTGTATCCTTGTCCCTGAGCATTGTATTAATCATGAGAATGGATTGAGTTTGTTGAGAATGTCGAACCTTCATTCACAACTTTGTTTTCTCCTTGAATTTAGCTCTTGGGATCTCCAGTCTGCTAGATAGAGTTACCGCCATAATGACTTGTCCTAAGCCGTAAATTCATTCTCTTAGATGAACTTTTAACTTCCTCTCTAGTTAGGCCTTTTTGTAAGTTGATCCGACACATTATCCTTTGACTTTACATAGTCAATTTTGATAATTTCACTAGAGAGTAGTTTTCTCACGGTATTATGTCTATATCATATATGACGAGACTTTCCATTATACGTCATGCTCTAAGCCCTACCTATTGCATCTTGACTGTGAAAGTGTATGCATACTAATGAAAATGGTTTGGGCCAAAATAGAATATCTATCAAGAAATTATGGAGTCTTTCAACTTATTCACCGACCTTATCTAGAGCACCTAGCTCAAAGATCATTGTAAAGCTAGCGATAAATGTCTCTTTTGAAATATTTCTAAGAGACTGCTCCTCTACCAATAGTTAATACATATCCACTCGTGAATTTTACTTCATTCGTCCGATGATTCAATTTGCATCAATATATCTTTCAATATTGTTGGATATTATTATAATGCAAGACATAGTTTTAAGTATTATTTTAAATACTCCAAAACTCTATTTACTGTAATCTGATGAATTTATTTGGAATCACTTTTGAACCGACTCAGTTTAAAATAGCAAATGCTATATGTGATCACACAGACTATATGATATACATCATGCTTCCCAAAACACTAGCACAATCCAGTTGTGAGTCACTTTTATATTCACTCTTTTGAAATGCAAAGCTCACATTTATTGGAGACTTGACAATATTGACATCCAAATATTTGAACTAGTTAAGTACCTTTTCAATGCAATAAGACCGTGAAAATGCTAAACATTATGGAGTTCTACGAATTCTTATATCTAAGATCGCATTAGCAACTCCAATAATTTTCATTCCACTTGATTTATAGCATACATTTAGTAACACTTATGTCATGAGTGTCTTTATTGATGATCAACATATCACCAATATACAAACAAACAATGACCTTATGATTTTTATGTGAAAACATTTATCACTTCCATCATTCTTCAATCCATTTGCCAACATGGTTTGATCAAATTGTGTCATTGTTTGGGTGCTTCAATAATGTGACTTAACAAGTTCGCACACTTTCTTTTATTTACCAAGAACCACAAAACCATTGATTTGTTCCATGTAAATTTCTTCCTCCAATTCTACATTCAAGAAAGTTCGCCACTTTGTTGGGAAAGACAAGGCACTAACAAATAATGCCTGACAGGATAACAGCGGAATAATACCCAAGTCTATACTTTCCTTTTTCGATTTGAACCAAGAGAAGACAAACAACCAAAAGTAATATGATAGTAAGACAACAAGTAATTCAATCAAACAAATATAACAAGGCAATAATAAACCAATCACACAAGACACCAAGATTTACGTGGAAAACCCTTCGATGTGAAGAGTAAAAAACCACAGGACCAAAAGCTCCACTATAATCACCAAGAGTTACAATATTTTTTTCCAAAATTGGCCACAAAACAAGTGCCAAAAAACGAGCAACAACAAAATAAGATTGCACCAAATCTAGAGAATTAAAGGAGCAAAATCACCAATTTCGCAGCTACTATTCACGATAGCAAAACTGAAGCTGCAGGCCACCAAATCCAACTCTGTCAGTTCCTAATCAAAGATTGAGATGAAGATAATATGCTGTCAAAAAATCAGCTCAATCGGACAATAAACGAAGCGGGAATCGCAGTTTGAAGTTGGCTGTTAGGGCTGAATTTTGACTTCGAAAATCTGCTTTTTTCTCTCTTTTTGGCTACTAAAAAACTCTCTGTGTATTTGAAAATAAGACCTAAATAGATTTATATTTGCCTCATAAGAATGGGCCTATGGGCAAAAATGGATTGGTCCAAATTGGGCTTTTATTTATCCACATAGGAAGGGAAAAAAGACCCATAACCCAACAATTCTCCCCCTCACGAGTATGTGGAGGAGACCGCCATCCCGGCGACCATGCAACAATCTTCAAACTTCCCTCTTGGCAAAGCTTTAGTCATCATATCGGAGCCATTGTCATTTGTATGAATCTTTTCAAGCTCAAGCAACTTAGAATCCAACACATCACGAATCCAATGGTATCTCACATCAATGTGTTTAGACCGACCATGGAACATAGAATTCTTGCCAAGATGTATAGCACTTTGACTGTTACAATAAAGCACATACCTCTCTTGAGCACAACCAAGTTCCCCAAGAATCTCTTCATCCAAAGCAATTCTTTACAAGCTTCAACGATAGCAATAAGCTCAGCTTCTGTAGTAGATAGAGCAACACATTTTTGCAACCTAGATTGCCAAGACACAGCTCCCCCTGCAAAAGTAACCAAGTACCCTGAAGTAGACTTGCGAGTATCAACATCACCAGCCATGTCTGAATCAGTATAACCACAAAGAATAGGCTTCCCTGTACCAAAACACAAACTCAGACTAGAAGTGCCACAGAGATATCTCATAACCCACTTCACAACATTCCAATGTTCTCTTCCAAAATTAGAAAGAAAATGGCTAACAACTCCAACAACGTGAGCAATATCCGGTCTTGTACAAACCATCGCATACATCAAACTACCAACAACTGAAGCATAAGGAACTTTCTTCATATCTTCCTTCTCATCATCACTAGAAGGACACTATTTCGTGCTCAATTTGAAGTGCATAGCTAAAGGTGTACTGACAACCTTAGCTTTATCCATGCTGAATCTGCGAAGTACTTTCTGAATGTACTTCTCTTGTGATAATACCAATTTCTTGGCCTTTCTATCACGGACAATCTGCATGCCAAGAATCTGCCTTGCTGGTCCTAAGTCTTTCATAGCAAAAGACTTACTCTACTCTTGCTTCAACTTCTGAATCCTGCAAGTATTATGACCAACAACAAGCATGTCATCAACATAAAGCAACAGAATAATAAAGTCACCATCAGAGAACTTTTGCACAAAAACACAATGGTCTGAAGAAGTCTTCTTGAAGCCGTGCTGACTCATAAAAGAACCAAAATTCCTGTACCACTGCCTGGGAGCTTGTTTCAAACCATACAAGCTCTTCTTCAATTTGCAAACATAATTCTCTTTACCCTTGACTTCAAAACCTTCCGGTTGCTCCATATAAATTTCTTCATCTAAGTCACCATGGAGGAAAGCAGTTTTAACATCCATTTGCTCAACCTCTAAATCTGACTTGCAGCCAAGCCTAGAACCACACGAATGGATGACATCTTCACAACTGGAGAGAATATCTCATCAAAATCAACTCCTCTTTTCTGATTAAATCCCTTGACAACTAATATAGCTTTGTACCGTGGAACTGGATTACCATCTTCATGTTTCACCCGAAAAACCCACCTGTTTTTCAAAGCTTTTCTGTCTTTAGGTAACTTAACCAAATCAAAGGTATGATTATCATGCAAGGATTTAATCTCATCTTCCATAGCATCAAACCACCTTTCTTTTTCTTCACTTTCCATGGCCTCATCAAGACTGTCAGGTTCTCCCCCGTCAGTCAAGAGTACATACTCATTGGGAGAATAACGAGATGAAGGAATTCTCTCTCTACTAGATCGTCTGAGAGAACTCTCTGGAGCATCTATAATTGGTTGTTGGACAACCACATCATCTTGCATTGGTTGTTAAACACACCATTTTACTCATATTTTCCTCCATCATTCAAAACGAAAATCAACAATAACCAATGCTTTGATACCACTTTGTTGGGAAAGACAAGGCACTAACAAATAATGTCTGACAGGATAATAGCGGAAGAATACCCAAGTCTACACTTTCCCTTTTCGAGTTTAACCAAGAGAAGACAAACAACCACAAACAATATGATAGTAAGGCAGCAAGTAATTCAATCAAACAAATATAACAAGGTAATAATAAACCAATCACACAAGACACCAAGATTTACGTGGAAAACCCTTCGATGTGAAGAGTAAAAAACCACGGGACCAAAAGCTCCACCATAATCACCAAGAGTTACAATATTGTTCTCCAAAATTGGCCACAAAACAAGTGTCAAACAACGAGCAACAACAAAATAAGATTGCACCAAATCTAGAGAATTAAAGGAGCAAAATCACCAATTTCGCAGCTACTATTCACGATAGCAAAACTGAAGCTGCAGGCCACTAAATCCAACTATGTCAATTCTTAGTCGAAGATTGAGATGAAAATAATATGCTGTCCAAAAATCAGCTCAATCGGACAAGAAACGAAGCGGGAATCGCAATTTGAAGTTGGCTGTTAGGGCAGAATTTTGACTACGAAAATCTGCTTTTTTTCTCTCTTTTTGGCTGCTAAAAAACTCTCTGTTTATTTGAAAATAAGACCTAAACAGGCTTATATTTGCCTCATAAGAATGGGCCTATGGGAAAAAATGGATTGGTCCAAATTGGGCTTTTATTTATCCACACAGGAAGGGAAAAAAGACCCATAACCCAACACTTTTCACATTCATTTGATTAATTTGGAAGTCATATACCAAACTAATAATTTTTTCATCCAAATGGATGTAATTCTAATTACTAACGAGTATATCTATATTGACAAGATCAAAACCTTGGTTTTGTTTTTGTCTAAAGCCTTTGACAAAAAGTCTTGCTTTATATTTTTCAACAGATCCATCAACTGTTATTTTCCGTTTAATGATTCACTTTGAACACAAAGGTTTATTTTCGTAAAGAAGATCAATTAGCTTCCAATATTGTTTATTGACACCATCTTTCCAAAGAATGAGTCTACAGAAGACATAGGAAATGTTACAAAATCATATTCGAAGGAAGTAAATATCCTTTAACATTTACTAGCCTCTGAATCTCTTTATTAAGTACATTATCCTTTTCATTTCCTAGGCCTTTTAGAACCTTCTCTAGACTACTCAAGTCTAATTTTACAGGCCACATTCATAGGTCCTATTTTAATTCTTTTAGGAATAGGAACTTGGACTTTGACTAGATACTCCCACACTTTGAAATATTTCAAATTGGATTTCCTTCCTTTCCATTTCTCATATGGAAAAGATTGTATTCTGATCAAACAAAATCTCTTTCTTTTTAAAAAGACAAAACTTTTTGTTGTTCCCTGTTGCAGTAAGGATAGTTCCTCCACACAAGTTTTGTGTAAACCCGAACTTATAAATAATGCATCCATCATTTCTTTCAACGTTTGGTTTTTCATTAGATTGAGGTGAATATGACAGTAGTTTGATGGATATTCCACTCTCCAGACATATTTCTGCACAATGAGATTTATACTCTCCATTCTTATCACTTCTTATATTTTTTCACACTGCTTTTCAACTTTGATATAACATTTTCTAGACATTTCTTTGCTTCATCCTTACTATTTAACAAATAGACAGCCATTTCTAATGCAATTCTCAATAAAAGTAACAAATACTTTTTCCCACCATGAGATGGTGTTAAATTCATGTCATAAATGTCAGTGTAAATCAATTCTAAGGGATTAGAATTCTTTTCAATAGATTTATAAAAATTCTCAACATACTTAGATTCCACAAAGACTTGACATTTTTATTTATTGCACCCAAAGTTAGGCAAAACTTCTAAGTTGATCAATTTTTCTTATAAGGTTTTGTAATTGATATGTCCCAAGTGTTCATGTCACAAACATTGACTCAAGCAAGTAAGAACAAATAACAAACATTAAGTTTGAAAAGCTCTTCGCGAGGTAGCTTTTTCCTCACTAATATTTTGTTCCTATTTCTTACAATTTTGTGTGATACAAACATTGTTTACATTGTCAAATGTCCTTTTCAGAAGGACATTTCCATAACTTTCAATATGATTGTTATAGAACTACCCATGAACAAAGATTCATGGGGTTCAATAAAGGTAATATAGTCCAAATGTTATTTTTACAAAAGCATAACAAATGACTATTCACCAATATTCATGTCTATGCAAATACTTTTATTATAATAGTCATATCTTTCATGAAAAATCACAACATTTTAAGTGATATTTTCTTCCCATAAAAGAACACAATTATTTTGAACAGGTATATATATAATTTAGATGTTTCATACTAATCACACTATATACTAGTAATAGAGAGACTCAACAACCACAATGCCAGGTATACTCCAAAAATTTTGTGGGTATAACATATACAAAAGTATCATTGAATTTCATATCTTTTGCTCCTAAGTTAAAGTAGATACCAAGTCTAATCATAAGCAATTAACCCCCACATTTCAAATATTATCTCAAAAATATTTTTCAAGTATTTGAAAATAGTTTTTCCACAATCTTAATGTTGGAAACATTATTCTACGAAAGAATTATAGTGCTGCAATTCTTTTTAACAATGTTTTCACAATGTCCAAGTTCATTCAGTAGAGACACAAAATCACAAATTCTAACTCACTTGTATTTTTCCTCTATCATAAATACACATACCATTTAGTATTTTAAATACTAACAATAAGGACAAAAAAAATTGTACAATTTATTTCTATATTACATTGAAGTTTATAGAAAATCAAAATTACAACACTTACTTATTATGCGAAGTTTTCATATTCTTCAAACCAATTGCATAGTCAAATTTATCCACAGTATAAAACCACAAAAGTTTCTAGCTAGTCTACAAAAATCAGACACACTAACTTTTCTCATGGAATAAAAAACTACAAAAGTCTTTTTTTTCTCCAAACAGAATAACACATATTCTTTATCACATAGAAATATTTTTCTTATCAAATAGTCTTCCAACTAAAACAGTTCGACATACTATTTTATCAAACTAAAATATGCATCTCTCTTTTTTGCAAACTAAAGAATTTAAAGCAACAATATTTGCGAAGTAAAATTCATTCCACAACATATGGTTTGCAAATCTTTTTCAAAAGATACACATAATAAAAAAAATAAAAAATCAAAGATGGTTACGCTTAGAAACTATTTTCCTCCTTAGATAATTTAAAAAGAAGGTTACTTGGTAATCTTTAGATAATTTAAAAAGAAGGTTACCTGGTAATCTTTAAACTGAATACCATAAATTTTTTTGTTACATTCTCCCTTCGAATTTTCTAAACAAAGCAACAAATTATGGAGAAGTAATGCATTTATCTTCTACTTCTATGATCAGATTCTCTCAATCAGTAGAATACAAAAAATACTAACCGTATATTAATTTTCTTAAGATTGTTGTTTATCTTGCATTTCAAACATACTTCCAACAAAACTTTGAACATCTTTGTAAGACAACAAAGTTTAAGAATATTTTCAAAACTAGAAAATAAACTAGTAGCGAAACTAGAATCATAAACTAAAAAATATACGAAATATTTTGCTTAAAGAATAATTGTTGTTAATTTGTGTCTAAAAAATCTTACTGATTCCAACAAACATTGAAGAAACACGATGTTACCAAGTTTAATGAACCAGCGAAAAACAACAGAATAGAAAAACTGAAATGAGATCACAAATTTAACATTTGTAAAACACGTACCAGAATCTGAAAAATAATTAATAGGAAAAAGATAAAGTCCACTGAACTCACAGTGTCCCCTTAAAGAAATTATTCCCCTCTAGTATCCGAAGTTTGATTTGGAATATGACCTCCAGGTAAAATGATCTCAATAACCAGAGTATAAATACCAAAAACTCCGGTGTCAGCTTACCACTCAACGACAGTAAAGTACACATAGAATACTAGATTTAGTAGTTGAAGAAGAAGTCCATGAATTCTATTTAAAATGAGAGGAAATCCCTCAATTTATAGAAAACAAAGGGTAGTGCGAAAAGGTTCTTATTGTGCCTTACACGAAAGGTCACAAACCTTTGGAAAAGTCACAATCTTTCAGAAAGGCCGTCACCTTTCATAAAAGTCATAACGTTCCATAAAAGTCACAACTTTTCATAAAAGTCTCAACTTTTCATAAAAGTCACAACTTTTCGTAAAATTCGCAACATTTCATAAAAGTCACAACTTTTCATAAAAGTCGCAGCTCTTCATTTTCCATTCACACCTTTTTAAAACCCAACAGTTCATTAGTTATACAAGAAAACTTGATCCACTGTCAGCTTGAATGCAAAGTTTTACATCTACTGGAGTTCTGTCTCATGCTTAATGTGCGTGCTAGAAGGATCATGCATATGGTATGACTCGATAGGAATTATCATATCATCAATCGATTTCTTCTTCCAGGAGTGGAAGCTTCTGCGACTATTGTTGGTTTCAATCCTTAACCTCATGACCATTTTGAGAAATATGGATTTTTGAGCACTCACTGCAGCCAAAAAGCAGTACTTAGTTGACTACGAAATGGCACTGGAAAATTGACACTACTTAGATACAATTGGTCACACAAGCAGTTATTAATGTTTTTAGATACATCCAGCCTCTATTTTACAAAACATACATACAAATACAATTGATCATACATACATATATAGTTAAATGTTTTAACTGCATAATTTCAGTTAGAATAAACAAAAATCTCACTGCATTTCACATAAACACATCACTAATAGTTATATAACTAGCGGTACAAGAAAAACTTCATAATTAAATACCACTCGATTGAGATCATCTAATCTCACTTCATCATCATCTTGGCATGGTCCTTTTGGATCTTGAACATGCCACACATAATTAGGGTTAACAGCTCGTCGACTGTCAGTTTGAATGCAAAGTCCTACAACTGTTGAAATTTATTTTCATGCTTAATACGCGTGCCAAAAGGATCATACATATGGAATGGCTCGATAGGAATTACCATATCATCAATCGATCCACATATGGAATGGCTCGATAGGAATTACCATATGATCAATCGATCCCTTCTTCCAGGAGTGGAAGATTCTGAGACTATTGTTTATTTCAATCCTGAATCTTATGACCATTTTGAACAATATGGATTTGTGAACATTCACTTCAGGCAAAAATTATAACTTAGTTGACCAATAAATGGAACTGGAAAATCATCACTATTTAGATACAGTTGGTCACACGAACAGTTAATGATGTTTCATATATGTCCAACTTCTACTTTCAAAACACATACAAACAAATACTGTTGATCATACACACTGATACAATTTAATACTGTAACTGCATGATTTCAGTTAGCATTAACAAAAATCTTACTGCATTTTACAAAAACACAGTGCTAATAGTTATACAACTAGTGCTACAAGATAAACCTTAGAATTCAATATCCCTTTATTGAGATCATCTACTTTCACTTCATCATCACCTTCCCGTGGTCTTTTTGGATCTTGAACGTGCCACATATAATTAGGGGGAAACAACTCATCCACTCTTAGCTTGGATGCAAAGTTCTACGACTGCTAGAATTTCGTTTCATGCTTAATGAGCATGCCAAAAGGATCATACATATGGAATGACTCGATAGGAATTACCAAATAATCAATCGATCCCTTCTTCCAGCAGTGGAAGCTTCTGTAACTATTGTTGGTTGCAATTCTGACCATTTGAGCAAAACAGATTTGTGAGCATTCACTGCTGGCAAAAAATAGTAATTTAGGTTACAAAGAAGCGACAATGAAAAATCAACACTACTCGGGTACAATTTTCACATACATCCAACTTCTGATTTCAAAACACATACATACACATACAGTAATCCAGCTTCAGCTTTGAAAACACATACATGCATGTATAGTTGATTACATATACAAAGACAAACACAAGCAATGCAACTTATATACGTATCTGGCCATTTTAGTTAGTATTAACAAAAATCTCACGGTATTTTACTAAACACAGATGCTAATAGTACTAAGTTAATATCAGTCTATTCCTCTACGCGAATTTTGACATTAAAATTATTGAACATATTGAAGGAACTTGACAAGCTGGTTCTGTGATAGTGTAATGCTTTTGCCTTTAAGATAAACCAAGGATCCCAACAACATAAACGTTTGTTCAAGTGATCATTCTGAGTAAAACTTCAAGTTCACTTACATGACGAGGATAAAGATCCTTTGAAGATATCAACAACGATAGATGTTATGCAGAGGCAGAAAGTTCTCCGTCATCTTGACCAGTTGAGCAAAATGTTAAAACCTTATATGGAAGTAATCAAATAGAGGACTGAAGCTTTTATCATCTGAGAAATGCTTGGAAATTGACCAAGAAAATGTGAACCTGCACACCTACTTGGCCTAACGCAACTGCTCGAGTACATCTGATACAAAAAGATCTCTAATAAGTTAGTAGTGTAGATAATGAGGTGTTACAACACATTTAAATCAATGGAGAAAAGATCAAGAGAATCAAATTTCTCAAAAGATATAAAACATGCTTTTTCAACTATTACTGTGCTAGCAATACTGAAATCTTTCTCATTACAATACATGCACAATTGCACACAATTGTACAGTACATAATTCTTTCCTCTTAAGCTAACGAAAGAGCTGCTCAAATTCATTTTGTACAGTGCCTTCACTCACTAAGCAAAAGAGTTGATAGACACCTATAATGGATTCTAATCACCTGCAAGACACAACATCAAGGTCGATAATAAGATCTAACTGTAATCACACTGTCGTAAATCTTGGTGGTTTTAACATGGGCTATTAGAATACAATCATACAAAATATATTATATAGAAGCTTAAAAGCTGTAAGATTTAATTGAGGAAAGAGAAAAATGGCATAAAGATAATTACCATAGAAGAACCAACAAATATAAAGTTTCTGCTCCCACCATAACGTATTTTACCAACCACCAGATTCGCGCCAAATCACGAAGCTCATGTACCCGTGCTATCTTCAAAAGTATTTGAAGCATGGATAGTGCTACCATCGACTTATATTATTCCTTCAATATTAGGATTTTGACGGGTAGAAGTAGAGCCAGTGACACCAACCCAAACTTATCACCAATGCACAAATTTGGACCAAAAAAATTCCTCTCCAGTTCCAAATTTATTTGTCTAACTTAAACCCAAAATTTTCACTTTCAAGTTCAGCTCAATTCCAAATTCTAACCCTACCCCTGAATCCGGTTTGATCCTAAATCATTTCCATCTCCTGCCATGAATAGAAGAGGAGGGAAATCATAATGTAAACAGTGTTTAAATCACGCATCCATGACTTTCTCAGTAATACTAACGAGGAACAATCTACATTGGTGTGTTAATCTTCTTCAAGTAAATTTAGCAAAACTCGAGTGAAAAGTTCTAATTTTGCTTATAGAAATGTTGGTTCTAAAGTGGTTAAAAGTAGGAATTCGAGAAAGAAACTTGGTTCAGATGAAATTATTTGTATAAACAAAGAGTCAAATTTTGAGGCTTTAGTTGCGTTAATGGCTGGATTTTTTTCCGACTCGTTAAAGGATGAAGATATTGAAGATGGGGTTGTTAGTGTAGTTGGCAGGATAGATCAGTATAACAATATATTGATTAGAAATCACATCATTATGAAACGACGTGAAAATTTGTCGATTTGGCTGACAAAGGATAGATTTATTAAGTTATACCTGAACGATGTAGTGTGTTGTTAGATTAAGCATATACTAATTGTTATCATACGGATATGTTAATTTTATGATGGTGTGGGCAATTAAGTACAAGATTCCAATAAGCCCAAGTAAGGAAAGAGTGATTGTTATCGGGGCAGGTCATGTTGGGCTGGTGGTTGGAAAGCAACTTATGTTATTTGGGTTAGAGGTAATTGTTGTGGAGGGACGAAAGCATGAAGGTGGAAGGCTGTACACAAAAAAGATGGAAGGAGGGAATAAAGTAGCAGTTGCTGACTTAGGAGGGAGTGCTTTGACAAGTACATTTGGGAATCCACTTGGTTTGTTGGCTCGACAATTGTCATATACACTTTATATGTCAATAGACCAATGTCCACTCTATCGTGTTGACGGAAAACCCGTAGACGAGTATTTGGATAAAAAAGTGGAGGATGATTATAATGAACTTTTGGTCAAGGCAATCAAGGTCAGGCAAAACCTTCTGGATATTAATTTTGCCTAACCTTGCTTGCCTTGTCCAACAATTCATTATGTCATCTCCATTTTTTTTACAAATACTCATCTACGGGATTTCCTTCACTAGTATAGAGTGGACATTGGTCTCTCATCATATGAAGTGTATACGACAATTGCTAAGCCAACAGACCAAGTGGTTTTAACAACTTCTATTTTATTCTCTCCTTCCATTTTTTTCGTATACACCCTTCAACCTGCACGCTTTCGTCCCTCCAATACAATCACCTCAAATCCAAATATCATAAGTTGCCTTGCAGCCGCCAACCCACAAAGACCTGCCCCGCTAACAATCACTCTTCCATTACTTGTCCTAGATGGAATGTTGTCCTTAATTGCCAATGCCACCCCAAAATTAACATACACATACGATAACAAGTATTTATGTGCAAACTCTAATAACCCAATATATCGTTCAAGTATAATATTAGCAAACATATCCTTTGTGTATAAAATGGTTACATTTTCATGTCATTTAATAATAATGAGATTCCTGATAAAATATAGTTATACTCTTTTATCCCGCCAACTACACTAACAACTCCAGCTTCAATTTTTGCATCCTTTGACGAGTCATACGGAAATCCAGCCGTTAACGCAACAAAATCCTACGAATTTGACTCTTTTTTATAACAATAATTTCATCAGGAATAAGTTTCTTTCTTGAAGTCCTATTTTTAACCACTTTAGACTCAACATTTCTTTGAGCAAAATTAGAACTTTTCACTCGAGTTTTGCTGATTAACCTGACGAAGATGTAGACACTAATGCAGATTGTTCCTCGTTAGTAATATTGAGAAAATCACCGAATACCTGATTTAAACACTATTTATTTTCTGATCTACCTCCTTTTCTATTCATGGCAAGATATGGAAATGATTCACGATCAAACCGGATTTAGGGGTAGGGTTACAATTGGAACTGAACTCAAATTTGAAGTGAAATCTAGAGTTTGAATTTGATAAATGAATTCAGAGCTTGACATGGATTTCTTGAAGGATTTTTTTGCTTTATGTAACAGATTTAGCAATGGAGAAGATGGTGACAACATCGGAAAAGATGAAAATGGATGATTGGAGAAGATGAATTTGGGTTTTATAAATTGTTTCAAATTTTTTTCTTTGTTCTAACGAAATGAAGATGAAAGGAGAAAGATGGCAATTTTTGTTCTTGAAAATGGAGGAGAGAACGAGGTGAATTGTGAAGAACAAAGTGACAAATATATATCTATCTATCTATATATATATATATATGCATGACATTTAATGTAATTTTGATTTTAGTTGAATTCGTCCAAATTATTTTAGTTTAGTTTTTATGACCTTTAATTTTCATTCAATCAAGAAAACCTTTTAAATTTATAAAATATGACCAAAAGCATCCTTTTATTTATTTTTTCATCCTTCTCTAACATTCTAGTAAATTCAATTTTAGAGTTGATATATTTGAAGTTTTAAATTTCACATTACGGACTATTTCCCCTTTCTCTATCATAAAATAACAAATTGTAAAATTCTTAAATTTGAGACCATCAAATTTTCAAACTTACTTACTATGATTAACCTAAATATATATTCACCGAATCATTTAAATTAAAACTAGTATAAGTGAATATCTCTATTTTATTACTTTATGGTAAGTGGAACTACATTGAATTTGACAACAATAGCAACGCTCCATGCAGGAATTCAATTACTAAAAAGAGTTTGGTCCTATATATCTCAGGTTTGCAGGCGAGTTGTAACTTGCAATTCGAATTTAGGATGGGTTTTGAGATTTAGATTTTTGTTGTTATAGTATAACAATGTCGGATAAAAAAAGTAAACCGTGAATTTAATTGGGTATTAGTATAAAGTCCATTTGAAGGTCCATCATATGAAAAGGCCCATATTCAACTTGGACTATATTTCCATTAAGGGTGTGTTTGGTACGAAGGAAATGTTTCCTTTTCGGTGTTTTTCACACCTATAAACATGAGCATGGTCCTGAAATGCGCATCTTAATATGGAACCAGTTAAAATTGATTTCACAAAAGTAGTCTATCTAGTCTGAGCCCAGCTTGGCTTGATGAAGTTCATTTGCTCCCACATTCATAAATGAAATTTCTAAGGGGATTAAAAGTGAGTATTCTGTTAATTTTTTCCCTCGTCGTGCAGTTGTATGTGAGAAGGTTAGCCTTTTTGTCTCTCTTGAAACTTGAAAAATATGGCCATCGATTCTAAAGGTTTCTTGCGCAGTTGTCATTATTATCATTACCTCACCAGTGTAATCATTTTTAACATCTGCTTTGATCTCTGAATAATACATTCCCAACGATATCTCCTATGGCGACCTATTGAAGAAATATTGAAGTTGTTGCCAAATCCACATTCAGATGTTGAGAGGGTAAACTTTAAGCTTTCTGTCTATGTTTTGTTCTTCACATGGATTCGTCCATTTTTTAATCATCTTGTGATGGCATACAACTCTTAATCTGTTATTTTTGCTTGTTTATCTGCAGGGTGGATTTTCCAGTAGTCCGTCGTTGGACTCATTAAAGGGTCTTTGCATAACTCAGACAAGTATGTACCAAAAGAACATCCACTAACTAGCCTTGTAACAATTCTTCCTATAGAATAGTCAAGAGAAATTAAATGTTTGTTTTTAGATGCATTTTCATCAGTACTTAAATCAGAAAAGCTACTAAATGGAGAAAAGCTTGTTTGGTTGTGAACTTGAGGTGACATTGATAAGACGATTGTTTGAATGATTTTTCTAATTTCTTTAGATTGAAGCTACGTAAATTATGGTGGACTTGGGTTGTGTGATCTGACCCAAAAAAGAATTTTAGTTAGAGTGACATCCAGTGGCCAGCGATGGCTGTTGTATATGATTATGCTGTAGAAACTACTTTAAGCTGTTATTGTTTTGTTGCACCTTATTATTCTAATCTGTCTTTTCTCTTCGCATATGAAAAGTTGCTGACCTTATATTTGTCATGATGCTAATTTATGCAAAGCATAAAGCTTAACATTTCTTTTATTATCGCTTGGAATTGGAAGTTCAAAAACTTTCTAATACCATTGATGATATCCCAGATTTTTTGATGGAAGGTGTTCCTTTGTTCTTCATTTTCATTGGTGGAATGACATCTGCATCGTGAGCGCCCAGGTCAGTCTAATAAGCCTTAATCATGTAAATTTCCCAGCTCTTGTTGGAAACACGCTATGAAAAGGAACTCAAAAGATAAATTACACAGTTATTCTTTTACAAGAAGGGATGACATATGACATAATTGTAGCAACTACAAAAATTGTCAATGGAAGCATATTGACAGAAACATTCGTGGAGAAATTGGGATGATATATTAAGACCTATTTGGTCGATTACCCCTTTATGCAACCAATTCTCATTTACATCGTGATTTTAACTTCCCTTGTGTATTAGTGGAGATTTTAATGTTATTATGAGTAACGGAGAAAAGAAAGGTGGAATTCCTCATAAAATGCAGAAAGGTTGG
Organism: Solanum lycopersicum; assembly: GCF_036512215.1. Taxonomy (NCBI): domain Eukaryota; kingdom Viridiplantae; phylum Streptophyta; class Magnoliopsida; order Solanales; family Solanaceae; genus Solanum; species Solanum lycopersicum. Next base: position 33,163,069 of record NC_090804.1, read on the forward strand.
GACTTTATATACTGTATGGATGATTTGGCATGGTAGATGTCGGTTTTACTGATCCTAGATTTACCTAGTGTAATTCTAGGGAAAATGGAAGAGAATCTGGAAGAGACTTGATAGAGTTTTCATTAATCATTAGTGGACTGCCAACTTTTCGAGAAATGGTGTAGAATTGCTATGCTAGTCAAGTGTTCTAAAGTTGAATTCACAAGTATTAAATACTTTAGATTCTTAAATGTTTTGATTGAACATCATGACTTCAAACATGTGGTTCAAGCAATGTTGATATCAAGGGTAATAGTATGTGGAAACTTAAACTACTTAGCAAAACTCTCAGTCAGTGGTCTAAAACTACTATTGGTAATGCGCATTACAAGGTGAAAGAATGGAATAAAAGCTACAACATCTTGAGAATGAATATATTGATAATGATAGGGATGATGCTAGATCTGAAATGAACCATGTACATGCTCTGTAACACCCAGTAAGCCAAAATAGACCAAAAATAAGTTTTTCAGAAAAATCTGAAGGTTCTACCAATGGTGGCATCGACAGACAGTAGCCTGAACCACGGTCAGTCCTGCACAACTGTCGATGGGATCAGAAACTCCCACAAAATTTCAGCGTAGAAGAATGGCTAAGACTTGGATGACGGCCGGACTTACGGTCTGTAGGTCAAACGATGGTCAGTAGTCTGTGACCGTCAATCAAGAATCCCTTCAACCACTCTCTGACAAGAGCTATGGATGACCATCATGGATCGTAGGTGGAACTACGGTCCGTAGGTGAAAATTTGCAGCCAGTTAAGGGGAAATGCAGTTGGGTAAACTTAAAATGATCATAACTCTTTGCACAAAATGAATTAGGTCTTCCATGACCTATACACAGATTGATAATTGAATTATCTTTCCATAGCCACCAACCTTGATAAAATCAAACCTTCAAGTAAAAGTTATGCCCATTTTAGTAAAGGACTGTCGATCAGGCCCTCACGACGGATCCAACGACGAGGCATCGGGCGCACGATGAACCGTCAATCCAGGCCATCGTGAGGCTTAACATCAACCTTTCCAGGGGTCTTTTGACCTTTCCCTCTCTATTCAAACCCTAAGTTACAGTGTTTTGACCCTAAATCATCTGATTTTTGTCAGTTTAACCCTAGAAACGTGATCAAAACATATCCAAGTCAAATCATTAAATAAAAACTTAGAATATTAGAAGCAAGAGAGGAGAAAAAAAAGCCCAAGAAATCTAGTTCAAGAATGTCTCAAGCTCAAGAAGTTCCAGCCCCAAAAGTTAAGTATTTTTCCGTCCTTAGTTTCAGTCAGTTCTTGATTCTCTTATCCTGATTAAACCTAGGGTTTCTAGAACGTTGATATAACTTCATGAATTTATTAAATATATGTTCAAAACCAGATTATCATGTTATTACTCAGATTATTGCATGTATTTTAGAACCCTAACTTTGTATTTCTTTAGTTCTTGAATTACACATGCTAGGTCATATATTTCAGACAATTCAGATGTACATGCCTCAGTTATAAATGCATAATTACCAGATTAATTGTTGCATTCTGAGTTTGCATGTTCAGTTTCGAGCTATCCATTATTTGTAAAATTTCAGGTATTATCAGTTGATTTACAGAATTCATTGGAAGTATCATAATACCGAGTTGGACTAAGGTTTAGCTTACCCAATAGTCCCAGAACTACTGGCCAAGTCGTTTGTAATTCCCCTCTGTGGGAAATCAGTTTAGTGATCACACCAACATGCCTTTATACCTTTGGCAGGGTATATTGGGTCCTCTCGATGGGGCGTATACATCGGACTCCAATTTAGCTCATGTGGTTTTATTACCGGTTATTAGTAGCTCCCACAGTTCAGTAAGCCTCTCTGCATTGACCATTTATCGGTATATTTAGTATTAAGTTTCAACATTTTATAAATTGGTCATTGCATCCAGTTAGCTCAGAAATCAGCACATCACGTTCAGATTATTATCCTTTTTTTGTGCTTGTTCAGTTATGTTTTGTTTCAGCTTTACTCTATCCTACATGCTCAGTACCTTTCAAGTACTAACGCATACATGTGCTACATCTTCTCGTGATGTAGGTTTAGGTTTTCAACATCCATATCACTCATAGATCGATTTCCCGATCTCTAGTTCAGCAAATTCAGTGGTGAGTCCTCATTCTCCGAGGACAACAGTCATGAGTTTCATTTCAGTCTTTAGTCATTTAGTTTCAATTTTTTCTATATTTAGCTCGGGCTTGTCCCAATATTTCTAGTATAGTTTAGAGGATATTTTCAGACAAAGTTAGATTCAGCTTAGTATTAAGTTAATATTTCTTGTAAACTCATTGTTTTCAAATATCTTAGTTATAGAATATGGGTATTCCTCATCTTTTCATTTTAAGTATGATTTAGTTTCCGCAACAGTTTATTATCTTTGGTATGCTCATGATCATGCCAGCAGGGTTACCTTGGGATCACTTATCGTCCTATGTTCTGTGTCCGCGTCTCGGGGGTAGCTCGAGGCGTGACAAAACTTGGTATCAGATCACTAGGTTCAAGAGTCCTAAGATGTCTGAAAAAGTCGCACTAAGTAGACTCTTTTTCATGGGTGTGAAGTGCACCACATCTAATGTTAGGGAGGCTATAAAGTGTTTTAGGAAAAACATCACTTTCTTGTTACTCTTATCGTGCGTAAGGTATGATCTTATTACATTCTAACTTGATGACGCAATTCCTTTAATACAAGATAAGGAAGTTCAAATGCAGAGTTTCAGTATGCCAATTAGCTTTGGGCTCTGAGTTTTAACAACAAGAACAATCAACATGTTTGAGTTCCTACTAATATAATTGATCGATTAGTGGTAGCCAGAGTTTGTGATTTCGTTAGGATGAATCCGCCTATGTTTTTAGGGTTACAAGTTTGTAAGGACCCACAGAAGTTCATTGACGAGGTCAAGAAAATATTTGATGTTATGTCAATAACTGGTAGTTATATGTGAGATTGGCATCCTACCAACTCAAGGATGTGACTCACATATGGTTCACTCATACAACGGACATGAATTTGTCTTTTGTAACTCAGTATAGCAGTCCAATTTAGTGTTAGTCCTGAAACTCTCTCAGAACCTTTCTCAGTCTCTACTCCAGTGAATGACCCAGTTATAGCTAGACGGGTATACGGAAATGGCCCTGTCATAGTCTCTCATTAAATCACTTCACCAAATCTAGTAGAGTTAGAGATGATAGACTTTGATGTCATTCTAGGCATGGATTGGTTACACTCATGTTATGCCTCAGTCAATTGTAGAATTAGGATTGTTCATTTTCAGTTTCTAGATGAACCAATCTTAGAATGGAAGGGTAGTAGCCTAGCGCCTATGGGTCAATTTATTTCTTACCTTAAGGCCAGAAAGATTATATCTAAGGGTTATCTCTATCATATAGTTTGGGTTAAGGATTCTAGACTTGAAACCACATCTCTTGAGTCAGTTCCAATAGTGTAAATTTCCAGAAGTATTTCCAAAAGATCTTCCCGGGGTTCCTCCTGAAAGGAAAATCGACTTTGGAATTGATCTCCTTCCAGATACTCAACCTATTTATATTTCTCTTTAAAGAATAGCTCCAGCAGAGCTTAAGGAATTGAATTAGCAGTTGAAAGACCTTCTAGATAAGGGTTTCATTAGACCTAGTATTTCACCATGGGGTGTACCAATATTGTTCGTAAAGAAGAAAGATTGTTCTCTCAGAATGTGCATTGACTATAGACAGTTGAACAAAGTCACAATCAAGAATAAGTATTCCATCCCCCAGATTGATGACTTGTTTAACCAACTTCAGGGTGCTAGTTATTTCTCAAAGATAGACCTCAGATCGGGTTATCATCAGCTCAGAGTCGGAGATAGTGACATTCCGAAAATAGCCTTCGAAACTCGGTATGGTCATTATGAATTTGTAGTTATATCATTTGGACTAACCAAAGCTCCTATAGCTTTCATGGATTTGATGAACTGAGTGTTCAAACAGTACTTAGACTTGCTGTTATCGTCTTCATTGATGATATCCTCATTTACTCAAGGAGTGAGAAAGAACATGCAAGTCATTTGAGAGTTGTTCTATAGACTCTCAAAGATCACCAGTTATTTGCTAGTTTAGTAAATGTGAGTTTTGGTTGCAATCCATTCCTTTCCTTGGTCACGTTGTATCTAGCGAATGGATCCGCGTAAATTCACAAAAGATAGAAGCAGTGAAACAATGGCCCAGACCTACCTTTGCTACAAATATCAGAAGTTTCATAGGTCTAGCAGGTTATTAAAGAAGGTTCATGGAAGGATTTTCATCCATAACCTCACCATTGACTAGGTTGACTCAGAAGATGGTCAAGTTCCAATGGTCAGATGATCGTGAGAAAAGCTTCGCAGAAATGAAAACTAGATTGACTAAAACTCCTTTCTTGACTCTACCAGAGGGTTCAGATGGTAATGTGATCGATTACGATGCATCTAGAGTTGGCCTTGGTTGTCCGTTGATGCAAATATATAAGGTTACATCTTATGCCTCTAGAAAACATAAGGTGCATGAGAAGGACTATCCAACTCATGACCTCGAGCTTACAGAAATGGCATTTGCACTCAAGATATGGAGACACAACTTGTACAATGTTCATGTAGATGTGTTCACCGATCATAAGAGCCTTCAGTATGCGTTCACCCAGAAAGAGTTGAATCTTCGCCAGAGGAGATGGCTTGAGTTCCTTAAGGATTATGATATGAGTGTGCATTATGATCCTGGAAAGGCGAATGTAGTGGCCGATGCTCTTAGTAGATTATCTATGGGTAGTTTAGCCCATGCTGAGGAAAAAAGAAAGGAGCTAGTGAAGGATATTCACTGGGTTGCTGGCTTGGGAGTTCTCCTTTTGAGCATATTAGACAGCGGTGTAACAGTTCATAATGGGGCAGAATCATCTTTGGTAGTGGAGGTTAAGGAAAAGCAAGAGAGTGATCCGATCTTGCTTGAACTAAAGGGTGCAGTCAACAATCAGAGAGTGGAGGTTTTCTCCCAAGGGGGAGATGGTGTACTGCTCTACCAAGGTAGATTGTGTGTTCCTGATGTGGGAGAGTTGAGGCAACATATTCTTGCAGAAGCTCATAACTCCAGGTATTCTATTCATCCAGGTGCCACTTAGATGTACCGCGATCTGCGGGAAGTCTATTGGTGGAATGGAATGAAGTGGGATATAGCAGACTTTGTGAGTAAGTGCCCCAATTGCCAGCGAGTCAAGGTAGAATATCAGAAACCAGGAGGTATGACTCAAGAGATCGATATTCCTACTTGGAAGTGGGATGTGATCAATATGTATTTCATCACAGGGTTACCTCGTACTCGCAGACAGCTGACTCAATTTGGGTGAAAGTTGATAGGATGACTAAGTCTTCTCGCTTTTTGGCGGTCAAGGTTACATATTCGGCAGAGGACTATGCCAAGCTTTACTTTACTGAAATTGTGAGGTTGCATGGGGTTGGTTTGTCTACCATCTCAGATAGAGATCCTCAACTTACCTCTCATTTCTGGAAGTCATTTCAAAAAGGTCTTGGTACTCAAGTTAACCTTAGTACAACATTTCATCCACATACGGATGGGCAGGCAGAGCGTACCATTCAGACCTTAGAGGATATATTGAGAGCTTGTGTGATTGATTTCAAAGGTAGTTGGGGTGATAATCTTCCTTTTATTGAGTTTGCCTACAATAATATCTACCATTCCAGCATTCAGATGGCCCCTTATGAGGCTTTATATTGGCGTAGATGTAGATCTCCTGTTTGTTGGTTTGAAGTAGATGAAGCAGCTTTGATAGGGCCAGATTAGGTCCTTTATGTTCTGGAGAAATTGCAACTCAGTAGAGATAGACTTAAGATAACACAAAGTCGTCAGAAATCTTATACAGATGTAAGGAGAAGGGAACTAGAGTCCAAGTTGATGATTGGGTTTTCTGAATATCTCACCTATGAAAGAGGTCATGAGATTTGGAAAGAAATGGAATCTCAGTCCTACATATGTAGGCCCTTAGAAGATATTGAAAAGGATTGTCAAGGTGGCATATGAGTTAGTGTTGCCAACAAAATTAGCAGTAGTGCATCCGGTATTCCACATCTCACTCTTGAAGAAGTTCGTGGGTGACCCAGCCTCTATAGTGTCATTAGAGAGTGTGGCGGTGAAAGATAGTCTTTCTTATGAGGATGTATCAGTTGAGATTCTTGACTGTCAGGTTAGAAGGTTGAGAAACAAAGACGCCGCTTCAGTCAAAATTTTGTGGAGTCGTCAGTCCATAGAGGGAGCTACTTGAGAAGCAGAAGCAGCCATGAAAGTCAAGTATCGTTACCTTTTTCCTTCTGATTCCACTCGAGCTTGAGGTAATAGTTCCGCTTCAGTTTTATAGTCATTCAAACGTAAATTCAGTTTTTGAATTATGTTCCTTCAGTTTGTACTTTCATTTTTAGATTAAATGCATGTACTTAGAACTCAATTTAGTCAGAACTTAATTCTCAGTGTTTAGTATTGGGGTTTGCATCTCTCTCCCTCTATTTCAGCTAGTTTAGTCTTCATTCGAGGACGAATGTTCCCAAAGGGGAGATAATGTAACACCCCGTAGCCAAAACAGACCAAAAATTAGTTGTTTAGAAAAATCTGCAGGTGCTACCAACGGAGGTATCGACGGAGCGTAGCCTGAATCACGGTCCGTCCTGCACAACCATCGATGATATCAGAAACTCCCAAAAATTTCAGCCTAGAAAAATTGGTTGAGTCTTGGATGACGGACGGACTTACCGTTCGTAGGTCAAATAATGGTCCGTAATCCGTGACCATCGATCAAGACTCCCTTCAACCACTCTCTGATAAGAGCTATGGATGACCAGCATGGTTCGTACATGGACCTACGGTCCGTAGGTTTGACCGTGGGTGAAAATTTGCAGCCAATTAAGGGGAAATGCAGTTGGGTCAACATAAAATGATCATAAATCTTAGTACAAAAAGAATTAGGTCTCCCATGACCTACCCAAATATAGATAATTGAATTATCTTTCCATAGACACAGACCTTGCTCAAATCAGACCTCCGAGTAAAACGTTATTCCCATTTCAGTAAAGGCCTGCCGAACAGGCCATCACGACGGACCCAACGACGGGGCGTCGGGCGCACAACGGACCGTCAGTCCTGGCCATCGTGAGGCCCGACAGCAACCTTCCTGGGGTCTTTTTGACCTTTCCCACTCTGTTTAAACCCTAAGTTACGTCGTTTTGACCGTAAATCATTAGATTTTAGTCAGTTTAAGCCTAGAAACATGAGTAAAACATATCCAAGTAAAATGATTAAATCAAAACATATAAAATTAGAAGAAAGAGAGGAGAAAAAAAAGCTCAGGAACCCTAGTTCAAGAAAGCCACAATCTCCAGCAGTTCCAGCCCCGAAACATAAGTATTTTTCTGTGGATTTCATCACCAGGTATGTGGGATTTCACTAGTGGGTTCCTTTCACCCATTGGGTCCTGAGTTTCAGCCAGTTCTTGATTCTCTTATCATGATGAAACCTAGGGTTTCTAGAACATTGATATAACTTTATGAATTTATTAAATATATGTTCCAAATCATATAATCATGTTATTACTCAGATTATCGCATGAATTTCAGAACCCTAGCTTTGTTTATCTTTAGTTATTGAATTACACATGCCAGGACATATATTTCAGACACTTCAAATATACATGCCTCAGTTATAAATTCATAATTACTAGATTAATTATTGCATTCTGAGTTTGCATGTTCAGTTTCTAGCTATCCATTATTTATAGATATTCAGATATAATCGGTTAATTTACAGAATTCATTGGGACTAGCATAATACTGAGTTGGACAAGGGTTTAGCGTACCCAATAGTCCCAAAACTACTAGCTGAATAGGTTGTAAGTCCCCTCTGTGGGAAATCAGTTTAGTGATCACGCTAGCATACATTTATACCTTTGGTAGGATATATTGGGTCCTCTTGATGGGGCGTATACATCGGACTCCAAATTTAGCTCATGTGGTTTTATTATCGATTATTCGTAGCTCCCATATTTCAGTCAGCCTCTCTGCATTGACCATTTATCTGTATATTTTGTATTTAGTTTCAGCATGTTATAAATTGGTCATTGCATCCAGTTAGCTCAGAAATCAGCACATCACGTTCAGATTATTATCGTTTTTTGTGCTTGTTCACTTATTTTTTATTTCAGCTTTACTCTATCATCTATGCTCAGTACCTTTCAAGTACAGACGCATACATGTGCTACATCTTCTCGTGATGTAGGTTCAGGTTTTTAACATCCAGATCACGTATAGATCGATTTCCTGATCTCCAGTTCAGCAGATTCAGTGGTGAGTCCGGACAACTGTCATGAGTTCATTTCCATCTTTAGTAATTTAGTTTCAGTTTTTGCTAGATTTAGTTGAAGCTTGTCCCACTATTTCTAGTATAATTTAGAGGCTATTTTCAGACATAGTTAGATTCGGCTTAGTATTGAGTTAATTTTTTTTTGTATTAAACTCATTGTTTTAAAAAAATCTTAGTTATAAAATATATGTATTCCACATCTTTTGATTTTAAGTATGATTTAGCTTCAGCAACAGTTTATTATCTTTAGTATGCTCATGATCACCAATAGGGTTAGCTTGGGATCACTTGTGGAGCTAGGTTCCGTGTCCGCATCTCGGGGGTAGCTCGGGGCGTGACATGCTCAATATACCATGTGGTTGAAATATGATCAATCCATACTCATACAAAAATCTAACATTAGATGGATTGGAGAAAGGGACTCTAATAGCAAATATTTTCATGGCACTATCAATGACAAGATAAGGAGATTGACAATACCTAGAATTAATAATCACGATAGTCACCGGCGACCAACAAATATCTTATGAGTCTATATATCAGTATGAGAATAATCCTACTAAATAAGATGTACAAACCAACCCCCCAGGTCAGGTATTCATTGAGCAACTTATTACCCAAAATGAGAATGATGATCTCACAAAAACTCTCAATGAAGAGGAAATTCATAATATATATCTTGGGATGGATTTGGGGGAATTTTCTATTGAACTTGTTGACTAGTGAAAGATTTTAACTCATTTTGGGTAATTTGAGTGTTATAACCAGTTGGAGCATTATTCACTAGGAGTGTTATCACTAGTAGGAGCACTACCAAAAGTGCTCTTTTCGTTTAGAGAGCTGAAATTCTTTTTAAAATGCTAAACCATTTGAATACTAATCAACTTTTTTAAAGGTTTTATAATGATAAGACAAGGCCCTCATGCTAATTATATATCTTATGCTGACGATATTCACCTTCTTTTCTTCAGGTAATCAAAATTCCTTGAAACTAATCAAGCAACAACTTTGAATTTATAATGCAGGTTGTGGCGTCAACATTAATGAGGAAAAAAGTTTTTTCTTGATTGTTGCAAGAACTATTACGGATGAGATAGATAGAATAAAAGGGATTTTGGCTATACACATAAGCAATTTCTTATAACATATTTGGTTTCCCCTTGTACATCAGAAAAACTTTGATTTCCATTTTTAGTGATATGGTATCTAAGATTATTAAAGGAACTACAACGTGGACAAAAAAGCTCCTCTCCATTGGGGGACAAGCTATATCGATTAGACATGTCTTACAATATCAGTGCTTAAACAAGTTGAAAGACCACCGAGTAGATTCTATTTGAGAACTAGTGATGGGGAAGAAATTAAGACGCCACTGGTTTCTTGGAAATAGTTATGCTTTACAATTTATTAAGGCGGTGTTGGGTTCAGGGCTATGATGGATATCATTAATTCTTAACTATGAAAGCTAAGTATTGTAAATATATACGTCTGCTTAACTTGAAATGGATGTGGGGTCACTCTCTGTGTTGGATAAAAATGAACCAAGTCAAAGAATGCACTCAAGACAACATGTTATGGTAGGTTAACTCAGGAAATGAAAGCTTATGGTGGGAAAATTGGACCGGTATGGGGGCTTTACATATATTATTACTATTGATGACAATCCTCCACTTCACCAGTCAAAGATATCATTCTGAATGGTTAGCTTGGATAAATTTGGTAGACTTCTTCTCTACATGCTATTGTTGTCGAATCTCCATGGATAAGACAAGCCATCATTCCTTTTGTACCAGTGAGTAGCATATGGAATTCTTTTGGTGATCCTTTCTGTATTCCTTGTGGTCCTAGATATATTGTATGTGTCTTTTCTCGATGGTGGTCTATGAAACCTCTTCATTCATTGCGTCAATGAATTCTTAAAATTTCTCCTATCCTTATTTTTTGGGAACTATGGGTATGGTCAAGTATGGATCTAAGAGAATTTCCTATGCTAGGTCGTCGGTCAAAGCATCAAATTATTTCCCATATTAGATGATGTTGAAAAAAAAACTAGAATATTGATATTAAATTGAAATTATCAATTAATAAATAACTTATCACAAACACTTTGTCGTGGAAATCCACTGTCAAAAAATCAATTTAGGCTCTATTTATGCGCAAATCGTTGTAGTTAGTCGCTTCCCAAGGTTCCACAGTTACTCTCAAACACATGCACTAGTGGCTGAATGTTTGGAGTTGCACAAAATCAGTTTCCCAAAAATCCACAATATGAAGAAGGATTATAAAAGCCAATAAAAGAAATTGTAGAGGGAGATATTAAATGAAAGAAAGGACATGATTTTTCTTCTCTGGTTTAAGCTCCCAATGATACTCCTTAATTAGGAAAATTATTTATATTTCATCCATCAAAAGAATGTAAGAAATTAATGTATAATCAATGTAATGAATCATAACTCTTACTTTAATGATAAATTTGTCATAAAACAAAAGTAACTTCAAGTCTTCTCAATATTTTCTTACGAATTTAAGAAAATGACTCTTAAGATAAATATGAACCATTAATGAGGATGTAACTTTCCTATCTCACATATACTAACGACTTGGCAATGTTAACATAGATTAATTATGAGTATTAAAAGGAATAACTTATCATTTGCAATTAAAAAAATTTATCCACAATCCCCCACTAATGCAAAGATAAAGAATAAGAATAATTTCTGGGCAAAAGAAAGGAACATGTACTTAAGCGTCAATATCTTTCGATTTGAATTGACACATAGGGAAATGAGGCAACACATATACACAAAGTGAAGTACTCTTGAACTAAATGGATATAAGTGGATACCCCCACAACACACACCATATCCTTGATTTTTCATGCAAACTCCGCGATACAACAACGTGCTTTTATGGTCATGCACACACACCTTAGGTCTTGTGAGTACTTCGATAACAAGACCCAATTCTTTCATAAAAGGAGACCACACCCTCACGCTCACTCAAGTGATTCCATCAGGTATATCTCAAATAGACTACCTTAAGGGTATAGAATCATTAAAAGCAAAATAAGCTCAATCTTATAAAACAGTGTCTGACGCCATAGGGATAGAAAATATAGTGAATATTGAGGCATAAAAAGTCCACCACATTACCTAAATTAATGGGCTTCAACCCAATCCCCCTCAACGTTTCAAGGACTATTTTCTTTGTCAATCCCTTGGTCATAAAATCCGCCAAATTTCTTTTGGACCTTATATATTCCACGAAAATAACACCTAGTTTCAACTACTATTTAACCGCACCGTTTCTGATGCGAATATGTCGCTTTTGTCCATTGTACACACTATTTTTTTGGCAATTTCAATTGCTGCCTTTAAGTCACAATGAACAGAGATTGGTGAAGTAGGTCTTTCCCACAAAGGCATATCAGCCAAAAGATTTCTTAGCTACTCAGCTTCTTGCCCTACCAACTCGAGAGCAATGAATTCTGATTCCATGGTACAATGTGCTATACAGGTCTGTTTGGAAGACTTCCACGAAATAGAAGCTGCAACCAAAGTAAACATGGTGGAGCTAACGTCATCAATTCCATTTACCCAATTTCCATCAGAAAAACCTTTTAAAATAGCAGAAAATTTGTTAAAATTCAAACACCAATTTATTGTACTTCTGAAATACCTTAACAACCAATGAAGGGCATTCCAGTGTTCACTACTGGGATTAATAGTATATCTACTCAATGTACTAACATTAAAAGCTATATCATGCGGAGTATAGTTCATGAGAAATATTATACTACCAATTATTTTAGTATATTCAATTTGACAAACACTAGAATCTTTATTATTCTTCAAGTGTATGCTAGGATCATAAGGAATTCTCACTGGAACTACATCGAAACAATCAAACTTTTTCAACATCTTTTCAATGTAATGAGATTGAAACAATGAAAAAACATTAGCAGTTATTTTTATTTGAACTCCCAAAATCATATCTGCTTCCACAAGGTCTTTCATCTCAATTTTAGTAGACAAAAAGTTCTTGGTCTTATTAATAACATTGACATTAAGACCAAAGATTAACATATCATCTACATAGAGACATATAATGACAGAATCTACATATCATCTTAGAATAAACACATGTTTCAGATGAATTTACAACAAAGTCATTATCAACTAATGTGATATTAAATTTTTCATACTATTGCCTAGTTGTTTGTTTAGTCCATACAAGAACTTTCTCACTTTGCATACTTTTTCGTCTTGTCCTGGAACCACAAAACCCTCAGGTTGAGTCGTATAGATCTCTTTCTTTAAATCACCATTAGAAATGTTGTTTTAACATTTATTTGATGTACCACTAAATCATGAATACGACTAAAGCAATAATATTCCTAATGGTTTTATTTTATTCATAAATGAATAAGTATCAAAGTAATCAAAACCCCTAATCACAAGTATAGCGTTATATTTATCAACTAGTAACCGGGCCCGCATTTCGCGCGGTTAGAATATTCTTCTTCAAATATTTTTAGAATAGAACTTTTCTTTTATTTTGATTTATAGTATTTTTATATAAATCTGTTTTAAGAGTATATAGGTTATTCAATTCTACTTTACCATTTTTTATATTAAAAGAAAAGGAAAAATACAAATCATAACACTATATTGTCCAAGTTTCATAATTATATAATAACACTATCAATTACTTTTAAAATATTATTATAATTTATATGTATATATATATATATATATATATATATATATATATATATATATATATATATATGTAGTCAATATGTGTTTTAAAATAACATGAAATCTTCTAAAATCAAAATTTGATATGTAAGATAGTTATGATAATATTTTGGAATTGAAGTATTGCACAAACAAAATATTATGGATCCTTGAAAAGGATGAAAGAGAAGTAAGGATAGTGTTGAAAAAATTTCAAAAATACCACTTTAGTGTGAGATAATAGTCATCATTTTCTATCATATAATTATAATTAATTGCTAGTTTTAATCTATCATTTGACTTCCTATTTTTTACTCCTATTAGTATTAACATAATTATAACAACAAAAAATCATATAAATTATTAGGCTTGATATCTTGAGGAAGAAAAAATTTCTTTGAAGATTATTTTAAATAAATGTATTCTCTAAATAGTTATTTGTGAATCTGCATAGTTGGATTTATAGTCTGTACCAACAAATATTTATAACCATAATTTATAGTAACATAAACAACAAAGTTTAAAATATGTAGTCAAAAATAACAATTAATATCATAAGCATAAATTAATGAATATAGAAAAATATACCACGATTTGTAACAATAAAATGAAATAAAAAGAAAAAATCAAGCCCACTGAATGTAGCAATGTCTCCTTGTCAGTGAGCTAATAAACATGAGCAAAGTACACAAATATTTCATGGTGCAAAAGAAGAAGAAGAAGAGAAAATTTTCTGAATCAAATATTTAATTGTGAAGAAGAAGAAGAAGAAGAGGAGAAATTTGTGTTATTTTGATAAGAAGAGGAAACCCTTCTATCTATAGACAACAAAGGGTAGTGTGAACAAATTCTAATTGTCTGTTTAGGTCACAACTCTTTGCAAAAGTCACAAAATTTTATAAAGGTCACAAACTTTCATAAATGTTACAACCTTTTATAAAAGTCGGAACTTTTCGTAAAAGTCACAACTTTTCATGAAAAGGAAAGACTAATTTTTGAAATAAATAAATTGAAATGGAATGCTTGTTTGTTGTGGCTCCACGTAGGCGGGTCTAGGGTTCTCTTTATATATATATATATATATATATATATATATATATATATATATATATATATATATATATATATATAATTGTACCATCAGGTCTCAATTTCTGGTTAAATATCCACTTGCTACTTATGGGCTTACAACCTTTAGGCAAATGATAATGGTCCCAAGTATGATTAGAAACTATAGAGTCTAGTGCTCTTTTAATAGTCCTTTTCCAAAATATAACTTTTATTGATGTCATTGCTTCATCATAGGTTATAGAGTCTTCTTCTATTAAATAGATAGACACTGATTCATCATTTAAAATATTAATATCAAAATTTTCAATTAAGAAAGTAGTGATAAAATTATGATCAATACTAGTCTCAACTCTACGTCTTTTACTTCTTCTGAGTTAATTTTCATACTCATTAGAAATAACATTTGAAGAAGGCATAACATGATAATAAACTAACATAGATGTAAAAGCATTGTTTTGCACATCACTTAGCACATTAATAATTAACAGAAAAATATGCTAAAAAAACTTTCATCTCTAGATTCAGAAATAGAATGATCACTTAGAGACATAAATCTATATGCAACACTATTTTCAGCATATCTTATAAAGATAATATCAAAAGTCTTAGAATCAATATTTACATGTTTAAAATCAGGTAAACCTACCTTATCCATACACCCCACACTTTCAAAAATTTCAAGTTAGGAGCAAATCCTTTCCAGAACTGATATGAGGTCTTGTCTAACTTCTTATGTGAGACTCTATTAAGAGTATAACATGCAAACAAGACTGCTTCTCCCTACATATTGTGAGATAGACAAGATCTTAAAAACATAGAATCCATCAGTTCTTTAACGGTTCTATTTTTTTGTTAGGATAAACCATTTTGTTGGGTAGTATATGAAGCACTAACCTGATATATAATATCATTTTTCTTACAGAAATCTTCTAGTGTTTTAGTACTATATTCACTGCCCCTATTAGATCTTAATCTCCTAATTTTCATGTCTAATTGATTTTCCACTTCAACTTTGAATTTCAAAAACATGCTTTTAGCTTAATCTTTGACTTAAGAAGATATACCTTAGTGTATCTAGAAAATTCATCAACAAAAGTATTGTAATGTTGTTTTCCACCTTTGCTAACAGTGTTCTTGAAATCTGCTAAGTTTGAAGTATTAATTCAAGTAATTCAGTCTTTCTACTAATAACAGATTTGAAAGGTTTCTTGGCATACATTTCTTCTACACACACACGACATTTAGAAAAATCATTAGTTTTTATCATAGGAATTAATTCCATTTTCCCAAGTCTTTTAATAGAAGTAATATTAAAATGACCTAGTCACCAAGCCACAAATTGATAGCCTCAACAATATAAGGAAATTTATAATACTCATTATTGACAATCTCTTGAACATTGTTTAAGACAAATAATCCTCCACTAAGATATCCTTTCCCAACATACTCTCCTCCACGAGAAATAATTATTTATCATCTTCATAAACAAGTTTAAGGCCTACTTTGTTGATAAATTCTCCGAAAATTAAGTTTCTACGGAGAGAGGGAATATACAAAATATTGTTCAAGGATAATGTCTTTCCAGAAGTTAATCTAAGTTTAACTTTTCCTTTACCCATTATGACAGCTGTAGTGGAGTTACCCATATATACACACTCTCTATTAGTGGACTCTTCAAAATCATGGAATAATTCTTTATTACACAGAAATGCATTGAGGCGTCTGTGTCTAGCACCCAGTTAGTTTTTTTTGCCACCAGAATTGCCTCAATGACTATAACATCAATCAATTTATTACCCTCTGCAAGATTATCTTGGACATCACTTTTCCTTCCTGCTTTGAGTCATTCCTCTTTCTTTGATAGCACCTGGCAGCCTAGTGACCAAGTTCTCCCCAAACAAAACGAGGGCCCTTAAATTTTTGAAGTTGGCTCTCGGACTTGTTGAGTTGATTTTTGTTCTTCTTCATATATTTTTTTTGAAACATTCTTCGATTTGCCTTTGAACCTGTCTTTCACAACAGTACCAAAAGATTTAACAAGATTTGCTTTAGAAGAATTAAGAGAAATTTCTTCCATCTTATCTTTGAAACGATTCTCCTCTTCAATACTCATATGACTAGTAAGTTCTTGGAGAATTGAATTCTTTTTCTTATGATTTATTTGATTTCTATAATCACTCCAAGATGGTGGAAATTTTCCAAGTAGAACATTATCCTGAAATATCTCTAAGTCAATTTCTCATATTTGTGAACTTGTTCCATTATTGGCTTTTTATAAACCATTTGGAATTTAATCCACTTACCAACAATATATTTTTTTTCCCTACATCATCAGCACCATATATCTTTTCCAAACTATCACATATTTCTCAGATTTATAGGTTAAAATAAATTAATAAAAGGATAAGTCATATAATTTAGCAAACGTCCACTGACAAGTTTGTTATCCTTTTCAAACTTCTTTTTAACATCATAAACAACCATATAATTGCTAGAATCAGTAGTGGTGTTCGAATCATTCATAGAAGGTTCTTTAAATAAAACATAATCAACTATTAATTGTTCAAAGAAAATTAAAAGTTTTTCTAATCCTCATTTAAAATTATTTTCATCCAAAGGCTCAAGTCTTGAGAAATCATTAAAAGTTTGTTCAAAGAATAGCCATTTATCAATATTGTATTTTAGAAAATCGCTTTGAAATTGTTGGAAAAAATACAACAATATTAATATTAGATCGGAATCATGAAGTAAAAAATAACTTATCACAAGGATTGTGTCGTGGCAAGCCACTACCATAAAAGCAATTTCGGTTTGACTCCCGTGCAAATCATTGATGTCGGTCTTATAAGGCACGTATGTTCCATAAAAAATCAAGGAGGAATAAGCGAAGAAAGATAGGGGAATATACTTATTTGCATAATCTCCAATTTACGGATGTTTTACCAATGGAGTGATGAGGAGTTTCTGATAGTTATTTGACAGTTTTTATATGGTTACTAGAAATTATATATCCTTATCCTAAATAGTTATAAAATAGTTATCAGTTATAATAGGAGATTTAGTAAATTATTAGCCAAATGATAATATATTTTTTTAAAAAGTAAAGTTTGTTCTAAGAGATACGAGATACTTGTTTCTCTTTGTAGTTTTTTATTATTCTACGAGATATGAGATACTTGTGTCTCTCTTTGTATTTTCTTTTTCTTTTAATCAGTAAAAACATTAGTTTCTCTTAGTGGTATCAGAGTTGTAAGATCTTTCATGGTTAACACACGAAGCAACGCTTCATATATCGAAACTATCATATGGAGTACTGATCAGATTGGCCAGCAATTAACTACTATAGCAGCGAAAGAGTGAGCCAGTGACAATTTGGCTTCTGATGTTGCTGCATTAAAAGCACAAAACTTGAAAATCAGCATGGAAAATATAAAGTTTTATTCGAAGAGGGTGAGGTTGATAGCACTTGGGGACATCAAGAAACTTATCGATGTTCGCACACAATGATAGAATTCCCTAAATATGAGGGAGGAAATCATCGAGGTTGTATTTTGAAAGCAGAGTGGTATTGCAAGGTTGATGTGACTTCAATTTATTTGGAACGAGATGCATTGGATCTTTTTTCTTGGATCAACAGTGAAAAAACCATTTATTAATGGGATGAGTTGGTGAAAGTTATGCAAGAAAATTATGGACCCGCTGAGTTTCAAAAACATTAGTGTAGTATCCAATAGACTAGATCAGTGTTTGCTTGGAGTTTTCCTTAGTGGACTCAAAGAAAACCTTCGTGTGCACGTTAGGACTCACTATCCTCAATCAGTGTATAAGGAAATGAGTTTGGCCTTAGAATATGAAGGAAAACAAGGACTAAATCAGCCCAGACCTTCATCAGTTGGGACTTCCTGTCCTATGACTCGAGAACCCTTTAATTTTCAATCATCCTAACAACTAGTTGCACACCCTTTTCAACCGTCATCTCATCCAAAGACTCGCCCACTGAATTCTGAAGAATAAATTCAGCGAGAAAAGAGCCTATGCTACCGTTGTGTAGACAAGTTTACCCCAGGTCATCACTGCAAACCTGGGACTTTTGCACATTTGGAGTTAATGCAAGAGGAAAACCATGTGCAATGTTTTGAAAGTAATCAGAATGAAGACATAAACCCTACTAATTTGGGGAAATCTCTTTTCATGCAATTTTAGGCAATAAATCTTCTTCAATTTTGAAACTTCACAGTACGTTTTGCGTGCATAAAGTGTTGATGTTGGTAGATAGTGGTTTGACACATAATTTTGTCACAGAAGAAATTGTCACGACACTTGAGTAGATAGTCGAATATATCCCTACTTTTGGTGTCTAGATAGGAATTGGTGAAATTATCAAATGCAACCAAGTTTGTCATGACTTGTTGTAGAGGTTTTAACTTGATCATAAAGCACAATTTCTTCCCGTTTTCCTTTAGAGACGGAGACATGGTGTTGGGTATACAATGGTTAGGATCCTTGAACAAAATACAATTCAATTGGAATGAGATGTTCCTAATCTTCCAATTGAATGAGAAATTTACAAACTGCAAGGTGTTCCTCAGAAAATACTCTCACCAACATCTTTACAATCAGACATTGAAGAATATATGTTGCGTCGAAATGCAATATAAAACCTTATGAAGGCAGATTATAAGCACATCAACCTCTCTTCTAACATTGACGATGCTTCAGTTTTACGTCTTCAGCCATATGGACAAAAATCTTTTTTAGCAGCAATGTTTCCAGATTGTCTCCTTGAGGACAAGTCGTCTTTCCAGGAGGCATGTACTAGTAAGGAACGTATCTTCCATAATTATTCAAGTATGAAGAAGCGAACAAAGATAGATGAAATACTAATTTGAATCTTCTAAAATTACTGGAGGTTTTACTCATGGAGCGATGAGCAGTTTCTTACCGTTATTAGGAGTTAGCAGTTCTTACTGTTAATTGGCAATTTTGTATGGGTACTAGATGTTATCTATCCTTATCCTAAATAGTTATAATGTAGTTATCCGTTATCTATTATCTATTATATAATAGGAGATCTAGTAAATTAGTAGATAGATGGTAATATATTTTTACATGCAGAAAAGGTTGTTCTCAGAGGTACGAGGTACTTGTTTCTCTTTTTATTTCTTACTGTTCTACGAGATACAAGATACTAGTGTCTCTCTTTGTATTTTTTGTTGCTTTTAATCAGTAAAAACATCGGTTTCTATTAAGGTTGTTCCCCAAGGTTCCACAATTACTATCAAACAAGTGCACTCATGGCTGAAATTTTGAAGATGCGCAAAAATAATTGCCCAGAAATCCACAATAGGAAGAAGGATTATTTAAGAAAATAAAAGAAATTGTTGAGGGAGATAGTAAATGAAAGAAAGGACCTAACTTTTCTTCTCTGTGTTTAGCTCCCAAATAATAATACTTAAATAGGAAAATCGTTTACATTTCATCCATCAAAAGAATGTAAGAAACTAAACTATAATTAATATAATAAAACAGAACTCTTATTTTAATGACAATCATATATATATATATAAAAGAAAATATAAGGCCCGCCTACGTGGCACCACCACAAACCAGAATTTCCTTTTCATATATATATATATATATATATATATATAAGAAATATTAGGCCCGCCTACGTGGCACCACCACAAACCAAAATTTCCTTTTAAATTTATTTATTTTCAAAACTAGCCTTCCCCTTTTAAGAAAAATTGTGACATTTATGAAGAGTTGTGATTTTAATGAAGATATGTGCCTTTCATGAAAAATTGTGACTTTTATGAAAAGTTGTGACATTTATGAATAGTTAGGACTTCTTTGAAGAGTTGTGACTTTTATGAAGAGTTGCAAGTTTTATATCAAATGTTGTAACTTTTCTGAAAAGTTGTGAATTTTATGAAGAGTTGCGACTTTTATGAAAATTGTGACTTTTATGAGAGGTTGTGACCTTTCCAAATGGTTGCAACTTTTCCAAAAAGTTGTGACCTTTCCGTAAGGCACAATAAATATTTATTCACACTATCCTCTGTTATCTATAAATAGAGGGATTTGCTGCCACTATTATTTGAAGGTTTTTTCCATTGGATAGTTGAATTCAATTACATTGATTAAGATTCTTATGAAGTTTGTTTCATTCCAAAAAGTTTTTATCCTCCTATTTCATGGATCGTAATCTTTACTATAGGTCGTAGAGATTCATGTAAGTATGACAACTCTTTTTGCTATTTTGGTGACATTTTTCTTTAAATTTTGTTAAAAGTTACACAGAAGATGATTGAAAGTTGATCTTCTCTTTTATCCCTTTCTACAGATTTCTTCGTATAAACAAAGAAAATTGATTTCGATTGCAATGTCACGTTATTACTCTTGCACCTTTAATTCCACAAGTCACAACTTCATTGAAATGGTTGAATTTATTACATTTGGTTTTTTAATAAACAAAACTATTATTTCTGTCACTTTGTAGTTTTTTTAATCTATAGAGGAATCGAATTGAAATACATTAATTAAACTTCTTATGAACCTTTTTCACTCTTCATTTTCCATGAAACTTAATCATTTACTGTAGGTCATATTACCGAATAATCATATGTAAGTTTAATAAAATGTCAAATCCCGTGCGAAGCACAGGTAATTTACCTAGTTTATCATAATACAAAAGTAACTTCAAGTCTTTTGAATATTTCCTTAGGAAGTTAAGAAACTGACACTTGAGATAAATATGAATTATTAATGAGAAAGTTACTTTCCTATTACGCATATACTGACAACTTAGCAATGTTCACATAGATTAATTACGGAGATATATGTAATTTATACTTTGCATTAAAATTAAAGGAATATTATCCAGATATGGTAGATAAAAAAACTGGTAGGTGATAGTGATTGGCTTTGTCAGTGGCCAGATCTATGTTCTACTATTATGTCACTTAGGCGGTTTGGCCTAAAATTTATAGCATTGTTCTATGGAAAAAAACTAATATAATTTTCGTAAAAGTAAATATTGATGGCAGTTCCAACTCTAAGGATTGATTGGTGTAGCTGGTATTATAAGGGACAATGGGAGATTCAATAGTCACCTTCGCAAAACATATTGGAGAGGTACGAGCAATATAGGACAGGCCAAAGCAGACTATTTGGAGACAAATTGTGCATGGGAAATGGCTATAAAGACTTTATTTTAGAATGTGATTCCCTTGTATAGACAATATGATTAAGGATAAATCTCAAATGGCCTGGAAACTGCGAGATACTATTATGGATACTAGAAGAATGAATTTGTAGGCAAATGTGATAGTTCGATATTGCATCAGAGAGGCGAATCAAGTGGCAGACGTACTAGCTAAATATTATTAATATAGAAAATACGTCTTTATTTTTAATCCTAAAGATTTCCCGAAGGATGCATCTAGTACGTACACCATTGATGTCATTTGGATATCCTCCCTAAGACATGAAAAAAAAAGATAGCGAGTCACTATCTATCATCTGTCTTTCTTTAGTTGTTGTACATGACCTGTTTCCAAGGCTGTATATTAATGCTTATTAATGGATGTTTAGGTTATCGTCCCCCTCATCTTGTTCTATGTATATATCTTAGAAGAAATAAAAGATTTACACCACCGAGGGCGTAAAATTTTATCTTAAATATGTCCACCTGATTCTCCATAAAATGACCGACTTTATATTTGTTGACTTTCATGAATCCACCATGAGTTAAAAGATCAGGTCCTTTGATTGCTAAAATAATTCCGAAAAGGGTAAATGCTTAAAGTAAAGAACACAACTCCTTACGTGAAAACCTCCTTGTTTAAAAGAGAAAAAAGCCACACCCTGCCACACAAGGTTTCTCAAAATCCACTAACTTCAAGCAACTTATGAGTACAAGCTCTGATAATAACCACCTTGTAACACCTCATTATAGACATGATGAGTGGTAGATTTACTTAAAAGCGAAAAAAGTCATGATTCCGACTCTTAGTATTTTTAATGATTATGAACATTGTCTCATTTAATTAGTTTTAGAGAGTACATTTCAATGTTGCAAAAATGGAGCCGTTGTCGATACTAGTGGTTGAGAATTCTATTTAAGAAATTAGGTTGTAAATATGCTTAGTTGAAGTAAATTGTTGTTTTGGGTTGTTGTTATTGGTTGATTTGCAGGTCTGATACAATGAGTGACCATGGTAATGAAAATGATAGTCATTATGGTCAAAATGACATGGTTTATTTGAATGATATGCACATCAATATTGTTCAAACTACGGAAGACATCCGGACACCTTTTAAATTTTGTGGAGGTGTGTAGACTATTTGTATTTAAAAAATTCTCACATGGTTCCACGAAGTTGAGGTTATTCCTGTTCTCTTTGATGGGTGAAAATAGAAAATGATCTGTGGAATCACCAAATGACTCTATCACTTCTTGGTCCCATAACAAATAAAATTATACCTATAAGGAGCACTGTAGCTATAAAAGCTAATTAACTTTTTTCTATTTTCCATATATGAAACTTTTCCGACTATGAATATCATATTGTCCATGACTTGACTTCAAGAATAATCAAGTAAGATGACAAAGTAAAATTATAAATAACTTAACCCTGACTAAAATTTAAAAAAGGAAAGAGAAGAAAATGAGTATTGATGTTATCCGTTTAGGTATATATTAAACTAGCTAAACTACCCGCGCTTCACGCGGTTGTGAACTAACTCAATAAGTTTACCCTTAATCATTTGGTATATTTGTCCTTATGAATGAGTACACTGAATTGTCGAGTATATTTTATCCAAAGGAGAACCATAATATTTTTTAATCCTACAAAAAAAAGATTTGATTCTTAATCTTAATATATAACTTTTTATTGCTTCTTCATTTTAGTCTAGATTTTTCGTTATCTTAGACTTGAAAAGTAAATCTAATCAAACATTAGAAAAAATCTTTTATGATTTCATTCTCTTTATCTATCTTTTGAAAAAGTGGTAGTCATTTTATCCATCATTTCCAGAGTTTTTCTCGTGTTCAAGGTCTCTAAATTCTTTTATCGTTACTTTTCATCAGTATGGTCAAAACTTCTATTTTTTTGTGATTTTTAATCTCATGTTCTGAATTAGATGTTTTTTCTTTATTTATTTAGGTTTTTATTGATTGGAATTCTTCCTACTTTGATGGGTAATTCAGTCATTCAATTCCCATAATTCAAACCACAAACTTCAAAGATATCACCCTGTAAATGGAAATTTTTAACGCTCCGAACTATATGTAGGTTAAAGTCATTTAACTTATTGGTTTGAGAATTCTAATCTACATTACATTAATAGTATAATGATTAAGCTAAACTTTTAAATAACATATCCTAACTTGAAGCTAATGAACAAATACATCAACATACATGTATCATTGCTCTGCAAAAAATGCCGACATATATCATTTTAATGTTCCCATTTAAATATATCATAAGTAATTATTTAAATTAAAATCAAAGGGAGAATGTATCATATTAGAAAACAAATTAAACTTATTGTATATACTTCAAATGGAATAATATAACAAAAAAAAACTATTCAATTTTTTTGGGCATTATTCAAAATCAACATACCAATATTTTTCATAAGTTCAATTTGAAACTACATTTTATTTCAATCACAATGTCGAGAAACACATCTATTACTCCAAGAAAAGTAATTACACCTTGCAGTAAACTTGAGAAATATGTACATATCTCATATTGAATATGAGCAATTAATTTATTGTGTATTTATCAGTGACTTTGGGATTAAAGAGGCT
Organism: Solanum lycopersicum; assembly: GCF_036512215.1. NCBI lineage: Eukaryota > Viridiplantae > Streptophyta > Magnoliopsida > Solanales > Solanaceae > Solanum > Solanum lycopersicum. The sequence continues at coordinate 33,187,136 of NC_090804.1, forward strand.
ACAATCTAGTCATACCCTCTGAAGGTCATCCGACACATCCTTGAACTTACGTAAAAGTTTTTGAATTCTTGTCTTGTTTTCTTGGTTTTCATCGCACATCAAGGTGTGACAAAGTTTTTAAGGTCTTTATGTCCTTATAATGACATACAAGTTTAAATTTTGTCTTCAAGATATTGTAGTACACATGTTTAGGAATTCGTTTACCGTACCTTCAACAATTTTAGTTGACAAAACATTCATGAATACTCAATTAATGTGTGCTATTTAATTTATAGTAAAAAATACTTTTAACAATGACTTTGCAGAAACATAAACAATAAAGTTTAAAAATTGTACTGAAAAACAAAAATTGATAACATAAGTATAAATTAGTGATTGTAAAATAATACCGGGATCTTTAGTGATAGAATCACACATTAGGAAAAAATCAAGCCCACTAAATGCATAGTGTACCCTTAAGAAAATGACCGCCCTCTAGTTCCCGGGGTTTAAAGGAATAGATCCTCTGAGAATAAAATGATTCTATGTACTAGTGTGTTAGCACAAAAAAATATGGTGTAGTGAGCCACTCAACATGAGCAAGTCCACGAATATTTAATTGTGAACAAAAAAAAGAAGAAAAAGTAGTTCAGAATTTCTGTTGTTTTAAAATGAGAGAAATTTTTTCTATTTATAGGCAACAAAGGGTAGTGTGAACAAATGTTTATTGTGCCTTATCAGAAATGTGACAATTCTTTGTAAAAGTTAATACATTTCGAAAAGGTCAGAGCCTTTCATTAAAGTAACACCATTTCATAGAAGTCGCAAGTCTTCATAAAAGTCACAATTCTTAAAAGAAGTAACAACTTTTCGTAAAAGTTATAACAATTCATGAAAGTCATATCCTTTCAATAAAGGGAAAAACTAATTTTGGAAATAAATAAATTTACAAGGGAATCCTTGATTTTGGTGAGGCCAAGTAGGAGGTCTAAGGTTCTCTTTTATATAAATATATGACTAGATTATGGGCACACACATTGTGCGTATATCCATGTCATTGGGTATATAAGTTTAAGAATTCATATGAATATCTATAAATTCTATATTTGAGTTATGAAAATAATGAATGTTGATTTTAAGGGGCCTGATCTAAGAACATAAATAGTTCACTGATTTAACCCACTTTGGCTGCCAACAACCTTGCCGACTTTAGTCTTTCAATGCTTAACCAAAATTTACGACTGTTTTTGTGTTAACTTGAAAAATAGGCAGCAACGTTTTTTTATAAAAAATATTGTACAGTTTCAAAAAAACAGAATAGTAGAAAACAATATTATTAAGCCCCGAAAATATAAAATTAAACAAAGGCGACCAGCTTTATAGAAAACTTAATTTCCAACATGTATTAATAAAGTAAATACAAGAACACTCCCACGTCCTTGGGACTATAAGATAACCCTAGACCTTAACTTATCTTTTACACTATTAATTAGTATTACCTAATACATAGAACAATAAAATCAGCATTACACTATAAGGCATCCTGCACATTTATAATACTATGTGCAGCCAACTTCCGACAAGTAGCGTAATAAGAATAAAACACTTGTTGTATTTAACTTAATATTATCCTATGTAGTTGAAACTTTAAAAATATTTTATATATTAAAAATAATTCAAACAATGCACCAAAAACAAGTTCCACAGGAAACAAGATAATGCTGCACTTTTTATAAATGCCGGTCATGTGCTTGGCATGTATTTTGTAACCGCCAGTCAGCTTTGACTTTGCTTGAATTTTGGAAGAGGTGCTCCCATGTTCAACACTATCATATATAATTTTTAGCCTTGCACTGCTCCCATACAATGCTGCCATGCCACGGTTATAAATCTATGCAGTTGCTTCATCCCACGTTGGCATCAATGTCCTTTCATTGTTGCCTTAGCCTTTCTGGTAGTTTGGCCTTGTACTTTCTTTGAATATCAATGCTATGCCCACACAAAATTTTTAAGCTTTCATCTTGTCAATTCATCACCTAGTTGGCTTGCCTTCATGTCCTTGGTCCTTACTTCTTGCTTCGAACTAAGGCCTTGGTGCCATTGTGCACATCTTAGCTCCGTCAACAATCTGTCGCCAACTTAGACTTGCATGTTTGTTTCCTTGGTTTATAAAAGTGACAAGGTTAACATGCTTAATACCTTTTCCATGCTTCCATTTAATTGAGTGACTAAGATCAGAGATCTAACAGACCACCCCATGCAGTTTGCTTCCTCGCCCTTGATGAAATAAAATGAGATACAGCATCCTTTTTGGCTAACAAAACACTCATAAGATTAGCATATGCTATTGGTTCCTAATATGGCATAACATGACCACTCTCATCTAATAAAAAATTGAAAGTTTTTGCCCGTTTTGGATAGTTTCCTGCCATGTGTGGTCTATCGGAAATAAAGCAACCATCAAACTTTGCTTTTTTTTAGCCTTTGGACGATCCAACATTTTATTTTTCCTTTTCTTTGACCTTTTCTTCAGAATTAGGATCTTTTTTTCTTCAAACCCTTCACTTTGTCTTTCATTTTAGACTTAGAAGAAACAGAAGAACTTTCTGCATCATCTCGTCCTAAATGAAAATATGCCAATGCATCTGCTACTGCAATTTCGCACTAGGAAGATCTTTAATGTTCATCCTTCGTAGTTCATTATGTTCCCATTTCTATAATCCATAATGGAAATTATGTAATTTATCCTCCTCTAACATGTTATTTATATCACGAATCAAAGAAGAAAATTCATTGCCATAGTATCTAATAGATTCGGTCTGCCTTAGAGTCTTCAAACGATCTCTAGCAATCCAAGTTTCATTGTGAGGGAAGAATTGATCCTTTAATTGTTTTTTCATATGTTTACACGAATCAATCATAGGGAGTTCAACACTTACTTGTTCAGCCATTCTTGTACACCACCGCAATATCATCTCAAGATAATAGTAGTAATTGACACCTTATGATCATCACGTACATGGGTTGCAATGAAGTTTTATTCCATGTCCCATAAGAAGTTTCCAATTTTCTTGGCGCTCCTTGTTCCTCCAAATCCCTTAGGAAAAAGAATTTTCACTATTGAAGATTCCTCACAGTTTGTGCTAGAACCAGCAATGGCCAAACGCAAGATGGAAAGCTCAACATAAAGAATTTTTTTCCCTTTAACGGATTGTCAATTTTAGTTTGAAGTCCTTCATTGTCCTTCATCACTCCATCAATTTGCAAAGACACCGCCTCACGAAGACTAAGGTTCTCGGCTGATTGTTATTTGATATTAGCCCGATATAAACCCGTTTATGAATGAAAACATTAAAACTCAATTTTCATACCATAGAATTGCGTGAGCATATCCACCATGTTTGGGTCATCAAGTCACTCCTTAGTCAAAAAAAAGCTTCATTCCTTCGTACATGTTCTCGTATTTCAGTTCCCGTCACCATCGTCTGATTCCTTACAACACCACGCTCTGATACCAACTTTAAAGGGCTGATCTAAGAACATAAATCGGTCATTGATTTAACCTACTTTGGAAGATAACAGTCTTGTCGGCTTTAGCCTTTCAACGCTTAGCCAAATTTACGACTATTTTGGTGTTAACTCGAAAAATAGGCCGAAACATTTTTGAGACTAAATCTTGGATATATTAAGCATCATAAAACAGTAGACAACAATATGATTAATCCACGGAAATATAAAATTAGACGAAGGCAACAAACTTTACATAAAACTTAATTTCAAACTTTTATTAATAAAGTGAATTCAAAAACCCTCACACAACCTTGGCACTATATGATAACCATAGAACTTAAATTATATTTTACACTCTAATAAGTATTCCCTAATTCTTAGAACAATCAAAACCAAATTACACCAGAAGGCATCCTGCACATTTTTAATACTACGTGCAGCAAACTACCGACAAGTAGCGTAATAAGAATAAAACACTTGTTGGCTTTAGGATGATCTTATACTATGTGGTTGAATCCCCAAAACTACTTGGTATATTCAAAATAATTCAAACAAGGAACCATAAACAGGATTCACATGAAATGAGATAATGTTGCACTTTTTGTAACCGCCGGTCATGTGCTTGACAAGTGTTTTGTAACCGCCGGTCAGCTTTGACTTTTCCTGGCTTTTGAAAGATATACTCCCATGTTTAACACTGTCATACTTAGACTTTTAAGTCGTGCAATATTCCCAGTCAATGCTGCCACACCACTGTCATATATCTATGCCATTGCTTCATCCCACGTTGACATAATGTCCTTTCATTGTTGCCTTAGCCTTGCTGGTAGTGTGCCTATATCAATGCAATGCAAACACACATTGTTAAGATTTCATCTGGTCAATTCCTCACCAAGATGACTTGCCTTCAAGTCCTTGGTCCTCACTTGTTGCTTCGAAATCAATCCATGGTGCCATTGGGCACATCTTAGCTTCGTCAACAGTGCGTCGCCAACTTAGCCTTGCATTTTGTTTCATTGTCTTACGCAAGTGACAAGGTTAAACATGCTTAATACCTTGTCCATGCTGTAATTTAATATAGTAACTTAGATCAGGGGTCTAACATTGTTCCTATTTATATGGTTCAATAAAGAAAAAGTTCTTGTCCCATGAAAACACTCAAATACATTTTTGTAATTTTGGTTTTTTCCTTGATTCCATATTTGGTTTTCTACCTTTGTCTCTAAGTACTAAAATAATTTCATTGTTCCTCTTAATTTCTTTTGGTACAAATTAAAGAATAGTCAGCATATAAGTTGTAAACAAACTTTAACAAAAATGAACAACCTTAATTTACACAAAATTGAACAAACTTTATTTACTAAAGTTAATTGTTATTTGGCCATCAAGGTAGTAAGATAAAACTTTCTAAGACATAGCAATTCAAAAAAAAGAATCCTTTGATTTTTTAATAATTACTTTATAATGTTACTTAGAAATTTGATAAAATTAATGTAAAAAAATGTTAAAGAGAGAAAAATCATAATTCATAGTTTAAATAAAAATTTGAATATTTATGACCACTTCACTTGACAAACATAAATATCTGAACATTACTATTATGTTAAGATGGGAAGAGAGCACTGGAGTTCATTAGTTATACAAGACAAACCTTATACACTGTCAGCTTGAATGCAAAGTTCTACATCTGGTGGATTTCAGTCTCATGCTTAATGCGCGTGCCAGAAGGATCATGCATATGGTATGACTCGATAGGAATTATCAGATCATCAATAGATCACTTCTTCCAGGAGTGGAAGCTTTTGCGACTAGTGTTAATTTCAATCCTGAATCTCATGACCATTCTGAGCAATATGGATTTGTGAGCATTCACTGCAGGCAAAAAATTGTAACTTAATTGACCAAGAAACTGCACTGGAAAATCATCACTATTTAGATACAGTTGGTCACACAAACAGTTTGTGATGTTTTAAGATATGTCCAACTTCTAATTTCAAAACACATAAAAACAAATACAATTGATCATTGTCACACTCTAAGCTACCCCCGAGACGCGAACATGGAACCTAGGACCACGAGTGATCCCAAGCTACCCCTGATGGCAGGATCATGTGCATACTAAAGGTAATAAACTAATGCGGAAGCTAAATCATGATTAAATTAAATCAAAAGATGGGGAATACCCATTTACTATGAATGATATACTTTAAAACAGATAAGTTTAATAAAAGTAACATACTAACTCAATACTTAGTTGGAACTAACTATAAAGACGAATTTTATGGGGTTTTCCTAGCGAGAATGCTTTTCTAAAAATAACCTCTAAATGACTAGAAATATTGGGATTTTTCCCACCTAAGTCTATAAAAATTGAAATTTAAGGACAAAAAATACTCAAAATAAACTCATGACTATTGTCCTCGGAGAATGAGGACTCACCACTGATTTTGCTGAACAGGAGATCGGGAATCGATCTAAGCGTGATCTGGATACTGAAAACCTAAACCTACATCGCAGGAAGATGTAGCGCATGTATGCGTCAGTACTTGAAAGGTACTGAGCATGTAGGATAGAGTAAAGCTGAAATAAAAACATAACTGAACAAGCACAAAAACAAGTGTAATATTCTTAACATGATATACTGAATGCATAGCAAACTGGATGCAATGACAAAATTTATAACAAGCTGAGACTTAATAACTTTACTGTATATATGGTCCATGTAATGGAGTCTTAATGAACTATGAGATCTACTAATAACGAATAATAAAACCACATGAGCTAAATGTTGACTCCGATTTATACGCCCCATCGAGAGGAGCCAATATACCATGATAGAGGTATAAACGCATGCTGGCGTGATCACTAAACTAATGCCCACAAGGTGGACTTACAACCTACTTGGCTAGTAGATCTGGGACTATTTGGTACAGTGAACCCTAGTCCAACTTGATATTATGATACTCCCAATAAATTAACTGTTAACATATTATGACTGAATTTCTTGAAATACTGGATAGCTCAAAACTGAACTTGCAAAGTGAGAATGCAAGAATTAGTCTGATCATAATGAATTAATAACTGAAGCATGTATATATGAAGTAACTGAAATATTTTGCCTAAAATGTGTAATTCAAGAGCTAAAGCAATACATTTCTAAGGTTCTTAAATTCATGCAATAATCTGAATAATAACATGGTAGTCTTATTTGGAACATATAACTAACTAATTCATGATAATCTACTGAAGTTCTAGTAACCCTAGGTCTAATAATGATAAAGGAATCAAGAATCTGACTCATATCTAAGGACTCAATGGGTGGAAGGTACCCACTAGTGAAAAACCACATACCTTGTGATGATTTCAATGGAGAAATCTTTCTATGTCGGGGCTGGAATTGATGGAAACGTTCTGCATTCTTGAACTAGGGTTTTTGAAATTTTTCTCCTCTATTGTTTCTAATTTTCTATGTTTTTATTAATGATTTTGACTTGGGTAAGTTCTAGTTATGTTTCTAGCCTTAAACTGACTAAAACCTCGTGATTTAGGTCTAAATGACATAGCTTAAGGGACAAATGAACAAGGAAAAGACCAAAAGACCGCTGACTTAAAAGTTGTCGGAGTCACTAACTGAGTCGACTGAGGGACCCTAAGTCAATTAAAGGTCCATACTGGTCGACCGTTATTTGTACTGAGAGCTGAAAGTCAGCTTGCAAATCGACGAAGTCGATAGACTGTCCGTACTGTAGACCTTCATTTGCGACTGAGAACTGGAACTAAGATGGTAAATCGACTGAAAGTCATCTGACGATCCATACTGGTCGACTGTTGTTCGCGAGTGAGTACTTAAAGTAAGGTGGTCAATCGATGGAGTCAGCTAACGGACTGTAAGTCAACTGATGGTTTTACTGGTTGACCGTCATTTGTGATAGAGAAAAGGAATATAGCTGGTAAATCGACGGAGTCAACTGATATATCGTAATTTGACTGACGGTTCGTATTGTTCGAGCTTCATTCGAGACTGAGAATCGGAAATTAGTTGGTCAATTGACGGAGTCAACTTACGTACCGTAAGTCAATTGATGGTTCATAGTTGGCTCCGTCACTAGGACCTATAACTTCTGAAAAATCTGCATTTTGTTTGGTTTATTTTGGCTACGGGGTGTTACAATCTGATACATAGATACAATTAAATACTGGAACTTCACGATTTCAGTTAGCATTAACAAAAATCTCACTGCATTATACATAAACGCAGTGCTAATAGTTATACAACTAGCGGTACAAGACAAACTTTAGAATCAATATCCCTTTATTGATATAATCTACTTTCACTTTATCATTACCTTCCCGTAGTGCTTTTGGATCTTGAACATGCCACATATAATTAGGGGGAAACAACTTATCCACTCTTATCTTGGATGCAAAGTTCTACGACTACTACAATTTTGTTTCATGCTTAATACGCTTGCCAAAAGGAATATACATATGGAATGACTCGATAGGAATTACCACATTATCAGTCGATCCCTTCTTCGAGGAGTGGAAGCTTCCGTGACTATTATTGGTTGCAATCCTGAATCTCATGACCATTTGAAGCAACATGGATTTGTGAGCATTCAATGCTGGCAAAAAATAGTAACTTACTTGACAAAGAAATGGCACTGAAAAATCAACACTACTTAGGTACAATTTCCAGATACATCCAACTTCTGCTTTCAAAACACATACACACACATACAAGCAATCCAACTTCAATTTTGAAAACACATACATACATGTACAGTTTATCACACATACAAAGACAAAGACAAATAGACAGACTTGTATATGTAACTGTGCCATTTTAGTTAGTATTAACAAAAATCTCAATTTATTTTAAAAAACATGGGCTCTAATAGCACTAAGTTAACATCAATATACTCATATATGCATATTTTGACCATCAAACTATTAAACAGATTGAAGGAACTTGACAAGCAGGTTCTACGATAGTATAATGCTTTCAGATAGACCAAATATCCCAAAAATGTTTTTTTTTCAATCGATCATTCTGAGTAAAACATCAAGTTCACTTACACAATGAGGATAAACATCCTTTGAAGATATCAGCAAAGATAGACGTTATACAGAGGCAGAAAGTTCTCCATCATCTTGAGAAGTTAAGCTGAATGTTAAAGCCTGATATGGAAGCAATCAAACAGAGGACTGAAGCTTTAATCATCTAAGGAATACTTGGAAATAGACCAAGAAAATATAAACCTGCACACTGAATTGGCCTAATGCAACTGCTCGAGTACATCTGAGACAAAAATATCTCTAATAAGTAAGTAGTATATATAATGAGGTGTTAAAACACATTCAATTAAATGGAGAAAAGATCAAGAGAATCAAAATTGTAAGATTGCTTACTCATGTGAAAGTTGCTTTTTCAACTATTACTCTGCTACCAATAGTGAAATATTTTCATTAGAATCCATGCACAATAGCACACAATAGTACAATACATAATTCTTTCCTCTTAAGCTAACAAAAGAGCTTCTCAAATACATTTTGACATAGCCGGCACACAACAAACAAAGGAGTAGATAGACACCTATAATGGATTCCAACCACCTGCAAGACACAACCCTAAGGTTGATAATCAGATCTATGTTATCTTTAATCACAGTGTCATAAATCTAGGTATTTTTAAGATGGCTATTAAGACACAATCATGCAAAGTATATTATATAGAAGCTCAAAAGTTGTAATATTTATTTGAGTGAAGAGAGAAATGGCATAAATATAATTACCATAGAAGATCCAAGAAATATAAAGTTTCTGCTCTCACCATAAAGCATTTTACCAATCACCATGATTTGCGCCAAATGATGAAGCGCATGTACCCGTGCTATCTTCAAAAGTATTTGAAGCATGGATGGTGCTACCATTAGCCAATAATATTCCTTCAACATTAATATTAGACAGGTGCAAATAGAGCTAGTGACACAAACCCCAAAACTTATCACCAATGCTCGAATTCGAATCAACAAAATTCAGCTAAAATTCTCAATTCATTTTCCTAACTTGAACCCAAAAATTTCACTCTCTAGTTCAGTTCCCAATTCTAACCCCACCATTAAATACGATTTGATCCTAAATCATGTAGTTCACAAATTCAACAATGTTTAAATTAGGTATCCAATGATTTTCTCAATAATATTAACGAGGAACAATCTGCATTGGTGTCATCATCTTCGTCAGGTAAAATTAGCAAAAGTCGAGTTAAAAGTTCTAATTTTGCTAAAAGAAATGTTGATTGTAAAGTGGTTGAAAGTAGGAATTGGAGAAAGAAACTTGTTTTAGATAAGATTATTTGTATAAAGAAAGAGTCAAATTTTGAGGCTTTAGTTGCGTTAACGGCTTGATTTCCGTCCTACTCGTTAAAGGATGAAGAAATTGAAGTTGGGGTTGTTAGTGTAGTTGGTGGGATAGATCAGTATAACTAATTTTGATTAGAAATCACATTATTACAAAATGGAGTTAAAATGTGTTGATTTGGATGAGAAAGGATATGTTTGATGTTATACCTAAACGATGTAATGAGTTATTAGGTTCTGCATATAACTACTTGTTATCGTACAAATATTTTAATTTTAAGGTGGCATTGGCAATTAAAGACAAGATTCCAACTAGGTCACGTAACGGAAAAATAATTGTTCTCGGGGGCAAGTCTTGTTGGGCTAGCGGTTGCAAGGAAACTAATGTTATTTGGGTTTGAGGTAATTGTTTTGGAGGGACGAAAGCATGCAGGTGGAAGGGTGTAAACGAAAAAGATGGAAGGATGGAATAAAGTAGAAGTTGGTGACTTCGGAGGTAGTGTTGTGACATGTATATTAGGGAATCCACTTGGTCTCTTGGCTCGACAATTGTCGTATACAGTTCATATGTCAATAGAACAATTTCCACTCTATCGTGTTGACAAAAAGCCCATTCAAGAGTATTTGGAGAAAAAAGTGGAGGCTTCTTATAATGAAATTTTGGACAAAGCAAGCATGGTCAGGCAAGAATTATCTCCTATTATTTGTTCTGGAGAGGCATTGGAGATTTTGCAAAATGATTATTGTTGTGATGAATGATGAGGAGATGAGATTTTTTAATTGACATTTGGCAAATATGTAATACTCAAATGCATGTTTCCTTTCAAATCTTTCCTTAGAATTTTGGGACCAAGATGACCCCTATGATACGGAAGGGGATCACTGCTTCTTGCCGGGTATAAATGGATGATTAGTTCATGAACTGGTTGAAAATGTGCCTATTAGATTTGAAAAAAAGTGTATGCCATTCGTTACGGTAGATAAAGTTTGTAGGTGATTACTGCGGGGCAATTATTTGTGGAATATATTGCATTGTTCAATGTTCCTATCAGAGTTTTGAAGAGCGGTTCTATCACGTTAATTCCAAGAGTTGCCTCAGCAAAAGCTGGGCACAATAAAAAGATTAGGTTTTGTACTGTTAAACAAGGTTGCATTGCTATTTCCATATATGTTTCTGGACTCCAATGTTGATATATTTTGTCATTTTGTTGATGGTTCTAGTTTCATTTTGATAGAAATTCTATGGACGAGCATTTGGATAAAAAAAAGTGGGACTTTTGGATAAGGCAAGCTCAGGCAAGAAGTTTTATTAGGAAATCAAGCATAGATCCATATTTCCATTACAAGAATATTCAATCTTGAAGGATGTGAGATCCCTTACGACAAACAAGCGGAAGGTTAAATTTTTCACTTGCCATAGCGCAGAGGCGTAATGCTAAAGCAGCTTGCAATTACATTTGTTCTGATATCCCCATCAGATAAAGTTGTTCCATTTACTCAGCCCATCCTTTAAGCTTCGTGAGAAACAAGTTAAAAAGGGGATCCATAAAGAAGCTGAAACTTTGAAGAAAAAAAAAAGACATACTTAATGGAAAAAAATAGGAAAGGGGAAGCTAAAGAGAAGTTAGGAAGGATTCATACCTGACTAATTCTTACTTAACAGTGGTTGTTCTTGACTTTACAACAATTTTTAAGCACAAAATTAAGAAATGTAAGCCTCAATTCTAATATATGTTACAGCTGCGAACATAAATATTTAAATGCAAACAATGAAACAAAACCAGTACCAAAAAAAGAAGAAAATACAGAAACTAATTTGAATTGACAAATCAGGGAGTATTTTTTGTCCTTTTATGAAGATCTACAAAATCTACTAATAATATCACGGAAAATTATTGAATTCTTTTTTTTTAGTTTTTAGTGACCATTAATTTAATATAATGTTACACTGTGTAAGTAACTAAAACCTGTATCAATGAGTACAAAAGATGCTATGAACTTGCATTATAAGATAAACTCTCCTAGGTAATTATATAAAGGTATGATCATGCATTATAGTGCGGTTATTCTTCTTCTACATATCATCCTTA